>NC_133617.1:488514842-489114860 GCF_048593235.1 Sminthopsis crassicaudata | reverse complement strand
AAGAAAGAAAGAAAGGAAAGAAAGAAAGAAAGAAAGAGAAAGAAAGAAAGAAAAGAAAGAGAAAGAAAGGAAAGAAAGAAAGAAAGAAAGAAGAAAGAAAGAAAGAAAGAAAGAAAGAAAAGAAAGAAAGAAAGAAAGAAAAGAAAGAAAGAAAGAAAGAAAGAAAGAAAGAAAGAAAGAAGAAAGGAAGGAAGGAAGGAAGGAAGGAAGGAAGGAAGGAAAGAAAGAAAGAAAGAAAGAAAGAAAGAAAGAAAGAAAGAAAGAAAGAAAGAAAGAAAGAAAGAAAGAAAGAAAGAAAGAAAGAAAGAAAGAAAGAAAGAAAGAAAGAAAGAAAGAAAGAAAGAAAGAAAGAAAGAAAGAAAGAAAGAAAGAAAGAAAGAAAGAAAAAGGGGAATAAAGAGGGGGGAGGGAGGGAGGAAGGAAGGAAATGAGGGAGGGAGGGAAGGAGGGAGGAAGGGAGGAAGGAAGGAAGGAAGGAAGGAAGGAAAGGAAGGAAGGAAGGAAGGAAGGAAGGAAGGAAGGAAGGAAGGAAGGAAGGAAGGAAGGAAGGAAATGAGGGAGGGAGGGAAGGAGGGATGAAGGGAGGAAGGAAGGAAGGAACGAAAGAAAAAGAAAAAGAAAAAGACTGAGCACTTTAACGTCTCTCAAGGCGCAGGGTCCAAGGGCTGGCTTGAATTTTTTTCTTTCACTTTTTAACCTGACCAAAGTGAATTGGAGACATTCAGCTAAAAGGTGCCACTTTAATTATATAGCAGTAAGTGGGGAGGACTCAAGTAGGAGAGGATTTCTCCACTTTCCCCAACTTTCAGGGGACTCACATCCACTCTGGTACAACTCTAAAGGATGCTAATATCCAGCACCCCTGGAGTGGTGATGAGCTAACATGCTGATTTTTCATATGCAAAAGCAAATTTAGTTCCATTTCAGTTTCCCACAAGGCCCTAATTCCTTTCAGTCTTGTTAACATTGGGAATATTGTACAACAGAAGCAAACCAGTGCCAGTCCCTGGCCAATCCTCCATTAACCAATCCTCTATTAACATTCCTAAGGTGACTTCTTTGCCAGAGAAGTCACTGAGTGGTGACTTGCACAATATGTGCACCATACACTGGTTTGCTCTCTAATGAATGAATTTGACTGGCAGCTTCAGCAGGCAGGCAATAATCCCCTCCCAAATGACTCCAGGTCAGGAATACTGCTGTAACTACAACTTTTCCAAAACACACCATCTGAATATCACAGCCATAGAAAACAAACATATTTTACTTAGAGAAAGAGGTGCCAGAGGTCCCATAACTTTTAGGGGGGGGGGAACCAACAAACCAACTGTGTAAAGTACATCACAGGTTAGAGTGGAGACCATTACTCTGTTTTCAGCACTCTAGATTGATGTCATCACTCACTGTGTATTTCCAGTATTGAATTGCTTTCTTGATCCCACCAAGACCAGATTTAATTTAAAGGACCATGTTAATTTTTTCAAAGGGAACAGGACAATTGTACATAATGTATACACACATGCAAAAATAAAAATAAAAAAAACTCTGTAGACATATTATTCCAGCATAGCAGGACAAAATCAATCCAAAGTGTTGGACTGTCGGAGGTGAGTGTGTCTGTTTGTACTTCTTTGTGAATACTGACTGTGTGCAGTCTATTAGGTTTAAACCATACAGTACATTCTCTGTCCTAACGATAGTAGTTCCTCCCATTAAAAAAAACAAAAAAACAAAAAAAAAAAAAAAACAATCCTGCAAATAACAAGACCCACAGAAGTGACTCTAGCTATCTAATTGTTCTGTTCTTTTATACAGCAGCAAAAACAAGACTGTCCATTTATCATGCGGCTGTGCTCCAATGGCATTTCCCAATGATGTTAGTGCACAAATGCTTTCAATTAGAATGGAACTGCCAGGATCCAATGTAAATGAAGAATTTCTTGTATCCTTACTGCATGAGGTCAATTTTTAATAAATTGTTGCAAAATTTGTTTTTATGAATAAAATATAAAAATCAGACTCTCTTTCTTAGCATCTGGCTCTGCTCCCTTTCCTCCCTGCACTCAAGCTGAAGAATTTTGAAGCTTACATTCACATAGACCATTAGATGACAGTATGGTCTAATGTAAGGAGTCCAGACCAAAAAATCAGAAGGCCTAGGCTGGAATCCCAGATGTGCCATTTTCCAGTTGTCTGATAAGAGACATGTCACTGAGTAATAATAATTGTTGATATTCTGATTCTTCATGACCCCGTTTGAGGTATTCTTGGCAAACATACTAAAGTGGTTTGCCATTTTCTTCTCCAGCTCATTTTTACAGATGAGGAAACTGAGGTCAACAGAGTGAAGTCACTTGCCCAGGGTCACACAGCTAGTAAGTGTCTGAGGCTGGATTTGAACTCAGGAAACTGAGTCTCCCAGATTCCGGGCTCAGCACTCTATCCATGGCTCCACTTGTGGTTGATGTGGTTGATGATGTGGAGTTTGACACCAAATGATGGGATTTGGGGACCACAGTGATGTGGTGTATGGAGATACCAGATGATGGCAGGTTCCTAAAATTGGGGTTCAGTCATGTGAAGAATTCACAATGGCAAAAGAGATATATTTATTATAGATATATTTAAGGGAATAGGTTACAAACAAAATGAAGGGATACAATAAACACGGGGAATGGCAAATGTGAAATAGAGTGGGAGAGCATGTAAAAGACAAGTTCCTCAGTGGAACTCACAATTCCCCAGTAGAAAAGGAGCACCCCATGAGGTTGGGATGCCCTTAACATCCTAAAAGAGTTAGTTAGCTGTAAGGAGGAGACGTGGGGTTGGAAAGCACAGTAGAATTAAGGGAGATACCACATGGCATGGGAGAGAAGGGGAAAGACGTGGCAGACTGACCCAAAGTAGGGTAGCAGCAATGGATGGCCTATAAGTAGATTTTATAGGGAAAATTTAACCTCAGGGACATGACTTGGATTTCTGACAATGTGAGACTGCTCAAGACCTCTTTAGTCTTGACTAAAGCTGCCCTCATTAGTACATTATTAACATCAACTCAATTTTTTGATCCTGACTTGTGATTGATTTTATTGGGAATTCCCAATGAGGAAATTTTCCAGACTCCTAAAACTGTCCTGAAACTGCAACTGTCATATACCTTTTTTTTTTTTTTTTTTTTTTTTTTTTGCTCAGGCAATTGAGGTTAAATGACTTGCCCAGGGTCACACAGCCAGGAAGTGTTAAGTTTCTGAGATCAAATTTGAACTCGGGTCCTCCTGACTTCAGGGCTGGTATTCTATCCATTGCGCCACCTAACTGCCCCAACTGTCATATACCTTTAAAAGTAGAATTTCTCTCAATACATATGTATTCCCAGTTCCTAGGACAGTGCCTGGAAAATAAAAGCCTAATCAGCACTTGCTGGTTGATTGGCTAAAGTTGTTTGGGTCATAAAGGTGTTAAGTAATTTGCCCAAAGTCACTCATCCAGTATGTGTCAGAGACTGAGTACAAATCCAGGCCTTCTTGACTCCAAGAGTCTTTATTAGAGTTGCCTCTGATTTGTCATTCATTAATTCAATAAGCATGTATTAAGTGACTATCATGTACAGAGCAGGAAGCTAGATGGCAAAGTGAAGAGAGTAAATGGTCCTAGAATCAGGGGGACTCCCCTTTCTAAGTGCAAATCTGGCCTCAGACACTTACTAGCTGTGTGACACTAGGCAAGTCTCTTAACACTGTCTGCCTCAGTTTCTTCATCTGCAAAATGATCTGGAAAAGGAAGGAGCAAACCACTTCAGTATCTTTACCAAGAAAATCCCAAGTGGAGTTACAGAGTCAGACACAAATGAAAATTACTAAAAATAGGCAGAACATTGTGTTTGGTGCTGGGGGAAACCATAAAACTTAGATTAGGCATGATCCCTGCTCTGATACAGCTTATAGTCTAGTAGGAGAGTTGAGGATTAAATATATATTGAGGAAGTTTCAGTATTTACATCTTCTAAACATACAAATTCAATTTGAAATGAATTATCTGATTCTGATCAGGTACAGCCCAGTTATAGTTCTCAATAAATAATAATAAATGTGTTAGTGGGGGATTTTTCCCACCCCAAAAGAAAGAAACATTCAAATTATGTAAATCCACTGAAACCTCAAGACCAAGGATGGCATTAATGCCCTTGGCAAATAAGTTACAATTCTTGCTAGACTCCCCAACTCAACATGGTGATTGCTACCATGGTATCAGTGAATTGGTATCAGTTCTGTGGAATGTCCCAAGAAGCAACTTTTCCATTGTTTGGACTAAACCACTTACTGTTCCACTATTGTATTCAATACCATATAGCTTTTGTGTGTGTGTGCTCGCTCACGAGTGTGTGTGAAGATATTTTCCTCACAAAACTCTATAAGATAAGAAGGGCTGTATTTTTATCACTATGAGCTAAGCAAGGGGTATCATTACCTCCATTTACTAAGGAAACCAAGGGCAGAGAGGGAAAGTGAATTATTTGTGCTCACAGTATTAGAATCACTAGAGGTCTTCAACCTTTTTTTTTTTTTTTTTTTGCCTCAGTTTTCTCATCTGTAAAATGGGGATAATAATAACACCTACCTCCCAGAATTGTTGTGAGAATCAAATGAGATCATGATTGTAAAGTACTTAATAATCTAATGTATATATAAATGTATATGAATATTGGTTATTATTATTATTATTCACTATACCATTCAGTCAATGAAACCAAAAACAGAAACAAAAATCAACCATTCTGATTGGTATTTTTTTTTTTCTTTCTCATGGCTTTTTTTTCCCTTTTGATCTGATTTTTCATATGCAGCATGATGAATATGGAAATGTGTTTAGAAGAAATGAACAATTTTAATCTATTTTTAAAAATCAACCAATCAGATAAATGCCAGTCCCCTACATATACATGGCACTTTTCAGCTTTCAAATCACTTTCATATGTGTTATTCCATTTAATCCCAGCAACAACCCTGAAAAATGGGTAAGATCAATTTTATCCCCATATTACAGATGAGAAAGCCAGTGTTCATGGGGATGAAAGTGGTTTGTCCAAGATCACACAACAGGCACCAGGCTCCAACTTTTGCTTTTAAACTTATCCAGTGCTCTTTTCATTGAAGCATTGACTGGAAATACTTCACAAGCTTACTCTAAATACCATCTGGGCTTTCTATGAACTCACATATCAACTTACACTTACAGGTGGAGGACTTTGGGCTTATAGTCTCATCTCAAATCTCTGGTCCTAGACAGCTCAGAATATGTGAAGTGTAGGGGGCAGCTAGGTGGCACAGTGGATAGAGCACCAGCCTTAAATTCAGGAGGACCAGAGTTCAAATCTGGTCTCAGACACTTAACACTTCCTAGTTGTGTGACCCTAGGCAAATCACTTAACCCAGCCTCAGAAAAAGAAAAAAAAAAAAAAAAAAAAGAATATGTGAAGTGGGAGGAGGAGGATGAAGATTCAACTCTTCTAGTAAGACTCCAAGCCAAAGCAGTCAAAATCATCTTCAATCCTGGTGACCCATCCACTGAAAATGAGACTCCAAGGGCATATCCCAGTGGATATCTGCCAATCTTCTCAGTAAATCAGTCAATAGGTAGTAAATATGTATATCAACATGTATTCAAATTCATATGATATATATATACATATACACACATTTTTGTGTGATGGACCCATTAAGTGATCTGGTAAAGCCTTTGAATCCCTTCTCAGAATAATACATAAAATAAACTACATATAAAACATGTAAAATAAACTCTTAAACAAAAGCTCAACATCTTATAAGCTCACAAAATGATGGGAGGGAAGGGAACAAGAGATACCCCACATACATATATAAATAATAAAACCTTAGGATCTTAACATTTTTGTGTGTGTGATGGACTCATTAAGTGATCTGGTAAAGCCTTTGAATCCCTTCTCAGAATATGTTTTGATTTAAAACATAAAATAAACTACACAGGACTATTGAAATGTAGTTATCAAAATATTTTCACAAAACAAATTCAGAGGGGCAGCTAGGTAGCTCAGTGAACATCAACTCTGGAGTCAGAAGAACTTGAGTTCAAATTCAGCCTCAGACATTTGATCTTTGTTAGCTGTGTGAGCTTGGGCAAGTCACTTAACCCCAATAGCTTTGAGAAATAAATTAATAAATTCAAGCCCCAGGCTAAGAACCTATTATCTAAAGCAACCTCTAGTTTGCCTACCTTCCTAACCACTCTTCACATCCTTCATTTCTCATTTTCCTTCATGGAGTCTATTTTCTGATCCAGCTGAATTACTTAAACTCAACAAGCCCTCTCCAACTCCCATGCCATTCTCACAAACTAATAGCCATGTCTACCTTCTTTTCACTTTCCAAATTCCTTCTTTTCTTTTAAGGCTCACCTCAAATGCCACTTTCTCTACCAATGTAGCTTGTTGCTACAATAAATAGAATCCAAGGCAAGTCTGTCTGCTTCGATCTTTCTCATAAGACATGAACTCTGAAATTATCTCTTTCCACTGTCCATACCCCACTCCTTACACCACAGACTTCTGTTGTTTGTATTTCATTCTAGAAGAGGACCATGACATCAGGGAGGTGATGCCATGAAATGCAAATAAATGGGACTTAAGTGAGGGAGGGCTGTGCAAGGTCACCTGCCTCACTTTCTCCTCTAGAACCATCTGGGTTCAATGGCCAGATATAGATCCAGAAGACTGGAGATAACTCTGAATGCAATGGGAAACCTTAGCCTTTTAAACTAGGATCTATTCAGGGATCAGAAAGGTTAAGACATTTTCCTATGATCACACAGCTAGTGGGTGTTAGAGACTCAACCTAGATTCAGGGCTGTACAAGGTTTCTTGCCTCATTTTCCCCTCCAGAGCCATCTGGATCCAGTGGCAAGATATACATTGAGAGGTTTAGAGATGATCCTGGATACAATGGGAAATCTTGGCCTTTTGAAACTAAGGTCTTCAATAAGGCTCAGTTTCCCTACAGTGATTAGTGGCAAACCTCAAAAAAATCCTGCTCTCAGGGAGCAAAGAAGGGGAACTATTCCTTGCTATGTCCAGTCCAATTAATGGGATACAAAGTGAAGCCCCACTCCAAGAACATAGATGATAATAGTGAGTTCTGGAATTTGCAAGTGGAACAAAGAGTTAAGTATCCCTGATATCAGCAGATGATTCTTCTCTCTTCCCTTCTCCTTCAAAAAAAAAAAAGCTTATCTAAATATCCACACAATTCCTATATGAGAACTGATATTCAGATCACCAGATGATGAAATGTAAACAGTCTTGGAGTTGAAGTGAAGAACACTTGTATTTAAATCCAGACTCACGCACTGTCCAGTTGTGGGATCATGAGCAAATCACTTAACTCCAATTGCAGAAAGAAAAAAAGAAAGGGGAGAGGGGGAGGGAGGAAGAAAGGAAAAGAAAGAAACAAAGACAAAGAAAAGAAAAAGAAACAAAGCAACAGAGAGAGAAACAGAAACAAAGAACAAAGAAAAAAAGAAAAAGGAAGAAAAGAGACAGAGAGAGCACCTTACCATTTACCTTCAGACTTAGAGAGATAGAGAGAAAACAAAACACAGTCTCTGCCCTGCAGCCTTCAGCCTAAGCAGGAAATAAGATTAGTGTGTTAGTAACTATAACACTAGTAAGAATATTTTTAAAGGGGCAGCTAGGTCGTACAGTGGATAAGGGTGCTGGCCCTAGAGTCAGGAGGACCTGAGCTCAAATGTTACCTCAAATACTAGCAGTGTGATCCTGGATAAGTCACTTAATCCTAATGCCATATATTCCTTTTTTTCCCTTTTCATTTATTTATTTTTACACACATTGTTTTATGAATCAAGTTGGGAGAGAAAAATCAGAGCAAAACAAACAAGCAAAACCATGGAAGAGATTTAAAAAAAAAAAAAAAAAAAAAAAAAAACAGAAAAAAGGAGTGAACATAGCATGTGCTGATTTACAGTCTCCTTAGTTCTTTTTCTGGATGCAGATGGCATTTTCTGTCCAAAGTCTACTGGAATGGTAGCTTTAAATCACTGAATCACTGAGAAGTCTTTCATCGTTGATCATCACACATTCTTGCTGTTATTGTGTACAATGTATTTCTGATTCTGCTTATTTCGTTCAACATCAGTTCATGTAAATCTTTCCAGGCCTTTCTAAAGTCAGCTTATTCATCATTTTTAATAGAACAGTAATATGCCATTACTTTCATATTCCACAACTTGTTCAGCCATTCCCCAATTGATGGGCATCTACTCATTTTCCAGTTCTTTGCTACCACAAAAAAAGCTGCTACAAACATTTTTGCACATGTGGATCCTTTTCCCTCCTTTAGGATTCCCTTGGGATACAGACATATATGTATGCCATATATTCTTAATTTATATTGGCAAGGTTTTTGCCATCACTTTCATAAATCTAGCTTATTTATGCTATAATTCAAACCCTCATTTATAACTTTTGTTGATTTCCAAGGTATAAATGTTGATAATGAAAATTTCACTATCTACCCTCTGATTAAATATCAATTGGCTCCATCATATCCCTCACATGATAGGTATGACAGGGTAGAGAAACAGAAGATCAGAAAATATTGAGCAATACTTATTGAGGCAGGAAGATTTCCAACCAATAAAAATTAAGACCAAAAAGAAAAAAATTTCTAATCATTCCTTCATATGATAGAGGAAAATAAAGCTCAAAGACCCAATAAAACTATCCCCGTTGGAGACAGGGACTATTTTATTTTTGTCATTTTGAACCCAGCACTTAGTGCAGCTCATGACACACTGTGGTCCCTAGTCATGGTTGATTGATTGGCTTACCCAAGTTTATACATTGGTTGGTTGGTTGGTTGGAAAAGGATCAAAATGATATCACTCTGTAAAAGTTAAGTTACAATATGTTCATCATGACTTATCAGACCAATGGGAGCTCGGAATGCTCTACTACAGGTCAGACACAACATTTGGGACAGATTCTCCAACTTTGCGCATTTCCTGTTTCTTCTGGGCTAATTCAATTCTACTTTGCTCATAAAGCCCAGCACCTTCTCTGTTGAGGGCACACCATGCTGGGTGATGCTGTGACAGTTTCTTCCATGTCACACAATCGACTCTAAAGTTCTTAAGAGAGATCTTTTGAGTGTCCTTGTATTGCTTTTTCTGACCACCTTATGAACACTTGCCCTGTGTGAGTTCTCCATAAAATAGTGTTTTAGGCAAACATACATTGGCATTCGAACGATATGGCCAGCCCAACAGAGCCGTGCTCTCTGCAGCAGAGTAGGAATACTTGGCAGTTGAATTCGAGAAAGGAGCTCTACATCTGGTATCTTATCCTGCCAGAATCCTCCTAAGACAATTCAAATGAAAGTGATTCAGTTTCCTGGCATGGCACTAGTAAATTATTTAGGTTTCATGGGAATATAACAATGAGCTAACATCAGAGTCAGGACTAGAACCTCTAATGACTCCCAGGCCAGTGTTCTTTCTATACCATCTTATTACTTTTCATTCTTAGTAAACTAGAAACTTTAATTAACTAAAACATTGCCACATACCTCAAGTATTCAGATTGTATGCAATAAGATGCAGGATGGAGCCCATCCCAGACCTGAGGATCTGCTTGTGTACAAGTGAACACCCAAAGGCAAGGGATGGAATGTCAAGTTCAAGGAACAGCAAGTCCTCCCATTTGGCTGGAACACAGAGTTCTTGAAGTGGAGCATGAAACAAAGCTAGAAATCCAGTTACGGAGGATTTCAAGTTGATGAGAAATGGCCCATTCAAAGCCCCAAGTCAAATTTGCCCAGATAATGGTCAGTGAGCACTAAAACTCTGCTGCACACATCTTAAATTTACATTATGATACAAAAACTTCAATGAGCAGCTATGAAAAACCCTGTGAAACGTGGTGTTATATTTTTTCCAAATACCACAAGGTTGATAAGTAACAGCAGGATTCCCTCTGTGTTCTGATAGTATGTATTATACTCCTTGGAGAAATGAACTTTTCATTTTTAAAAAAGTTTCTTTTACAGTGTCTGGCATATAGAAAATGCTAAATAAAGAGATGTGTTCCCTCTACGGGGAACAATTTATCTATAAAATTAGCAAACTACAGCTAAGTCACAGTGCATTAAAAGGACACTCTGCTCTAGACTAAGGCATGCAGTATGTACTGAGTTCAATCCTAAGGAAGTCAGGCTGCTAGTAGGAGCAGGAGGAGAAAGGGAGAGTGTAAGGTTCCTTTTTCTCACTTTCTTACATTCACACATACACACACACACACACACACACACACACACACACACATTCCTGGTGAAATTGTTTAAGTTTAGACTTTGGCTCTTATGTAGGGTCTCCCCCCAAAAAAAGGAAGTAGAAAGAGTTAGTACAAAGTAAATCAGAAAGGGGACAGTTATTTATTTCCTATGCACAAAAGAAATACCAAAGGACACAAAAGATTTATAGCTCATATTAATAAAAAGACATAAAGTAGAATTAAGTAACAAACTAAAACTACCATCTTATTGCAATCTTCTGGTAAGCTAATAATAATAAATTTGCATTCTACATTTAACTTCATTTCTCCACTGAGTCTCTCAAAGGCTCTGTCTTCTAAGTCCCAGCAAGGACCTTGGGCTCTTTCCCCTTGATGGTTGTCTCTTCCAAAGCAAATGCTTCCCTGTAGCCAATGAGACCTATTTATTGGACCCAGGATCTTGAAGTCTACATGTCCATCTCAAGAACAATATTCAATAATCTACTGAGGATAGGAACCTCAAAGCAGAAAAGACAGCCAAGGTGATAGGTACAAGCTCACCTAGCTGAGGCCATCCTCTAAATCCATCCTAGCTAAGTTTCATCCACATGGAAATAACCTCAAAGGAGGTAGAAAGAACACCATCCATCTCACCATCATTTTGTAGAAAATCTAGATACAGGAAGCATTACTTGTCACACAAGATAAAAGAAGTTGCCTCTTCTTTCTAACTGATGCAACATTTCTCCCTCCTGCCCCTATCACAAGGCAGGAAGATGACCAAGAAGCTACCCAGGGTTTTCCATGTTACACCAAATCACCAAGTTCTTTTAGCACTAGAGATCTAGAAGCATCCTGAGAGTTTTTCATATACCCAAACAACAAGCCACTCATGTCGTTGACCAACAGCAGAAAATCCTCTCATATATTTTAAAATGAAACTATTCTCATTGCTCATGATGGTCTTGAAAACTGATGACTCCACTGTATTCATCATGTCAAAATTCCATCTGCATTTTGGGTCTAGCCCTGGGCATTTCATTTTAGAAAAGACATGGACAAGCTATGGTATATCCAAAGAAAAGTTTCCAGAATGGTAAAAGGACTGCAGAATGTGCCAGAGGGATACTAAAAAATAGAAGACCTCATGGGCACATGGACCTCAAGTACTTTAAAGGTAAAAGAAAGATTGCACTTGTTTTGCTTGGATTCAGAGCGTGGAAGTAAGAAAGATGAGCAAAAGTTACAGAGAGGCTGATTTAGATTGAATCAAAGGAAAAGACTAAAGCTATACCAAAATGAATTAAACTATCTCAGAATTGGGTGTTGACAGTTGGAAAATGAATGAACAATTGTTGAGAATGTTAGAGAGAGTTTAGGTTTGATAAGTTTATAGGTTTGATAAGCTTATCTCTGAGACCCCTCTCAGAATCTTAATTCTCAGATTAAGAATCTAAATTCTTAGATTTCTATACTATCAGGATCTAGTTTGATACCTATGAAACTGGCTATTTTTAACCTATAGAACCTTTTTTCTAGAAAGGGCAGGACATGTATAGAGAGCTGCCTGGGATTACCCATAACCCAGATTAAAGATCTGTTTCTTACATACACTAGCTGGGTGCATGAGCAAGTTACTGTGCAGTACAGGTATCTCTCTAATAGTACAAATGGGGACAAATTGCGCTTCTGGATGGGGAAGGAGTCTCCATATCAAGAATTCCCACATTAGTGAAATCATGGGTCAGTTCATTAATTCTCAAGACTAAAGCTCAGCAACTGCAGGATTTAGTTCAGGTATTACTTGTTATTTTTCAGTCATGTCTGATTCTTTGTGACCCCATTTAGGGTTTTATTGACAAAGATATTGCAGTAGTTTTCCATTTCCTTCTCCAATTCATTTTACAGATGAATTGAAGCAAATACGATTGAGTGACTTGCCTAGGGTCACACAGATAATAATGCTGAGGCCAGATTTGAGCTCATGAAGATGAAACTTCCTAACTCTGAACCCAGAACTATAACATGTAACTGCCATATCTCAGGTAGAGTTCAAGATTTAAAAAAATAATAATATGAGCCCAGGACTTGGGTTTGAAGCCTGTCCTACTTGCTATTGACCAAGATCCTGATGCCACATCTATTCAGCTTCTACACCAAGTATACAGCTATACTCAGCAAGGTCACACCCTGAAACTATCCTATGCCCCTTTGAGAAGATAACAACAAACTGATGTCCCCAGTTATTTATATCAGCTGAGCTTCAACTTTAAGGAGTTAAAGAACATGTGAGAAAATAGTTTCAAAAGATCAACTTCTTCATGGCCATCTAAAATAAAAGTGCACCAAATCACTATTAATTGGAGAAATGCACATCAAAACCATTGTGAAGTATTTCTCAAAACCCATCAAACCGGAAATTATGGAAAGATTCATCATGGATAGACATTGATAGAGATGCAGGAAAACAAGCACACTAATTGACTGCTGATGGAACTGTGAATCAGTCCAACTTGTCTTGGAGAAAATTCAGAATTATGCAAGAAAAATTGCAATATTATTTATACCCTCTGACCCAGATATTCTGTTATTTCTTTTATATATATACCCCAAGGAGATCAGCAAAAAAATGGTCTGTCCATGAAAAAACTTTTTAGGTTTTTTTTTTGTTTGTTTGTTTTTTTTAATTAGGTTTCCTTGTTTTGAGGCAATTGGGATTAGGTGACTTGCCCAAAGTCACAGAGCTAGTAAATGTCTGAGGCCAGATTCAAAAGATTCTTCTGGTGCCATCCACATCCATAGAGAGAACTATGGAGACTGCAGGTGCTTCAGAGCATTATATTTCCACCTTTTGTTATTCTTGTTTGTTTTTCTTTTTATTTCTTGTGAGGTTTTTTTTTTCTTTTTGAGGTTTTTTTTTCCCTTGAGCAACATGAGAAACATGGAAATATGTTTAAAAGTATTGCACATGTTTAACCTATATTGGATTGCTTGATATCTAGGGGAGAGAGAGAGAAGTGAATGGGAAAAAAAATTTGGAATACAAGGTTTTGCAAAGGTGAATGTTGAAAACTATCCTTGCATGTGTTTAGAAAAATAGAAAACTATTAAAAATGCACCCACCCTTTAAAAATAAAAAAAATTAAAAAGGTGAATCAATGCAGACAAGATTAGAAGGGAAGCAACAAACCGGGGGAAATTTTACATTCAAAGGTTCTGATAAAGACCTCATTTCTAAAATATATAGAAAACTGATTCAAATTTATAAGAATTCAAGCCATTCTCCATTTGATAAATGGTCAAAGGATATGAACAGATAATTTTCAGATGAAGAAATTAAAAAAACCATTTCTAGTCATATAAAAAGGTACTCTAAATAACTATTGATCAGAGAAATACAAATTAAGACAATTCTGAGATACCACTACACATCTCTCAGATTGGCTAAAATGCCAAGAAAAGATGATGATAAATGTTAGAGGAGATGTGGGAAAACTGGAACACCAATACATTGTTGGTGAAATTGTGAGCTGATTCAATTATTTTAGAGAGCAATTTGGAACTATGCCCAAAAGTGATATAAAACTGTACATACCCTTTGATCCAGCAGTGTCTCTTCTGGGCCTATATCCTAAAGAGATCTTAAAGGAGGGAAGGGGACCCACATGTGCAAAAATGTTTGTGGCAGCCCTTTTCGTATTGTCAAGAAACTGGAAACTGAATGGATGTCCATCAGTTGGAGAATGGCTAAATAAGTTATGGTATATGAATGTTATAGAATATTATTGTTCTGTAAGAAATGATCAACAAGATAATTTCAGAGAGGCCTGGAGAGACTTACATGAACTGATGCTAAGTGAAATGAGCAGAACCAAGAGATCATTGTATGACAACAACAAGATTATACAATGATCAATTCTGGCTCTTTTCAACAATGAGATCATTCAGGCCAGTTCCAATGATCTTGTGATGAAGAGAGCATTTATACCCAGAGAGAAGACTGTGGGAACTGAGTGTGGATCACAACATGACATGTTCACTCTTTATATTGTTATTTGCTTATTTTCTTTCTCATTTTTCCCTTTTTGATCTTATTTTTCTTATATGCCATGATAATTGTGGAAATATGTATAGAAGAATTGCACATATTTAACATATTTTGGATTACTTTGCTATCTAGGGAAGGAAGGGAAGGGAAGGAATAAAATTTGGAACACAAAGTTTTGCAAGGGTGAATGTTGAAAATTATCTATGTATATGTTTTGAAAACAAAAAGCTTTAATAATAATAAAAAATAAATTTTAAAAAGGGTGAAGGCTGAAAACTATCTTTGCATGTATTTGGAAGAATAAAAAATACTATTAAAAAAAAAAAAAAAAGAAGAGAAAAGCCCCATGTGAACCCAAAAACACCAAGGGAATTCAAAACCATTGTAACCTTGCACAGCCACCCTGGGAAGATTGGAGAACACACAATAAAAATGCACACAATTGGTATCTTTCTCCCAAAAATCCCCTTTTCTCTCTCTCTCTCTTTTTTTTCCCCCTGAGGCTGGGGTTAAGTGACTTGCCCAGGGTCACACAGCTAGGAAGTGTTAAGTGTCTGAGACAAGATTTGATCTCAGGTCCTCCTGAACTCAAGGCTGGTGCTCTATCCACTGCACCACCTAGCTGCCCCTCCTTTTTTCTCAAAGGCATCACTACTTTTCCAGTGACCCAGATTTACAACCCAGGAGTCTTCATTAATTCTTATTCAAGGACTTATTAAACTATTCCTGCCAGGATTCATTTCATAGTGTCTATTTTGTGGTTTCTATAGCCTTTCTTATGATGTATATAAGGATTTGTTTAATTTTTTAAATGCCCTTATTACAAGTATCACCCTTCCTCTGAGAAATAGGATAATGTTGGCTAATAATGTTGGCTAGAATTACATACTTGGATATAGTGAAGCTACATTGATTCAGTGACCCATTGTTCCCAGCTATGCTAGTTAATCAGTGTTCAGGAAGACTTCACCCAATTCCCTGATATTTATCACATAGGTAAGTCACCTCCCTACCTTTGTGTGTGTAACTGTCATAGTCCTGCTACTTTGTGGACAAATTGAGATACAAAGGCCCAACTCTTTTGCTATTGTTGACTTATCTGAATTGTGCTAAAATTACCTATAAAAGCTAATCTCACCTTGAAGCTAATGCTGATCTCCAGTGACCAGCCTGTCAAGGTATTGTTCCCTTGATGTATTTATTTTAATAAACTACTTTTCCTTCTCTTTGTCCTGAGTTTTATCTCATTAATCAGGGAAAAAACCCAAATGAAGTATTTTCCTTTCAAAATTAGCATCCCAAATCAGCCAGAACTGGAGACCTCATTAGGAGAAATGTCTTGAATAACAGACAAGCATAGTCCCCCTCTTTTCCCCACCTCCCCCAAAGCCCAAAAGAAGGCAAAGAAAAACCAGGATTCCAGAAGACTAAAAATAAAGCATTCCATGCATCTCCTGACAAAGAGATGAGGTGCAAAACAAGACATCTATTTTGAGAGGATATAACCAATGTGGGAATTTATTTTGCTTAACTATGCATACAAGGGTTTTGTTTTTCCTTTCTTTTCTTTTTTCACTGAAGAAGAGATAAGGTTACAGATAAGATTCTGCTCCATGAAAAAGAAAAAAGAACAGAAGGAAGGGCAGAAGGGATGACAGACAAACTGGACATCTTTAAAAGTTGCATGTCAAATTTATTCTACATGCCAAATAAATAAAGCAAGCTGTACATAATAGAGATTTGCAGTTTTACATGCAACACTCTTGTTCTGGTCTACAGAGCAGAAACAGATGTTCATATTATTTGGTATTAATTAACCTTAGAATAAAAACTTTAATGAAATGAAAAGGGGGGGAAAAAGGCAAAACAAACACTAGAGGAGATTGGAGACTGGGGAGAAGAAATTTAATGCTAGCAGCCTCATGCGAAGCCTGGTCTCTTTCTCTCTCCAATTTCCCAATCTGCAGGGACAGCTTTTCCTCCTCCCCTTACACAACTCTCTCCAAGTTCTTCCTGCTCAAACTTCTTCATATATCCTGTGTTCCTAGTCCCAGATTTCTAACAATATTTCTCTATTTTCTCCTGAGCCAAAGAGGGGGAAGAAGAGAGACAACATCCTATAGATGTTCCTCTGTAATTCCAAAATGTCCAGTGTATGCATTATACTTGCATACACATATCTATACATTATCAAGGACTGATCATTTTCCCTATGTTAAATTTTTGGGTACTGCAAGTTTATTCCCCCTTTTTCTTCAATTCTATCATTTATTGATAATTGAGACCTGTAGAGGGCTGGAACTTTGGAGAAGTATACTGAAACAAGGTGTTTACTCAGTGGAATTGATGAGATGCTTGGTTCTCTAGTTCACATATACTTAGTACTTAGTATGATGATGTAATGGTTCTCTAGTTCACACATATTCAGTATGCTGTAATGATGTAATTGTACTAAGATATAAGGGCTGAGAAGGACTGGAAATGGGACATTCTATTTTTGACCTGCTTCCTGGTGACTCTCCTACCTACCTCACTCAACTAAGATCAAAGCTGGTCCCAAGGTCCTCCAGAAACCTAGCCCCAATATTACAGAGACCATTTTCCCCATGTCAAATCTTTATATATTGGAAATTTATTCCTCTCTTTCCCCTACTGAATCTGAGAAAGCATTCATTGTATTTAACATTAATACTTTCTGCTAGGACTCAAGGGCATTGAACACATTCCCCTCTCCACTAAGAGGCCTTTCTACTTTAGAGCTAAGCATATAGTCTGGACTGTGTTCAGTCTGGAGTGATCCTAGCTGCTAATAAGAGGAGTACCAAGCTCCCTTTTCTCTAACTCCTTGACTCCTTGAACCCCATCCCCAGTTTTAAGGAGAAATTGCTTAATACTTAGACTGTTAATATATTTAGTACTCCCCAATGTGGGGAATAAAAAGATATTCAGTGTAAAAATGTCAATCAGGTATGGGACAGGTATTTTATTTCTTGTCAATATTGTTATTCAGGGACTCTTCATGATCCTGTGGATCATACTATGTCCAAGGGGTTCTTGGCAAAATGTCTGGAGTGATTTATCTTTTCCTTCTCTAGTAAATTAAGGTAAATAAAAGTTAAGTGACTTGGTCAGGATCATACAACTAGTAAGTATCTGAGATTAGATTTGAATTCAGGTTTTCCTGACTCAAGGCCTGCACTTGTCTATTGAATCATCTAGCTCTCTCACTTTTATATATGCATACACACACACACACACACACACACACACACACACACACAAAATGCTCACAAATACACATTGGCAGAATCACTTAAAAAGTAGTAGTAATAATTTACTTTAAAAAATAATAGTAATAGTAATTGACATATAAGTAGTAATAGTAATTTACTTATAATTCCTGTTGTACTCTTAAGCCTTGTCAGCACAGAAAGCAGTTTTAGTCTACTGATAAGGCATTTTATATTTCACCTTGGCCCTGCACTGTCTCACAGTCCATGCTTGTGGCAAGCTAGTCCAAGGATTTAGGACTCTCCTCTTCTTGTTGGCCATCTTTGCCAATTAAAGAAGCTTTTCTTGCTTTATTGAGTTATACTCAAATAATGAAGGACATTCAGATCTTTTGAATTTATAAACTCCAAGTTCAGACTTTTCCTCTCCAAAATTGATGTTCAGGAAGGAAACAGAAAAACCAAAGTACTTCTAGTAGGGTTTCCTTACTCTAGCTGCCCTGTGAGAGGAATTGGTATGATGTACAGGTGGAAAAGGGCAAATTCATCCCTCACTCCTCACTGAAAATCTCAAATTTAGATGATGCTATTTGCAAGGTTGAAGAAAAACAGTTATCCAGAGCTTTTTCTTCTTTTAAATGATGCTTCTGCTACTTGTAGTAAGGGAGGAGGAAGAAACCTCTCTGGGATTTCTGTGTCATACTAAAGCAACAAATCCTTTCAGGATTGAGAAGTCACATAGCTAGAAAGAACTAAGAAATTTGAAATCTCCAAATGGCCAAAGTACTGATCTTCCATGTCCCTGAAATCCCCAAAACTTTTCAGGGAAACTCTGGGCAACCACTTCCTGAATTGACTCTTATAAATCAGTTCAATCACTGATGCATATACAACTCCAAGAGAAAAAATCAGTCAATAAATATTTATTATGTACCTAGTATGGACAAGGCATTGTGCTATGTGTTTAAGGATACAAAATAAAATCTTTGTTCTCAAAGGGCTAATTTGTAACAATTTTCATTTTTTTGTTATTGTTGTTTGCTTGCTTGCTTTTTTCTCAATTTTTTTTACTTTTTCATTTGATTTTTCTTGTGTAATATGGCAAATGTGGAAATATGTTTAGAAGAATTATACAAAGTTGTAGCACCTCTTTTTGTGGTAGCGAAGAATTGGAAAAAGAGTGCCCATCAATTGGGGAATAGCTTAACAAACTGTAGTATATGAAGGTAATGGAATATTATTGTTCTATAAAAAATGATGAGCAAGCCAATTATAGAAAGGCCTGCAAAGATTTACATGAACTGATACTGAGCGAAACAAGCAGAGCCAGGAATACATTGTACACAATAACAGCAAAAATGTTCAATAATCAATTATTTAAGGCTTGGTTCTTCTCAGCAGTTCAGTGATCCAAAGCAAGACTTTGGACAGAAAATGCCATCTGCAACCAGAAAAAGAACTAAATCTACACATAAATCAACACATGCTATGTTCACTTCTTTTTTCTGTTTTTTTAATCTCTCCCATGGCTTTTCCTTTTTGCTCTGATTTTTCTCTCCCAATGTAATTCATAAAACAATGTGTATTAAAAATAAACTTTAAAAAAAAAAAGAATTGCATATGTTTAACGTATATTGAATTATTTGCTTTCTAGGGGAGGGAGAAAGGGACAAAAATATGGAACACAAGGTTTTACAAGGGTGAATGCTGAAAACTATCTTTGCATGTATTTTGAAAAATAATATTTAAAAAAACTATGTAAGAACAATCTACATACCAGAACTCTAGCAGAGAGCTTTTGATCCTCCTTTGAAAGAACCCAACATCATCTGCCTGATAATAGTCAGAAAATATAGAGGCAGAACTCTTTGAGAAGACTCATGCAAATTTCAATTGTATATCATTTTGTTTTGTTCTTATCCTTAAACTCAGCCAACATCTCTCATCTCCCTAGTTATAACTTTATAGATAAGATTCCACATGGGCTCAAACACTCCCATAGCACAGCCTTATACCACCCTAACTTTCCAGATTTAACTTTCACTACTTTCCTCCATATATTCTTTGCTATAGTTAAATGGAATTATTCTGCCCCCCACCCTCCAACAGACCTTGGGATTTCCTGCATCGGTGCTGTTATTTATATTGTTTTATCTACGTTAACTAGATTACCTATCACATATACAATGCTTTAAGATTTGCAATGGGCTTTACAAATACGTCTTCACTTTATCCTTAAAACAACAATGGGGGGGTAGATGCTATTATTATCCTATTTTATAAAATAGGTAACTGAAGCAGACAGAGGTTATATGACTTGCCCAGAATCACACATCCAGTAAGAGTTTCAAGACAGATTTAAACTCAAATCTGACTCCAGACTGCCTT
Organism: Sminthopsis crassicaudata; assembly: GCF_048593235.1. NCBI lineage: Eukaryota > Metazoa > Chordata > Mammalia > Dasyuromorphia > Dasyuridae > Sminthopsis > Sminthopsis crassicaudata. The sequence goes on along the minus strand of NC_133617.1, from coordinate 489,094,876 downwards.
TCCCTCTTCCATGTTTAATTCCCACTCTTCCTTTAAAAACTAACTCAAATACCACCTCCTTCAGAAAGCAATCCCTGATATCCTCAAACAGTAATGATTTTTTCCTTCTTGTACCCAAAATAAAGTTTTGCTCTGTGGAAGTATCCCAGAAAACACTGTCTGTTTTCTATAAGTCACCTTACCACGCAGGTGCACTGGACACTGAGGAAATCTATTTACTGAAAGGAACAGATCAGGAGCCTGCAGTGAGCCAAAGTCTTGTTCACTCCCAGAAACTTTTGCTGGTGTTTCCTGGCTTGTTGAATTATGCCTTCCCACCAAAAAAAAAAAAAAAAAAAAAAAAAAAAAAAAAAATGTCCCAAACCAGCCTTACAGTCAGCTGCTACTGCGAAATATCCTGCTTCTATGTTTGTCTGTTCCTGAAAAAGATTATCCATTCTTTTTCCCAACCTCTTCCTGAACTTCCCCTTTGTGGTTTTTAAGCAAAAATCTCCCTTGCCTCTCCTGGCTTGAACTGACTTTGTTCCTTTTACTGGGGACCTTGACACTAATGTCTGATTTCCTCGTAATAAATCTTTTCTGCTTTTAACTTACCTTGAATTTTGAGAGATAAGACTTCGTCTAGTTGACAGCTCTCACTTCTCGGACTCAATTCTTCAATATTTCAGTGGATTACTGATGATCTGATAAATGCAGATCTTCTCTCCAGTAGATCACAATCCATCCACACCTTCCCTTCCTAGCATATTTTTACCCATGTTCTCCTTTAAGTGGTCCACAGGGGTGCTACTACCATGCTGGGGGCCTTCTCCTAGATCTATATAATATACTTAATCATTACTCCTATCTCTGTGTTGAGATATCTGATAAGTCGATTAGAAAATATAGTTCATGAGTTCTATCCTAAAGTGGCCTATGGTTCAGTACCCCTAAGCTGGGTTTATATGTGGAGCAGTTTTCTCGAAGTTGGGGAAAAGGGGATGAAAGAGAAAATAAAACGTTCTATCTATCCTACAGGAGTTGCTTAAAGTCTCTAGCCTTAGTTTGCTCCTCTGTAAAATGAGAGAATTGGACTAGAAATTCAATGAAACTCAAATAAAAACAGATCCCTGACATATTGGCTTAGAAAACTGCAAATTAACATTCTCTAGGTTGTACTTTTATTTATTCTGTTAACCGTTTACATTTTAATCTTCTTTAGGTTGCACGACAGAGTTTTGGGACTGCTTGTGGCTATAAATTCAACACCTGTAGAATAGAAGACATTGAAGGTATTTTCCTGTTGTAATTCTACAAACAGCTAATGAGCGGAGGTGCAGAAGCAAAAGTGCACTATTGTTGGCACTAGAGGGAGCTCACAAGCTAAACTCAAAATATCTGGATGAATTGTCAGGAAATCAAAATCAGTATGTCAAACCCAGTTTTTCGCAGTAAGTGGTTTCCCTCTTGGACAGCTCAATTTTTCTCCCCTTGTTTTTAATGCGTTATATAATATGCCCACTCCCACTGTTCACTTCTCCTTTGCCTTTTAGGGGAATCTTCATTTCTTTGGAGACTGTAGTATTTGTTTTGTTTTGTTTTAGATTGGGATATACTCTGCCTGGAATTTTTTTTTTCAATTTTATTTATTTAATATTTTGGAATGTCCAATTTTTAATGGACTGCCTATTCTCCCAGCTACCATGGCTTTGAATTCATCTTTGACCACCACCATCACTATTACTGCCCCTCTCCCCCCAAAAAAGAAAATATCCAATTATTCAAATCCTGGTCCTTCCTTCCCAATGACTCCAACTCCTTTTCTTCAACCCACACTAATCCAAATTCTCATTGCCACCTAACTCAATCATTACAGTAATTTTCTAATTTATCTCCCTGATCTAAGTGAATCTCCCTCTAGGGTTACTACTGTCAGATTGTTTTCCTAAAATTCCCCATTTTTGTTGTTTCCTATAATGTGTTAGTGATGTTTTTTATCTTTTTATTACCATCCTCCCTCAACAAATCCTTTTTTTAACAAAAACAAAATTAAGCAGAAATATCAAACATAATGCTTATATCTAGCAATGTATGTAACATCTACTCTACGACTACTTAATTTTTTTATTTGCTATTGGAGAGAGGTATAGTTTATTAACTTCATGTCTTCTTCTTGAACCTAGTTCCACTTAGTCTTACTTCATTGCCACATCTATGTTCCCACTCTCGTTAACTATCTACTCTCCCTCAATAATTTGTGATGGGAGGGAGAAACTTGTTGATCAAAGGTTGGTTCACATCATTCACATGGTCAAGGCATTCTCTCTCTAGAAGGAAGTACTTGGGGATTTCCACGGTCTCTGTGGGCCATCATTTCCAGCATTCTATTACATATATTTGACCTTTGTTTCTAGCTTTCATTTCCTTAAGCTATATGTCCAGTAGATCAATTGAGTCAAAGAATACAGATGGTTTGACACTTTTTTGCATAATTCTAAATACCAAATAAATATCCAGACCAATTTCCAGCTCTACAAATGATATTTTCACATACTCATCATCTCACAGCCTCTAAATGATTTACTATTGCCAGTTTTTGTCATCTTTGGTAGTTTATTGAAACAAACTTCAGGTTGGTTTTCATTTTTGTTTTTCTTACTATCAATAAATTAAATCATTTTTTCATGTGGTGATTTACAATGTACAATTCTTTTGAAGATTGTATCCTTTGGTTGCTTAGGTAAGCATCCAAAAAAAAAAAAAAAAAAAGTTAGGGAACGTGGTGTCACTTTTTTGTCAGTTCCTTATATATCTTGAGTAGCAGACTTTTATAAAAGATATATGATGCAAATTTTTCTACTCTATTGTTTCCCTTCTTATTCTAACCTCATTTATTTTATTCATGCAAAATGTTTTAAAATTTTATATAATGAAAACCAAATCTAAATCAGTAGTCTGTGATCTCGTCACATCAAGATGCTATTTATTAAGTGTGTTTATATTTCCTCTTCCTAACTAGATTTTGAGTTCCTCGGGGATAGGATAGAAAGCATATCATATTTATCTCCTTACCTCCCATTGCACCTAGAATAGCTCTAAGTACATTGCAAGTGATTAATGTTTTTTAACTACCCTTTCATAGTTTTTATTAAATATTTTATCCCAGGGAAATCACTCATCTCATAGGTTCAATCATTCTCCATCCTGATGTTATCCAAATTCCAGTTCAAAAAGTTGCTGGGTATGAATGAAATGATACTTATAATAGAGAGAGAAAAGAAGGAATTGTTCAACTTCTATGTGTTTTTCTTTGGTTATCCAAAGAGAATGATTTTCAGATAGAAAAGGACAGGGAAAAAATAGTTATCAGAAGATAGAAACTCAAACTATTACAAAAATGAATGTTGAAAATATATGTAATTAGAAAAAATACTAATAAGTAAAATAAGTAAATAAAATATTTATATTGATGTTTAATAAAATGAAATTGAAACCCCAAATAAGTGAAAAAATAGTGTTTATTATTAAGACTTGTTCTACTGGTTTCAAACAATAGATCTAGGAGCAATCAGAGAGGCAATTTTCCTAACAATTAGAGCTACTAACTGCACCATGGATTTCCCCAAAAGGTAACCACCAAAGATATTCAAGAAGAAATCAGATGATCACTTATTAGAGTTACAATTATAGAAGCACTCCTTTTCTGTCCTGTTCGGAGATCTTATCCATCTCTGAGATTCTTTGAAATGCTTATCAGATTCCTTAAGGTAGGAAGGATATCTTTGTCAACCTCAAAATCAACCAGATAAGATTTTGTTTGTTTAAGGAATCTAAGAACAGATCACTAGGCAATGTGTTGGCTTTCTTTTCACATTGGAAAAACAATCAATAAAAAGCAACTTAATTAAGAAGGCATTTTTTTCTTCATATAATATTTCTTATTTCAGTGAAGAGCATTTTCTTTATAGATGAGCAAAATCACTGCTTCTTGAAGCACTCTGCTCCATTATTTAAAAGCTCTAATTATTAGGAAGTTTTCCCTTACATCTAATCTAAATCTGTCCCTTTGCTGTTTCCATCCATTTATCCCAATTCTTCAAGTTGGAATCAAGTAGGAAGAAGGTAATACCTTGTACAGGGCTTGGAGTCAGGAAGTCACCTTCCTGAGTTCAAATCTGGCCTCAGACACTTACTAGCACTTACTTACCCTGGGCACTGAATCATATTTGTTTCAGTTTTCTCACCTATAAAATGAGATGGAGAAGGAAATGGCAAACCATTCCAGTATCTTTGCCAAGTGTCAAGATATTAAGAGAAATTTTGTTTTCCAGAACTAAGGGTCAGTATACGGGCTGTGCCCAGAACTAAAATAAAGATCCTTTGCCTTCACCCTCTGGTGAGAGCAAAATCCCAGAATTATTTCTGGTCAAACCCTACTTTGAATCAGACTTGTCACATTGTTGCAGTTAGCCCTCATGGTCAAGGCTGAGCTGTAGCTCATTGAGCTGCCAGTGGTATAAGTATTGAGATCTCACCACACTGCCTTGATCTGCCTCCTACTAGGGGTGGGGCTCTGGTACATGGGTCCTTGCAAGCCATTTCTTTCACTTTAAAATTAAACTTCAGTTTAATTCCTGACTCTCCTGTCTCTGGTCTGCTTTGTTCTATTCTGGCCATCCACAAGTTAGAGGCCAGTTTGATTAGTTGATACAAGAAAATCCCCCCAAAATTGGACCCAACTGAAATGATTCAAAAACAATGAAAATACCTAAAATAACAACTCTTCAGATAATTCATATCCTTTTTCATATCCTTTCCCAACTGAACCTCTCAAGTTTCTTTTTTTAAATCTTTCCACCATCCTGGTTGCTAGAGGTATAAATATCTTGGCCATATCCTTATCTGTTTAATAAAACCCAATAATGCATCAGTTTTTAAATCTTTTGATCTTTAAGATAGCTTACAAAGCATAGTATTTTCACCTTTTTGTTGTTTTTTCTTATTTTTACTTTTGATCTGATTTTTCTTGCACAAAATGATGAATATGGAAATATGCTTAGAAAAATTGCACATAGTGATAATTGTGGAAATATGTATAGAAGAATTGTACATGTTTAACATATATTAGAGGGGGGGAGGAGGAGGAGGAGGAGGAGAAGGAAGTGGAGGAGGAGGAGGAGGAGGAGAATTGCATATGTTTAATCTATATCAGATTGCTTGCTTTATTGGGGAGGGAAAAAAATTAGAACCCAAGGTTTTGCAAAGGTGAATGTTGAAAAATAAAAGGCTATATATAATAAAAAAAAAAAAAGAAAATATACTACTAAAATAATTTTTAAATGATATCTTTACATTTAGGTGATACAGTGGTTGGTATATAAGACCTGAAGTCAAGAAGTTCTGAGTTCAAATCCAAGCTCAGACACTTACAACTTTGTGGTCCTGGGCAAGTAAGTTAACTTCTGTCTCAGTTTCCTCAATTGTAAAATAGGGATAATAGTATTACCTCCCAGGATTGCTGTGAGGATCTAATGAGATAATATTTGTAAAGTATTTAGCACAGTGCCTGGTAAGTTGTGAGACATTATATAAATATTTTTTCCATTTCTCTTTTTGATTAAACTCTCTTTATTACACTACCCATTTTTGGTATCTGAATTTCTTTCCATGAGAAAAACAGTGCTACTCCAATACTCCTTCTTTTTTGTCTGTTCTATTTCTTTTAAAACCATATTTCATATTGTAGTCATAAATACCCCCATCAAGTCCCAGTCAAGAAAATCAGGGAATCATACAGAAAGCAAACAAAAAAAATAGAGAAAGGTGGGGATAGAAAAGAAGATAAACTAGTTAGAGAGGAAATTATAGATTTAGACTTACAAGGAACTTCAGATCAGAACAAGGGTTCTTCATCTTCCATTCATGAAATTATTTGATTTTATATATTTTGACATTAGTATTTCAGACATAATAGTTTATCTGGACTCCTATGTATTTTCTTTTATGCATTTAAAAAACATTATTCAACTATTGTTTTTAATAAGAAATAATGAGCAGGCTGACTTCAAAAAAACCTGGAAATTCTGAATCCAATTCTTACTGAGCAACAAGAAATTCAGTTTTACACACATATATTGTATCTAGGATATACTGTAACACATTTAAATGTATGGGATTGCCTGTTATTTAGGGGAGGGGGTAGAGGGAGGGAAGGGAAAATTTGGAAAAAAAGTGAGTACAAGGGATAATGTTGTAAAAAAAAAAATTACCCATGCATATGTACTGTCAAAAAAATTTATAATTATAAAATTAATAAAATTTAAAAAAAGAAAAAGAAAAGCCTGGAAAGACTTACATGAACTGATGCTAAGTAAAGTGAGCAGAACTTGGGGAACGTTCTACACAGCAACAGAAATATTGTGTGATGATCAACTATGTATGATAAACTTAACTATTCTCAACAATGTGGTAAGCCAAGACAGTTCCAATAGACTTGGGATGGAAAATGCTATCCAGATCCAAAGAGAGAAATATGGAGAATGAATGTTAATTGAAGCATAGAATTTTCACCTTTTTTGTTATCATTGTTTGTTTACCTTTTTTCTCATTTTTCCCCTTTTTGTCTGATTTTCCTTGCACAACATGACAAATATGGAAATATGTTTAGAAGGATTATCCTATATCAGATAACTTGCTATCTTGGGGATGGGGGAGGGAAGAGGAAGGGAGAAAAAATTTGGAACACAGAATCTTACAGAAATGAATGTTGAAAACTATATGTTTTTGGAAAAATAAACTACTATTGAGAAAAAAATTAAAAAGAAAAAAGAAATGATGGGCAGGCAGGATTTCACAAAACTGATATATGAATATAAAGTGAAGTGAGCAGAACCAGAAGAACATTGTATACAGTAATACCAAGATTGTGGGATAATCAACTTAGTTCTCAGCAATAAAATTATCCAAGACAATTTCAAAGGACTTTTGATAGAAAAATGCTATCTTAATCCAGAGAAAGAATTATATGGGGTATGAATAAAAACTATTTTCCCTTTATTTTTTTGTAGTTTTTTTCCCTTTTGTTCTATTTCTTCATTTATAGCATTAATATGGAAATATGTTTTATATGATTGCACATGTATAATCAATATCAAATTCCTTACCATCTTACAAAGGCAGCAGGGAGGGAGGAAGGAAGGAAAAAAAACTTGGAATTCAAAAATGTTTAAACGAATGTTAAAAAATTGCCTTTATGTGTAATTGGAAAAATACATACTATTTTGTAATTTTAATTAAAAATAAAAATATTATTCATAAAAGGGATCCATAGGACTTACCAAACTGTCATAAGAGTCTATGACCAAAAAATAAATTAAAATCTTTCCTTAGATTTATTTAATACAACCCCTTGCCCTTACAGAAAAGGAATCTGAAATATGGAGAAGTTAAATGACACATTTAACTCATAGCAGAGGTAGAACTTGAACCCAGGTCCCCTTATATCAACCTCAGCTTGATTCCACTTTGCCATGCTAGGAACAGACTGTTTAAATGAGTAACAGGAAGATGCTCTTTAAAAGAGAGAGAGAGAATAAGTGACAAGAAACTAGGAGGCAGGACTGGAAGAGGAGGGCAGAAATAAGCAGGAGAAAAAAAGGGATGTCAAAATATTAAGAGATAATCCTGTTTTTTAAAAGCTAATATAACAATAATCCCTTGCACAAAATGGATAATCTGGATGATCTCACCCTCTAGCAAAATCGCATAATTATTGTATTGCTTTGACCAGTACCAGGTGTTCTCTGAGCTCAGACAAGCAGCTGATACATCCATGTTCTGGTCATGAAGTCCTGATATGAATCAGACTTGTGTTGCTGCTGTTACCCCTCACAGAGTTTCAGCTCATTGCATAGCCATTGGTATAAATACTGAGATCTTCCCACATGGCCTCCGGGTCCCCGCTCTAGGGATGGGGCTCTGGCACATACGTCCTTGATTGCAAGCCCTTCCCCTTACTTTGAAATTAAACTTCAGTTTGATTCCTTACTCTCCTATCTCTAGCCTGATTTATTTGGTTCTAGCCATCACACAGATTAAAGGCAGTTCAGACCAGTTGGCAAGGGGAGAGTGCAAAGAATAAGAGAGGAAAAAAATATCAAGGAGACTCTGAATTCTGTGGGTTCATAATGAATTTGCTCCAGTTCGTTCAACTGGACTGTGGGATATCAGAGTAAAGTAACCTGTTGTTAGTGCCCTCTGAACTTTTGTGTTTTTCTAAGCTAGGAGACAGTTTATCTTATCTTTTTAAACTTCAAAAATCTGAATTTGGAATTTTAAGCCAGGATGAATAGAGGGGTATTGTTTCCTTTATGATGAGCAAGAGTAATAAATCAGCAGCACACCTTAAGTCATTCTTCAATGTTTAGAGAAGGCTTTAATTTGAAAATCATATTCCCAAAAGAAAAACCTGGAGAATTCCATGGGCTTGCCCCATAAGCACAAAAAGTGAAGGGCAGTGGCCAGCAGAGGAGGCACTGTATGGTCCCATTTTTGATATGAGAGATCCCATTTTAGTATGTCTCCACTCCAAGTGTAACTGAGCAATCACATCTAACCCTCATATTTGGCCTTCCTTTATCCAATGTGTTATGCAAGGCCAACCGAAATACAAACTAGCAAACTAATAACAGGCTCACAGATTAGAAAGTTGCTGTATTCTCTAGCCCAAAACACAACAAACTGTATCCAAGGCCAGTGGCTGATCAGTTATGAACCTAACATGACTGGGAGTTTTCCGAATACTATTAGAAATAACCTGTGTCAAAAGAATCAATTGTCCTATACACACTTTCTTAAATGCTAAATGATGTTTTTCTCTTCCTTAGCTTACAAATTATGAGTGAAATAAAGCCTTTTTCTCACTAGTTTTCTAAATTATAAGTAGGAGGTTTTAATTCCACAAGAGAGAAGATCCAAACTTGGTATCTTAGAGAGAAGCAGAGTAGGGAAAAAACAAGAACCACATACACAAACTCTGAACCAGAATCTGTGAGCACATTTACTGACATTAAAGTGCTACAGAATCCAAGGTAATCCCAATAAACCTTTGATAGAAAACACCATCTGCACCCAGAAAGAGAGCTGTGGAGATGGAATGTAAATTAACACATGCTATGTTAAATTGTTTTTCTCTTTTTCTGGGTTTTTTTCACTTACGGTTTTCCCTTTTGTTCTGATTTTTTGTCTCCCAACATAATTCATAAAGAAATGAGTATTTTAAAAGTTAATGGACATGTATAACCAGAAAAAAAAAATTAAAAAGGGGAAAAAATGCTATAGCACTCTGTTTTGATCTCATCACTTTACTGAAATTTCCCTCTCCAAAGGGACCAGTAATATCTTCCTCATCAAATCTAATGTGTTTTTTTTTTTCAGTCCTCATACCTGTCATTCATCTTCTTCCTTATACTCTTTTCTAGCTCTCCTCCTAATCCAAGCAATCCTATCAACAATAAACTAGTCGGTTGTTACTCTAAGAGGACTTATAAAACAGCTGTGGTAGAGGCTTCTGAGTTCATATTGGTCTAATTAGTCACAGGTGGACACACTGTACCTTAACCTCAACTGAATGACATCATTTTGGTCCTCTTCCAAAAGGAAGGACAAGCAACCAAACAACAAATACAAAACTCATAATCTTTCCCCACCCAGGCTCTAAATTCTCCTCTCTTCCTAGTTTCTCTATTAGTATTGAGGCTACCATCATCCTCCCAGTCATCCAGGCTCAAAATCTAAGTGTCAGCCTCTACTCTACAATCTCTCCAATTTTTACATAATAAATCTGTTGCCAAGTCTTGTAATTTTTACCTTAGCAACATCTCTCATACATGTCTCCTGGTCGCTGAAATTGCTACTACCCTAGTCCAGGACCTCTTCACTTCAGGTCTGCACTATTGCAATAGCTTGTTTAGTCTTCCTACTTATCTCCTCTCTGAGTTCTTCTCACTCCAGTCCATCCCTCACTCAGCTACCAAAGAGCTTCCTAATGTGCAGATCTAACCCTATCACTGCTCCTACTCAACAAAGTCTAGTGATTCTGTATTATCTGCAAGATCAAATATAAAATCCTCTTCATAACCTGACCCTTTCCTACCTTTCTAGTTTACTTTAATCTCTCCAACTTGAGTCTGTGATTTTTGTGATGTTGCTCCTCATACAGGATATTTCATGCATTTTCACTGGCTATCCCAACTGACTAAAATGCTCTCCCTCTTCACCTCCTCCTCCTGATTCCAAATCTCAGCTCCAGTGCTATCTTTTCCATTGAGGGCTTTCCTTGTACTCTTAAATCCTTATGCTTTCCTTTTGAGAGTATCTCCAATTTGCCATATATATCTTGAATGTATTTGGAGGTTTACTTGTTGCTTCTTCAATCCGAATATTCGTTCCTTCAGGGCAAGAATATATTTTTTGCCTTTCTTTGTAACCCCAGCATTTAGTACAGTCTTTGGGAAATACTAAGCACTTAATAAATGCTTATTGTCTTGACCATAAAAAATATGTTTTTATTAGCATTACTATTTATATAACCTTGGTTCCTGCTATTTCAATCTATTTCAACTATCACATCTAAGATGAGATTACACTCTGCAATAAGATTACAGTTGTAGGGGACAGGCAAGGGTGAATTCTAGAATGACTACAGATTTGTAGATGCTCATTCCATTCTTCAGAGTTCCAAAAGCTTAATACAAATCAGAGTGGGATTGTAAAGATTTACCGGGAGAGTATTTTCTGGGAAATATTCCCTCTAGCACCACATGGTGTCGCTCTTTGCTATGTCCCATTCACTACATCAGGACTTCTTTTTCCACTCAATTCCTTTGCATCAGAGAAATTTTTATGCAACCCTAGATATAAGTATCTACAATAGGCATACAGATCAAACATTTACTGCTAATAAATCATAAAGAAATTTATTTTAAAGCAGTTCTTGCCATTTATTAAAGAATAAAGCAAATTTGCATACTAGTGAGATGGATATGCTTGTTAATTTTCCATAAATAATTCAATCTTGACAGAATATTTAACAGCTTTTATTTTATTTATTTATTTTACACAACCCCCACATTCAGTTATGCAACCCCAGTTGAGGTTGAGACTCACAATTTAAGAAGTTTTTTGCACTAGATCGACCATTCTGACTTTTTGGTTTTAGGATCCCTTTATACTCAAAAATTATGAGGACCCCAAAGAGCTGTTGCTCATGTGCATTATATCTACTGATATTTAATATGTTGAAAATCAAAACTGGCAGATTTTTTTTAATTAATAATAAATCTATTACCTGTTAATATGAGATTGGCTTTTTTTTTTTTTAACTCAAATTCCCTGCCCAAAAAAGGAAGAATACCATTTTTTTAAACATTTTTGCAAATTTCTTTAATGTCTAACAAGGGAAAATAGTTGGATTCTCATATCTCTTCCGCATTCACTTGAAATATTTTCATTCAAACATATGAAAAAGTCCAATATAGTTGGAATGTAGTTGGAAAAGAGAGAACTAATTTTTTCTTTTTTTCTTTTTTTTTCCTGAGGCTGGAGTTAAGTGACTTGCCCAGGGTCACACAGCTAGGAAGTGTTAAGTGTCTGAGCTCAGATTTGAGCTCAAGATTTGAACTCAGGTCCTCCTGAATTCAGGGCTGGTGCTCTATCCACTGTGCCACCTAGCTGCCCCAAGAACTAATTTTTTCAATTTTTAAATAGCATTTTATTTTTCCCAAAGATATACAAAGACGTTTTCAACATTGACCTTTGTAAAATCTTGTGTTCCAAACTTCTCTCCCTCTTTTTCCCCCTCCCCAAAACAGCAAGCAATCTGCTATAGGTTAAACATGTGAAATTCTTCTAGACATATTTCCATAATCATATTGGGCAGAAAAAAATCAGATGTAAGGGGGGGAAAAACACAAGGAAAAAAAAAACAACAACAACAAAAAGGAGAAAATACTATGCTTTGATCCACATTCAGTCTCCCTAGGTTTCTTTCTGCATTCAGATGGCATTTTCCATCCCAAGTCTATGGGAATTGCCTTGAATCAACCACTGTTAAGAGTCAAATCTGTCACAATTGATTATCACATAATCCTGTTGTTACTATGTACAATGTTCTCTTGGTTCTGTTTGTTTCACTCAGCATCAGTTCATGCTTTTCTGAAACCAGTCTGCTTATTATTTCTTATAGAACAATAATTACATTCATCTGCAGTAACTTATTCAGCCATTCCTCAATTGAAGGGTATCTATTCAACTTCCAGGTAGGTCCTTATCACTACAAAAAAGGCTGGTACAAACATTTTTGAACAAGTGGATCCTTTTTCCTCTTAGGCAAATGATGTCCGGAAAATAATCATGACTTCAAAGACATCCCACCCACCCCCAGGAGTCTCATGTATCCCTAAGGGTTCTTAAACCACCACACTAGTAATACTGCCCAAACAACTGGATGTTTCAGTCAATTACTAAGCATTTAAGGGAGGGAGGAAGAAGAAAGAAAGAGTAGAAAGAAAATAAACAATTCTTACTCTCAACGAACTTCCACTCTACCCTCCTCCTTGGGGGCAATTATACTTCATGATATAAGTTTATTGCCATATACTAGAGAACCCTGAGACAGAATGGCATCTGATATGGGTTACAAGTGCCTCTCTGCACACTCCTAGAACTCAAAGGGATCTCGAACTTTCCAGGACCAGCCTAATCATAGCAATTAAGAAAATGAGTAGTTAATATTATTTACAATTATCATTTGCTGTTATTTCATATAGCAAGGTTTTTCAGGATCTTGTGACTCCTAATATAGTGCTCAATAGAGAACTGTGCAAAACTCAGAAAATATCAAGGATACACAGCTGTTGCTAATCTTGTAAAACAGTGGCTTCATTGTTTAAACCTTGGGTATTTTCTGTGTCAAAAACCTTGGGCAGTTTGCTGCATAACTTTGTACACAAGACTAGCCTAAAAGCATACACAATACCAGGAAATGAAAATAAGGAAAGCCACCTAAGAAGTCTTAACCCACCTGTTTCAAGTCATACTCCAAAGATCTCACTGGATAGATTTGCTCACCTTCCTTTCATGGCAGTTAGTCATAAACTAATTTTTTTAATTATAATTTTTTATTTTCAAAATATATATGTGAATAATTTTCTACATTCAGCCCTACAAAACTCTGTGCTCTAATATCCTCCCAGGCCCAGTCAGCAAGTGATCCAATATATGTTAAACATGTGCAATTCCTCTACACATTTTCACAAATATCACAAATATGCACAAGAAAAATCAGATCCAAAAGAAAGAGAAAACAAAATGCAAGCAAACATCAATGAAAGGAGTGAAAATACTATGTGGTGGACCACATTCAGTTCCCAGTCCTCTCTTGAGTGCAAATGACTTTCTTTAGGAGCTATGCTTGACAGCAGATCTCCACGCATTTAATTTTTAATGTATCCTTAATGTTTTGGTTTTCTATTACCTAAACATTCCCTTCTATCTTTCTCCATATGCCCTCCCAGGTAGCCATCACTTATAACAAAAACACCTTCCCAAACAAAAACAAATCCCAATCCCTCCAAAAAATGAGACCTGTTTTCTCATGTCTCTTCTTTGAAACCAAGGTGATTCTTTATAATTTCCAGAATTCAATTTTGACTATTTTGTTGTTCTATTTACATTATTGTGTTTATTTTGTATATTATTTGACTCTACTTCACTCTGCATGGATTCATGCAAATCTTCCCATGCTCCCCTGCTTTATCATGCTCATCCTTTCTCACAACTTGGTAGAATCCATTGCATTTCAGTTTGTTTAACCATTTCCAAATTGATGAGCATCTTATTTCTAGTTATTTGCAAGTACAACAAGTACCACTATAAATATTTTTATATGTATGGCGTCTTTTTATCAATAACTTCTCTGGAACAAATGTCTGCAGAGAAATTGCTGGTTTCCCTACTTTTAACTAATGCCTATAAGTGTAAGGCTGGTGCCCTAAACATAGCTTTTGACACCTTATTTCATTGAACTTGCCTCCCTCCATAATTGTACTAATAAGCCTTGTGGCTTATTATAACATTCTGTTATATGTATCATCTTACATAGTATTATAGCTTATAGCCTTTCTTCACAGTAACCTCAGGATACATTTTTATTGCCATCTTATCAATGGGGAAAATTGAGATTAGAAAGATTAAGTGACTTGACCAGTAGTACACAGGCAGTCTCAGAGTTCTGTTGTGCTCCCAAATTCAACATTATGAGTAAAATGCAAGCACAGTGAAATAGAGGTATTTTTTTGGAGAGGCCCCTTTCTTACTCTTATCCTGTGCATGAAATTGCCAGAGCCCTTATCACTTTAGCTTTAAGGTCCTATACATCCCAGAGGAACAGTTCAGTATGCCCCTTGACAGTGACATTAGCAGTGACAATAGTTAATAAAGTGGGTCAGACCCAAATAGTACAGAAAAAAACAATTTTAAGTTGGGACACAGGAAAGGAGTTCAAATGGTTGGGAAGTTTTACAATTAGCTCCAGCTGGACAAAGTGGGTTGGCTTTCAGGTATGGCTGATCACTGCTGACAACTGAAAAACATTGCTTTATAGACCTCAATTGCCTCTAGTAATTTTGGCTAGAAAATCAAAACTACCTAATCAGGATCATTCAGCTAACCTTCCTTTGGGGAAGACTAAACCATAGATTTTTTTTACAAGGAAAGAGAAGACCTAGAATTTTGGGGAGGTGCACAGGCTAAACTAGTTGCTGTATCCAGGTAAATAAACCAGAAGTAAAACTGTTTGGTAAGAAAATTTGGGCAATGGTGGGAAAAAAACAGAATTCAACTGCACCTTTTGTTCTAACTGGAAGAAGCCAAATTTTTGAGCTTAAGTAAAAACTGGGGCTTGATAAAATTGAGAATAGGGTCTATTACATACTTATTAAATGTTGTCCATTTTTAGTTTCTCACTATTGAGAAAATGTTAGCACTCCCATTCATGTCCTACAGTTTAAATTAATCTTACTCCCTTACCTTACCTTTCCTCCCAACAGAATGTCTTTATCCTTTAGTTAAAGGTAAGTTATGTTCAATGCTTATTCAGGAGTTTCTATATCCCTTATATCAGTTTTATATGTCATCTTTTTCCCAAGCTTTTAAAGCAGGAATTGGGAACCTATAGCCCTAATTAGGGTCCTTATTTGGCCTTTGTTGGCCTTATCACACACACAAGCTGAATAGCTTAGTAATTCTTGTTTCCCTAATGAAAAGGAACTGGAAGGTGGGAGACATTACATCCAGTGGGTAGTCACCCAAAGAAAACTTAAGGAGCTAGACATCCTGTAATCAATAGCAAAGCTGAAAAGGGTGAATCCTGGAAACCCACCTGAGCAAAATATCTAATAGATGCTATCATAGGTTCCTAAAGGGAAATGGGTAAGGATTTGTCAAAGGACTGACTTCCAAATTCTGTAACACTGAATTGCCTTGGCTATATATACATTTTAATTATTCTACTCTACTCTTCCTATGAATATTATAGAAGTTCCAAAGTCAGTAATACTGAGTTGGCTACATATTTTAATTCTTTGAACCCAGTACTCTTACTGTGGATGTTATAATGGTAGAATGAGCCAGGTATATGGAAAAAATCTTTATAACCAATATTTATGTCATTTCAGTAAATGCCTAACAATAGTAGTAACTATCAAAATCAACAACAAATGTTATGAGCCAAATCTACTGGCAATTTTAGACTTACCTGATATCTTTTAAACATCATCCTGACTCCAGCCCTTTCTCTTATCCTTTCCATGAAATTGACAGATCCCTTATCACCATTTTAGAAGGTCCTATACATCCCAGAGGAACAGGTCAGTACCCTCTTGACAAACCTTTTTCCAGAGAATGGTTTAGTCAGTTCCTTCTTTAAAAAGGGTTGGGAAACCACAGTATACAAATGCATTGCTCTCTACTTCCTAGAAATGGTACAACCGTTTTGATAGTTAAAAGGGTATTACGGATCTCTTAGCTGATTTGGTAACTGGATTAAGAGTGGCACAGATTTTTCCCCCAGCTCTTGTAGAATGGGTACTCCTCAATAAGCTCTAAATGGACAAGAATTTGGAATTATATGATGAGCTCCCAAAGAGATAGGGTTTGGGTGATGGACCAAGAAATACTAATTATGATACAAGGTCACTGTCAGTAACAATTTAAATCCCAGGGCAGATTGCAAGCAAGAGAATTATGAACTCAGCTATTTTGCAGATGACCATAACCTGTATGGGTGAATTGCCTGACATTACTCACTATACAGTAGGCCTAGTTGCATTAGCAACTCTATGTTCACCTTTATTGTTAACATCCTGTGTATTTACATTCAGATCTTTGAATTTATGGAATTTCTTGGATTTTGCTTGTGGGCTTTTGGACATCTTGTGGTACTGTAGTTAGTCCCCATGCAAGGCCTCTAGCTTGGTGGATTTTTTTGTTTTCAGCATAAAACCCTTTGATTAGACTTGCAAGTCTCTAGATCTCATCCTGTACTTCATGTAACCAATTTCTAGTCAATATTATTTGAATATTTAATCCATATATTTCAAACCAGTTTTTCCAAAAAGCCAAATCCCATTGAGACATTTTCTTAACCAGTTATTCTCTTTCTACATCTGACTTACCCTAAGAGATTTCTAGTAGTAGTAATTCCTACTTCTGACAGAATCACCAGAAATGGGTAGTGCTTAAGTTCTGACAAATTTTAGGAAATTTTCCATCACATCCTAAATACACTTATGGGGAAGACAGATTTTTTTCATTCTTATTGCCCAGTCATCCCAAGTCGCTGAGTCTTCTTATCCACTAGAATTCACCAACAACTGTATTCACATTACCATTTGGGGGGTAACTAGAAACTATTACTTCAGTGGGTCCAATTCCTCCCTTTCCATGGTCTCATTCATGTGACTAATTAGAGCAATCTTATATCCTTTAGCCTACTGCCAGTGAAGGATTCCCTATTGATGCTTCAGACCTTTTTTTCTTCCAATGCTAACATTAAAGCCTTACTTCCACTCCTAGAGCCTGGAGTATTCCTTTCATTCCTCCGAGGAGCTTTGAGCTTGATAGGTAAAAAGTTTTGCACAGGTTACTTCTATTCAGATTCCAAAGAATCTTTTGATTTTGTCTAACAGTTCTTTATATTTCTAGTCTGCTGTAGGTTTTACTTAGTCCAGTATTTGGATAAGGTTGGCTACTCTTCTATGCTTTTTATTCTTGCCAATTCCTTAAGAGGTTTTAATTTTTCTTATTGCTTCATTTTCAAGTATTTGGGCTTTTTTTTGTTTGTTTTTGGCCTTTCAATCTCTACTTGTAGTTAATATAGTCCTCAAAATTTTTACACTAGCTTTTTTAGAATTTACTTCTTTCCAAGTTTAACTTCTGAAATGGCATTTTATGCAAGCACCCCTTACACCCTTTTTGGATATCTGAGTTGCTCTGCTTCTTTGGGTTTGCTGGGTTGACCATATTCCCAGAATTAAGGACCCCATGAATGTTTTTCATGGCTCCCTTTTCTCTACTACTAGGTAAGGACCAGGAAGTTACTTGGTCCTAACCTCACGGTCAAAGCATCACCTTTAAGAAAAGTCCCCACCCTGGGGATCTGTGACCACTCACACTTAGCAACTTAGGAAAATTATTCACCATTATTCCTACTGCCTTGATAGTCTTCCAAGTTGTGAAATGTACCCTGCCCTATCTCTACTTTAAATGAGAAGATATTTTACTACCCTACCCCTAGGTTTGACTCTTTTGTACAGTTCAATAGAAACTCACTAGTTTTCTAGTGGGATTTCCTAATTTCTAAGTTTTGATAAGAACGGTAGAATGAATAGTCTTCAAGCAACTAATCTTAGCCAAAAATTCTACCCAATACTTTCCTATGAAGCAGAATATACCAGTCACCCAACCTCTCAAAGACTGTTCTTTGTATCCTCCAGTTCCAAACAGCCAGGGTTCTAAGCATCCCAAGCTTCAAAATACCAAATGGTGGTTCCAAAATGTACATATTCCAACCCCCTTATTTCACAGGGGAAAACAAGATACAAGGAATACCTCAGCATTCCTAAAGAACTAAAAAGGGGAAGGAGGGAAGAGAGGGAGAGCTAAATAGAACACCAATCCTTAAGTCAGTTTGCCTAACTTCAAGACAGACCCTAGGCAAATCACTAAAGATGGAATAGAGGAGAGGTGGGGAGAGGTGAAAGCTATGGCAATCTTTTATTACTTGCACAATTCAAAGTACTCTAGGAAAGTTGAAATGTTGAAAAGGAACATAAATACCTAGCTGAACACATTAGAGACTGGTCTAAGTGGAAAATTGGGGGGGGGGGAGTGCCCACACTAGAAACAACTAGGCACATTACCAGAAAAGATTCGAAGTAGAAGCTTGCAGTTAATTCCAAAGAAATGGAAAGGCAGAAATGACATTCATTCTTAGCCATTAACAAAACTAAGAGTATAATAAAATGAACCAGGGATCTTAATGCAAAATCATCAAGCACACAGGTACATTAAATGCTTGTGATATAATTCAGGACTGACTGAATAAGTAGATCTCATAACCATATGGAAATCCTATTTTCTACAAAGGTAATTCCAAGGGGGCAACAATGTACCCCCTTATTTCTTAAAATGATAAATGTTTTGGGATTAGAAGGTACTTTTAAAGCCTAGTTCAACTACAAAGAAAATTGCTTAGACAAGGCTCTTATTAACTGGGCTCTTCAATTGTTTATGCCACTCAAAAAAAGAAAAAAAAAGTGCTTAATTGATCCCATCGTTCCTGTATTTTAAAACTGAGCTGCTTATTTTACTCCTATGACAGTCCTCCTCAATCTGGGTCTAATTTATCTTTCAAGTTGGTATAATCACATCTACATTCCAATAAAATGGTAGAGTACTTCACTTCCCTTCTCATTCTGCACGATTTGGTCATTAGATCAATTTAATCCTTTTTCCATACCTCCATTTCTCTTAAGATTCTCTTTCCCTTCCTTCAGTTTTCATACTTTGATTGGACCAAAGTCACAACTCATCCTTATGTGTGTATGTTTATATATTGCCATCTACTATAGTACTTTGTATGTATCAAAGTTAGAAAAGTATATAACATGAAACAGCCATGTTCATGAGATAGACGTGGGAATCCAACAAAAATATGGTAAATTGAGAATGAAAATTTCAAAAATTAGGGTGGCAAAAATAATCTTGTCAAATCTGACCTCAGGTTATAAAATCATTGAGATTTTATAACCAACAAGATTCACATCCAATACAAGCCAATTGCCCCTTACTGCCACACATAGCAAACCTTTCCACTTTCTCATGCCCTCTCCCACCCACTCAATGTCATTTCAGGTTATAAGTAGTGTTACCATTATTAGTAATCATTTTACAGATAAGGCCCAAAGAGCTCAAGATTACAAAGGTATTAAAAAACAGAACTTGCAGAGGATCTTAAACCCAGCTCTCTTTGAAATGTTTCAAAACCTCATATGGGGTCTAATTAAATATGGGAATCCCAATTTATATTTGATTCATATTATGCTAAATATCCTCAGGTTAAAAAGGGTTGCAAATGCAATAAGCCCTATTCTAAATAATGAGAATCATTTCAAGATTAACTGACAGGAGGGTAGCTAACCATTTATGTGCATAATTCTTAAGACTGCAAAATACTTTTGACTTGCAGGTCAATTCCACATTTCAGAAGTTAGAAGCAGAGAATATGCTGAACCTGATTCTCACCAAGAATGAGATCTAGGGAGGAGAAATCTTTGTCAGTTTGTCATATCTTAAAAAAAAGCAGATTTCAGAGTTTACAGAAAAGCTATATTAACTGGCTTGAGATCAAAATGCCAAGTTCGCATTAAAATTACAAAATTATTCTGAAAAACATTAATTTAGAGAAGCTGTCTTCTAATGGAACTCAAAACCTTAAAAAAAAAAAAAAAAAAGGAATTGATATCCTATAGTATAGCGTAATAAACTTTTTTTAACTCCACAATAAGCAATTTGGGCAAAAAATGTTTTGTTTTCATCTTGAGGGCAATGCAAAGAAAAAAGAAAACTAAGCCATTATCTATTTTGCTTCTATTCAAGATGGAAAATGTTTTGTTGGATTGATTAGTGTGAAAATTCCCTGCAAGCCAACCCGATTTCTTGTTTTCAAATATTCCACAAAGGATCTAGCAAATGTACTTATAAGAGGGGGAAAAGTTGAATAAACTCAAAATTTGCGAGATAGGAGACAACCTATTTATCTTAATACAAAATCAAACTTGAATCACATTAGTTATATATGGGAATAGTTGAACTTTTAAGCAAATGGTAGTCATAAATGAAGTCAGAAGTGACCTTCAAAAAAATATAGCAGAAAAGTTCTATGAACCAGTTAATATATAGTATACATCTGGGCACAGTTGAAGAGGAGCTGTGCAGTCATTAATATTACCAAGTATTAAGTTTTCCTGTTTTCAATGTAAGGGATGGCTTGCTGAATAGGTGAGGGGGGGAAAGAATATGCCACTAAATCAATGTTAAGAGCCCACATCAATTATTTTTTGAATAAAGAACAATGATCCCATGAGGTAGGGTTAAGTTCACTATAATGCCAACTAAGTTCCACAACAGGGAACATGGATATGAAAAACTTATTTTCCAGAAGGCAAATGTTTAACATATACAATATTTACTGCATTAACTTCATGGTTAACAGAAGCAAAATGTGCCCATCAAATGGGAATGTGTTCAAATATTAATGACAAATGCAAAGAAACCTAACAAAATGCGTATGGAATGATGCAGAACCCAGAATATAAAAACTGTTTAGCACTAAATTCAAAAGATCCCTAAATACACTAACTTTTAATGGAAAAACTAACATAGATCCTATGGAATAACTTCACCATAGCAGTCATTGAACTCTTATGACAAGCCACAACATTGAGTAGGTTTGTATACAAGTTGTTCTTGCCAAAAGATTTCAATCTGGAGGTTTGGCAGAAAGAACATGACCGATACAAAACGTTTTAAAATCAAGCCAGACTAATATCCTCCTTTTAAACAGACTTACTCACTAGTTCACTGGATGTGGGAATATCTTAGCCCACCTATATCCCAATGTGATATTCTAAAGATCTGGGAATACCCAAATGATAATTGGATAGATTCAGAACCAACTGAATGGCAAAAATAGTGATCAATGGGTTCTCCAGAGACTACAGGAATACCTCTAAAAAGTTGAATTTTAAGGAAATAAAAGTTATAAACTAATTTCCTGATACACTGTTAATATAAAAATGACCTGGGGGTTTTGACTGACTTCAAAATCCAAGTCAAATGTAACATAGGAAATTTAAAACAAAAAAACCCACCTTCCCTATAATTTAAGACAGCCAATAGCCATACAGATAAAACAAGTGTTCCTAAGTTATCTGAAACAATGGTAAGGGACCTTTCCTGTAGCTAACTACCTCCCAGCCTGGGGAATTGATTCTCAAATTTCTTGTCTCCTACCCAAAAGACCAGGATGGGAAGGATTTTTTTTTTTGGGTGGGGAGGAATGTTGAGGGGAGAGAAGATTTCAATTTTTTTTCAACTATACTTGTTACATTCTTCCCAAGAAGAGGGAGAAAGAGGTGGGGAAAGAACAGATTTTTAATTGACAAAACTAAAAAAAAAGAAAAAAGAAAAAAAAAGTTGCAAAAAGGCAGGCAAGAATTTATCTATTTCCCTTCTGACCCCACCTGGAAAATTATCTGTAGTTTTAGTTGTTTTAGGAAGGTCCCTGACAAGCAGAGGCATACCATAGGATAGATTAATAAAACAGCAGTATTACTTCAAGGTCTGACTTATTTTTAACCTGCAGTAAAAATAAAAGTTAACCTTGAAACACTCATGTATTAATTCGTTTCATCCCAGGGAATATGAACTTGTACTTTTCACGTACAGAGTACTGGGACAAACAGGAATTCTCAATTTTGAGGATGACAGTATTCAAGGATTAGAAAAAAGCACTGGTAAATTGATTATAACAATGTGACCCACCAAACTAGAGGAAGACATCCAGAACTTTGTCTCAGTTAGGTATATTAACAGTTGTGTTCCTCTTTAAGTTATCCAAAAAAGGCAAGACTGTTAAGGATGGCACAGAAGAGATTGGTAATTGATCTCAAAGCAAAATGATATGAATTTAGAGCCTAACTTCTAACCCCACAGTACAAACTGAATCCCTAAATCACTTCTATAGATTGGAAGGATTTGGCTCTCAACTGACTCCCAGGTGGTCTTCCTTCAGTTAACTCATTTTTCTTTAAGGTATACACCTACCAGGAATTTTTATTCAAGTACTTAAATCCTCCAAATTCTGATTCATTTTCAATATCACAACGGTTACCACAGATGGGACTGGGATGTAAGTAAATCTGATAAATGCTAGGAGCCAGATACCCTGGTTTTCATTCTTTTCCTTCCCCAATTGCAGTTTTAAAGTGCAGACTTCAAAATCTTTGCATTGAGTTTAGCTCTACAGATAATATTTATTCCTTACCTTTCCAATAGCCATAACTACCTGAACCTTCACTGTCATTTCCAAGTTAAAATGATTAGACAATTTTTCAATTATGAAACCCTTTCTTCAAAAGGTTCAATTATTGCTTGCTAAAGAGGAACATTTCTCTATTGTGTAATCATGAAAGTAAAAATGGTAGTAATTTCATTTAAGGAAAATATTTCAAGTTCAAGTAAATGATAATCATATCTATTCCTGTCCTCAATTGTGCCTTTTTCTAAGCTCTGCTGAAATAGAATGCTCAGTCAAGGAATGAGAAAGTATAAGACAGATTGTTCTTATAAGGACAACTTTTTCTGTCCAAGGAATATACACATAGCAGGAATCCAGGTAGAAGAGACCATTTTTCATGCCCATCTCAGATACCATAACCCTCCCCCTGCCCTAAACATGAAGAGCCAAGGAAAGTTTCTCCTTGCCTTATCTAATGCTCCAAAAAAAGGGGAAAAAAAAAAAAACACGCTATCAAAAAAAGCAGGAAAGGCCTATATGAAACAATATATAAATTATTCAAATCCAATTAAGTAACTCTCCAAATCTTTCTGGGGGTCTCCTGCCACCATCATGTAAAGTTATGCATCTCAGTTAAAAGAAATGCCCATCCTGACCAGATGGTCTAAAAATCATTTTGTCCCAACTTAAGAGCTTGTTATCCTAATATGCACACAAAACCCTAATTTAACAGCTTTGTAAAAAGCCTTTAGAGGTCTGAAATTGAGACAGAAAGATGTCTAAGCAAATGCTGATGAGGAAATTACAGTTGTTGAAAAAAGGGGTTTGATTAGTCATATTTTCCTCTTAAATGGTAGTCCAACCTATGATTTTCTGCCTCAGATACTTACCTAGCTCAGGTAGGTAGCTAAGAAATGGGGAAGAAATGGACAGGGAGTATCCCTACTCCTCTCTTCCATGAGAGGAACAAGAACTTGATAACTAAAACAATGGCATTTAATGGGAGCTGGGGGCATGGTTACAATTACAAAGTCCGACACAAAACAAGGATAGGGAGCTGCATGGATAGGTTACAAAATAAAGGGATCAACAGTAGGATCTGGAAGGAAAGATGGTCCAGAGATGCCTGAATCAGGCTAATATGGCCTCTCCCGTCTGTCTTGTCTGTGTTCACCCCTGTTAAGAATCAAAATCAAAAATCACCATTACTAAAAGGAATCATTGTCATCTTCATTTCTGTTCCCTGCACTATCAATGGGACTATGTGCTTAATCTTTTTTGAGTAATCCTTCCCTCTCCACCCTTTACCCTCTCCCATTCCAGGATAAAGACCCAGATAGGGTATGAGGAATGAGGATGTGTCTTGGCTTTCCTCACATAGGTTCTTAACTTTTTAAAACATGATTAAAATCTGTTTCTTACAATCCCACTCCAAAAATCACAACTCCCTTAATAACTCAAGTTACTCACCTTGAGTCCATCTTGCCAGGTCCAAAGCCACCTCTGTCCCCTCCACCCCGGCCCCCTCGGAATCCCCCACGGTCCCCGCCTCTGCCTCGGTACCCTCCACGGTCATAGCCACCTCTGCCACCTCTCCGATCATCTCCAAAATTTCCCCCTGAAAATAAAAATTGAATAAGGGAAAAGGACTTAATGTGTTCCTCCCATTCTGTCATCTCTCCCTTTCCCCTTTCACCAGACCAAATCTTCCCCCCCCACCCCCACTCCCCTTACAACCCTTACCCATATGAGAGCCTCCAGGTCCCCCTCCAGGTCCATCAGGTTTAGGTGCCTTACACTGGTTACACTCATTTCTCCAAGAAAAGTTCATATTCTCACAGGTGCTGAGGATAAAAGTGGTAGAAATATACATTTTTTAAGAGTTGAGGGAGTTTGCTATTTCAGTGATTAAGAGTTTAATGAACAGGGGCAGCTATATGGCACAGTAGATAAAGAGTACTGGCCAATGGAGTTCAAATCCAGTCTTACTAGATACTTAACCCTTACTAAGTAATCCTGAGCAAGTCACTTAACCCCAATTGCCTCACCAAAAAGAATAAAAGGCTGTGTTGCCTTGGCTCTACAACTGATTTGTAGATACCAAAAGAAATAAGCTTAAAAAGGAAAAAAAGCTTAATGGGGGCAGCTAGGTGGCGTAGTGGATAGAGCACCAGCCCTGAATTCAGGAGGACCTGAGTTCAAATCTGCCCTCAGACACAACACTTCCTAGCTGTGTGACCCTGGGCAAGTCACTTAACCTCAGCCTCAAAAAGAAAAGAAAAAGAAGAAAAAAACCTTAATAAATAAAAAAGCTTTAATACTTAGTGTACCACTCCTTTTGCTAAGTGATAGGAATACAGATTTTAAAAGACCATAAAGAAGGGATTCAGCCCTTCAGAAGGGCAAAAAAAGTAAAATGAAATACTATTACTAAAGAATTGAACAATAGTTTGCCATTATTCCCAGGAGAGAATCCTTAAATAAGGATTTTAAAGTTTTTACTCACGGATTAGGACACTTCCAATCTCCAGCTCGTTGCTGCCCTCCACCACCACCTCCTCCACTAGGAAATCCGCCTCGGCTGCCACCACCACTGCCACCACCTCCAAAGCCTCCACGGCCCATGGGTCCTACAAAGAAAAGTTAGGGAAAGATAATTAGTTTTGTCTTGCCCCAACTTGTGAACATCTCATACCACTAATGAGCTATTAAAGAATTTCCCTATTTTAATTCTTGTTTGTAGTAATTACTTCCCAAAATAATCTTTATCTCCTATCCCCTTTTAGCATATATGACACATAGTATATATGTTATAATACACACATCCAAGAATCTCTCTACTAAGCAACTTCAGAATCAAAAACTGCCTTGACCTATGTTCCATGCCAAATCTCCCATTATGAATTATTCATCCTTTATTAAATATTAGCTTCACCTCCACGCCCACGGCCACCACGGCCATTGCCACCTCCTCTGTTGAAGTCTGCTCTTCGTGTAGCAAAAGACACTTTAATCGGGTTTCCAGAAAATTCTTTGCCTAAGAGAAATAGAAAAATCTAAGTACAATAATCTCAAACATAGGTTACTTTTTCAAAACATTTACTAATTAGCAAGTATTTCTATGTACCCAGAACTAAAAAAGGAAGCTTTGATTTCTATGCTTGAAGACAAAATAATCAAGCCAAGAAAATAGGAAAAGTATTTACAGTCTGTTGGATTTAATAACCAGTAACTAAGCATAATTTAGATTTAAGATGTGAGTCATTTTGTCATTTTCCTGCATACTCACCATCAAACCAATCAATGGCCGCCTTGGCAGAGGGGGGATCATCAAATGATACTGTAGCTTCTCCTTTCAGTTTTCCTGTCTCCCTATCTGTATACAAGTTGATCATAGGCTGCCCAGTCTTCTTATTGGTCTAAAAGAAAAAAAATATAAAATTCTCCCAAAATCTGTACTCAGCTTTCTCCTAGATACCAGGTGTCTTTCTCCATTCTATTATGCTCCCTCTAGTACCTTAATAATGCCAATTTGCTTGAAGTAATCTGCCACAGACTCAATGGTAACATTCTCACCCAAGCCTTGGACGAAGATGGTGTTATTATCAGAATTATCCTGTTCTGCTAGGAAAATTTATACACACACAAAAAAAATTGCAGGAAAGAAATGAGACAAAAGAAAAAATTAAACACTTCCTATTTAATTTGCTCCAACATGCAAGAGGTTCCCACCTTAAGAGAATGCAATTTAAATACAAGGGGAAAATGTTAACTGAAATTAAGCTGACTCCATTCAAATAGTTTACTTTTACTCTCCCTTAACCATCATGCTGTATTCATTATATTAGAAAGATATTTTTTCCTCTATTCAAACTTTTTCTTACTCTATACCAGAAAATTATGAGTTCATTTCATTGGCCCTTTTACCCCCTTAAATTTCACCAAATGGGGAGGGAGCCACACAGGAAGCCCTTAACCCCACAATTTTAGTTACCTACTTTGTTCCCAGAAATACTTTCCAATATGGAAAACCAAACCACTAAGGATCTGCTCTACTTTGTTAACTTCCAACCCCCCATTTGTTATGACTTGTGGCTTACCTGAATCATGGCGTGATCCTTGGTCCCTGGGCCCTTCAATGACATGGAAAAAAAAAGGAAAACAAGATACCCATTAGTTAGGAGAGATGAACAGAAATGCAAAAGTCAGACAAAAACACCAAATCCAAACACACTCTTGCAAACTGTAACCAGGTTTATGTGCTCACAGCCTCACCCCAAACCCTGTCCTGGGTTTGGTGCCCAGAGGAGAAAACCCTGAGCAGGGCTGGGGAGGAGACAAACCCCTCCCTGTCTTTTAAGATCTGTAACCTGAGCCCCACAGGGGTAACTCCACACTTTAGAAACAATGCCTCCCCAGCACAGGCTGGGAAATCTCAGCACAGGCTGTTTGGGGGAGAGGGGGAAGGAACCCCACTGTATTTACCAGACCAAATGCTATTAAGCTTAGCCCCATTCTCTCAACCCAGAGAGATGAGAGCATTCACCACCGGCGCATGATGCGCATCCAACTTCTCCAAAACTTTTAAACCAAGATATTTCCCCTCTTGAAACCATTTACTATTGCTTCAGCTTTTAGGAACCATTTTCTTAAACCATGTAAAGTTTTCCCAAGCCACATACATTCATATAATATCTGTGTGTATTTTAAAATAGCATGTCCCAGGGAACAGACCAGAAAAATCTTGGATTTCCATGTTTACAGCCTCTATTTCTTTCCAGAGACCATTGTGACCAGTATTTATCTGAATTCACCATGTACAAAAAAAAAATCATATACACACTGAATGCACACCTAATTCATAAACACATGAGCCTTTGGTTTTAAACGTTGAGTGACAATTCAAGAAACCATGTGTCAACCAGACCAGAAAGTTTCCAGCTTAATGGGAGACTTTTAAAATTTCCTTTTTTTTTTTTTTTTTACATGAAGTCACATTATTTTTTTTTTTAAAGACCTGGTTATTTCCCATGAGCCACACATACACTCAGTTTTCCTGAAGTAGTCCACACCTTCCTTCCCAAACTAGCTGCTAGTTCCACCTGGGGAAAGCTAGAGTACATATCTTACAATTGGGTAATACCATTCAGTACCTAAATAAAATATACACCTTCTATTTCAGGCAAGTGTTTCATAGCCCTCCCCCAGAAGTTAAGACATTTAAGTTGTTGAATATTCTTCTAACCTCAGAAACACAGGTCAAAAGATCCTAAAGCCAGTTTGGCACCATATTATCACATTCTCTCCAGAGGATCTCATAAGTTGTCCTTAAAAGGGTGTTCTTATAATAACCCACCCTCCTTCCAAGTCTATTTGACATCCTCAACCCTTTGAGAAAAGTCAGCCAGTCAGACCAATTTGGTACCAGGCAACTGTTTCACCCTCTCCAGAGGTTATAACACAATCTGGCAGTAGGTGGCACTCTATCCCAACCCTGCTGGAGGTGATTCTGGACACTTCAAACCTTTGACACTTAAAAAAACACGAAGACATCTGCAAATGAACAATCAGACAAAGCATTGCCGGGGGTTGGGAATTTTGGAAACTCTGTTCACTTACCACCAAATTTATTGAAGCCACCACGGTCACTTCCGCTGGAGAAGACAAGTTAGAAGAAAGGACATGAAGCTTCCAACGGCTACAACAGGGTGTTTGGGGGATTTTTTGTTTTTTGGTACACTCTCCCCAATGTGGATATTTGTTTTGGGAGAAGAAACAAGTGGCTACTAAGATACATTCCTTCCTGACCACCCCTCAATCTGACCTTTGAGCATGTCACACACATGTGTGCAGTTTCTCAGACACAGTTTAAAGTTTTGGTTTTTTGTTTTATGGTTTTTATATATGTATAATCTCCATTTCCTCTGAAAAAAATGACCCATTTTCCTTTGTCGTTCTTCCGATGTGGCAGTTGGTTTTTTTTCCTCTTGTAGTAAGTGGTTTCGACAAACCGAGAAGTTGGTTTAAAAACCCTGTCCCCAATTTACCCAGAAGACACTTCACACCGGGCTTGGATAGCCCTGAACACAAGTGATTTTTTTGTACTTTTGCTTTGAAAGCAGCAAGCAAACCCAACCCCCATTCATGAAGTCAAAACCAAAGGCGATTTCCCCTTAAAGCGAGACAAACTCTTAGCTAAGCCCTATCCTAACTACTGAGCTGTTTTTGGTCTTTTCCCCCCCCAGGGGTCACCCCTTCTACACTGTGAGAAGAGCGGAGTATTTGCAATGTCACCTTTCATACCTGTGGCACATAAAATGCAGAGCAAGTTAACAGTCACATTAACAGTTGCTTTTTTTTTTTTTTAAGTTTTGCATCAAACACACAGATTTCCTGTTTTTGGATGGTTTAATTGCCCCCACCCACCCATGAAAAATACTTACCTGGTAAGTACAACTCAAAAGTTTTGTTTTGTTTTTGTTTGTTTTTTCTTTTATGACAAAAACACACTGACAATTTTTCCCCAGTTTCAAAAGACACTGAGACAGTGGGGTCACTCGGGACCATGTTATCACCAGGTCTGACAGATGTTTTTAATGTCAAGTCTGAGGTTTTGCTTTAAAGAAACTATGTGGGAAAGGGAGAAGGGAAATCCAGTCTGACACACTGATAATATTCAAGAAAGAAAGCAGCCAAGGGAGAAGGGGAAAGTGAATAAGACCGGAGACCACTGTGTCAAGAGCATTTGCTCTAAGGCCTGCAACTCAGTGAACACAGCTAATTCCAGTTATAAGGTCACACACATAGTGATCAGGATCAGTCAATTGTTGGGGATTCTTATCAACCAACTCTTCAGAAGATAAAGGCCATGTGGGATGATAGGTATAACAGAAGAGTCCCCACCCTCATTTCCTGGCAGAGGAAGATTCCATCCCTCTCTATAATTTCTGCCAAGGGCTGGGCAAATCCTTCCCAATAAGAGCATACATAGTAACTACAATCCAGACCATTTAAATCCATATTTTCCCCTGGAGATGAAACTTAAGTTTCTTCTCACCTTTTGTTCAGTAGGGTCATGGGAAGATAAAGGCATGAACACCTACCCTAGATTCCCCCCCCCAAATTAAACTATCAAAGGGTAAATGATCAGATAGCCACTTTTCCCCCAAACCAAACCCCCCCCCCAAATCCCATGCATCCCTGGGGACTAAACTTGAGCAAAGGGAAACAGAACCATGCAACCCTTACCACCCATTTAAAAATTATTCCCTAGCTCCCCACAAGACACCTACCCCATGCCACCTCTGCCTCCACGGCCACCTCCACGACCTCTGGGTTCATAGCCACCACTGCTACGGTTGTAGCCACCGCCACTGCCGCTGCCGCCTCCGCCACCTCGTCCTCTTCCCCCACGGTCCTGCTGGCCACCCCCATAGCTGCTGCTGCTACCACCGCCACTCTGGTCCTGGTTGCCATAGCCACCACCACCACTCATAGATGATTGATCTT
The DNA here is from genome assembly GCF_048593235.1 of Sminthopsis crassicaudata. Lineage (NCBI taxonomy): Eukaryota > Metazoa > Chordata > Mammalia > Dasyuromorphia > Dasyuridae > Sminthopsis > Sminthopsis crassicaudata. The sequence goes on along the minus strand of NC_133617.1, from coordinate 489,064,749 downwards.
GGCCATAGCTACCTGTTAGGAAGAAAGGAGGATACTAGATTCTAGGCAGAAGGTGATTCAAAACCCTTAGGTTAAAGGTGAACTTGGGGAACATAATGCAAACTTTCAAACATTCCGACCACACTCAATTTTAGGACCAACAACAGATGTGGTAAGGCAGAGGAATACAGATCCTTAGAAAATTTCGTTGGCATGGGATAAAGGTGAGTGTCTTACCTCCACCACCCCCTCCACCGCCCCCACTGCTGCTGTTATACTGGTTCTGCTGGCCATATCCTTGAGGGGGATTGTAGGAGCTTTGCTGCTGTCCATAGGAACTTTGTTGTCCACCATAACCAGACTGCTGACCATATCCCCCACTCTGGGGCTGTCCATAGCTACTGCTCTGGGAACTGCTACCATAGCTACAGAAAAGCAAAGAAAATAAATCAAAACCTGTATAATTGTTCCTCATCTCCATTTCAATTGTTCTACCTTTTAATCCCATGTTATCCTTAATGCAATAATGTACACTCAATCTTAACTTCTTTCTCCAAACTCACCTTCCTGAAGTGCTGCTAGGAGCTGGCTGTTGGCTGTAGCCAGGATAGGATGACTGCTGACCATAAGAAGGTTGGGAACTTTGGCTACTGCCATAGCCACTGGCTGAACCATATCCTTGGGGAGCTGATTGGGTACCATAGCCTGCTGAAAGGGGAAAAAAACAAAATCCATGTTTTTCAAAGATCAAAAACCATGTTGAACCTAGAAAAGAAATAAGCGGGTCAAAAATATTTACTTTCTTTCTCATGGCTTTTCCCCTTCCTGTCTGATTTTATACATCATGACAAAAAGAATTGCACACATTTAACTTGTGTCAGATTACTTGCTGTCTTGGGGAGGGGAAAAATATGGAAAAAAGAATGAAAACTATCTTTCCCTGTATTTGGGAAAATTAAATATGAAATTTTAAAAAAAGAATTATTTAGTAATTTAGTAATTATTTGATTTCTCTGGCAGGAAGCTTTTTTTAATTCCCTTTCAACATAACTACTCCAAAGCCATTATACATCCACATTCACATTCTATTATAAATAATCCCTTATCTGGACTTTTAAATTTCTTTCTGTTCCTTATTTCAACCTAGTGCCTGCTCCTTATACACTAAAAACATCTCCTAAACAAGTGGTCAGTTACACTTCATCACACATTAAGTATTGCCCAAGTTAAAAGTTCTTTGAAAGTGGAACCATGAGTTGTGTGAGCAATATCAAACCACATCTAAAGGAAATTAATCTTTATCCACTTGGGTAGATGAGAACCTATAAAATCTTTATCTTTTAATAATGAAGGAGAAATTTAAAAAAAACCACTAAATGATAATACATTTAAGAAATATAAGGAAATCGCAGTGTATTACACTTGGGAGTTGATGAAGGAGTGATTTTTGAGACTATAAAAAAAATGAAAACACACAACAAAAAGGTTTTTGAATTTTTGGAAAAGTCAAACTATTAAATTCCTTTGAAATCTAAAATACTGATTCTAATTGAGTTCAGATAGGTATCCAGAATAAGCTAGTAACTTACTGTTCTGGGTTTGTCCATAGGAGGAGCCATAGCTGCTCTGACCATAACCTGAGGTATCAGCTGACTGGCCATAACCACTATAGCTCTGTTGGCCATAGGGCTGACTGCTCTGTTGGGAATACCCTTGTCCAGGCTGGGTAGGGTAAGCCCCATAGCTAGAAAAAGAACATGATTATCAACAAAATGAAAACTGAACATGCACATCCTGCCACCAGTGTTTTCTTTTTGTTGCCATACTCACCTTTGTGTGGCTGGCTGAGTGTACTCTGTAAAAAGGGCAGAAAAAAGGCAAATTATTCTTTATTATATACACATACCATCCAGACAACCTCCCATGTATTTCAAAAAAATTTAATCTCAGAAGCGCATTATTTTTTTCTACTTTATTTTTTGAGGGGGAGGGAGATGTTTTCTTTCACAACATGCTTATGGAAATGTTTTTATATAACTTCATGTACTTTCTTACAGGGGGTGGGGAGAAGGGAGACTAGAGCTCAAAAGTTTTAGAAAGAAATGTAAAAAACTGTTTACATGTAACTGGGAAAAGGAAAAATTTACTAAATTAAAATTTAACCTCAAAAAAGCAAAATGAAAAAAAGGGGGGAGAAAAAAAATCAGTCACTCAAAAGACTAAGTTAAAAAAATTCCTTCATTTTAAGACTAGAGATGCTAAACAGTTCCAGAAAGTTAATGAAAAACACACCTATGTCTATGTCAGAGAAACATTCCAAAGTCATATATACATATACACAGATATATAACGTATATGAAGATATTAAAAATGGGCAACAAAATGTTAATTCAGACAAGTATAATTCATATTAACTAAAGTAGAATAAAGTGAACAAATCAAGAAGTTATGCCTTCCAAAAAAAATAAAGAAAGAATATGTATTTGGTTTCTTTGTAGGTTTAAGAAAATATGCATGTAGATATTAATAAATTACTATCTGATTTGAGGGGATAGAAAGAAGGCTGTTGGTTGGTTTTACCAATTTATCTTTTACACCCCCCCCAATTTTATACTTTGTTTCAATGAATGCTTTTGGGGGTAGAGAAATGAAGCAAGATTTGGAAATGAATGTGAAAACAAAAAATATCAGTGAAAGATTTCTTAAAATGAATTCCCAATGATTCCTGACCAAAAGCAAAAAATGAAGAAATATTAGCAAAACAAAGACAAAAGAAAATGCTGCAGGAAATATTCCAGAAATGTTTTAATGAACTTTAACTGCTCAGAAAAATATTCTCCCAACAATTTCACACTCTTTGAATTCAAGGGATTGAGACCCTTTTAGAATCAAAGGAGTAGATGACTTCATTCTAAGAAATGTGAAACCAGGCTTTGTATTAGAAGTACAAAGTGAGCAGCTTTTTGGTTGGCATTTTTTTTTTTTTTTTTTAGTCCTGGCTCTGACACTCAAATCTTGGGGTGGATAATTTATTTTCCTGAATCTTTTAATAATTTTTAAGTACCTGCCCTACTTTTCATGGGATTGCAATGAGACTTAAATTACAACGTCCAGGGAAATTAAAGAATTATTACCATTGATTACCAAAGAACAGCTGAAGCAGAGAACAGGAATTTCGCTCTTTCAGAATAAAAAAAGAATTCTTTCCATTCATAAATGGAAGTTCCAGGAATGGGATAAAACTAATCACAAGCCGTCCTTCATAGTGCTAGAGGGGAGAGTACGATGTGAGTACTTCGGGAAAGGAGTTCGAGAAAGAAAAGGGCCGGAATCTCCACGATCCAACAAGTTATTTTGCTGGGACCGTTGCTTAGCGGGAAACGAGGGACCGGGTCTTTTGCAAACCTCCTCACCCTGGCTAACAGCGTGGCTGCACACTTTAAGAGCAAAGCCTCGACCATAGCGTGGAGAAAGAATTAGAATAATGCAACTACAGCACTGAAGGAGGCCTAAGTGAGAAGGTTCCTAGAGAAAAGCTAAGAAAAAACCGGGTTGGGAACCGGCCGTGGGCGAGGGGACACGCACATCCAGACAAGGCCTCTGCTCCCGGGCAGGGCGTGGATCCAAAGCGCGTGCGCACCAGAGTCGCCCGGATGCGGCACTGCGACAAAGCGGGAAGGAGTGAAAAGCTAGCAGCGAAGGAAAGCAATGAACGGTGTTCCCCTCCGCTGCTTTATGGGGCCTACATTTAAGTCGCCAAGATATTAGCTCCCCAAAATAAAGGGGAGATAACAGAAAAATTGCTGCCAGTCTGCTCTACACACTAACTCGCCAGGACCACGGGACAAAATGGCGGCAGCGGCCTCTTCTCCCCGCCCACCCCCCTCCGCTTACTTCCCGCCTAGACCGCGCGAGGATGAAACCCCTTCCTCCCAGACAAGGCCACAACCCATCCGGCCATACTACTTTCCTCACGGCTCCGGGCCCCAAAAAAGGGCTCCGGGCCCCTCCGAATGCTAACTAGGCTACGCGCGAGGTGACCAAGGATCGGCTCACCTCCCCCACGAGTTCTTACCGTTGGAAGCCATGTCCGCGCACGCGCACAACGGCTGCCGAGCAACAGAAAACAGAAGACAGCCGACCACCGACGCCTCGAGGACTGAAAAGCCCCACCCCGTGCTGAAACTTATGTACTCCTCCCCCTCCTCCTACGCACCGCAGAGGGCTGTACCAAGTCTAGAACGAGGTGGAGAGCTGAGGTAACCGGACGAATAAAACTTTCGGAACTTTGAGAGACTATCAGTACAAGAGATGAAAAATATAAACCATACAAAGAGTTTTGATAAAACATTTTGCCTATACTTGGCATTAGAGGTAATATGATTTCATCCTTATTAGAAAATCTATAAGCCTCCCCCTTGGGATAGAAAAATGGTTTGGTTGGAAGCAAAGGCACAAAAAGAAAGGAAGAGGAGGGGAAGGGGGAGGGGTGACAGCGGTGTGAGAACGAACCATTAGTGAGGATTGAGGGGGAGGAAGGCAGGCCCAGTTCCGGAGCCGGGCGGCTGGGGCGGAGGAGGAGGTAGCCAATCACCCCACCCCCGCATCCCTCTTTCAGGGGCGGGAGGCGAGGAACCGCTGCTCTGTGCGCTTGAGCAGAAGACCGCTGGTTACAATGGACTCAGGGAGCTGAGCATCCCTGCCCTCCTCTGGGGCCTGCTGTCTCGGGGTCTCAGTCCCACACACACGCGCCAATGACTTCTACACAACAGGTCCCCCATAACACAGCCTTGTAACCCCTACATACAGTCACCCCGTAACATTTCCATAACCGCACCGTACTCCCTGTGCCCCTAGCGACATTCCCCCCCCCCTTGGACCACCCCCCAAGTTCTACACCCTCAGCTCCCAGGAGTCCCCTGCCCAGTCTGGAGGGTATCGGAGCCAGCTTCCGATTGTTCAGTATTCAATTTGAGTATTTGCACCCCGGCATTTGGCAAATGCTACAAACCAGCTTGATTTATTGTTTTGCCGATTGTTTAGATTTGAGAAAATGTTCATTTAGGGAGCCAGTTGTTAGCTTTTACCGGCACATTCTTAAAGACAATCGCCCCCCCCCACCACCTCCTCCATAACCTGGAATAACAAAAACATAATTTCCCCCTCTACACACTCTGACACCTATACGTAGCCGGTTCCCCTCACCCTGCGAGTGAAAGGCAAGTTTTCTTTGAGTATAATGAGTTATTTGAAATGTCAATTTGTTTTGTTTTGTTTTCTGTATTATCCATAGATAGATATCCTTTTTGTATCTTCTGTGGTGAAAGAAATAAATGGTTGTTCTTCAATAATTTCTGTACATTCATAATCTTTTCTAGAAGGAAGCTTGTTAGCTATATTTGAGGAGCATCCTAAATATGAGCCTTCCCTAAGCCTTGTTTTAGAGATTTCTCTGGAGTTTTACTCTGAGGTGAAAGCAATGAGCTGTGACATCCAACAAAAAAAAAAAAGATCCTCTCCCCCCCCCCTTCATGCCCTCTAAAAAATGACACTGAGTCCATGTTACCTCTCTTATGGGAGGAAGCCTGGAACCCTGGATTGTATGTTAAACTTTACAGGAACTTTTTTTTTTTTTCTTTTATTCTATGTTACAAGCGATTGCTCTCTGGGCAGGGGAAAGGAAATTAACATATTTGGAAAAAATTATGATGCAAGAATAAAAGATTTTTTAAATCCATTCATTGCAGACCTCTAGACTTGATCTCCAAAGGCCGGTAAGCCCTTATACCTCAAGGCCTGAGGACTGATTGTATGAATTAAATGCTTGACTAAATCACTCCTTTACTTTTTCTGCTTGAATGCAGAGCACCCTTAGGGTAACCTGTACCTGGAGACAGGAAGTGAAAGTCCACTTCATAGAATTGGAGAAGTTATTGAACACTGCTAAAATCTGGTAGGCAGATTTCATAAATCCTAGCCATAATTTTATTCACAGGGGATATACACTCAAGGAAAATCAATGGAAATAAGAGGCACTTATTTCCTTATTATATTAAAACAACTGTAAGATTTCATATTATACTTGCCAGATTAGCACAAATGATGAAAAATAGTAAACATAAGGGGTTCTGAAAAGAGGTTCTGATAATGCATTATATACCCATGAATTTGGTCCAATTATTAGGCAAAAACAATTTGGGATTAGGCCTCATAAGTCACTAAACTGTGTATATCCCTTGACACAGTAATACTACTACTGGAATGTACCCCAAAGGAGATAAAACCAAAGGGAAAGGTCCCATATATTTATATAACAAAAAAATTATTAAGAGTACTTGCCAGAAATAATGACTATCAGATTTAGAAGTGGCTAAAGAAAGTATGGTATTTTAACTGTAATTATGCCATCAAAACTGCTGACTATGAAGAATTCAAAGACATTTGAGATTATTTGAATTTATGCAAAGTAAGATTTATACAAAGCAGAATTAGACAATAACATAAAATAAAATACTTAATTTCAGAACTCATCAGCTGAACAATCCTGACTTCAGAAAGCTTATTAATGGTGAATAAAGACAGATAAATAGAAGATAAAACATTTGTTAAACATTTCCCATGTACCTGGCACCATGCCAAACATGGAGAATAAAAATATTAAGTCCACAAATGATAGTTCCTACTCTAAAGAAACTTACATTCTGAAAAGAGAAGATAATACATAAAAGGGAGATGGAAATAGGGGAAGGGGACACTGAGGAGATACATTCCTACACAAAATGGAAAGTAAGTTCAAGAGTTGAAGCCAGGATAGAATTGATGTGAGTATGGATGCCTGGAATATTCCTGATCTTAAGGAAGGAATCATGAATAGGAGCAGCATCTTCAGAGTGAGAAGGTAGCCATTCCAGAGATGTAAGAGAATCAAAAGCAAAGCTGAAGTGATCATGAATGACCTGGGCTCCATATGAAACAGTGATCTTGGAAAATAACTCACCATTCAAATGAAAAGTCAAAGAGATAGAGATATTTTCAGGATCAGAAGGCTGCTGACCAGGAGGTACCAGAAGCCAAAGTTTAAGGGGGGGAGGAGGAATGAGGTAATAGATTATATAGAATGATGTATAAACTTTTATACAAAACCAGTATATTGATTTATTTAGTTAAATATTAGTTATATATATAAGAAGGTTTTCTCAGGGGAAAGAGAAAGTCAGTAAAAAAAAAAAAAAAAAAGTAACCTTGAAAAAAAAGAAAAAAATATTTAAAAAGAAGTAAAATCAGTGAAGCCTGATAACTAGATCAGCTGGATATTGTTCTTGCATTGGAGGAACTTGAAAAATTTAATGGAAAAATAAAATTGGCATAAATTTCAGGTAAATATATATAATAATTATATGTCAGCAAAGGCACCTGACTAAAGACTAGAGTTGTAAAGGTTATTCAAAGGATGAGAGGTGACATGCTATTGTAAAAAGTCAATTCCAAGTTCTAAACCCATCTTGGACACTTCATTCTCTATGAGACCATGACAACTGAGACTTTATATCTGTATTTTCACCTATACAATGAATTAAACTCATAATATTTTGTAAAGAAAATGTTCTGTAAAACCTTTTAAGTACTAAGAATTGTTTTCATTATTATTTGATCAGATGTGAGGAATTTTGAGCATGTACAATTTAGAGGAGATCATGTGTTCCCTACTGCATGACTAGGAGTAATCCTTTAATTGGTTACCTGCTTTTTTAAAACTAATGACACTGAACTGTCCTCTTTCCCTCCATCCCTTCCATCCCATAGGACCAGTACATCCAGCCATGGAGATCTTGGAGTGAGGATTAAAAATAATGCAATCAGTCAGGCTAACATGGAAGCTCTGAGAGACCAGAATGCCAGGGACTTTTAGCCTGAGAGGAGTTGTGGATTTGAAACAGGAACTGAGTTCTATGAGAACCTATCACCTTAAACTCTCCCAGTCCTAGAGATTAAAGTGATTCAAAGAGAAAGATTTGGTCTCCATGAGAGATTTTTGTATATTTGTGATTATATCTTGTGAAATAAGTATTCCTTTGTAAACCATCCTATGTCACAAATTGAAATTCTCTTTTAAGAAATGAATATTGGGAGGAGCAGAGAGATGTCACAGTAAATAAAGTACAGACCTGAAGTCAGAAACACTGGAGTTCAAATCCAGCCTTAGACACTTAACACTTAGTATGTGACCCTGGGAAAGTCACTTAATCCAGTTGCCTCTCAAAAAAAAAAAAAAAAAATCCCAATTAGATGAGTTAGCTTTTAGCTTCATTGTATAACTAAGTAAACAGACATAAAGTATGATTTGCCCATGGTTCTGTTCAATATTTTTATCCTTGACTTGAGAAAGTGGCAAAGTAGCATATTTATTATATATATATATGTATATATATATATATATATATATATATATATATATATATATATATATATATATATATTATTATATGCAGAAAATATCCTAGAAGATAGAAATGGAATCAAAAAAGATTTCAATAATCTTGAATGATGGACTGAATCTAAAAAGCTCAAATTGGATTATCTAGATTTGTGATTGACTAGGATAAGGACATCTTTCAGTTCAGTTGGCAAAGTTGAGACAGCAAGATAGTGCCATATTCACCTAGGCCTGGACTCAGGACGACCTGAGTTCAAAGCCTGCCTCAGGTACAAATTATGTGATCCTGATCAAGCCATTCAACCCTTTTCAATCTCAGTCTCCTTCTCTGTAAAGTAAGGATAATAGGCACCTATTTCATAGGGATTTTTGTAAGAATTAAATGAAATAATATATGTACAGTACTTTGCAAATCTTAAAGGTTCTATATAAATGCTATCATTATCAAAACCCCTTTATTCTGACACAGCTTGCACTTCTTTGTACAAAATATAAGAGATTTCAATATATTTATTACCTTCCTCTGATGGTTGTAATATTTCACAAAGATCAATTTTTAATTAAACAAGTCCACACCTATGTCTTCTAATCAATACTTAAATGAATAAAAAGCACTTACTAAGTACTTACTAAGTGTCAAGCAGCATGCTTAAGATCTCAGGATACAAATACATAAGTAAAACAATCCTCTGAAGGAAGTTACATTCTGGCAAAGAAACATTTATAAGGAAATGGAAAATAGAGGACTCTCAAGCATTCCTTATGAGATGATCAGAACTGAATAGATACTATGAAATGGAAATGCAAGAAAGAAAACAGAAAAGTACTCAATTTGATGAAGAGACTATGTGAAGATGAATTGTTTACAGGGAAAAAGAGGGAAAGAAGTATATCCTTAGAGCAAGAGGTTTTCAAAAATCAAAAGGAAAATTAAATTAGGAGAGGGAGACTAGGTCTGATTTTGTCTTATTTTGATGGACTAAGAAGGAAGAAAGAGGAAAAAGGAAGAGAACTTATTATCCCACTTATTAGATAAATCATAGAAACAATCGCAAATTTCATCTAAGGAAATAACAATGAGACAACATATCACAATTTATGAGAAAAAAAGCCTTCAACTTAAAACCAAAATAGAAATCCTAATAAAGAAGAGATTAAGAAAACTGAAAAAAAAAAAAAAAAACCTATCAAATTGGTAAATAAGAAACTAATAAAGTTAGTTTGATTTAAGAGAGGAATATCAAATTGCTTGAATCAAAACTGAAAAAGCAGAATTCACAATAAACAAAGAAAGGAATTATTTTGTTTAATTATATTTCAATGAAACTACCAAAGAAATATTCTGATGAATATATTTATAAAGAGATAAAATCCCCAAAATAAAAAGAGAAGAAATTGATAATTATCTCAGTATCAGAAAAAAAGAATGAAACTTAAATGAACTCACAAAGGAAAAAAATCTCTAGGATTAGATGAATTTACAAATGAATTAAATGTTAAAAGAACAATTCCAACATTACATAAACTGTTTACAAAAAGAGGAAAAAACACTTCCAAGCCTATTCTGTGATACTAATATTTCTTGATACCTAAACCAAGCAGATAGAGTAAATTTTATTCATAATGAACAACAGAGAAATAGAAGTTAAGAGTGAAGAGTTGCCAGGCTGTATGACCCTGGGAAATAACCCCCATTGCCTCAGCAGAAAAAAAAAAAAAAAAAAAAAAAAAAAAAAAGTAAGGGTTGGAGTAGGAGCTATTAAACTAATTTTTTAAAATTAATTTTGTAATTATATATTTTTGACAGTACATATGCATGCGTAATTTTTTTACAGCATTATCACTTGTACTGACTTCTTTTCCGAATTTTCCCCTCCCTCTACCCCCTCCCCTAGATGACAGTCAATCCCATACATGTTAAATGTGTTATACAGTATATCCTAGATACAATATATGTGTGTAAAACCGAATTTCTTATTGCACAGTAAGAATTGGATTCAGAAGGTAAAAGTAACCGGGGGAGAAAGACAATAGTGCAAACAGTTTACACTCAATTCCCAGTGTTCCTTCTTTGGGTGTTGCTGATTCTGTCCATCATTGATCAACTGGAACTGAATTAGATCTTCTCTATGTTGAAGATACCCACTTCAATCAGAATACATCTTCATACAGTATCATTGTTGAAGTGTATAATGATCTCCTGGTTCTGCTCATTTCATTCAGCATCAGTTCATGTAAGTCTCTCCAAGCCTCTCTGTATTCATCCTGCTGGTCATTTCTTACAAAGCAATAATATTCCATAACATTCATATACCATGATTTACCCAACCATTCTCCAATTAATGGTCATCCATTCATTTTCCAGTTTCTAGCCACTACAAAAAGGGCTGCCACAAACATTTTGGCACATACAGGTCCCTTTCCCTTCTTTGGGATATAAGCCCAATAGTAGCACTGCTGGATCAAAGGTTTGATAACTTTTTGGGCATAGTTCCAAATTGCTCTCCAGAATGGTTGGATTCTTTCACAACTCCACCAACAATGAAGCTATTAAACTTCAAAGCAAACTCAAAGAAAGCAAAAATATTAAATGTTAAATAGATATATTTAAAAGATTATACATTGTGACGAACTTGGATGTATATCACAAACGAAGAGTTGGGGGGCAGCTAGGTAGCACAGTGGATAGAGCACCAGCCCTGAATTCAGGAGGACCCGAGTTCAAATTTGCTCTCAGACACTTAACACTTCCTAGCTGTGTGACCCTGGGCAAGTCACTTAACCCCAGACTCAGGAAAAAAAAAAAAAAAAAGAGTTGGTTCAATATAAGGACACCTATTAACAGAATCAAACATGTTAACAAAAATCACATAATTATATCAATAGATGGTAAAAGGGATTTTAACAAAATATAATACCTGTTTCTATTTAAAAAAAAAATACTTAAAAACATAGGGATAAATGGTCTTTTCTTTAAAATGGCAAATAGTACCCAATGCTATCTAAAACCAAGAGCAAGCACTTTATGAAATACATAATGGTTAAAGAATAAATAAAATCAGGGCAAATCAAGGATACCCATTATCAACACTACTGTTTAATATTGTACCCGAAATGATGGAAGTGAATATCTTCAACAAAGAGAAGATCTAATTCAGTTACAATTGATCAATGATGGACAGAATCAGCTACACCCAAGAGAAGAAACACTGGGAATTGAGTGTAAACTGTTTGCACTATTGTCTTTCTACCCAGGTTACTTTTACCTCCTGAATCCAATTCTTACTGTGCAACAAGAAATTCTGTTTTACACACATATATTGTATCTAGAATATACTATAACATGTTTAACATATATAAGACTGCCTGCCATCTAGGGGAAGGGGTGGAGGGAAGGAAGGGAAAAATCAGAACAGAAGTGAGTGCAAGGAATAATGTTGTAAAAAATTACCCATGCATATGTACTGACCAAAAAAAAAAAAAAAGGTATAATTATAAAATAAATTTTTTTTTGAAAAGGGAAGGGAAAAAATATTGTACCAGAAATGATATCTTATAGTCAAGAAACAAAACACTTTTGAGGAGGGACAGGGTAAAAGGAGAGATGGGGTTAGAATAAACTGGTAAAAAGAAAAATACAAGCAAGAATAATTGTGAAAAAAAAAATTGAGCCAAGTTTCTTATAAAGGCCTCATTTCTCAAACATAGAACTAAGTCAAATTTATAAAAATAATAGCCATTTCTCAGTTGATAAGTGATTAAAAGATAAAAAGTTTTCAAATGACAATCATAGTTATGTATATAGCTATGATATGACTATATATATATATATATATATATATATATATATAGCCATATGAAAAAAAGCTCTAACTCGTTATTGAGTTAACTTACTATTAGTGAATGCGTTCTTTTCAGATCACAATGCAATAAAAATTACATTCAATAAAAAGCCAGGGGAAAATAAACCAAAAAATAATTGGAAACTAAATAATCTCATCCTAAAGAATTCACTATTTCTCATTGGAGAAATGTAAATTAAAAATAATTATGAAGTACTACCACAAACCTATTAAATTGGCTAATAGGACAGAAAAGGAAAATTACATGTTGGAGGGGGTGTGAGAAAAATGAGATATTAATGCACTGTTGGTAGAATTGTAAAAATCATTCTGTAGAGCAATTTGGAACTTTGCCCAAAGGGCTATAAAACTATGCATTACCATGCATTGACCTAGCAATGCCATACTAGATTTATATCCCAAAAGAGAAAAAAAAAAAAAAAAAGAAAAGGACTTATATATGTTCAAAAAATTCATAGCAGCTCTTTTCTGGGGGCAAAGAATTCCCCATCAATTTGGGGAACATATGAATAAATTGTCATGAGTAATTATGATGGAGTTATTATTGTGGTATAATAAATGATGAATAGGATGCTCTCAAAAAACCTGGAAAGACTTCCATGAGCTGAAGCAAAGTAAAATGTACTGTGTACAAAATAAAAGCAATATTGTATGACCTAAAAAAATTTAATAAAAATTTTAAAATATGTTATAACATGATCAGCTGTGACTTAAATTACTATTCTCAGCATTACAATGATCCAAGACAACTGTGAAGAACTTATGATGAAAACTGATGATAGGTTCTGAATAAAGATTGAATCATACTTGTTTTTTAACATTTTCTTGAGGATTTTTTTGGGGTCTGTTTTCTTTTATATTTCTTTGCTTTACATTACATTCTTTATGTTTCTTTACATTTCTTTTCTTTTGACTATTGTGGAAAAGTTTTACATGACTACACAAGTATAACTTACATTAAATTTCTTGCATTTTCAGTGGGGAAAAGGAGTGCAGACAGAGGAAGGGAAAGAATCTAGAACTCAAAAGTTTTAAAAACAAATGTTAACAATTACACATATAACTGGGGAAAAATAAAATACTAAATAAGTTTTTAAAAAGAAAAAAGGAAATGCTACCTTAGCGATAAAACAAGAAAAGGAGGAATCAAGGGAAATAACATAGGCAAAGAGGAAACAAAACTTGATTTTTGTAGATATGACAATCTGTATAGAAAACAGTATAAACTAAAAATTTAATTGAACCAAAAATTCAGCAAATTTGAAGAATATAAAATAAATCTTCAGAATCTTCAGAAATTCTGCATATTACTAATAAACTCATCAGAAGAGATAGAGAAATTACATTTAAAAATAACTACAGAAGGTATAAAATGTATCTACCTTTCTAGATACACACAAAAAGTATACAAAAATATCTACAAAAAAAAAAGTTTATTGAAATAGAGACATAGTTATTTCAGTTAGGACTAGATAACTCCAAGCTCCTGCTTCACAATTTTGAGCTCTACCTACCAACTTAAGGATGCCTTTTCATGAGATGTATTTATTACTAGGAATAAAAGGAAAACATCAAATCCAGGAGATCTCTCTAAATCTAACCCCAACTGCTTTCCTACACAAATATCACATCCCAGTCTAGTCAGTAAATGCCAATGAAGCGAAAAGGAAGAATGGATCATTAAGGGCTTCACAGATGTGAATTTAATTCACATTTAATCCACAGATGTGGATTTAATCTAGGATCCTACAAATAGAATTTGGATAAGCAGAGAAAAGGTAGAACCTTTCTGGAATTATCTGTGGATAAGCAAAGCTAAGGTTATGTTTGGAGGGGACAAAACCACAATGAATAATAGATCAATTTAGTGCAAGGATGAAAGGGATTATGAAACAAAGTGAAAATAGAGAGCCTCTGCATGAATATTTCTCTTTTGGTCATGTTATTCCTAGGTAGGAAATGTTGTTCAACCATTTCAGTTGTGTTTGACTCTTTAGGTCCTCACTTGCAGTTGTCAACTTGAATTAAAGAGAAAGCAACTAATAAAGTTATTTAATAAAATGTTATTTATTAAACTAATAAATCATTTAATCAGGATAAGGAAGTTGAAACTGGAATATCAGAGCATCAAGGATTTATTTGGGGAATGCACAAAGGGGGCTGGACTTGCAGTTCTTATAAAATAATACGGGGAAGGAAAATAAATAGGGCAGAGGGGGAAGGGTACAATCCAAGAGGATTGGGACATTCTTTGATTTCCTTGGTAAGTTGTTTTGCATAACAGAAAGTCCGTAAAGAAAGCTTGGAAATCTAGGAGGGGAGAGTTTGGGACATCTACAAAATATTCTGAGGCTGGGAGTGATCATTTCTAGTCCACTTGGGCAATTTGTGGGTCTGAGAATGGGTAGAAGGTTAGTTGTAATAAGCTGCATTTGACAGGGTTTTCTTGGCAAAAAAACTGAAATGATTTTGCCATTTCCTTCTCCATCTCCTTTTAGGAGGAAACCCAGGAAAACAAGAGTTAAGTGACTTGCCACAATGACTAGGCCAGGGTCACACAGCCAGTAAGTTTCTGATATCAGAAAGTATCTGAGGCCAGTGTCCTGAACTCTGGAAAATTAGTCTTCTGTACTCCAGGCCCACCATTGTAGTTGCTCTAGATATAGAATACTTTCCCCCTAAGCACTCCTCTTCCATAATTTCTACCTACCAAGAACCTAGAATGAATTCCTTGCTCTTTCCATGAATAACCCACACAACTAAGTGTCTGAGGCTAAATTATTTTTCTACTAAATTAGAATTGAGACTTTTTCTATTTCCTCATTCAGGGACTGGTCCTAATAAGTCAGGTTGATGAAATTACTCAAAATCATCTGGAAATATAGTCCTCAATCTTGGATGGGATCCAGCTAGAAGACCTTACTTTTGTTTAAAGTGTAACCTGAATCTAATCTAGATGAATTCCAGATCCAAAGCATCTTTTGCTTTTTGCCCTTGAACCCCTCCACTGTAATCTAGGGTAACCCAGCTCAAAGGAGAAAACCAATTAGAACAATCTGGACAGAGATGTACTGCTTTATCCAGATTGCTGGAGGTGGCTGATCTCATGATAAAGTAACATTCTCAGGAGGAGCTGAAGGCTTTCCGAAGGCCTCTTCATTTGAAAGTCCATCCCCTCATTAATTGTTCACCAATAAGGGGTTAATTTTCAACTGTCAGGGTCATCTCTTTTTCAAGAGGTATTGATGATTTTTTATGGTTTTGTCTTTGAATACTGAAAAAAACCACTGACCCTAAATTTATTATCAATTATTAATGAATTGATTGATTGATTGATTGATTATTAATTATCCAGAGACTCTGTCTCTCAGGTTTTTTGTTTGTCTCAGAGTGTTATGGGCCAGAAGTCTGAAACAAGGATTCTTACAAGGTGTTAAGTCAATGAAATTGATAAAGACAATGGCTATGTGTTAGGATTACCAGGTGAGAACTCAGGTTGTCTGGACAGTGACAAGGTGAAAACTCAGGTTGTCTGGACAGTGACAAGGTGAGAATTCAGGTTGACTTGACAGTTCTCTGGCTCAGACCTTTGGTTCGGGCCTTTAAAGGGAGTTTACACCTTAGGAATTCTAGGAGGAGCAATCTCATTGGTTGAAGTAATGTTTCCCAGAAGCTCTTGCGTTATCCCACGTCCATTCTGTGGGAGGATAAAAGAAGGGCAGCATTGGGTCTGAGAGAATTGACTCTCTGGGATAGAGTTTTGACGCCAGGCAGGCTGAAAGGAGACCAGTCTGATTTGAGAAAGGATTAGAGTTGGAGGAGATTCAGAGTTCCCAAGAAACCTGCGCACAGAGGAAAAGATTTTACAGATCTCCTCCCAGAGAAGGATTATAATTGAGCAGACTACCAGACCCTCACAATTCAAGAACATAACAGTTATGTAGTTTAACATGGTGCTTAATAGTTCTCTACTTCAGTATATGTACTTAGTACTTAATGTGGTTCTACAAGATTCACACCTATGATAATGTAATTATAAGAGAGCATATAAGCTGGGACAAACTCAGGCAGAGTAAGAGCCAGAGAAGACAAGATAACTGACTGATCATAGCAAAGATTTTTAACAACCTAAAAGAAGGCTCTACCCATGGAAGTCACCAAATGATTAATATAGAAGTCAGACTGATTATATACTTTGAAGCCAAAGTTAGAAAAGCTCTATATAATCAGTTAAAACATGATCTGGGGGCAGCTAGGTAGTGCAGTGGATAGAGCACCAGCCTTGAATTCAGGAGGACAGGAGTTCAAATCTGGTCTCAGACACTTAACACTTCCTAGCTATGTGACCCTAGGCAAGTCACTTAACCCCAACCTCAGACAAAAACAAAACAAAACAAACAAACAAACAAAAAAACCATGATCTGGAGCGGTCTTAACCATAACCATAGGTTAGTAGTAACATACTTGAAAATGAAGTCAGGAAGACCGTAGGAAGCATTGCTAGTGGAAATATTGAAATTCCAACTGAGTTATTTAAAATACTGAAAGATAATGTTGTTAAGGTGTTACATACAGTGTGCCAATAAATTTAGGATACTCAACAGTGGCTATGTGGTTGGTTGGAAAAGATCAATATATGTCCTAATCCTTTTTATTTTTGTTTTGAAAATTTTTTATTTTCAAAATATATGCATAGGTAATTTTCAACATTCACCCTTGCAAAACCTTTTGTTCCAAATTTTTTTCTCCCTATTTGGCAAGCAATCCAATATATGTTAATCATGTGCAATTCTTCTATACATATTCCCACAATTATCTTTGTCTTTGTGCACAAAAAAAAAAAAAAAAAAAAGGAAGAAAACAAAATGCAAACAAACCACAACAAAAAAAGTGAAAATACTATGTTGTGATCCACACTCAGTTTCCACAATACTTTTTCCCAGTGCAGATGACTCTATCACAAAACCACTGGAACTGGCCTGAATCACTTCATTGTTGAAGAGTCACACCCATCAGAATTGATCATCATATAATTTTGTTGCTTCTATGTACAATGTTCTGGTTCTACTCACTTCACTTAGCATCAGTTCATGTTAAGTCTCTCCATGTCTCTCTAAAATCATACTGCTAATATTTTCTTATAGAACAATAATATTCCATAGCATTCATATATCCATAATTTATTCAGCCATTCTCCAACTGATGGGTATCCACTCAGTTTCCAGTTTTTGCCACTACAAAAAGGACTACCACAAACATTTTTGCACATGTGGGTCTTTTTCCATTTTTTTATGATCTCTTTGGGATACAGACCCAGTATTAACATTATTGCATCAAAGGATATACACATTTTGATAACCCTTTGAGCATAGTTTTGCATTATCTCCAGAATGGCTGGATCAATTCACAATTTCACCAACAATGTATGTGCCCCAGTTTTCCCACATCCCCTCCAACATTTATCATTCTTTTATTGTCATTAGGTGTGTACTGGTACCTAGAATTGTCTTAATTTGTATTTCTCTAACTAATAGTGATTTAGAACATTTTTTTCATATGACTAGAAATGGTTTCAATTTCTTCATCTGAAAATTATCTGTTCATATCCTTTTTATGTCCCAATCCCAAAGGAGGACAATACAAAGGAATATTCAGATTATTTAATACTGTGCTCAACTTCAAAAGCCTGCAAAGTTATACTTAAGACTCTGCGAGCAAGGCTTTATGTGAGGCATAAATTACCAGAAGAGCAGCCTGGCTTTCAAAAAGGCAGAGCAACAGACACAACATTACTGACATTCACTGAATTTTGGAGAAAACAAGCGAATGAGATGAGATGAGATCTCTCAAGACAGTTGTGAAAATCAAGTAAGGCTTAATCTACTTCAAAGTTTGAGTAGGCTTGAAAAACTTTGAAGATTGAGCCAAGGGCATACTTAAGTCCCCTTCCTGCTATCCTCCCATGACATCATTTTCTACCTATTTCAGTCAAATATGTACTTATTGGTCGAGTTCAATTTCTTGGGTAGATCTTGAGTTTAGAATGTAAGATTCTCAGCCAATAAGGATGAGGATCAGCCAATGAAGATTGTTGAGGGATTAAAAGTGTTAACCCTGCCCCCGAAGCCCGAAGGTGCTTCCTCCCTTCCACTGTCTGCTCAAAGAGTGGGATGCCCTTCCTGTGACAAAGTATTATAAACTTTATTTTGCTTCTAGAGATCTCTCCAGCTTTTTTTATTAAATGGTGACCCCTCACCATTTCTGTACCACACACAAGGGAGTTCCCTGCTTCTGTTTCATTGAATACACTAAAGCTTTTAATACTGTGGATCACCACAAAATGAGTCATCCTCAAAAAATTTGGGAGTACTGGATCATCTTACTTGTCTCTTTAGGAACCTGTATACAGGACCAAGAAGCAATTGTCAGAAACAAAAATGAATCTATTGATTTAAGATTGGGAAAGGAATATAACAAAGGTGTATGTTGTCACCTTATTTATTTAACTTATATGTGGGTACATCATGTGAAACACCAGGCTGGATGAATCAAAAGCTAGAATTAAAGTTGCTAAGAGAAAAGACAATATCAGATGTGCAGATGATACTACTCTTTTGGTAGAAAGTGAAGAGGAAGTGAAAAAGTAAAAAAGTCTTTTGATGAGGATAAAGGAAGAGAATATAAACATTAGTTTGAAGCTTAAAAAACAAAACAAAACAAAACAAAACACTAAAAAAAAACCTAAGATTTTGGCAACTAGTCCTATCGTGGCAAATGAGGGAAAAGAAATGAAAGCAGTATCAGATTTTATATTTATATTTATATAATGAGCAGTCCCTCAATTATATCCAACGTTTCATGACTCTGTGGATCATAGCTTACTAGGCCCTTATATTGTACAATATCTTCTGATCTGTCATGGAAACAATGACATGAACTACTGAACAGCAATACCATGTGCAAAACACAACGCTGAGCTATGGGAATACAACAGTTCTTGCCCTGAAGGAACTCAGATTCTAATAAAAGCAACAATAAGGCAAAAGGAAATCATTTTATAGGCCTCATTGTACTGGATGATGGGTGGGTAGGAGGATTGGGGCAGAGAAGGTAGAAAGGATTTAGGAACAGTCAGGGGTTTCTCAAAATGTCTCTTGTTTTGGGGTGGTTGCTGTTTTTGTTTTTTGAAAGGCAGTTAGGATTAAGTAATTTGCCCAGGGTCACACAGCTAATAAGTGTTAGGTGTCTGAGGCTGGATTTAAACCCAGGTCCTCCTGATTCTAAGCCCTGTGCTCTAGCAACTGTACCATTTAGGAGGTACCCAACAACATTGTCTCTTACCAGAAACTGTTAAAGGGGAACTCAAACCAAGAATAAGGCAACCAAAGACAAAAAAGAGAATAGATATTGATTTGGATGGCTGCTGCTTTTAAAATAATTTTTCCCCCAAAATGCAAAAACCTAACTTCTTTCCCTTTTACTCTAAGAATGTAAAGAAACCAAAAATCTTGTTACAAATATGTTAAAGTATAGTCATACTTTTTGTATATATTTGTGGCTAGTCCTAGTCTTGTCTCCAAATCCTCCATGTGGATAGCATATTTTTATCATTAGTCCTTTAGAATCATAATTGATCATTACACTAATCAGAGTTACTAATTCTTTTTCTTTGTCTTTAGCATATTATTATTGTAGAAATGTTTCTACTGGTTCTGTTCACTCCGTATTATTTCATATAAATCTTTCCAAGTTTCTCTCCCTCATCATTTCCTACAGCATAGTAGTATTCCATCGTATTCATATATCATACCTTATTCATCCATTCCCCAGTTGATTGTGGAATTAGATTCCCATTCTTCACCAACTCAAAAAGAGCCACTTAAAATTTGCTTAGGATTAATCCCTGTCTTAATATATCCTCCTTCTAATTCCCCCTTACTCCTCTTTCACTTTCCTTCCTATTTCCTTGCTAAGTGGAATTTATTTCCCTACCTGTATAGGTTTGTATGTAGGTAGGTATGTTTTTTTTTTCCCTCCCTTAACCAGTTCTAGTGAAAATGAGTTCACTCCCTCCTCCTCGCTTATTTGTGTCTACATCTTTTTATGAACCCTAATTAGATGAGGTAATTGCTTGGGATCCTCTATTTCATTTATAGTTCCATTTTTCCTCCTATAGAATCAATTTTGTAGAATAAGTCATATTTGCCTATAAGCCTATATCATTTGCCTTGTAGAATATCATAGTACAAATACTCCATTCCTTTGGAGTGTCAATGAGGCAACTGATGACACAGTAGATGGAGCTTTGGGCCTGGAGTTGGGAAGATATGATCTTAAATCAGGCCTCAGACGCATACTAGTGACTATCAAAGCCACCTAATTTTTGCTTCTCCCAGTTTCTTCAATTGCAAAATGGGAATAATAATGGCACCTACTTCACAGAATTGTTGGTGAGGTTCAAATGAGACAATATTTTTCTTAGCACCTTTTTACTTTTATTAGCTCATATTCTTTTTTTTTTTTTTTCAAATTTTCAACAATGTTTTATTTCCCAAATAAATATAAAGATAGTTTTCAACATTTGGTTTTTTTAAGATTTTGTGTTCCAAATTTTTCTCCCTCTGTCCCTCCTGTGTGGTTCAGAAATGGTGAGGGGTCACCATTTAATAAAAAAAAAAAGCTGGAGAGATCTCTAGAATCAAAGCAAACTTTATTATACATTCTCACAAGAAGGGAGTCCAACCGGTTGAGCAGACAAATCTAAGGGAGGAAGCACCTTCTGGGGACCGGGTTAACACTTTTAATCCATAATGCAAATACCCCCTCCCACCACTGACCCTCATCCTCATTGGCTGAGGATCTTACATTCTAAACTGGAGATCTACCCAAGAAAGTGAACTTGACCAATAAGTACATAATTGCCCATATTTGACTGAAACAGGGAGAAAATGATGTCATGGGAGGATAACAGGAAGGGGACTTAAATATTCCCTTGACTCAATCTTCAAAGTCCTTCAAGCCTACTCAAACTCTGAAGTAGATGAAGCCCTATTCAATTTTCACAACTGTCTTGAGAGATCTCACCTCATCTCATTCACTCCCTTATCTCCTCCCCCTCCCCAAGACAACAAATAATCTGATATAAGTTAAATATATATATTTTTTTTTCCCTGAGGCTGGGGTTAAGTGACTTGGCCAGGGTCATGCAGTTAGGAAGTGTTAAGTGTCTGAGACTAGATTTGACCTCCGATCCTCCTGAATTCAGGGCTGGTGCTCTATCCACTGCGCCATCTAGCAGCCCCTGATATAGGTTAAATATATGCAATTTTCTTAACACATTTCCATAATTGTCATGCTGCATAAAAAAAAGAGAGAGAGAGAGAGAGAGAGAGAGAGAGAGAGAGAGAGAGAGAGAGAGAGAGAGAGATAAAAAAGGAAAAAAAAAACAAGTAAACAACAAAAAAGTTGAAAAGATTATATTGTGGTCTACATTAAGTCTCCACAGTCCTCTTCCTGGATGCAGATGGCTCTCTCCATAACCATCTATTGGAACTGGCTTGCATCACCTCATTGTTGAGAAGAGCCAAATCCATCACATGATCCCATTGTTTACAGTTCTGCTCTCTTCACTCAGCATCAGTTCATGTAAGTCTTTCCAGGTTTTTCTGAAATCAGTCTGTTGATCATTTCTTATAGTACATTAATATCCCATTACATTGATATACCATAATTTCTTCAACTATTTCCCAATTGATGGACATCCACTCAATTGCCAGTTCTTTGTCACTACAAAAAGGGCTGCTACAAACATTTTTACACATTCATTTGGGATATAGATCCATAGTTTCCCTGATGGATACAAAAACTTGTGTGCAGAGTTTTATAGCTCTTTGGGTGTGGTTACAAATTGTCCCCAAAATGGTTGGATTATTTCACAACTCTACCAACAATGCAATAGTATCCTGGTTTTCCCACATCCCCATACAACATTTATGATTATCTTTTCCTGTAATTTTAAACAATCTGATAGAGAATGAAGTGGCATATGAGATCATTTTAAAGAGCTTAATGCAATGTCTAGGACATAGAAAGTACTGTGTTAATAATTTTGTCTTTCTTCTCTAGAGTGGTGCCTGCTAAATCATGGGTGAAATCTTTCTATTTCCACTTTATCTTCTGGTACTAAGAAATCTAGGCAGTTTTCTTTTAAGCTATCTTGCAACATGATGTTAAAGTTTTTGTTTTGGTCATGGATTTCAGCTGCTCCAATAATTCAAAAAATTTTCCATTCGTTCCTTTGTTTTCCTGGTCATTTATTTAAGCTCTGAGATACCTTACATTATTTTTTTAGATCTTTTGACTGAGTGTCTGACAAGCCTCAACATATACAACAAGGCATGTACTTTTGGACATTACCAGTGTTTTGCTTACTGTGTATTTGTTACAAGGATTTTCTAGGGGTTTTTTCTCTTTCTCTCTTTTTTAATAAAGGAAAGACAAAAGAGAAAATAAATATTTGGTAACTGAACTTGTGAAAAAGAAGACACGGGGAAGATTAATGTAGATTGCAGGGGCAGTGAGGTGGTACAGTAGATAGGCCAGTCCTGGAGTCAGGAGGACCTGAATTCAAATCTGACTTTAGATATTTATTGTATGACACTGAGCTTTAACTCTGTTTGCCCCAGTTTCTCACATGTAAAATGAGCTGGAGAAGGAAATGGCACATCATTGCAGTATCTTTGCCAGAAAAACCCCAAATGGGGTCAACAAAGAGTGGGAGATCCCAACTTCTGGGATAAGAATTCATTATTTGACAAAAACTGCTGGGAAAACTGGAAATTAGTATGGCAGAAACTAGGCATGGACCCACATAAGATAAGAGCAAAATGAGTCCAAAATTTAGGCATAAAGAACGAGATCATAAATAAATTAGAGGAATATGGGATAGTTTACCTCTCAGACTTGTGGAGGAGGAAGGAGTTTATGTCCAAAGGAGAACTAGAGACCATTATTGATCACAAAATGGAAAATTTTGATTACATCAAACAAGATTAGAAGGGAAGTAACAAATTGGGAAAACATTTTTACAGTTAAAGGTTCTGATAAAGGTCTCATCTCCAAAATATATATAGAATTGACTCTAATTTATAAGAAATTAAGCCATTCTCCAATTGATAAATGGTAAAGGATATGAACAATTTTCAGATGATGAAATTGAAACGATTTCCACTCATATGAAAGAGTGTTCCAAATCACTACTGATCAGAGAAATGCAAATTAAGACAACTCTGAGATATCATTACACACCTGTCAGATTGGCTAAGATGACAGGAACAAATAACGATGAATGTTGGAGGGGATGTGGGAAAACTGGGACACTGATGCATTGTTGGTGGAGTTGTGAAAGAATCCAGCCATTCTGGAGAGTAATCTGGAATTATGCCCAAAAAGTTATCAAAATGTGCATACCCTTTGATCCAGCCATACTACTACTGGGCTTATATCCCAAGGAAATACTAAAGAAGGGAAAGGGACCTGTATGTATCAAAATGTTTGTGGCAGCCCTTTTTGTAGTGGCTAGAAGCTGGAAGATGAATGGATGTCCATCAATTGGAGAATGGTTGGGTAAATTATGGTATATGAATGTTATGGAATATTATTGTTCTGTAAGAAATGACCAACAGGAGGAATACAGAGAGGCTTGGAGAGACTTACATCAACTGATGCTGAGTGAAACGAGCAGAACGAGGGGATCTTTATACACTTCAACAACAATACTGTATGAGGATGTATTCTGATGGAAGTGGATATCTTCAACATAGAGAAGATCTAATCCAATTCCAATTGATCAATGATGGACAGAATCAGCTACACCCAGAGAAGGAACACTGGGAAATGAGTGTAAACTGTGAGCATTTTTTATTTTTCTCCCCAGATTATTTTTACATTCCGGATCCAATTCTTCCTTTGCAACAACAACAACACAATTCAGTTCTGCACATATATATTGTACCTAAGATATACTATAAGATATTTAATATGTATGGGAATGCCTGCCATCTAGGGGAGGGGGTGGAGGGAAGGAGGGGAAAAATTCGGAACAGAACGGAGTACAAGGGATAATGTTGTTTAAAAAAAAAAATTACCTATGCATATGTACTGTCAAAAAATGTTATAATTATAAAATTAATTAAAAAAAAAACCAAAGAGTGGGATATGACTGAATAATAACAATGTGAATTATAATTAACAGAGGTAGAAGGCACCTCAGTGAACATCTGGCTAGCTGAGCTCCTCTATTTAACAGATAAGGAAATTGAGATCTACTGAGCTTAAGAAATTTACTCCCAGTTATAGATCTACTAAACAGCACAGGTAAGAGTTGAACGCAGGTATGTTACTCTAGAAACAATGGTGCTTCCAGTATTCCATACTGCATACACCACGGACATTAAATTTCAGCCTTGAAGAATGGGTAGAGATGAACACTTCATACATATATATTATAATTTATATAAAAAAACAACCAAACTTTCTAACTTTGAAACACTGGTTTTTGAAATAGATACATGTGTCTATATGTATGCAGATATAGTTCTCGGATGAATGTGGTCATTGTGTATAGTTTTCTTAGCTGTGCTTCACACTGTGCATCTTGTTTGCACATAATCATGTGCATGTTATCTTGTCCGTTCGACCTCCCGCTCCTTGGGAAGAGAAATCAGATTTTTGCCTTTGTATCTTTAGCACTTGGCAGAAGGCCCGCCCCCTGTCGTTTTTCAAGCTGTGTCTGATTCTTCCTTATCCCATCGAGGGTCTTCTTGGCAGAAATACTGGAGAAGTTTGCCGTTTCCTTCTCCAGCTTCTTTTAATTAAGAAACTTAAATTAATTAAATTAATTTAAGAATAAATTAAGAAAACTAAATTAATTAATCAGAAAATTAAGAATTAAGAAATTTAATAATAAATTAAGAAAATTAAATTAAGAAAACTAATAAATTTAAGAATCAAGAAAATTAAGTTAATTAAGGAGAAAATTAATTAGACTGAGTTTATTTAGCATGTGCGGCCCGATTTGGACTCAGTGAGACGGAATGTTACTGACTCCAGGTCTCGGGCACTAGGGTGCCATCTAGCAGCCCGGACATAAGCGCTTAAATGTTTGTTGACTGGCGGCATCAGTAACCGAATAAGACAAGCTTTGTGAAGCAATAAGTAAATGCTAGCTATTTTTATTATTCTCACCGTCATCATTAGAAAGTCACAGAGGGATAACTACTAGAAATAAGAAATTTTTAAAAAAGCATCGTAGCTGTAGAACCAGCGCACATCGTACCGCCCACAGGGACCAAGAGCAGGGACAGGGAACGGAAGTTGACCCAAGGATAGTACCCAGACTTCCTCTGGAATATGCCTGGCTTCCGGGGAGGGGCTTTTGACCTTGAAGGAATTTCCTCTGGGGCGGAAACTTGCATGAGGCTCTCGGAGGATGTACGTGTGGCCTCTCGGATCTCTCCGGCCAGCTTGAGCTAAGCCCGAAGTTCGGCAGGGGCTCGCTGGCCCCTCCTGCTGCCCAAAGCGGGAATAGTTGAAGCCAGAGTGGGGAGCGGAAGGGAGGTGGGGAGCAGGCCGGAGCCTGCGGACGGGGTGCGGGGGATGAGGGGGAAAGTTGGGAGGGGGAGGGGAGAACCTGCTCGGGCTGACGAGGCGGCCTTTAGGAGCAGAGCCCGAGCAGGAACCAACGGTTACCGAGACTTGTGAGAGGGAGCAAAGCACTACTCCTTTTCTCTCTGCTCCCCCGGAGCCGCTGCCCCTGGGAGCCAGTCAGAATACAGTTGTCTGAGGAGGATGGGAGAAGGCGCCCCCCCCACCCCCGTGTGTTATTTAATGCCTTTTTAAATAATTTTGGTGATACTGTTACCGTGCCGCTGCTGGTTGGAGGCTCACGTCTCACTGCACAATTGGCCCCTGAGAAAGTTTCCTTCCTGCAGAGCTGGGCGGGGTGAGCTGCCGTAAGGAAAGTTCCCTGCCTTGGGGGGCTGTAATTGAACGCATAGCTTACTATACTATGTTTTATCTTCTCTTATCTCGGGATGTGTGTATTGTATGCTTAACTAAATTACTTCGACTTCTTAACTTTCCTCTCCCCCTCCCTCGCTTTTTCTCTCTTTCTTACTCCTCTCTTCCGCTCTTTCTTCCAAAGGAATGTGACCAGGCAGAAAAAACGAAGTAGTTGTGGGCCCCGGGGAAAGCTCTTGGCTCCGCGAACTCCCGCCGAAAACCAACCACCCGACTGCCAAAATGGTCGACTCTGCCAAAGTGCTGCGGCTTTTTAAAACCTTGCACAGGACTAGACAGCAAGTTTTTCAGAATGATAACAAAGCCCTGGACGCAGCAAGAAAAAAGATAAATGAAGAATTCAAAAAGAATAAAAATGAGACTTCACCGGAGAAAATAGAAAAGTTGATCAAGATAGGTTCTGATGTTGAATTAATACTCAGAAAATCTGTTATACAGGGCATTCATACAGATCACAACACTTTGAAGTTAGTCCCTAGGAAAGACCTACTTATAGAAAATAATCCTTACTGTGATACACCTTCCCAGAAGCCATGAATCCTCTTGGACAATTTATTGCATATCAATTTTTAAATTATTTTATGTCACTGAAAAAAATGACACCCTTTATGCCTACAATCAGAATAGAACAATTAGATTGTGCATCTTGAATACGTTTTAGATTGGATGGGCATCTTTGGGAAAAAGCTTGTTGTACACCCAGTTAATTTACATCGGAAGGACATTATTTGGAAAATCTCATTGTGGTTGAATGTTTCCGAGAGTAGTGCCATAAGGTGGTTCATTTTCATAGGGAATCAGTCCATTTGTTTTAAGTTACACTGAAATATATTATACTGTGAATTTGTTTTGTATTTTTGTGATTTTACCATGGATTCATTGAAAATGAAGTGTTTTAACAAACTGACTTGTTTTCTATTAAATTCTGGTGTGAATTGTATTCTCTTCAAAGTGCTAAATCAGAAATTTCATTTACTCTTTTAGTTATTAAAATCAGAAGGAAAGGAGTGGGGGACCAGATAGAGCACTGGCCTAGAGTCCTAAGAGGAGGGTTTGTATTTAGCCTCGGAGTTATTAGCTTTGTGGCCCTGGGAAAGTCAAGTGACCCTGATTGCCCACCAGAAAAAGCAAAGGGGAAATTCCTTTGTACACACATGCCATAGATACGGGAGCTATTTCTTCACCTGGAGGTAATTTTATATTTTGTGAGAGGTAAAATGTTGCTCCTTTTATGAATATTAAAGCCTTCTAGATGAAAGAATAGATAACTTGATGCATCCAGGATTGTAGTGTTAACAAATGAAAATTGATCACTTAGGAAGAGTTACTTTTAAACAAATTATTATCCTTGAAAGTTTTTACTGGTGAATTTTTTTGATGAAGGGGTGGTGGAAGAGTGTCATCTAGAAAATAATATGTGCATATTTATTATTATTGTGGCTTTTTATTGACAAAATATGCACAAGTAATTTTTCAACATTGACCCTTGCAAACACTTCTGTTCCAACTTTTCCCCTCCTGCCCTCCACCCCCTCCCCTAGATGGCAGGTAGTCCCATACATGTTAAACTTGTTAACAGTATTTGTTAAATACAATATGTACATAGATATTTATATAGTTATCTTGTTGCATAAGAAAAAATGGATTTAGAAAGAAGGTAAAAATAACCTGGGAAGAAAAACAAAAATGCAAGCAAACAATAACAATGCAAATGCTAAGTTGTGATCCACACTCATTTCCCAGTGATGTTTCCCTGGGTGTAGCTAGTTCTATTCATCACTGATGAATTGGAACTGATTTGGATGTTCTCATTGTTGAAGAGGGCCACTTCTATCAGATTTGATTCTCAATCATTGTTGAAGTGTATAATGATCTCCTGGTTCTGCTCATTTCACTCAACATCAGTTCATGGAAGTCTCTCCAGGCCTTTCTGAAATCCTCCTGTTGGTCATTTCTTACAGAACAATAATATTCCATAACATTCATATACCATAATTTATTCAGCCGTTCTCCAATTGATGGACATCTACGTAGTTTCCAGTTTCTGGCCACTACAAAGAGCTGCCACAAACATTCTTGCATATACAGGTCCCTTTCCCTTCTTTACAAGCCCAGTAGTACCACTGCTGGATCAAAGGGTATGCACAGTTTGATAACTTTTTGAGCATAGTTCCAAAATGCTCTAGAATGGTTGGATCTGTTCACAATTCCACCAACAATGTATCTGGCCCAGTTTTCCCACATCCCCTCCAATATCCATCATTATCTTTTCCTGTCAAATTAGCCAATCTAACAGGTGTGTAGTGGTATCTCAGAATTGTCTTAATTTGCATTTCTCTGATCAATAGTGATTTGGAACACTCATATGAGTAGAAATAGTTTCATCATCTGAAAATTGTTCATATCCTTTGACCGTTTGTCAATTGGAGAATGGCTTGATTTCTTATAAATAAGAGTCAATTCTCTACATATTTTGGAACCTTTTTTTTTTTTTTTTTTTTTTTTTTTTTTTTTTTTTTTTTTTTTTTTTTTTTTTTTTCTTTTTTTTTTTAATTTTTTATTTTATTTTATAATTATAACATTTTTTGACAGTACATATGCATGGGTAATTTTTTACAACATTATCCCTTGCACTTACTTCTATTCAGATTTTTTCCCTTCCTCCCCCAACCCCCTCCCTCTGATGGCAAGCAGTCTTATATATGTTAAATATATTACATTATATTCTAGATACAATATATGTGTGTAGAACCGAATTTTTTGTTGCACAGGAAGAATTGGATTCAGAAGGTAAAAAATAAAAGGTCGAGAATTGCAAGGGAACTAATGAAAAAAAAGTCAGAGGAAGGTGGTCTAAGTGTACCTGATTTAAAGCTATATTATAAAGCAACAGTCACCAAAACCATTTGGTATTGGCTAAGAAATAGACTAGTTGATCAGTGGCATAGGTTAGGTTCACAGGACAAGATAGTGAATAAAAATAGCAATCTAATCTTTGACAAACCCAAAGATCCCCAATTTTGGGATAAGAATTCATTATTTGACAAAAACTGCTGGGAAAACTGGAAATTAGTATGGCAGAAACTAGGCATGGACCCATATTTAACACCACATACTAAGATTAGATCAAAATGGGTCCAAGATTTAGGCATAAAGAACGAAATCATAAATAAATTGGAGGAACATGGGATGGTTTACCTCTCAGACTTGTGGAGGAGGAAGGAGTTTGTGTCCAAGGGAGAACTAGAGACCATTATTGATCACAAAATAGAACATTTTGATTACACCAAATTAAAAAGTTTCTGCACAAACAAAACTAATGCAAACAAGATTAGAAGGGAAGTAACAAATTGGGAAAAAATTTTTACAGTTAAAGGTTCTGATAAAGGCCTCATCTCCAAAATATACAGAGAATTGACTTTAATTTATAAGAAATCAAGCCATTCTCCAATTGATAAATGGTCAAAGGATATGAACAGACAATTTTCAGATGATGAAATTAAAACTATTTCCACTCATATGAAAGAGTGTTCCAAATCACTATTGATCAGAGAAATGCAAATTAAGACAACTCTGAGGTATCATTACACACCTGTCAGATTGGCTAAAATGACAGGAACAAATAACGATGAATGTTGGAGGGGCTGTGGGAAAACTGGAACACTGATGCATTGTTGGTGGAGTTGTGAAAGAATCCAACCATTCTGGAGAGCAATCTGGAATTATGCCCAAAAAGTTATCAAAATGTGCATACCCTTTGACCCAGCCATACTACTACTGGGCTTATACCCCAAGGAACTACTAGAGAAGGGAAAGGGTCCTGTATGTGCCAAAATGTTTGTGGCAGCCCTTTTCATAGTGGCTAGAAGCTGGAAGATGAATGGATGTCCATCAATTGGAGAATGGTTGGGTAAACTATGGTATATGAATGTTATGGAATATTACTGTTCTATAAGAAATGACCAACAGGAGAAATACAGAGAGGCTTGGAGAGACTTACATCAACTGATGCTGAGTGAAACGAGCAGAACCAGAAGATCATTATACACTTCAACAATGATACTGTACGAGGATGTATGCTGATGGAAGTGGATTTCTTCAACATAGAGAAGAGCTAATCCAATTCCAATTGATTAATGATGGACAGAACCAGCTACATCCAGAAAAGGACTGGGAAATGAATGTAAACTATTTTGGAACCTTTAACTGTAAAAATGTTTTCCCAGTTTATTGCTTTCCTTCTAATCTTGTCTGCATTAGTTTTGTTTGTACAAAAGCTTTTTAACTTGATATAATCAACATTTTCTATTTTGTGATCAATAATGATTTCTAATTCTTTGGTCACAAATTCCTTCCTCCTCCACAAGTTTGAGAGGTAAATATGGATACTTCTTAAATAAAACTAAATCGGCTTTTGTAGGAAACATAACACTATTCTAGTATCTAGTGCTCCCTCCCACCACCATTCAGCTTCTCACCAGAAAATAGTCCCAGTGCATTTTGATATTTCTACCATTTCTTATTATTTGCTTTAAAATGTAAAAAGTGAAAGACCTTTTAATGTATATTTCCTGTACACTTCTGAACTCCCAATTCACAATAATCCTTTTTTTAACCACCTCCTCAACCCCTTTATTTTTATCATGTTATTGATGACTTTTGCTTTAATGTGACATTCATTTCCAAACTTACTCTGTCCTTTAATCCAACAAAGCCATTTAGAAATATTCAATATACCAACATACCCAATAATGTAGCTTTTCATACACAGAGTCCCTCAACTATTCAACAAAATGAGGGTTTTTTATTGTTCCTCAGTTTGTAACATAGACCAGTGTGGTACAGCAGTAAGAGACACCTCAGATCAAGGGAATCTAAGATTCCTAATACTTTGTCGTGAGATGCCAAAAAGCATCAAGAAGGACCAATACTCAGAACCTCAAAGATCAGAGGAAGAAGGGTTAACCTATGGGGTAGAAGTCATGACAAACACTTCTTTTTTGTAAGTGCATAGAAACAATCAGAAGGAAACAAAGCAATCTGTGAAAGTAACCTGTGGAAATGATAGGATGCTATACTATACCAAAGTCAGTGGCATGAAAAATTTAAGGTCTCTTAAAATTATTTATTGTTATACTATACATATGGGGACTTTGGTGTTTACATTTGAAATTTTTCAAAATTATTTTGAAAAGACCATGCATAAGGGGAGGAAATGTGTACCCCACGAAGAGGAAGGACTATCAGGAATTATGAGTAAATTTTCTGCAATATGTGTTTTCTAAACTTGAGCCCACTTACCTCTGGGCTTAGTATGTAGTTGTGGAAATGTATGTGACTTTTGAGGGATATGTTCTCTATCAAGTTTTCTTACTATACTAAAATCTGGCTAACTAATTGATATCAACAGTAATCACACCAATGGGTGTACATGAATTATCACATCAGAAAACCACCCCAAAGGTCCTTACAGTTAATTCTAGAATTCTAAAAGGGTGTGCATACTATTTACTCTCCAGTGATCCAGCATGCCAGAAAAGACAATTGGGGGTGGGAGAATAATACCAGAATATATACTATACAATGATCTAATTATCTATATCAGGAGACTAACACTTGAAGAAGAGCTCCTGTTATAGTCATTCCCTAAAACTTTCCTAAAGAATGATAGGCAATCCAAAAAAAATTTTCAACAACTATTGGTCCTGCTCCTAAGATATATGACCAGTTCCTCTGACCAAGTTTCCATAGCCATGAAAAAAATTTGGACGTACAGCAACTTTTGTCCAGCTTCTAACATGTAGCTATATAAGTAGATTAAGTTAGTCCATAATTTTATAGAGAGGTATAGTGCTGTTCACGTGATTTTAGTCTAGTCTGCCTCGATCCCATTTGAAGTCTTCTGGGCAGAGACACTGGAGTGGTTAATCATTTCCTTCTCTAGCTCATTTTGCAGGTAAGGAAACTGAAGCAAACAGGGATAGGTGACTTGCCTAGGATCATGTACCAAACCACACAGGCCAGGTTTGAAGATGTTTTCCCAACTGCAGTTCCAGCTCTATTAACTGTGCCACCTAACGCCTACAAGTACAAATACATCTGGAAAACTACCTTACTTTTAAGAGATTCCAAAGTACTCCATGATGCAAACTTTCTCACCATTTAAAAAAATACCAGTATTCTTGGTTTTGCTATGTAACCATGAATCACAGAATACTGTGATCAAAATTACCAGTGATCCAAAAACCAAGGAAAAGATGTATGAAATTTGTAAATAGGAAATGGTGTATCATTGGTTTGTGCTCAAAGTATCTAACAAATTGAATATGACTAAAGAAATTATGGCATGATGATATTATAGATTTCTTAAAGAATTACAAACATGAATTCAAAAAAATAAGATTTAAATGACATGAGGCTAAACAAAGTAGAAAAGAAATTGATACAATGACAATAATGTAAATAAAGTTACCATCTACGTTATTAAACTATCCACCCTTTTCCCCAGTGATATACTATTAGGCCTATCTCAAAGATAGCAAAGAAGGAGGAAAAGGATCCATACATGAAAATATTTTTAGAAGCTCTTTTGTAGACACTGCACTGGAAATTAAGGGAGTGTCTGCCAACTGGAACATGGCTGAACAAATTAATCTATAGAAATATAATATTGGGCTCCAATAAATGAAGAAAGATGGTTTCAGAGAAACCTGGGAAGGCATGTATGAACTAGAACATAATTCCTGCAGTGAGAAGAACCAGAACAATTTATCTTCTATTTATCTTATCGCTTTGAAAAAACAACTCTGATAAATGGAATTTTCAATCATTGATTCCAGAATCCTGATGATGAAGAATGCTGCTCACCTCCTAACACAGATTCTGCAGTCAAGATGCAGAAAGGAGCTTTGTTCTTGGACAAGGTAAATTTGGGGTTAACAATTGAAATGTCAAGAAATTAGTCAGAATCACAGAAAACCTGGACAAATGAGAGGAATAAAATATTTCAAAAGAATTACCACCAAGCAGTTTACCTTTCCTAAAGGAAGAAAATGAACCTTTAATGGACTTGGGTGGCTAAATGGATAGAGGGCCCAGTTTGGGTTTTGGAGGACTTCCTGAGTTCAGATTCAGACACAATATGTGATCCTGGACAAGATTACCCTGTTTTGTATTAGACTACCTGCCATCTAAGGGAGGGGGTGGAAGGAAAAGAAGGGAGAAGTTAGAACAGAAGATTTTGCAAGGGTCAATGTTGAAAAATTACCCATGCATATGTTTTGTAAATAAAAAGCTAGAATAATTAAAAAAAAAATTAACCCTTTTTATCTCATTTGTAAATTGATCTGCAAAAGGAAATATCAGAACTATTCCAGTATCCCTGCCAAGAAATCCCAAATGGAGTCAGTAAAAATCAGATACAACTGAACAAAGGACGTCTTTCTAAGCATTTCTGATGAAATCTCTGATCAGAATGTCTGATCAGAGCTGAGTAGGAACTTTGAAATACAAACGGCAGTCCAAAGAAATCTAAACAAATAAATGTATTTCAACAAGAAGCTATATGATGTTGTAAGTGCTAACATTCTAATGAGAAGAGATATAGGTGTTCTTTCAGAATCTGTCTTTAAAAGTCATTAAAAAGTTAAAAGCAAGGGAAAATTCATTCTCTTCTGGGACAAAGAGACAAAGAGGGACAGGTGAGAAAGGTAAAAGGAAGAATACACTAATATAGAAGGGAAGAAAGAGATGGAACTTGTAATTTCTTATAATTGGGATGCATGAGTAAAAGAAGATAAAAATGTTGAGCAAGTGGTGATGTATGTAGCATCAGACAAAACTCTTATCTTAATGGGACAAAGGAGGATTGAACATTTTGAAATGCCCTATTACAAGAATTAGCTCACCTCTAGCTGCTCACCTGCAGAAGGCATGACTCCCCAACAACAATCTCCATAGAAACAGATAGTTTGCCATTCTCTCATAGGATTCTACTCTGCTCTCAAATTCACATCGTTATAGCAACTGGAGTTTCTTGCATCATCTGGGGTGCCAGAACTTCCAAATTCTAATTCTAGGTACAGTATACCCTTTAATCTAGCAGTGTTTCTACTGGGTCTGGATCTCAAAGTAATTATTAAAGAGGAAAAAGTTTCTAGTAGGTCTTTTTGTAGTGATAAAGAACTGAAAAATTAGTAAATGCCTATCAATTGGGGAATGGCTAGATATGTATGTTATATGAAAGTACTGAAATATGATTGTTCTATAAAAATGAACAAGCTGATTTTAGAAAAGCCTGGAAAGATTTACATGTACTGATACTGAGCAAAACAAACAGAATCAGAAAAACATCTTATACAGCAACAGCAAGATTGTCTGAGGATCAATTATGACAGACTTCCCATTGGTTCAGTGATCCAAGACAATTTAAATAAACTTTGGATGGAAAAACACCATCTGTAGACTGAGAAAGAACTATGGAGACTGAATGTCAATCAACACATGCAGTTTACTTTTTTTTCCTTTTGTTTTTTTCTTTTTTACCCTGAGGCAATTGGTTAAGTGACTTGCCCACAGTCACATAGCCAGGAAGTGTTAAGCATCTGAAGTCAAATTTGAAGTCAGGTCCTCCTGAATTCAGGGCTGGTGCTCTAACCACTGAACTACCTAGACGACTCCCTTCTGGTTGTTTTTTTTATGTGTGTGTGTGTGTTCTCCTGGTTTTTCTCTGTTTCTTCTGATTTATCTTTCCCACCATGATTCATATGGAAATACATTTAAAAATGAATATACATGTATAACTAAAAAAAAGTTATTTTACATTTAACAAGGGTAAATTTAAAAAAAAAAAAAAGAAAGAAAGAATATGATAGAAGTAAAATACTTTAATAATCTAGTCTAGGTTATTGATAAAGAAAACACCAAAGGTGATAAATATGATGACTTACAGCATGCCCAATTTATATGCTTGGTTGTAGGCCTGGAGATGAATGGCCAACACAGGTTTTGTTTTCTGGGTTACTGTAGTTGTGTGTTTCCTAAAAGAACCTTGAATAAAAGTAAAGTTGCAGTTTACAATAAGTATGATATTCTTTTTCCAAAAGATGACATCACTGTGCTTAATGACAATAAAGAAGATGTGGATGTTCTAAAGTAAGGAACACCATATCTGGAGTCTGGAAAACTTAAGTTCAAATTTAGGCTCAGACACCATGTGACCCTGGGCACATGTCCCTTAACCCTGCTTCCTTGAGTTTTCTCATAGGTAAAAAGAGGTGAAAGAAATGGCGAACCACTCTAATATCCTTGCCAAGAAAACTCCAATTAGAATCATGAAAAGTCAAACACAACTGAAGAACAATAAAGGTCACAGGATATGTTAAAAAGAATGAATGACAGATGGCTCAAAATGAAACTGAAGCAGTCAGCTAGGTGGCACAGTGGATAGAGAGCACCAGCCCTGAAGTCAGGAGGATCTAAGTTCAAATTTGGCTTCAGACCCTTAATGTCTTTGTTGTTGTTGTTGTTGTTTACAAGTTGTTTATTTACAAGATATATGCAAGGGTAATTTTTCAGCATTGACAATTGCAAAACCTTTTTTCCAACTTTTCCTCTCCTTCCCCCCACCCCCTCCCCCAGATGGCAGGTTGACCAATACATGTTAAATATGTTAAAGTATAAGTTAAATACAATATATGCATACATGTCCATGCAGTTATTTTGCTGTACAAAAAGAATCTGACTTTGAAAAATGTACAAATAACCTGTGTAGGAAATCAAAAATGCAGGCAGAAAAAATTAGAGGGATTGGAAATTCTATATAGTGGTTCATAGTCATCTCCCAGAGTTCTTTTGCTGGGTGTAGCTGGTTCAGTTCATTACTGCTTTATTGGAACTGATTTGGTTCATCTCATTGTTGAAGAGGGTCATGTCCGTCAGAATTGATCATCATACAGTATTGTTGTGGAAGTATATAATGATCTTCTGGTCCTGTTTATTTCACTCTCAGCATGAGTTCATGGAAGTCTCTCCAGGCCTTTCTGAAATCATCCTGTTGGTCATTTCTTACAGAACAATAATATTCCATAATATTAATATACCACAATTTATTCAGCCATTCTCCAATTGATGGGCATCCACTCAGTTTCCAGTTTCCGGCCACTACAAAGAAGACTGCCATAAACATTTTTGCACATACAGGTCCCTTTCCCTTCTTTAAAATCTCTTTGGGATATAAGCCCAGTAGTTACATTGCTGGATCAAAGGCTATGCAGAATTTGATAACTATTTGAGCATAGTTCCAAATTGCTCTCCAGAATGGCTGGATGTATTCACAATTCCACTAACTATGTATTAGACACTTAACTTCCTAACTGTGTGACCCTGGGTAAGTCACTTAACCATAATAGGCTCAGCCAAAGAAAGAAAGAAAGGAAGGAAGGAAGGAAGGAAGGAAGGAAGGAAGGAAGGAAGGAAGGAAGGAAGGGAGAGAGAGAGGGGGGGGAGGGAAGGAGGGAGGGAGAGAGGAAGGGAGGGAGGGAGGGAGGAAGAAAAGGAAG
The DNA here is from genome assembly GCF_048593235.1 of Sminthopsis crassicaudata. Lineage (NCBI taxonomy): Eukaryota > Metazoa > Chordata > Mammalia > Dasyuromorphia > Dasyuridae > Sminthopsis > Sminthopsis crassicaudata. Next base: position 489,027,835 of record NC_133617.1, on the reverse strand, counting down.
GAAGGAAGGAAGGAAGGAAGGAAGGAAGGAAGGAAGGAAGGAAGGAAGGAAGGAAGGAAGGAAGGAAGGAAGGAAGGAAGGAAGGAAGGAAGGAAGGAAGGAATCTGGAAAAGAAATCCAAATCAATACATTTGGCTCCTCAGCCAGATGTCAAGGAAGAATCCCCAGGGCCATCAAAGGTTAAGGGTGAAAAATGGGAAGAAACAAACCTTATATCTAGAGAGAAGAAACTCAGCTCTACTGAGAAAAGTGCAGGAACAAATGGAAGTTTTTCAGGAAAAGTTACTAAGGCTTTTGGAAACACCAAGAGATCCACAATAGACAGTGAAAAATTCAGAGGCACACAGATTTATTTTTGACAATACAGCCCAATCACTCCGAGGAGTCTCCCAGTTGGGTTATTCACATATCATACTGTTTTTAAAAATACTATCCAGTATGATTTCAGCTTCTCTTCCTCAAGAAAGAATATTAGTCCCTATCATTGCAATCTAAAATAATCTAATTCATTACATTTTGAAAATTTGCTCTTGCTTATATGAAGTATAATAGGTGTAATTATTGAGTGTGTAGGAAAGATAGATGCTCAGATAATTGAGAAATTCAGAATTTCTAAGAACCTATCTTTGGAGGATATTAAATTCTTAGGACATCAAATGCTTAAAGAACATTTACATTTCATCTTGACTTTAGAAATTTTTGTTTTTAACCATAAAATATTAAAGTCTAACAAAATTTTCATCTTATATTTCAGATACAGCTTAAGTTAAAATTAAGCCTATCTAATAACAACAACAAAAAATAAATAGTTCCATTTTATACCCAAGAAATAAACAGTATACTATCCGCTTACATTCCATCAGTTTCTTTTTCTTTAACATTTGGGAGTTTCTTTTCCTTTCTTATGTTTTTTAAATTTTTAATTCACATTGCTTTCTGAATCATGTTCAGAGAGAAAAATCAGAGCAAAATGGAAAAAACATGGGAGAGCAAAAAAAAAAAAAAAAAGCAAGCAGAAAAAAGAAGTAAACATAGCATGTATTAATTTATAATCAATCTCTATAGTTCTTCAGATGGCTTTTTTTTTTTTCCTGAGGCTGGGGTTAAGTGACTTGCCCAAGGTCACACAGCTAGGAAGTGTTAAGTGTCTGAGATCAGATTTGAACTCCGGTCCTCCTGAACTCAAGGCTGGTGCTCTATCCACTGTGCCACCTAGCTGCCCCCAGTTGGCATTTTCTATACAAAGTCTATTGGGATTGCTTTGAATTATTTTAGATGAAAAAGTCTCAGTTGAATCATGTTTTCTAATAATTCTCAAAATTCCTAATACCATAACTACACAAAAAATGAGTTCTTTATCCAATTTTACATTTATATCTCTTAGTAAACATTGGACTTGGTAGTTCAAACTCATTTTCCTGGAAACATTTGGGCAACATAAAGGGGATTATATTTTCAATGGATAAATAAATATCAGCAGGATTGGGAAAGAGTTAACTTATTTTTGGATATCCCTCATCCTAGATGTTCATAGACCCACAGATTCTCCATATTTCCTTTCTCTACCAGAGTTCAGAGAGGACCCTTTGTATCATGCTTGTGCTAGTCTCTCAAATATCTAGAATCTCTTCTCCCAGTTCTGAAATAACTTCTGCTTTTTATGTAAAATACTGAATTGTAACCCACCACCACCACCACTCCACATGCAAACAACTTTTTTTTTAGAAATATTGCACACATTACCTTTTGACGCAGTTGTATTTCTACTGGGCTTATATCCCAAAGAGATCTCAAAGGATGGAAAGGGACCCACATGTGCAAAAATGTTTGTGGCAGCCCTTTTTGTAGTAGCAGGAAACTGGAAACTGGGTGGATGCCCATCAATTGGAGAATGGCTAAATAAATTGTGGTATATGAATGTTATGGAATATTATTGTTCTAGAAATGACCAGCAGAATGATTTCAGAGAGGCCTGTAGAGACTTATGTGAACTGATGCTGAGTGAAATGAGCAGAACTAGGAGATCATTCTATGCTGCAACAATAAGAATGTACAATGATCAGTTCTGATGGACACGGTTCTCTTCAACAATGAGATGATTCAAACCAGTTCCAATTGTTCAGTGATAAAGAAAGGCATCTACAGGCAGAGAGAAGGCGGTGGGAACTGAGTGTGGACCACAACGTAGCATTTTCATGCTTTCTGTTGATGTTTGCCTGCATTTTGTTTTCCTTCTCAGTTTTTTTTTTTCCTAGATCCAATTTATCTTGTGCAGCAAGATAAATGTATAAATATGTATACATATATTGGATTTAACATATATTTTAACATTTGAGGGGGTGGGGGAAAGAGAGAAAAATTTGGAACAGAAAGTTTTGCAAGAGTCAATGTTGAAAAATTACCCATGCATATGTTTTTTCAATAAAAAACTTTAATTAAAAAAAAAAAAAGAAAGAAATACTGCACATATGGATACAAGCATGGTTAGGGAAGATAAAAGAAAGCAAAACAAACGTCCAGAAAGTGAAAGGGAAATTTTAAGAGGAGAAGAACTGTAATAAACATAAAAATTAATTTATATTGCCTCTTAGTGGAACATTAATGTAATGAAATATTATGCTATTAGAAATTATGAAAGCAATATTGATGTCAGTTGAGGTTACTGAAATGTTTTTAAAATGTACAAAAAAGAATAGAAGGAAATTCTGAAAGAAGCAAACAAATTGAACAATCTTTAACAATTTAGAACCTTTTTTTAAGCAAGCAATATAAAATAGGGATTCAGCTTGAAATATAATTTTTTTTTAGTGTGTTCTACTGTGTACATAGAAATGCTTCGTTTTTCTGGTGTTTTAAGTTTAAAATATATAAGTTTTAAAAATTAAAATAGAACTGGTGATAAAGTAAGAGAAGAACCTTACAAGTAAGGGAAAGAACTAGAGAAAGGGACACAGAGAGCCTAGTAATGAAGATTAGGATAAAATTAGGTAGACAATAAGAGGACAGATCCAAATTAATGTATTTGTCTATCATCTTAGACAAATTGGAAAATTGTGCCCACTTCTATTTGAAGCCAATAGCCTCCTAAGATTTTGTTTTTTAATATAATATATGCTACTGATTAAAAAATAAGGACCATAGGGCATGAAAACCAGAAAGAAAAAAACCTTTGGTTTTTAATTCCCAGATTTTATCTGCTTTTTAAACCCAAAAGTTCTTTCTACAACAAAACTGTTTACAACTGAAAGAGGCAATATAAAATCTCTTTATCTAATTCTTTGTAAAAATAGAAATGATGACATTTGTCAAGTTTAGAATCACAAAAGAAATTAAACAGTAAAGGAATTTTTAAATGTCCTGAAGGTAATCTTATTTAACTTTGAGTCCAGCCCAGATAGATATTGATCAAAGAGCTCTATGACTTCTTCTTTTAATTTAATCAACAGAGATATGTGGGCTAATTAACACAAAAATCTTTGGTAACTATAGCTTATCTTTGGGATCTGTAATCTCAAAGATTTTTTTTCAACTTGGAGGAAAAGTTTTGGAGGAATGTTCAGTTAGGGGAGATGAAAAACAGGAAAAGAAAAAAATAAAAGTCTTTGAAGAATTTTGTGAATATGTACACATGTGTATGTGTGTGTGTGAAATTAAGACATGCTATGTTCACTTCTTTTTTCTGTTTTCTGTTTTTTTTCCTCTTCAATGGTTTTTCACTTTTTAAAAAATTAATTTTATAGTTATAATTTTTTATGACAGTACATATGCATGGGTAATTTTTTTTTACAACATTATCCCTTATATTCACTTTTCCAAATTTTCCCCTCCCTCCCTCTACTCTCTCTCCTAGATGACAGGCAATCCCATACTTATTAAATGTGTTACAGTATATCCTAGATAACAGCATTTGTGTGTATGGCTTTTCACTTTCATTTGGATTTTTCATTCCCAACAATATTCATGTATACTTAATGTGTACTAAAAAAAGTAAAGAAACAAATATTATGTATATTATAACAGAAAATTAGAAAAACCAGAAAAATTAAAACAATTAATTAAAAAAAATAATAATAAAAGGAAATTCAGGTCCATGAGGCCACAAAAAAAAAAAAAAAAAGAACTTGGCAAACTACAAATCATAGCCTCAATTATTGTTTTGTTGATTGAATAGACTTAAGAAAATAATGGAGAAAGTGTTTTTGTTTTGTTTTTTCTTTTTCTGAGGTTAAGTGACTTGCCCAGGGTCCCACAGCTAAGAAGTGTTAAGTGTCTGAGAGCACACTTGAACTCCTGTCCTCCCGAATTCAGGGCTGGTGCTCTATCCACTGCGCCACCTAGCTGCTCCAAGAAAATGTTAATAATGAAGTTAAATATTTTTTCTGGAAAGATAGTGATCTAAAAAAAAATAAAATTTTGAGTACACCCAAAATGTTATATGTTATATGAAAATGCATTAATTTGTATTTTTACATTATATAAACATTCCCTGTTAATGTATACATTAATGATTGATTTGAATATAACATATTTTTTTTTTTTTTTTTGGCTGAGACAATTGGGGTCAAGTGACTTACCCCAGGGCACACAGCTAGGAAGTATTAAGTATCTGAGGGGAGATGTGAACTCAGATCCTCTTGTCTGCAGGGTCCACATTCTGTCCACTGTACCATTTAGCTGCCCCTATTTTATATTATTTTTAAAGAAAAATCTCAGATTTACAGTCTTGTGGACAATACCCTTTCTATTCTACCATTTACATGTGGATGCCTATTTGACTTTGTGTTTGTTACATTCAGAATAAATATATATGTGTGCATGTGCATATATTTCTATCTGTCTTTGCTTGCTGTATATGTTTTTTCCCCAAAGGAGAGTAACAAAATATAAATTCTCATTCAGAATCGTAATATTAGCAATGAATAAAGACAAACTTTATTTTACCCTACAAGATAGCATAAAGATGCTAAAAACTAAAAGAATTCCCAAAAGAGAAACAAAAAAACACAACAGGCACACCCAGAAGTACTTAAACGGATACTGAATGACTTAAAATACCCAGATAGTTTGTGTCACATTTAAGTTGAGATTCTCCCTAGAAGTCAAATGCTTTATGACTCCAGGCCAATAATTCCACTCCCAGCAATCTGCATTATGTGAACTATTTTTCTCTCCAGGTATTTGTTCTACAAATAGGTATGAGATCCATTCCTTAATTTAGGAACAAAGTGCTTTAAATTTTTGTCCAATAATTACATTTAGTCCTTAGAAAAATGCATAAAGACTCCACCTCTATACCACCAGTATGGCCTCTTGCAATAATTAGGAAATTTCTTAATTAAGGGCCTGCTTATTCAAAATTATTCTTGAAAATAGTGTGATAGAAAGCACTCTCGACTAGGTCTTAAGGATTTGAGGTTTAAACAAAAAGTTTAAACAAATTGCTTATGCTCTCAGATTCAGTTTTCACATCTGAAAAATTACACCACCAGGCAACTTTTTAATAAAATGTTAAACTGCTTTTTTTTTTGTCTGTAGTTTTATCATATATCTAGCACAAGACTTGACACATAATAAGTGTGTTTAATAAAAGCTTTTTTAATGAATAAAGATAACGAATTTTAAAATACCTTTAAAGTTATATGCGAAAATATAACAATTGCTATGTAGTTATAGAGCATAATTTTATGATTTCAAAGGAGAAAGAAGTTTTACGATGTAGGAATTTGTAAAGAACAGAGAATGATATAATTAAGAGAGGAGAGAAAAAATTCTATGTAACCCTCTGAGTCCAACTAGAACCACCCCTCAAAAAAAAGATGTCTCCCCCATCTTTTGGGGGCACAGGCAGTCTGAGATCACTTCTTCCCATCCTTTATCCTTGAGGTTTGCTCTGGGATTGTCTCTCCACCCCATAGTTGAATTAGTATCCTCATTGGGGTTGTCTCTCTACTCCATAGGAGAATTAGTATCCTCAGTCTTCTGATTCCTGAGCAACAATTCTGTTCTTTCACTCTAGAGAGAAGTAGTAGCAAGGGACCCAGAGTAGTACAAATATGTACCAGATATGAGTCTTATTTCCACATAGGAAGAAGCAATTATGCTAAGCAATAGTAGTAGAATAATTGTAACCTGTCTAGAAGATAGTATCTCAGCCTCTCAGGGAAACTTGCAACATCAGCTAGTTTACATTTCACCTCAATTGAGTACAAATCATTGCCGAATAGATGTTTTTCCCCTCACCATCCTACCCTTTCTGGGTGACTCTCAACCTTTCTGACAATCTGCCTCTGCCAGTGTTTCCACTGCAACTGTTCCATTATCTGATAGGTTACCACTAAGGTGTCCAAATCGGAGAGTAGATGTCAATTGTTTTTGAGATGTTGTTACAAGGGCTTGTATCAAAAGTGGACATAAATAGTAGGTGACCTTTTCCTAGGCACAGGTTTGCCTACAAGGGTCTGCTGGTGAGGAAATTGCATCTTCTCAACGATCCTCCTCAGCTCAAGAGAGTTCTTACAGAAAGGAGAAGGGCACAGGATCAGGATTGCCCTTTTACTAGATCCTTGGTGTTCTGATTTAGTAGCCAAATAAAAGTATCACCATAATGAAAACAAAAACATTAGATCATATGTGTTTGTGCTAGTCAGAGCTCCCATTTATCCATCAAGCATGCCCCTTATAGAAATTATAGGAGAATAAAGGGCAAACAAGGTGCAAAAAAGAAGGGAAAAGGGAGAAAACGACCTGAATTATAGGAAGAGAAAGAGGAGGAAAAGTGTGAATTAGAGAAGAGGGAAAGGAGTGAATTTTTTTTAAAGTGGGAATTTTTTTTTTTAATTTAGAATTTTTTTTCCACTGTATATATGCATGAGTAAATTTTTTAAATAATATTATCCCTTGTATTCATTTTTCCAAATTATCCCCTCCTTCCCTCCACTCCCTCCCCCCGATGACAGGCAATCCCATACATTTTACATGTGTTACAATAAAACCTAGATACAATATATGTGTGTAAATACCATTTTCTTGTTGCACAATAAGTATTAGATTCCGAAGGTACATGTAACCTGGGCAGACAGATATTAGTGCTAACAATTTACATTCACTTCCCAGTGTTCCTTCTCTGGGTGTAGTTATTTCTGTCCATCATTGATCAACTGGAAGTGAGTTGGATCTTCTTTATGTTGAAGATATCCACTTCCATCAGAATACATCTTCATACAGCATTGAAGTGTACAGCGATCTTCTGGGTCTATTCATTTCACTCAGCAACAGTTCATTTAAGTTTTTCCAAGCCTCTCTGTATCCCTCCTGCTGGTCATTTCTTACAGAGCAATAATATTTCATAACCTTCATATACCATAATTTACCCAACCATTCTCCAATTGATGGACATCCATTCAACTTCCAGTTTCAAGCTACAACAAAAGGAGCTGCCACAAACATTTTGGCACATACAGGTCCCTTTCCACTCTTTAGTATTTCTTTGGGATATAAGCCCAATAACATCAATGCTGGGTCAAAGGGTATGCACAGTTTGATAACTTTTTGGGCATAGTTCCAAATTGTTCTCCAGAATGGCTGGATTCTTTCATAACTCCACCAACAATGTATCAGTGTCCCAATTTTCCCTCATCCCCTCCAACATTCATCATTATCTGTTCCTGTCATCTTAGCCAATCTGACAGGTGTGTAGTGGTATCTCAGAGTTGTCTTTATTTGCATTTCTCTGATCAGTAGTGATTTGGAAGACTCTTTCATATGAGTGGATATAGTTTCAATTTCATCATCTGAGAATTGTCTGTTCATATGATTTGACCATTCATCAATTGGAGAATGGTTTGGTTTCTTATAAATTAGGGTCAGTTCTCTATATATTTTGGAAATGAGACCTTTGTCAGAACCTTTAACTTTAAAAATATTTTCCCAGTTTGTTACTTCCCTTCTAATCTTGTTTGCATTAGTATTGTTTGTACAGAAACTTTTTAGTTTGATGTAATCAAAATCTTCTATTTTGTGATCAATAATGATCTCTAGTTCTTCTCAGGTCATAAATTCCTTCCTCCTCCACAGGTCTGAAAGGTAGACTATTTTCTGTTTCTCTAATCTATTTATTATCTCGTTCTTTATGCCTAAATCATGGATCCATTTTGATTAAAGTGGGAATTTTTTAAAAGGGTATGAATGCTGAGAATAAGGCTTTGGACAATAAAGAAGAAAGGCCATCATCCAGTTCTAACCAGACAGCCCAAAGCTTATTCTTTTCTAAAGGCAAAGGACCCATTACTCCACCTACTTTGATATGTTATCCCAGTTATCTCTATTATTTGCAACTGTATAATAGTTTGTCCTCTCTGTCATTGAAGAGCTTTAACTCCCAGGTCTGAAGGTGTGGCTATCTCTTATTAAGTTAATTCCTGCAAGGCTACACTTGGGGGAGGAGAGGATTGGGTGAAGTCTGAAAAGACAGGCTCTCTCTCTTTAAGGAAGAGATCCAATAACCAACAACTAATTGTCCCTCTACAAGCCTTTTAAACAACTAATATGTGATAAATCTCTGCTAAGTTCTGGGGATGGATACCAAGAGAAGTAAAAAGTATAGTCCCTATCCTTGAGCTCACATTCTTTTTCTTTTTTTTTCAAAAAGTGAAATTTGTTTGGAATTTTGGAATTCTTGATTGCATTACATTAAATCCCAGTCTTTTTTTTTTTTTTTCTTCAAAGGCTGATTCTTTTTGTATAGCAAAATAACTGTATGGACATTTATATATTTTAACTTATACTTTTAACTTATAATTTTAACTTATTATACTTTTATTTTAACTTATACTTTAACATATTTAAATGTATTGGTCAACCTGCCATCTGAGGGAAGGGAGGGAAGGAGGGGAAAAACTGGAATAAAAGGTTTCCAACTGTCAATGCTGAAAAATTACCTATGCATATATGTTGTAAATAAAAATCTATAATTAAAAAAAAAATAACTGCTTAAAAGTGCACTAAGCCTTTTGGTATACTTTGTACTATTTGAAGAAAAAACAAAATATACAATGAGGGTTAGCTTGGCAGAGTAGGTGAGTGAAAAGAGTAGACTAGTTAGGAGAAGGGAAGAGAATGAAGGAGAGGAAAAGAAAAGGGGAAAAAAGGAAAGAAAAAGTTTTCAGTGCAGAGAGAGAGCAGTGATGGCCATTGAGGAGAAGATTCCTAGAAGATGTCCTAAGACATCGTTAAAAATATGTAATTTGTTTTTTTCTTTCTTGTGGTTTTTTTTCCCCCTTTTGGTCTGATTTTTGTCACAAGACAAATGTGGAAATATGTTTAAAAGGATTGTACATATTTACACTATATCAGGTTGCTTGCTGTTTTGGGGAGGAGGGAGGTAAGGGAGAAAAGAGAGAAAAATTTGGAAAATAAAGTCTTACAAAAAATGAATTTTGAAAACAATCTATACATGTATTTGGAAAAATAAAATACTAAGGAAAAATATGTATGTAAGTAAAATGTATGCAAATGTATTTAAAATATACTAGGGTGATCTCCCTATTTCAAGGAAACATGGAGGAGATCAAATCCTTTTGTAAAGTCAAAGGATTTCTCCTTGCTCCATCTGGCACTAATTTTTAAAAATTGTTATATAGCTAATGTAAAACTTGAGTTGGGGAGAAATGTTGAGAGGGAAGAGACCTGAGAAATAAGGAACCTAAATAGACATGTGTGTGCTCAGTTAGTTATGTTAGCCAAGAAACCTCAGTGCCACAAAACATTACAAGAACTTCAGTTCTTAGACTGAAAATTTTGAGATACCTCCTGGAGACTGAGGATTTTCTTTATAAATTTCTCTTTCTGTGCAGGTTCAAAAACAAATTATCTAGGATTTAATGTTCTGCACGCATATACACACACACACACAGAGGAAAATGTTGTAAGAATTTTTAAGATCCTGGCTAGCCACTGCACAAATAAAGCAACAAGGGATGGACATGTGTGTCTCATAATTTCACATATGACATTTATGAATATAGAGAGGAGAGGAGAGGTGTTTATATATCTACAGCTATATATAAAATCTGTCCTTTTTTTTTGGGGGGGGGGAAGAGTCACTTCTCCAAATCCAGTTAAATCAGATAGGATTCATAGACAGGCTTAGAAAAAGCATTTGGGTGTAAGTGCAAATGTTTTTTTTCAGAAAAGATAAAGGATCTTAATGTTACAAAGACCTTTACCATAACTAATTACAGTTGGAGAAAAAAAACTGCATCTTGTTTATCAGTTAATTGGTGTTTGTTATAGTAATAAATAGTAATAATCAGTTTTTGGATTAACTTTTGTTAAGCCCCTTAGTACTACCCAATTAGAACAAACAGGTGGGGCTGCCTTTTTAGGAACTATTAAAAGTCCTGGGAATGTGCTTTTTTGGGGTTGGGTTGTTTGTTTGTTTGTTTGTTTTTGGCAATAGGAAAGGGGGGAGGGTGAAAGGAGACGTTGAAGGAGACATCCCATTCTGTGTTCCATAGAATAAGAAAGAAATATAACCTTAGCAAATGTAGCACCACCACAACAGTTTCCTTTCTCACCAGCTGTTTCTGCCTAGGTCAAGCTATGGGGAAAACTCTCTCCCCTTTGGATTAGGCTTCCCTTCTTTCTGCATTATTTCTAACATTCAAGGACAAATTTAGGTTAGATACTTGTTCAGTGCCAAGTACTTTGGTTATCACCAAGGGGGAACAAAACAGTAGTCTTCCATTCCTCCCACTGGGATAGAAAGGAAACAGTAACGTGAGGCTTCCCATCTTAGGAAGGAAGGCAGTATGGACTAAGTTTATGTATCTCCTTGAAACCCCCCCCCCCAGTCAGCAGGCTCTTCCTGCTCTCACTTGTTCCTGTAGCTGGCCATCACACTTCACTCCAGTCTCTGAACCTCTCCTCTGCTTGTCCTTGGCTCATAGCTCTTAGTATTTCAGCCTATGCTGAATCCTATGCTTATCATCTCCATGGTCTTCTGCTTCTACCCACCCACATGGCCTGGCAAGCAAGAAGGGGTCCAGCCAACACGGATACTAGCCAATATTAAGCATCTAAGTAACATTCCTGCTCCCTTCTCCCCCCTTCTCTCCTCCTTTGGCTCACCAGGCTTCTCTGTGAAAATTCCCCTAAGGTGAAAAGCCAGTAGAAAAAATAGTTGTGGGTCCACCAAAACTCCTTGGTAATGACTTTAGGGGAGGCTTAGTCTCTTTTGAGATAAGAGTTATGTAGGTTTGCCTATAGTGGAATATGTCTGCAGTAGGGAAGTGAGGTTGGGAAGGTTGGGACCATGCTGAGCTAAGAGACTTCAGGGAGCCTGCAGTCTATTCTGACTCTGTTGAGGGTAATCCATTGGTGATGATCAGTGGGACTGATTAAATGTGTAAGTGACTCAGTGAAAAAGCTGAGAGAAGAAAGACTTTTTCCAAGGGCTCTAAACAGGAGATATGATATAGGGAAGCACTTCCATACCTACTTCCCCTCCCTGCCCCCTATATCACATTGTATTTTCTATTTCTGCACTCCCACCACCCATCTCACAGGAACTCTCCTGCCCTGATTTTTACTCATTTCTTTCAGTGTATTTTTGCAGGAGAGTCTGACACCAGAACTGAACTGAACTCTGCTTGCTTGGTGCAGCTGAAAATGAGAGTGGTTGGCCTTCAAGTCATAGGAGGCCCTCTATGAACCTCCATTTCCTTCTGTGCAAAATGAGAGGTTGAACTAGGCAATTTCCAAGGTTCCTCCCAGTTCTGACATTCTAGGATTCCAAGCCACTACTTGATAAGGACAATGAGCTCAGGAGCATGAGGCACCGAGGGGAGAATGGAATGCTGGCTATCCATGTTACCTGGTGAGTTTGAGTGGGGAAAAGAGCCTTGAACCTCAGCCAGGTCTCCCTTTCCATCCTGCCTGGCTGCTCCGGGACATGGACTCTGTAATTATATTGTTCAAGGCTAGAGCAGATTCCCTAGGCTCCTCTCTGGGGCTGATGGGCAGCATGGATAACTAGAGCAGTGTGAGGGGGAAAAACCCCAACGCCACAATCCATTAGACCACCCAACTCCCTCAAAGCAATGGTGAGTCACATTAGTGAAAAGCCCACTCCTCCTTTGCACTCTGCAGGAGTAATCTTCACCCTTCACATTCACCAAAAAATCTAGGATTTTCATCTCCCAATTCCAAGAGTTCCCATAAATTCTGCTTTCTTGTAGGAAATCTTTGGGAGGTCTAGTTCTCATCTGCCCTTCCCACTTCATTGTACCTCTTTCCCCCCTCCCCCCATCTACAGAAAACAGGTGATCTGCTTTCTAGTTCTGGTAACCTTTAGGACTAGGTCCTATTGTTCCATTCTTCCCACCCAACCTTTGTGAGAAGCATCCCGCCTTAGGGTGGGGCATTCAAACTCCCCATTTACTTCTCTTAGCCCCGAGACCTCTAACTCCCAGGGATGGGCTAAAGCCCTAGGAGGTAGGGCAGTTCTAGAGGTCAGTGCTCCAGGCAATAGCTCCAGACTATTAAAAGAGAGGTCTTTTACCAATACTTCCGAGTTCTGGTGTCCCCAGACTCTGCAGCACTATGCATCCAGCTGTGCTCTTTCTGCTACTTGGTAAGTCCTGCCATTGGTTTAGTTTAGTTCTGCACCAGCTGATAGTAGTTATTCCCCTGACTCAGATCTCCTAGAATACTCTTTGGACATTAGGAAGGAAATAGGCTGCTCAAGTTCAGGAGGCTTTTGCAAAAGTAGAACTATATAGTGACCCTGGGGAAGTCACTTAGCCCCAATTGCCTCAGCAAAAAATAAAAAAAGTAGAGCTATATAATAGGTAGTAAGACCACCTATTGGTGTCTTCTGCAGATAAAATTATTTGATCTTCAGTTTGATCAATGCATAAAGTCAGGTAATTTAGTAGGGAAGATTAATTTTAATCATATTTGTATTTTTTGTTTGCCTTCACAGCCTTCTACTCTATACCAGGAAACACACAATATGCAGGTAAGATATCTTTTCAGAAAAATGCACTTTAAAGTGGGAGATGCATTCAAGGCTGTTTCTCCTTTATGCGTCAAAATCCTGTTTTTGAAAAACAGCATTAGCAATTTTTTTTTTCTTTTTCCCTAGCCTTCACTTCTGCTCCTTTCCCAGATGAAATCCCAGAATTAGGTAAAGAAAAGAAGGAAAGGAAACAACTGCAGACTTTGAATTTGGGGTTTCACTGTCATGGCTATGCAACAGACTCTGGGGATCTTGTTGGGGTTGAAATGGGTACCAGTTCTCATTGAGTCTTACAGACTATTGTCATTTCCAGAATGTGGTCGACCTCTTCGCCAAGACCGCGTTGTGGGTGGCTCTAATGCACCTCGTGGAAAGTGGCCTTGGCATGTAAGTGTCAACAGTTTTGGGAGTCAAATATGTGGCGGCACGCTCATCTCTGAGTCCTGGGTTGTCTCTGCAGCTCACTGTTTCGTCTACCCACAGTAAGTGTAAAATTTCTGTATTTGCCTACTCTTGGATCATGGACCCACTCAATTTTGCATGGCAGTCAATGCTCCCCGGTGTTGAGTCTTTCCAGTTGAGTCTAATAAATGGCTTTTTGCTATAACATACATATATATATAGTTTGACCAGATTTAAACTTCCGGTAAATATCAGCTAAGCATTTAACCCTATATTTGTGAATAATTACAAATTATAGTTTAAGGCTATCCTCCCTAACTTTTTGTTTGTTAATCTTAAAAACGTATTCGCAACTTTTTCCCTCCTCACCATAATTACTAGGAAATTACAATGTCCTAGGTTTTACTTTTCTAATTCTTCTTTTCACAGCAATTTCACTGTCCTTCCAGTAGAGCAATTTACTGTTGCTGTGGGTGTCCATACTCAACTGGATTTAATCCTACGCCCATTCTTATCAGATGGCAAATTTCACATAGTGAAAGTGTCAGAAATTCTGGTTCATGAGAATTACACCGGACATACAAAAGGAAATGACATTGCTCTACTGCATCTTGCTGAGCCTGTCAAGTTCACAGATTATGTGCAGCCCATTTGTTTGCCCCGTGCCAATCACAGTTTCCCTCACGGAGCTTCCTGCTGGGCCACAGGCTGGGGAGATGTCCAAGAGTCAGGTGAGTCTCCAAGGGATTAGGAAGTTTTCCAATGTCTTAGATTCTAGGTATTTCTTTGGCCCTTGCATTTTGCTGTATAAATTTGATTCCCTTTCCACAGCTCTACCATATTAAACAATTCCAACTGCACTCTATTTGGGATACAATTAAAAAACCAGTTCCTGACAGTTACTGGTATTTTAGCAGTGATCATAGGGATAAACCAGTGGACGATGACTTTACTCTTACCCACAGAGTCACAATCATTAGAGTCAGGCTTGATACTCCAGCAACTCGAACTGAAGATCATTGGACCTAAAAAATGTCAGTGTCTCTTCAACTACGGGGGTCCCTTTAATGTTACCCAGAAATTGTTACCCACTATGCTATGTGCTGGCTACAAGGAAGGGAAAAGAGATACCTGCCAGGTAAAATGGGGACCTATCTCTGCTTCATCCTGCTGCCATTATCCTGTTAGTAGTATTTAGTGGAACCTTTGCTCCTCTCCCAGATGGTTTTGCATCTATTGCCTCTCCTAGTGGCCTCCAAATCTGATTTTCCACATATACTTAGTATTTTCAAATTGGCCAAAGGTATTCCCACTTGCATCCTTTCCCCTCTCCCCACTCCCCAAATTATTTAAGCACATTCTGCTATTTCCCTACTGGAATTTCAAGTGTTGACCACACATAGGCTGCCCCTTATGCCTTTTCACTATTGATGTTCCCACCTCTAGCATAGTTCAGGCAGGCCATTGGTGTAGACTCTGAGCACTTGGGGCCTTATCTACTTTCCACAGGGGGATTCGGGAGGGCCACTTGTCTGTGAGGAACAAGGCCAGTGGTTCCTGGCTGGAATCACCAGTTTTGGCCATGGCTGTGCAAGGAGGAACCGGCCAGGGGTCTATGCAAACGTGGTGGCCTTTGAAGACTGGATCAGGGAACGAGTGGAAGGTGCAGCTTTCCCTGAGCAACCTGAGCCTATTCCAACGCCTTTGGAGGAAGATTCTGAGAATTGTACTATTGCCTTGCCAGGTTAGTAACATTAGAGTAGATTTCTGAGCTGGGCAATGGGAATTAAGTCAGTCTAAATGCTAACTTTCTTGACCAGAATGTGGCATTGCTCCCACACCTGGTGACTGGCCCTGGAAAGCTGTAATAATTACTCCAACATCTACACCCTGCCATGGAGTGTTGGTAGCAGAGAAATGGGTTCTTGCACCAGCCAGCTGCTTTATGGGGTAAGTAATAATTGCTGAGGAATTGTCTTGCAGAAGGAAGAATGGGGAGGGAGAGACTTACTGGTCATGAATAACTTAATGGACAGTTGAGTCTTAGTCAGGATTCCTCCAGTTAAATAACTTTCTCCCCAACCTACAGCCTAAAAGACATCAGTACTTGGCACGTGATGCTGCCACCCAAGGCCCAAAGGATACCTGTCGCCAGTATACAGTCAAATGTCAACTTCACACTGGATTATGAGTATGACCTGGCCCTCTTGGAGCTACAAGTCCCAGTGTCTTTTACTGATGATACAAGGGCCGTGTGCTTACCCCGTCTTTATCACTACTTTCCACCCAATAGCCAGTGCCGTCTGATCCAATGGGGCCGTGGAGGTGAGTCTGCAATTCCCTCCTTCATATCCAGCTGCAAAAGCTAGGAAGCATGGCAATTGCTCTGCCTTTCTATTTTGTCTTCCCAGAGCCTCCCATGGCTTCCCGGTTCCTGTTGGAAGCTGAAATGACATCTAGCTGGTGGTGTTATTGCCTCCATGGCTCACAGCTGGACTTGGTACCCCAGCCCTTGGAGAATCCTAAAATGCTTTGTGCTGAGTACCATGAAGAGGAGAAAAACAGCTGCTGGGTAACAAAGGGTTCTGATACCCTGCTTAGGGGAGCAAAGGGGCTTGGCTGGGGCATCTGGGGCCCCGTCTGTATTTCTAATAAACCTTCTCATTTCTCAGATGGGAAGCCGCTGGGGCCTCCTGTGCCAGGAATCGGGATCCTGGTTTCTAGCAGGCATTTCAAAGCCTCCAGAAGATTGTCTTAGGCCTCGGGTCTTCTCCCCTCTACAACTGAAAAGCCCCTGGATCACACATGCAGCCCTTACATCCTACATGGAGGATCAGCTCGACTGGCACTGGTCACCTGAAATTACCTTTTTATCATCCTGTCCCTTGAAAACCAAGTTTGGAGGTGAGGAGAATCTTAGTTTCAAAATGTGCAGCGTTTTCATCAGGGAAGAAGGAGCTGTGACTAATGCCTGCCTGTGCATCTTTCTTTTCAAGCTTGTGGTATTCAGTCATACAAAGATAGTGACCAATGGCCCTGGGTGGCAGAGGTGCATGGTGCCAGGGATGAAGTGTGCATGGCCACTCTGGTGAGCACCGGTTGGGTCCTAACAGACACTCATTGTGTGGCCAGGTAGGTTTCTTTTGGTGGTGGCGGTGGGGGAAGTGTGGATTAGCCCATTTCTCTATATAATTTAAACAAAACTGTCCTCTTCAACAGGCATGGCTCTGTAGCATCCCGTCTACAGGTGAAACTGGGTAGAACACGCTTTGGTACCCCAGGCCAGGTGTCCAGGCCAGTCAGCAGCATTCAGTATACCATGGGATCACCCCTAGTCCTACTGCAGCTAGAGACTAGGGTAGAAATGTCAGCTTCTGCTCTGCCAGTCTGCCTCCATTCTGGGCCAGTTTCAAGAGATAATCCCTGTTGGGTGCTAAGCTGGGAAGATTCTGTAAACCGAGGTGAGCAAAGGAAGGTTTTGGGTCTAGGTCCTCTAAGTACCAATAGTTTATAATGGAGGGATGGGGCTGGGGACTGGCTTCATGTGAGACTTTGTTTCTGATGGGTCTCCATTGTATTCACAAGTCTCCATGGCAGTATCAGTCTCCATCTTGACCCCAAAAGAATGCCCCGACCTCAAGGAGCGCACCCTACCTCAGGGAACCATCTGTGTAGCATATGGCAAGAAAAATCTAAACAGATATGAGGTATGAATGGTCTGGAATGGTCAAGAGATGGGGGGAGGGAAACTGGGATGGGGAAGCTGTAATGAAGGGACATGAAGGTGGGGGGCGTGAGCCTTGGGAGTAGAGCCTCGAAGGTGTAAACCCTCTTGTCAACTAGCCTCTATCAGTAAAATAGTATCCTCTTCCAATCTCCAGAAGTCCCAGAAGCTAAGCTTTTCTTGCTCTTTCATGCAGGTTGACTCAGGCTCTTCTCTTGTGTGCCAGCAAGAAAATGACTCCTGGGTGCTGATGGGCATTTCAATAAGGGGAAGTGATAAACTGTTTGCCCCAGTGGGAGTCCAACAACCTTGGATCTCTCACACTGTGGGGGACGCACCCTTTGTGTAATTCAGCCAATGACTGCAGACCTTGAACAGATCCAGAAGCAGAGCCTGAACAGCTCTTAAGACTGCACCAGGGAGAGAGGATAAATGTCCTTTTTCTATTTAAATTAAGTCTCAAATGGCTGCCTCTGGAATGCACCCAAACCAGTTCCATGCTGGGAACCTCGAAAGCTTCAAGAAGGGTGACAATGGTGATGACAAACTGGTGTCTAATTGGACATGCATTCCAAGTGGTGATAATCTGAGCCAAAGAATCCTGGGGGTGAAATGAATATGTTCAATAAACACAATGCTAACATTGCCAGGAGCTTCTTCATGCTTGATGCCTATGGGGAGAATTGGGGAAAACATTAGGAACTGGGTTCAGGGGAAGAGAAGGTTGGCATGGGGGCCCACTGGTTTTGGATAAGAGGTCTTGCCTAAACTCTACATAAAGCATGGTCATCTTAAAGGAGCAATGAGAAACTGAGGGCAAAGCCTAGATGTGCAGTGCAGTGGAGGGGAGCCCAAGGCTAGTTTATTCTGAGCCCCTAGAGGTGTTGGGTAAGGAGCTGCTGTGCCCTCTCCCTCACTGTAAGTGCCACAGGTTTGAGTCAAAGACCAGAGCTAGGAGAGAAATTTGTAGCTGATAACGTGGCAGCTGCCATTCATTCCTGCCTTCTTTGGGCAGGGTGTGCCCAAGGTCAGCTGAGTGTTTGTCATATGCAGCATTCTGTATGTGTCTCAACCAGGTTGATTTCCCATCAAATGGATCAGAGTAGATCTAGCTCTACCCTTGGACAAAATTGGCTACTCCTGGTGACTCTAAAAATCTGTCAAAGAGAGAAATTCCATCACTGCCCAATCTTTAATTATATAAATATATAATTTTTAATTATATATTTTATTTATATTTTAATTTTATATATATTTTAATTATATAAATATATAATCTTTAATAATTATATAAATATTATATATATAATATATATAAATATAAATATATATAATATATAAATATAAATATAAAATTATATAAATATATAATCTTTAATAATTACCTGGCGAATAATTGTCTTCCCATTCTTTTGCTGGGTACTTCTAATTGGTTCTCCTGGAAGCGGAAGGAGATGGGCTCTGACATTAACCCTCATAACCAAAATCAAAGCTTTGACCAAGCACACGGGATAAAGGCTTAAATTCTAAGAGCAGTACTGCCCACCTTTTCCTGGATTCTCCAATTGTAAAAGATCCCCTCTCCTCCCCTCCCTCCACCGAGAAGTGTGGATAAAACTGAAGGAAAAGTCTTTGAAACAGTGTGCAATACCTCGCAGCGGAGCTTCCTTGGCCCCAGTTTTGAGCGAATAAGCGCTTTTCCTTGGGTGAGTCACGCAATAAAGGTCAGGTTCCTCGAAAAGATCCCACTCCCCAACCCCTAACTTCCTTCAGGTAAGGGGAAGGAGGCGGAGCACAGTGGAGGTAGGCGGTACCGCTCAGGGAAGCTAAGTCCCCATTGGGCTAACCTGGCCACTGAGGAAGCCGTCGAGAAGGGTTGTACGCAGGCAGGTAGAGGCGGGCAGGGCGGCAACAGGTGACACCGGTTACCAGCTCAGCCATTCCAGACCCCTCCCTGGGAGCCTACCCAACAGCTCAGCCCTTGCTCTTAGATCGGGTAGCCAACTGGAGGTCGTCTTACAACCGACAGTCTAACCTGCCCCCTGGAACAGACCTTTTGGGTCTGGGGAATGGCAGGCGCGTCCCAGGCTGGGGCCAAGAGCTGCAGGATGGGCCTGGGCTTGGTGACCCTGCTAAGCTTGTTGAATCTACTACTGCTTGGAAGAGGTGAGTGAAGGCAGAGGCTGGAGATCAGACTGTAGTGGCCAGTTTTCCCCTTCCCCCGTTTCCCAGCCCCGTAGTTTACTAGTTCGCTACTCCTCCCTTCTCCCCCCCTCCCAATCACGGCTGGCCTAGCCCTTCTCCCAGGCCCTTAAATCTTCCAAATTGTCTACTTTTCGGACCAACCAAACAACCCAAACCCTCAACTATGGCCACCTCCCCCTTTCCCGCTCTGCTCATTTTCTTCTCTCTTTGCTTTCAGGGGCCGATGGGAAAGAAGGTGAGAACCTGGGGGGAGAGGGGAGGGAAAAGGTGGGGCAAAAAGGGGAAGGGGAGGAGAAAAGGAATGGGGGAAAGGTCTTTGGAAAGGAAGGTGGAAGAGATGAGAAAAAAAGGGAAATGAAAAAGGACAGAGAAAAAGGGAAGGGAAGAAAAGGGAGGTGGTACAATATAGGAGATATGAAGGGAAGGGTATCAGAAAGGTAGGAAAAAAAAGAAGGGGAGACGAAAATAGGTAGGTAGGAAAGGAAAAATTAGGCGAGGAAGAAGAGTGATATTGGGCAGAGTTAAAAAAAAGAGGAGGCTAGATGGTTAGGAAAGGAGTCCATTCTCTAATTTAGGGACAAGTCCCTGTACAGTCCCTTTCCCCCTTTGTCCTCTTCCAGAAGTTTCCTGTGGCGTGGCTCCTCAGGCACGAATTGTGGGAGGTACCAATGCTTCCCCTGGCCAGTGGCCTTGGCAGGTCAGCATAACCTACAATGGCATCCATGTATGCGGTGGCTCTCTTGTATCCAAACAGTGGGTGCTGACTGCTGCTCACTGCTTCCCAAGGTTAGAGCAAAGATGGGAGAGAGAAGCCTAGGGAGGCACAGAGCTGGGAACTTGGGCAGGATTTGGGGGAAAGGGAAACGACAGGGGTGCTGCTGGGATTCAGAAATGGAGGGAAGAAGCAGTGGAAGGGATGAAGGACTCCTCCATCCCAGCTCTCCTTCACTTGCCCTCTTCTCAGGGAGCATAGGTTGGATGATTATGAAGTGAAGCTGGGGGCCCATCAACTCAGCACCTATAACCCTAATGCAGTGGTCCTGACAGTAGCCAAGGTATTCACCCATCATAACTATGTGCAAGAGGGTTCACAAGGAGACATTGCTCTCCTTCAACTGAAGTCTCCTGTGACCTTCTCGAGATCCATCCGTCCTGTCTGCCTACCAGTTGCCAACTCCTCTTTCCCCAACGGACTCCATTGCACCGTCACAGGCTGGGGTAACACACATAGCTCAGGTAAGGCTCTCTGTAGGTGTTTGGGTGCCAGAACCAATCAAAGAGATGGAGAGGATGGAGGATTTGATATGTGCCTTTATCTGCTTTTGCTACAGTGAGTCTTTCTAACCCCAAGATCTTGCAGCAGCTGGAGGTACCTTTGATTAGTCGAGAAACATGCAACTGTCTTTACAACATAAAACCTGATCCTGAGGAGCCACACGTTATCCAGCCGGACATGGTGTGTGCTGGCTTTGTACAAGGTGGCAAAGATGCCTGCCAGGTAAGGGCCTGCTCTTGGGCAGGGAGATGTGAAAGGAAAAGGAGGAAGACAGGAGCCCTAAGCAGCAGCAGTTGTTTTACCTGGGCCCTGAAGGGCAAAGCTGGGATGTTGATGGCCTTAAAAAGCTGAAATCTCAGCTGTCCAGCTTAGGAAATTACTTCCTTCCTCCTTTCCTCAGTTTCCTCATCCATTAATATGATAAGAGTTGGACTAGCTCTCCAAGGTGCTTCCTGTTCTAACCTTTTGTGGTTTCTCTATTCACATAAAGGGGTGGGTTCAGATTTAGCCTCAGATTTATTAGCTTTGTGGCCCTGGGAAAGTCAGTTCATCCTGATTGTGCTACAGAAAAAGGGAAGGGATAATTCCTTTGTACACAAACCACAAACTATAGTCTTTGTCTCTTATTTAGATACCAGAGCTATTTCTTCAAGTAGGAGGAATTATGTATTTTGTGAGAGGCAAAATTTATGAAAAGCTCCTTTTATGAATATTAAAGCCTTCCAGATTAAAGAATAGATAACTTGATTCATTGAGGATTGTAGTGTTAACAAATGAAAATTGATAATTTAGGAAGAGTTACTTTTAACTAAATTATTATCCTTGAAAGTTTTTACCACTGAATTTTTTGATGTAGGGCTGGTGGGAGAGTGTCATCTAGAAAACAAGAATATATGCATATTTTTTAAACAAATGCAGGGGTAATTTTTCAACATTGACCCTTACAACCATTTCTGTTGCAACTTTTCCCTTCCTACCCTCTACTCAGTCCCCTAGATAGATGGCAGGCAGTCCCATATGTATTAAACATGTTAAAATTATTAGTGAAATACAATATATGCATAGACATTTGTATAATTATCTTGTATAATTGCATTGCATAAGAAAAATCAGATTTAGAAAGAAGATAAAAATAACCTGGGAAGAAAAACAAAAATGCCAGCAAAGAACAGAAAGAGTACAAAAATGATACATTGTGGTCCCAGTGATGTTTTGCTGGGTGTAGTTCTATTCATCACCAATCAATTGGAACTGATTTGGATCCTCTCATTGTTGAAGTGAGCCACTTCAATCAGAATTGACCCTCATATAATATTGTTGTTGAAGTATATGATGGTCTGGTTCTGCTCATTTCACTTAGCATCATTTCATGTAAATCTCTCCAACCCTCTCTGGAGAGACTTACATGAAGTGATGCTGAGTGAAATGAGCAGAACCAGGAGATCACTTCAACAACAATACTACATGAGGATGTATTCTGATGGATGTGGCCCTCTTCAACAATGAGATGAACCAAATCAGTTCCAGTAAAGCAGTAATGAACTGAACCAGCTACACTCAGCGAAAGCACTCTGGGAGATGACTATGAACCACTACATAGAATTTCCAATCCCTCCAATTTTGTCTGCCTGAATTTTGGATTTCCTTTACAAGCTAAATGTACACTATTTCAAAGTCTGATTCTTTTTGTTCAACAAAACAACTGTCTGGTCATGTATACATATATTGTATTTAATTTATACATATTTAACATGTATTGGTCGACCTGCCATCTGGGGGGCGGGAGGAGGGGAAAAATTGGAACAAATGGTTTGGCAATTGTCAATGTTAAATTACCCATGCAAATATCTGGTAAATAAAAACTATTAAAAAAAATCTCTCCAAGCCTCTCTGTATTCATCCTGCTGGTCATTTCTTACAGAACAATAATATTCCATAACATTCATGTGCCATAACTTATTCATCCATTCTCCAGTTGATGGGCATCCATTCAATTTGCAGTTTCTAGCAGCTATAAAAAGGACTGCCACAAACATTAACTTATACAATGACTACTAGTTCTGCTCCTAAGATGTAAGACTAGTTCCTCTGAGTAAATTTCCATAGCCATGAAAAAAAAATTTGGACTTCTGTTCATCTTCTAACATATAGCATATTAGTAGATCATTTAGTCCATAATTTTATAGAGAGAT
Organism: Sminthopsis crassicaudata; assembly: GCF_048593235.1. Classification (NCBI taxonomy): domain Eukaryota; kingdom Metazoa; phylum Chordata; class Mammalia; order Dasyuromorphia; family Dasyuridae; genus Sminthopsis; species Sminthopsis crassicaudata. Next base: position 489,005,018 of record NC_133617.1, on the reverse strand, counting down.
ATATTGCTGTTCAGAGATCAGTTCAGGCTAGTCTGCCTCGATTCCATTTGAAGTCTTCTGGGCAGAGACACTGGAGTGGTTGATCATTTTCTTTAGCTCATTTTGCAGGTAAGGAAACTCAAGCAAACAGTGATAATTGACTTGCCTAGGATCATGTACCAAACCACTCAGGCCAGGTTTGAGGATGTCTTTCTGACTCCAGTTCCAGCTCTATTAACTGTGCCACCTAACGCACACAAGTAAGAGATTCCAAAGTACTCCATGATGCAAATTTTCTCACTATTTTAAAAAATACCAATGTTCCCAGTTTTACTATGTAACCATGAATCACAGAATACTGTGATCAAAATTACCAGTGATCCAAAAACCAAGGAAAAGAAGTATGAAATTTGTAAATAGGAAATGGTGTATCATTGATTTGCGCTCAAAATACCTGACTAAAGAAATTATGGCATGATGATACAGATTTCTTGAAGAATTACAAACGTGAACTCAAAAAAATAGAAGATTTAAATGACATTAGGCTGAAAAAAGAACAGAAATTGAACAAATGACAATAATGTAAATAAAGTTACCATTGATATATTAAACTACCCACCTTTTCCCAGTGATACACTATTAGGTCTATACTCAAATATGGCAAAGAAAGTGGAAAGGGATCCATACATGAAGAAAATATTTTTAGAAGCTCTTTTGTAGACACTGCACTGGAAATTAAGGGAGTGTCTGCCAACTGGAACATGGCTGAACAAATTAATCTATAGAAATATAATATTGGGCTCCAATAAATGAAGAAAGATGGTTTGAGAGAAACCTGGGAAGGCATGTATGAACTAGTACATAATACCTGCAGTGAGAAGAACCAGAACAATTTATCTTCTCTTTATCTTATTGCTTTGAAAAAACAACTCTGATAAATGGAATTTTCAATCATTGATTCCAGAAGCCTGATGATGAAGAATGCTGCTCACCTCCTAACACAGATTCTGCAGTCAAGATGCAGAATGGAACTTTGTTCTTGGACAAGGTAAATTTGGGGTTAACAATTGAAATGACAAGAAATTAGAATCACAGAAAACCTGGATAAATGAGAGGAATAAAATATTTCAAAAGAATTACCACCAAGCAGTTTACTTTTCCTAAAGGAAGAAAATGAACCTTTAATGGACTTGGGTGGCTTAATGGATAGAGGGCCCAGTTTGGGTTTTGGAGGACTTCCTGAGTTCAGATCCAGACACAATATGTGACCCTGGACAAGATTACCCTGTTTTGTATTAGACTACCTGCCATCTAAGGGAGGGGGTGGAAGGAAAAGAAGGGAGAAGTTGGAACAGAAGGTTTTGCAAGAGTCAATGTTGGAAAATTTCCCATGCATATGTATGTTTTGTAAATAAAAAGGTATAATAAAAAATAATGATAATAAAAAGATTAATCCTGTTTACCTCATTTGTAAATTGAACTGCAGAAGGAAATAGCAGAACTAATCCAGTATCCCTGCCAAGTAATCCCAAATGGAGTCAATAAAAATCAGATACAACTGAACAAAGGACTTCTTTCTAAGCATTTCTGATGAAATCTCTGATCACATATTCTGGACCAAACAGATTCCTTCAGAATCTGCCTTTAAAAGGCATTAAGAAGTTAAAAGCAAAGGAAAATTCATTCTCTTCTGGGACAAAGAGACAAAGAGAAACAGGTGAGAAAGGTAAAAGGAAGAATACATTTATATGGAAGGGAAGAAAGGGATGCAACTTGTAATTTCTTATAATTGGGATGCATGAGTAAAAGGAGATAAAAATATTAAGTAAGTTCTGATGTGTGTAGAATCTGTCAAAACTCTTATCAGTGGGACAAAGGAGGATTGAACATTTCGAAACACTCTATTACAAGAGTTAGCTCACTCCTAGCTGCTCACCTGCAGTAGGCATGATTCCCCAGCAACAATCTCCATAGAAACAGATTGTTTGCCATTTTCTCACTATGGGAATCTGCTCTGGCCTCAAATCCACATCGTTACAGCAACTAGAATTTCTTGCATCATCTGAGTTGCCAGAACTTTCAAGTACTAGTTCTAGGTACAGTATACCCTTTAATCTAGCAGTGTTTCTACTGGGTCTGGATCTCAAAGAAATCATTAAAGAGGAAAAAGTTTCTAGTAGGTCTTTTTGTAGTGATAAAGAACTGAAAAATTAGTAGATGCCTATCAATTGGGGAATGGCTAGATATGTATGTTATATGAACATACTGAAATATGATTGTCCTATAAAAATGAACAAGCTGATTTTAGAAAAGCCTGGAAAGATTTACATGTACTGATGCTGAGTAAAGCAAACAGAATCAGGAAAATATCATATACACCAACAACAAGATTGAGGATCAAATATGGCAGACTTGGTTCTTCCCATCGGTTCAGTGATCCAAGGCAATTGAAACTTTGGATGGAAAAACGCCATCTACAGACTGAGAAAGAACTATGGAGACTGAATGTCAATCAACACATGCAGTTTGTTTTGTTTGTGTGTGTGTGTGTGTGTGTGTGTGTGTGTCTTATGTTCTGGATTTTCCCTTTTCTTCTGATTTATCTCTCCCACCATGATTCATATGGAAATACATTTAAAAATGAATGTACATATATAACTTTTAAAAAAAGTTATTTTACATTTAATTAGGAAAAATTTCAAAAAAAGAAAGAAAGAATGTGATAGAAGTAAAAAAATACTTTGATAATCTAGTCTAGGTTATTGATAAAGAAAACACCAAAGGTGATAAATATGATGACTTACAGCATGCCTAATTTATATGCTTGGTTGTAGGCCTGGAGATGAATGGCCAACACAAATTTTGTTTTCCGGGTTATTGTAGTTTGTGTGTTAGCTAAAAGAACCTTGAATAAAAGTAAAGTTGAAGTTTGCAATAAGTATGATGTCCTTTTTCCAAAAGATGACATCACTGTGCTTAATGACAATAAAGAAAATGTGGATGTTCTAAAGTATAAAACACCATACTTGGAGTCTAGAAGACTTAAGTTCAAATTTAGCCTCAGACACCATGTGACCCTGGGCAGGTTCCTTAACCTTATTTCTTTGAGTTTCCTCAAAGGTGAAAGAAATGGCAAACTACTCTAATATCCTTGCCAAGAAAACTCCAATTAGGATCATGAAAAGCCAAAACACAACTGAAGAACAATAAAGATCACAAAATATGTTAAAGAGAATGGATGACAGATGGCTCAAAATCAAACTGATGGGGGCATCTAGGTGGCACAGTGAATAGAGTACCAGCCTGAAGTCAGGAGGAACCTAGTTGAAATTTGGCCTCAGACACAACACTTCCTAGATGTGTGACCCTGGGTAAGTCACTTAATCCCAATCGCTTCAGCAAAAAAAGAAAGAAAAGAAACTGGAAAAGAAATCCAAGTCAATACACTTGACTCCTCAGCCAGATGTCAGGGAAGAATCCACAGAGTCATCAAAGGTTAAGGGTGAAAAATGGGAAGAAACAAACCTTATATATAGAGAGAAGAAACTCAGCTCTACTGAGAAAAGTGCAGGAACAAATGGAAGTTTTTCAGGAAAAGTTAGTAAGGCTTTTGGAAACACCAAGAGATCCACAATAGACAGTGAAAAATTGAGAGTCACACAGATCTATTTTTCACAACACAGCCCAATCACTCGGAGGAGTCTCCCAGTTGGATTATTCACATATAATACTGTTTTAAAAATAATATCCTGTATGATTTCAGTTTCTCTTCCTCAGGGAAGAATATTAGTGCTATCATTGCAATCTAATATAATCTAATGCATTACATTTTGAAAATTTGCCCTTGCCTATATGAAATATAATAGTTGTAATTATTGAGTGTGTAGGAAAGATAGATGCTCAGATAATTGAGAAATTCAGGATTTCTAAGAACCTATCTTTGGAGGATATTAAATTCTTAGGACATCAAATGCTTAAAGAACATTTGCATTTCATCTTGACTTTAGAAATTTTTGCTATTTAACCATAAAATATTAAAATCTAACAAATTTTTCATCTCATATTTCAGATACAGCTTAAGTTTGAAATTCAGCCTATCTAATAACAACAACAAAAAATAAATAGTTCCATTTTATACCCAAGAGATAAACAGTATACTACCCGCTTACATTCCATCAGTTTCCTTTTCTTTAACATTTGGGAGTTTCTTTTCCTTTCGTATTTTTAAAAAATTTTAATACACATTGTTTATTGAATCATGTTGGGAGAGAAAAATCACAACAAAAGGGAAAAACCATGGGAGAGCAAAAAAAAAAAAAAAAAAAAAAAAAGCAGAAAAAAGAAGTAAACATAGCATGTGTTGATTTATATTCAATCTCTATAGTTCTTCAGATGGCATTTTCTATCCAAAGTCTATTGGGATTGCCTTGGATTATTTAGATGAAAAAGTTTCAGTTCAATCATATTTTCTAATAATTCTCAAAATTCCTAATACCATAACTACACAAAAATTGAGCTCTTTGCCTAATGTTACATTTATATCTTTTGGTAAATATTGGACTTGGTAGTTAAAACTCATTTTACTGGAAACATTTAGATAACATAAGGAGCATTATATTTTCAATGGATTTATAAATATCAGCAGGATTGGGAAAGAGTTAACTTTTTTGGGGACATCCCTGATCCTAGGTGTTCATAGACCCACAGATTCTCCATATTTCCTTTCTCTACCAGAGTTCAGAGAGGACCCTTTGTATCATGCTTGTGCTAGTCTCTCAAATATCTAGAATCTCTTCTCCCAGTTCTGAAATAACTTCTGCTTTTTATGTAAAATACTGAGCTATAACCCACCACCACCACTCCACATGCAAACAATTTTTTGTAGAAATAATGCACACATTACCTTTTGACACACTAGTATTTCTACTAGGCTAATATCGCAAAGAGATCTCAAAGGATGGAAAGGGACCTACATGTTTGTGGAAACCCTTTTGGCAGGAAACTGGAAACTGAATGGATGCCCATTAATTAGAGAATGGCTAAATAAATTATGGTATATGAATGTTATGGAATATTATTGTTCTGTAAGAAATGACCAGCAGAATTATTTCAGAGAGGCCTGTAGAGACTTATGTGAACTGATGCTGAGTGAAATGAGCAGAACCAGGAGATCATTCTATACTGCAACAATAAGACGGTACAATGATCAGTTCTGATGGACATGTTTCTCTTCAACAATGAGATGATTCAAACCAGTTCCAATTGTTCAGTGATAAAGAAAGCCATCTAAGGTCAGAGAGAAGGCGGTGGGAACTGAGTGTGGACCACAACATAGCATTTTCATGCTTTCTGTTGATGTTTGCCTGCATTTTGTTTTCCTTCTCAGGTTTTTTTTTTTTTCCTAGATCCAATTTTTCTTGTGCAGCAAGATAAATCTAGAAATACATATACATATATTAGATTTAACATATATTTTAACATATTTGACATGTATTGTACTACTTGCCATCTAGGAGAGGTGGGGGGGGGAGAAAAAAAATTTGGAACGGAAAGTTTTGCAAGGGTCAATGTTGAAAAATTACCCATGCATATGTTTTTTCAATAAAAAGCTTTAATAAAAAAAAAAGAAAGAAAAGAAATACTGCACATGGATACAATCAGGGGTAGGGAAGATAAAAGAAAAGATAATATTGGGAAGAGAATAGTCACAAGCAAAACAAACATCCAGAACCTGAAAGGAGAATGTTAAGGGAAGAAGAAAGGAATTATAATAAACAAAAAAGAATAGAAGGAAATTCTGAAAGAAGCAGACAAATTGAACAATCTTTAACAATTTAGAAACTTTTTTTAAGCAAGCAATGTAAAATAGGGATTCAGTTTGAAATAGAATTTTTTTTTTTTTAGTGTGTTCTACTGTGTACATAGAAATGCTTCATTTTTCTGGTGTTTTAAGTTTAAAAATATATAAGTTTTAAAAATTTAAATAGAATTGGTGATAAAGTAAGAGAAGAACCTTACAAGTAAGGGAAAGAACTAGAGAAAAGGACACAGAGAGCTTAGTAATGAAGAAAAGATTAGGGATAAAATTAGGTAGATAATAAGAGGACAGATCCAAATTAATGTATTTGTCTATCATCTTAGATAAATTGGAAAATTGTGCCCACTTCTATTTGAAGACAATACCCTCCTATCAAAACTTTGTTTTTTAATATAATATATGCTACTGACTTATAAAATAAGGACCATAGGCCATGAAAACCAGAAAGAAAAAGAAAAACCTTTGGTTTTTAATGCATAGATTTTTATCAACTTTTTAAACCCAAAAGTTCTTTCTGCAACTAAACTTACATCTAAAAGAGGTAATATCAAACCTCTTTATTGCATTCTTTGTAAAAATAGAAATGATGACTTTTATCAAATTTAGAATCACAAAAGAAATTAAATGATAAAGGAATTTTTAAATGCCCTGAAGGCAATATTATTTAATTTTGGGTCCAGGCCAGATAGATATTAATCAAAGAGCTCTATAGCTTCTTCATCTAATTTAATCAACAGAGATATGTGGGATAATTAACAAAAAAATCTTTTGTTACTATAGCTTATCTTTGGGATCTGTAATCTCAAAGATTTTGTTTCAACTTGGAGGAAAAGTTTGGGAGGAATGTTAAGTTAGGAGAGATGAAAACAGAAAAAGAAAAAAAAAAGTTGAAGAATTTTGTAAATGTGTGTGTGTGTGTGTGTGTGAAATCAAGACATGTTATTTTCACTTTTTTCTGGTTTTTTTTTTTCTCTTCTATGGTTTCATTCTGATTTTTCTTTCCTAACATGTTTCATAAAGTAATGTGTACTACAAGTATTAATATACATGTATTATGTATATTATAAGAGAAAAACCAGAAAAAATAAAACAAAAAAAACCAAAACAAAACAAAAAGGAAATTCAGGTCCATGGGGCAAAAAAAGAACTTGGCAACCAAAAAATCATAGCTTCAAGTATTGTTTTGTTGATTGAATAGATGTAGGAAAATAATGGAGAAAATGTTAATAATGAAGATTAAACGAAAATAAAGGGTGCTTTGCATTTTTTTTCTGGAAAGATGGTGATCTAAAAAAATAAAATTTGTGAGCACACCTAAAATGTTATATATAAATGCATTAATCTGTATTTTTACATTATATAAACATTTCGTGTGAATGTGTACATTTGATTTGAATATAATACGCCTTTTTTTTTTTTTTTTTTTTTTTTTTTTTTGGCTGAGGCAATTGGGGTTAAGTGACTTGCTCCAGGTCACACAGCTAGGAAGTGTTAAGTATCTGATGGCAGATTTGAACTCAGATCCTCCTGATCTGCAGGGCCCACATTCTATCCACTGTACCATCTATACCCCTATTTTATATCATTTTAATGAAAATCTGTATGTAATAGAGATTTACAGTCTTGCATACAATACCCTTTCTTTTTTTTTTTCTTCTGAGGCTGGGGTTAAGTGACTTGCCCAGGATCACACAGCTAGGCAGTGTTAAGTGTCTGAGAGTAGATTTGAACTTGGGTCCTCCTGAATTCAGGGCTGGTGCTCTATCCACTGCATCACCTAGTTGCCCCCTACCATACCCTTTCTATTCTACCATTTACATGTGGATGCCTATTTGACTTTGTGTTTGTTACATTCAGAATACATATATACGTATGTATGTGCATATATTTCTATCTGTCTTCACCTGCTGAATAGTTTTTCCCAAAGGAGAGTAACAAAGTATAAATTCTCATTCAGAAACACTATTAGCAATGGATAAAGACAAACTTTATTTTACCCTGCGAGATAGCATAAAGATGCTAAAGACTAAAAGGAATTCCCAAAGAGAAACAAAAAAACACAACAGGCACACCCAGAAGTACTTAAAAGGATACTGAATCATTTGAAATATCCAGATAGTTTGTGTCACATTTAAGTTGAGATTCTCCCCAGAAGTCAAATGCTTTATGACTCCAGGCCAATAATTCCACTCCCAGCAATCTGCATTATGTGAACTATTTTTCTCTCCAGGTATTTGTTCTACAAATAGGTATGAGATCCATTCCTTAATTTAGGAACAAAGTGCATTAAATTTTGTCCAATAATTACATCTAGTCCTTTTTTTTAAAAAATTTTTTTTAGTTTTATAATTATAAAATTTTTTGACAGTATATATGCATGAGTAATTTTTTAATAACATTATCCCTTGTATTCATTTTTCCAAATTTTCCCCTCCCTCCTTCTACTCCCTCCCCTAGATGACAGGCAATCCCATACATTTTACATGTGTTACAATATAACCTAGATACAATATATGTGTGTAAATCCAATTTTCTTGTTGCATGTTAAGTATTGGATTCCGAAGGTAAAGGAACCTGGGTAGATAGACAGTAGTGCTAACAAGTTACATTCACTTCCCAGTGTTCCTTCTCCGGGTATAGTTATTTCTGTCCGTCATTGATCAGCTGGAAGTGAGTTGGATCTTCTTTATGTTGAAGATATCCACTTCCATTAGAATACATCTTCATACAACATTGAAGTGTACAGCGATCTTCTGGTTCTGTTCATTTCACTCAGCATCAGTTGATGTAAGTCTCTCCAAGCCTCTCTGTATCCCTCCTGCTGGTCATTTCTTACAGAGCAATAATATTCCATAACCTTCATATACCATAATTTACCCAACCCTTCTCCAATTGATGGACATCCATTCATCTTCCAGTTTCTAGCCACTATGAAAAGAGCTGCCACAAACATTTTGGCACACACAGGTCCCTTTCCCCTCTTTAGTATTTCTTTGGGATATAAGCTCACTAGCAGCATCCCAAAGACATCTAGTCCTTAGAAGAATGCATAACGATTCCACCTCTATACCACCACTATGGCATCTTGCAATAATTAGGAAACTTCTTAATTAAGGGCCTGCTTATTCAAAATTATTCTTGAAAATAGTGTGATAGAAAGCACTCTCGACTAGGTCCTAAGGATTTGAGGTGTAAACAAAAAGTTTAAACAAATTGCTTATGCTCTCAGATTCAGTTTTCACATCTGAAAAATTACACTACCAGGCAACTTTTTTTTTTTTTTTTTTTGAGGCTGAGGTTAAGTAACTTTTCCAGGGCACACAGCTAGAAGTGTTAAGTGTTTGAGATCCTTTTGAACTCTCCTCCTCCTGAATTCAGGGCTGGTGCTCTATCCACCGCGCCACCTAGCTGCCCCCATTCAGGCACCTTTTTAATAAAATGTTAAACTGCTTTTTTTTTTTGTCTGTAGTTTTATCATACATCTAGCACAAGATTTGACACATAATAAGTGTATTTAATAAAAGCTTTTTTAATGAATAAAAATAATGAATTTTAATATACCTTTAAAGTTATATGCGAAAATATACCAATTGCTATGAAGTTTTAGAGCATAATTTTATGCTTTCGAGGGAGAAAGAAGTTTTACGATGTAGGAATTTGTAAAGAACAGAGAATGATATAATTAAGAGAGGAGAGAAAAAATTCTATGTAACCCTCTGAGTCCAACTAGAACCACCCCTCAAAAAAAAGATGTCTCCCCCATCTTTTGGGGGCACAGGCAGTCTGAGATCACTTCTTCCCATCCTTTATCCCTGAGGTTTGCTCTGGGATTGTCTCTCCACCCCATAGTTGAATTAGTATCCTCATTGGGGTTGTCTCTCTACTCCATAGGAGAATTAGTATCCTCAGTCTTCTGATTCCTGAGCAACAATTCTGTTCTTTCACTCTAGAGAGAAGTAGTAGCAAGGGACCCAGAGTAGTACAAATATGTACCAGATATGAGTCTTATTTCCACATAGGAAGAAGCAATTATGCTAAGCAATAGTAGTAGAATAATTGTAACCTGTCTAGAAGATAGTATCTCAGCCTCTCAGGGAAACTTGCAACATCAGCTAGTTTACATTTCACCTCAATTGAGTACAAATCATTGCCGAATAGATGTTTTTCCCCTCACCATCCTACCCTTTCTAGGTGACTCTCAACCTTTCTGACAATCTGCCTCTGCCAGTGTTTCCACTGCAACTGTTCCATTATCTGATAGGTTACCACTAAGGTGTCCAAATCGGAGAGTAGATGTCAATTGTTTTTGAGATGTTGTTACAAGGGCTTGTATCAAAAGTGGACATAAATAGTAGGTGACCCCTTCCTAGGCACAGGTTTGCCTACAAGGGTCTGCTGGTGAGGAAATTGCATCTTCTCAACGATCCTCCTCAGCTCAAGAGAGTTCTTACAGAAAGGAGAAGGGCACAGGATCAGGATTGCCCTTTTACTAGATCCTTGGTGTTCTGATTTAGTAGCCAAATAAAAGTATCACCATAATGAAAACAAAAACATTAGATCATATGTGTTTGTGCTAGTCAGAGCTCCCATTTATCCATCAAGCATGCCCCTTATAGAAATTATAGGAGAATAAAGGGCAAACAAGGTGCAAAAAAGAAGGGAAAAGGGAGAAAACGACCTGAATTATAGGAAGAGAAAGAGGAGGAAAAGTGTGAATTAGAGAAGAGGGAAAGGAGTGAATCTTTTTAAAGTGGGAATTTTTTAAAAGGGTATGAATGCTGAGAATAAGGCTTTGGACAATAAAGAAGAAAGGCCATCATCCAGTTCTAACCAGACAGCCCAAAGCTTATTCTTTTCCAAAGGCAGAGGACCCATTATTCCACCTACTTTGATATATTATCCCAGTTATCTCTATTATTTGCAACTGTATAATAGTTTGTCCTTTCTGTCATTGAAGAGCTTTAACTCCCAGGTCTGAAGGTGTGGCTATCTCTTATTAAGTTAATTCCTGCAAGGCTACACTTGGGGGAGGAGAGGATTGGGTGAGGTCTGAAAAGACAGGCTCTCTTTAAGGAAGAGATCCAATAACCAACAACTAATTGTTAACCAGTCCCTCCACAAGCCTTTTAAACAACTAATATGTGATAAATCTCTGCTAAGTTCTGGGGATGGATACCAAGAAAAGTAAAAAATATAGTCCCTATCCTTGAGCTCACATTCTTTTTCTTTTTTTTTTTTCCAAAAAGTAAAATTTATTTGGAATTTTGGAATTCCTGATTGCATTACGTCAAATCCTAGTCTTAATTACTTTATCCTGAAATACTTTTCAAAGAAAAAGATGGGTTCCAATGCTGATAGTGCAAATGGGAGACTGGACTGATCCTTTCATTAAGATTGTGGAAGAATTTTAGAAACCAAATAAGGCTTTGGAAATGAAATTTTGGCTTTTAGAAAGCAGTAACAAGCAGACACCCCTTTGGTTCCCATATACTCAGTACAAATAAATGTGAACAAACATTAAAACCTGGTTACAGAAGAAAACACATTAACTAGAAGAGGAGGCAGAGCTGCTAATATGAGAAAAGATTCAGTTCACATGACAGTACAAACTTCTGGAGACACTTCTACCCCATTGAGTGCCTAGAATAAATAAGCTTGGTGCAAAAAAAAAAATGTTGAAAAAAATTATTGAACAACAACATCAGGATTTCAGAAAGGCCTGGAGAGACTCACATGAACTAAGGGTAAATGAAGTGAGTAGTACCCAGAGGACATTTTACACAGCAACAAGACTATGTGATGATCAACTCTGATGGATGTGGCTCTTCAACAATGAGGTGATTCAGGCCAATTCCAATACACTTGGGATGAAATGAACCATCTGCATCTAGAAAAAGAACTATAGGGAGTGAATGTAGATAACATTTTCACCATTTTTTGTTGTTTGCTTTTATTTTTATTTTTTGTTTCCCCCCCCCTTTTTTTTTAACTGATTTTTCTTGTGCAGCATGATAAATATGGAAATATGTTTAGAAGAATTGCTCATGTTTAACTCATATTTAATTGCCTGCTGTCTAGGGGAGGGGAGAAATGAGGGAAGGGGAAGGGAAGGAGAAAAATCTGGCACATGAGGTTTTGCAAGGGTGGATGCTGAAAATTATCTTTGCATGTATTTTTAAAATACAAAGGTATTAACAATTAAAAAGAAGGAAAAGCATCAGAATACTTTTTTCCAAAAGGACCACAGAAAATACTGTCTGCTTTAAGTTAAGGGATTGTCATTTTAGAATCTTCCCTCTCTCCAAAATCTTTACCAAGTAGTAGACCTTCCCTTAAAAAGAATTCCTGATAAAAACTGGCATTTAGTCGTAGTTGACTAAGTCATATAGTTTTCTAAAAAAGAAAAAAAAAGGTACCATCTACTAGTTAACCAGTGCTGGACGGCCTTTAAAAAAATTCCTGATAAAAACTGGCATTTAGTGGTAGTTGACCAGATGTCCAAAAGAAAGGTAGCATCTATTGTTCACCAGTGAATAGAGGGCTTTTGCTCAAAGGGATATTTGAAGGTTAATTTTGGGGATTATAGAATCCTACTTTGTACAGAGGCCTTTAGAAGTAACTCATACCTACAGAATCTTAGGTATTTTGTGAAAATTTAGTTATGTTCTATTGTTGTTAGGTGTCTCTCATTACTTTGCCTTTTGTTGTCACACCTATTTGAAGAATGGTGAAAATGAGGTATGAGAGGTTAAATGACTTGTGTAGGACTTCACAAATATACTCAATAATGATAGTCAGGATTAGGCTTAGTTTTTAGTTCTTAGACTATCAAATAACAGCTATATAACACCATAAGTCAAAAGAATTTGTTCTTTATGTATATCCATTAAAACACAGAATTTGGGGGATCCAAAGGATAAGAGCTCACATTCTAATTGGCCTGACAACATGCAAATCATCTTATAATACCTATACAGCATAATTTTGAATCTACTATATTATGTCTACAAAAGATTTAACTGCTGACCAGGAGAACAATATATTTCAACAACAATATTATATGATGATCAGTTCTCATGGACTCTTCAACAATGAGATGAACCAAATCAGTTCCAATACAGAAGTAATGAAGTGAACCAGCTATACCCATTGGAAGAACTCTGGGAGGTGACTGAACCACTATATAGAATTCCCAATCCCTCTATTTTTGTCCATCTGCATTTCTGATATCCTTCAAAGGCTAATGGTACACTATTTCAAAGTCTGATTCTTTTTGTACACCAAAATAACTGTATGGACATATATACATATATTGTATTTAACTTATACTTTAACATATTTAACATGTATTGGTCAACCTGCCATCTAGGGGAGAGGGTGAGGGGAAGGAGGGGAAAAATTGGAACAAAAGGTTTTGCTACTGTCGATGCTGAAAAATTACCTATGCATATATCTTGTAAATAAAAATCTATAATTAAAAAAAATTAACTGCTTAAAAGTGCACTAAGCCTTTTGGTATACTTTGTACTATTTGAAGGAAAAACAAAATATACAATGAAGGTTAGCTTGGAAGAGTAGGTGAGTGAAAAGAGTAGACTAGTCAGGAGAAGGGAAGAGAATGAAGGAGAGGAAAAGAAAAGGGGAAAAAAGGAAAGAAAAAGTTTTCAGTGCAGAGAGAGAGCAGTGATGGCCATTGAGGAGAAGATTCCTAGAAGATGTCCTAAGACATCGTTAAAAATATGTAATTTGTTTTTTTCTTTCTTGTGGTTTTTTTCCCCCTTTTGGTCTGATTTTTGTCACAAGACAAATGTGGAAATATGTTTAAAAGGATTGTACATATTTACACTATATCAGGTTGCTTGCTGTTTTGGGGAGGAGGGAGGTAAGGGAGAAAAAAGAGAAAAATTTAGAAAATAAAGTCTTACAAAAAATGAATTTTGAAAACAATCTATATATGTATTTGGAAAAATAAAATACTGAGGAAAAATATGTATGTAAGTAAATGTATGCAAATGTATTTAAAATATACTAGGGTGATCTCCCTATTTCAAGGAAACATGGAGGAGATTAAATCCTTTTGTAAAGTCAAAGGATTTCTCCTTGCTCCATCTGGCACTAATTTTTAAAAATTGTTATATAGCTAATGTAAAACTTGAGTTGGGGAGAAATGTTGAGAGGGAAGAGACCTGAGAAATAAGGAACCTAAATAGACATGTGTGTGCTCAGTTAGTTATGTTAGCCAAGAAACCTCAGTGCCACAAAACATTATAAGAACTTCAGTTCTTAGACTGAAAATTTTGAGATACCTCCTGGAGACTGAGGATTTTCTTTATAAATTTCTCTTTCTGTGCAGGTTCAAAAACAAATTATCTAGGATTTACTGTTCTGCATGCATACACACACACAAACAGAGGAAAATGTAAGAATGTTTAAGATCCTGGCTAGCCACTGCACAAACAAAAGCAATAAAGGATGGACATGTGTGTCTCATAATTTCACATATGACATTTATAGATATAGAGAGGAGAGGAGAGATGTTTATATATCTACAGCTATATATAAAATCTGTCCTTTTTTTTGGGGGGGGGGAAAGAGTCACCTCTCCAAATCCAGTTAAATCAGGTAGGATTCATAGACAGGCTTAGAAAAAGCATTTGGGTGTAAGTGCAAATAGGTCAACACATGGTTTGTTTTTTTTTTTTTCAGAAAAGATAAAGGATCTTAATGTTACAAAGACCTTTAGCATAACTAATTACAGTTGGAGAAAGAAAACTGCATCTTGTTTATCAGTTAATTGGTGTTTGTTATAGTAATAAATAGTAATAATCAGTTTTTGGATTAACTTTTGTTAAGCCCCTCAGTACTACCTAATTAGAACAAACAGATGGGGCTGCCTTTTTAGGAACTATTAAAAGTCCTGGGAATGTGCTTTTTTGGGGTTGGGTTGTTTGTTTGTTTGTTTGTTTTTGGCAATAGGAAAGGGGGGAGGGTGAAAGGAGATGTTGAAGGAGACATCCCATTCTGTATTCCATAGAATAAGAAAGAAATATAACCTTAGCAAATGTAGCACCACAACAACAGTTTCCTTTCTCACCAGCTGTTTCTGCCTAGGTCAAGCTATGGGGAAAACTCTCTCCCCTTTGGATTAGGCTTCCCTTCTTTCTGCATTATTTCTAACATTCAAGGACAAATTTAGGTTAGATACTTGTTCAGTGCCAAGTACTTTGGTTATCACCAAGGGGGAACAAAACAGTAGTCTTCCATTCCTCCCACTGGGATAGAAGGGAAACAGTAACGTGAGGCTTCCCACCTTAGGAAGGAAGGCAGTATGGACTAAGTTTATGTATCTCCTTGAACCCCACCCACCCACCCAGTCAGCAGGCTCTTCCTGCTCTCACTTGTTCCTGTAGCTGGCCATCACACTTCACTCCAGTCTCTGAACCTCTCCTCTGCTTGTCCTTGGCTCATAGCTCTTAGTATTTCAGCCTATGCTGAATCCTATGCTTATCATCTCCATGGTCTTCTGCTTCTACCCACCCACATGGCCTGGCAAGCAAGAAGGGGTCCAGCCAACACGGACACTAGCCAATATTAAGCATCTAAGTAACATTCCTGCTCCCTTCTCCCCCTTCTCTCCTCCTTTGGCTCACCAGGCTTCTCTGTGAAAATTCCCCTAAGGTGAAAAGCCAGTAGAAAAAATAGTTGTGGGTCCACCAAAACTCCTTGGTAATGACTCTAGGGGAGGCTTAGTCTCTTTTGAGATAAGAGTTATGTAGGTTTGCCTATAGTGGAATATGTCTGCAGTAGGGAAGTGAGGTTGGGAAGGTTGGGACCATGCTGAGCTAAGAGACTTCAGGGAGCCTGCAGTCTATTCTGACTCTGTTGAGGGTAATCCATTGGTGATAATCAGTGGGACTGATTAAATGTGTAAGTGACTCAGTGAAAAAGCTGAGAGAAGAAAGACTTTTTCCAAGGGCTCTAAACAGGAGATATGATATAGGGAAGCACTTCCATACCTACTTCCCCTCCCTGCCCCCTATATCACATTGTATTTTCTATTTCTGCACTCCCACCACCCATCTCACAGGAACTCTCCTGCCCTGATTTTTACTCATTTCTTTCAGTGTATTTTTGCAGGAGAGTCTGACACCAGAACTGAACTGAACTCTGCTTGCTTGGTGCAGCTGAAAATGAGAGTGGTTGGCCTTCAAGTCATAGGAGGCCCTCTATGAACCTCCATTTCCTTCTGTGCAAAATGAGAGGTTGAACTAGGCAATTTCCAAGGTTCCTCCCAGTTCTGACATTCTAGGATTCCAAGCCACTACTTGATAAGGACAATGAGCTCAGGAGCATGAGGCACCGAGGGGAGAATGGAATGCTGGCTATCCATGTTACCTGGTGAGTTTGAGTGGGGAAAAGAGCCTTGAACCTCAGCCAGGTCTTTTCCCTTTCCATCCTGCCTGGCTGCTCCAGGACATGGACTCTGTAATCATATTGTTCAAGACTAGAGCAGATTCCCTAGGCTCCTCTCTGGGGCTGATGGGCAGCATGGATAACTAGAGCAGTGTGAGGGGGAAAAACCCCAACGCCACAATCCATTAGACCACCCAACTCCCTCAAAGCAATGGTGAGTCACATTAGTGAAAAGCCCACTCCTCCTCTGCACTCTGCAGGAGTAATCTTCACCCTTCACATTCACCAAAAAATCTAGGATTTTCATCTCCCAATTCCAAGAGTTCCCATAAATTCTGCTTTCTTGTAGGAAATCTTTGGGAGGTCTAGTTCTCATCTGCCCTTCCCACTTCATTGTACCTCTTTTCCCCCTCCCCCCATCTACAGAAAACAGGTGATCTGCTTTCTAGTTCTGGTAACCTTTAGGACTAGGTCCTATTGTTCCATTCTTCCCACCCAACCTTTGTGAGAAGCATCCCGCCTTAGGGTGGGGCATTTAAACTCCCCATTTACTTCTCTTAGCCCCGGGACCTCTAACTCCCAGGGATGGGCTAAAGCCCTAGGAGGTAGGGCAGTTCTAGAGGTCAGTGCTCCAGGCAATAGCTCCAGACTATTAAAAGAGAGGTCTTTTACCAATACTTCCGAGTTCTGGTGTCCCCAGACTCTGCAGCACTATGCATCCAGCTGTGCTCTTTCTGCTACTTGGTAAGTCCTGGCTTTGTTTTAGTTTAGTTGGGCACCAGGGGGTAGTAGTTATTCCCCTGACTCAGCTCCCAGAGAAGAGTCTGAGCATTAGGAAGGAAATAGGCTGCTCAAGTTCAGAATGCTTCTGCAAAAGTAGAACTATATAATAAGTACTAAGATCACCTATTACTCTGTTCTGAAGAAAAAATTATTTGATCTTCAGTTTGAGGATCAATGCATAAAGTCAGGTAATTTAGTGGGAAAGATTAATTTTAACCACATTTGTATTTTTTTTGTGTGTGTTTTCACAGCCTTCTACTCCATCCCAGGAAAAACACAATATGCAGGTAAGATTTCTTTTCAGGAAGATGCAGTTTAAAGTGGGAGATGCATTCAAGGCTGGTTCTCTTTTATGTGCTAAAATCTTGCTTTTGAAAGACAGCAAAAAGAATAATTTTTTTTTTCTTTTTCCGCAGCCTTCACTTCTGCACCTTTCCCAGAAGAAATCCGAGAACCAGGTAAAGAAAAATGCAAAGAAGACAAATTATAGCCTCTGATTTTGGGGATTCATTGGCATGTCTTTGCAACTAACTGTATAGGGATCTTTTTGCGGGTTAAAATGGGTAACAGTTCTCATTGAGTCTTACAGACTATTGTCATTTCCAGAATGTGGTCGACCTCTTCGCCAAGACTGCCTTGTGGGTGGCTCTGATGCACCTCGTGGAAAGTGTCCTTGGCACGTAAGTGTCAACAGTTTTGGGCATCAAATATGTGGCGGCACGCTCATCTCTGAGTCCTGGGTTGTCTCTGCAGCTCACGGTTTTGTAAACCCACAGTAAGTGTAAAATCTATATATTTCTGTATTTGCTTACACTTGGATCATGGACCCACTCAAAATTTTGCATGGCAGTCAAAATGCTCCCCGGGTGTATCCATAACTTGGTCCATATAGATCTTTGCAGTTAAGGCTAATAATTAGCTTTTTGCTATAATATAAATATAGTTTATCCAGATTTAAGCTTCCCTAGAAATCAACTGAGCATTTAATCTTATATTTCTGAATAGTTAGAAATTATCAAAATTTGTAAAGAAGGCTGTTCTCCATAATTGTTTTGTTAATCTTAACTTCCCCTTGTCACCATAATTACTAGCAAATTCTCTATTACAATGTCCCAAGTTTGACTTGTCTAATTCTTCTTTTCACAGCAATTTCTTTCTCATTGCACCAGAGCAATATACTGTTGCTATGGGTGTCCATACTCAACTGTCTTTAATACTACACCCATTCTTATCAGATGGCAAATATCATATAGTGAAAGTGTCAGAAATTCTGGTTCATGAGAATTACTAGAAACAACGAAAAGGAAATGACATTGCTCTACTGCATCTTGCTGAGCCTGTCAAGTTCACAGATTATGTGCAGCCCATTTGTTTGCCCCGTGCCAATCACAGTTTCCCTCACGGAGCTTCCTGCTGGGCCACAGGCTGGGGAGATGTCCAAGAGTCAGGTGAGTCTCCAAGGGATTAGGAAGTTTTCCAATGTCTTAGATTCTAGGTATTTCTTTGGCCCTTGCATTTTGCTGTATAAATTTGATTCCCTTTCCACAGCTCTACCATATTAAACAATTCCAACTGCACTCTATTTGGGATACAATTAAAAAACCAGTTCCTGACAGTTACTGGTATTTTAGCAGTGATCATAGGGATAAACCAGTGGACGATGACTTTACTCTTACCCACAGAGTCACAATCATTAGAGTCAGGCTTGATACTCCAGCAACTCGAACTGAAGATCATTGGACCTAAAAAATGTCAGTGTCTCTTCAACTACGGGGGTCCCTTTAATGTTACCCAGGAATTGCTACCCACTATGCTATGTGCTGGCTACAAGGAAGGGAAAAGAGATACCTGCCAGGTAAAATGGGGACCTATCTCTGCTTCATCCTGCTGCCATTATCCTGTTAGTAGTATTTAGTGGAACCTTTGCTCCTCTCCCAGATGGTTTTGCATCTATTGCCTCTCCTAGTGGCCTCCAAATCTGATTTTCCACATATACTTAGTATTTTCAAATTGGCCAAAGGTATTCCCACTTGCATCCTTTCCCCTCTCCCCACTCCCCAAATTATTTAAGCACATTCTGCTATTTCCCTACTGGAATTTCAAGTGTTGACCACACATAGGCTGCCCCTTATGCCTTTTCACTATTGATGTTCCCACCTCTAGCATAGTTCAGGCAGGCCATTGGTGTAGACTCTGAGCACTTGGGGCCTTATCTACTTTCCACAGGGGGATTCGGGAGGGCCACTTGTCTGTGAGGAACAAGGCCAGTGGTTCCTGGCTGGAATCACCAGTTTTGGCCATGGCTGTGCAAGGAGGAACCGGCCAGGGGTCTATGCAAACGTGGTGGCCTTTGAAGACTGGATCAGGGAACGAGTGGAAGGTGCAGCTTTCCCTGAGCAACCTGAGCCTATTCCAACGCCTTTGGAGGAAGATTCTGAGAATTGTACTATTGCCTTGCCAGGTTAGTAACATTAGAGTAGATTTCTGAGCTGGGCAATGGGAATTAAGTCAGTCTAAATGCTAACTTTCTTGACCAGAATGTGGCATTGCTCCCACACCTGGTGACTGGCCCTGGAAAGCTGTAATAATTACTCCAACATCTACACCCTGCCATGGAGTGTTGGTAGCAGAGAAATGGGTTCTTGCACCAGCCAGCTGCTTTATGGGGTAAGTAATAATTGCTGAGGAATTGTCTTGCAGAAGGAAGAATGGGGAGGGAGAGACTTACTGGTCATGAATAACTTAATGGACAGTTGAGTCTTAGTCAGGATTCCTCCAGTTAAATAACTTTCTCCCCAACCTACAGCCTAAAAGACATCAGTACTTGGCACGTGATGCTGCCACCCAAGGCCCAAAGGATACCTGTCGCCAGTATACAGTCAAATGTCAACTTCACACTGGATTATGAGTATGACCTGGCCCTCTTGGAGCTACAAGTCCCAGTGTCTTTTACTGATGATACAAGGGCCGTGTGCTTACCCCGTCTTTATCACTACTTTCCACCCAATAGCCAGTGCCGTCTGATCCAATGGGGCCGTGGAGGTGAGTCTGCAATTCCCTCCTTCATATCCAGCTGCAAAAGCTAGGAAGCATGGCAATTGCTCTGCCTTTCTATTTTGTCTTCCCAGAGCCTCCCATGGCTTCCCGGTTCCTGTTGGAAGCTGAAATGACATCTAGCTGGTGGTGTTATTGCCTCCATGGCTCACAGCTGGACTTGGTACCCCAGCCCTTGGAGAATCCTAAAATGCTTTGTGCTGAGTACCATGAAGAGGAGAAAAACAGCTGCTGGGTAACAAAGGGTTCTGATACCCTGCTTAGGGGAGCAAAGGGGCTTGGCTGGGGCATCTGGGGCCCCGTCTGTATTTCTAATAAACCTTCTCATTTCTCAGATGGGAAGCCGCTGGGGCCTCCTGTGCCAGGAATCGGGATCCTGGTTTCTAGCAGGCATTTCAAAGCCTCCAGGAGATTGTCTTAGGCCTCGGGTCTTCTCCCCTCTACAACTGAAAAGCCCCTGGATCACACATGCAGCCCTTACATCCTACACGGAGGATCAGCTCGACTGGCACTGGTCACCTGAAATTACCTTTTTATCATCCTGTCCCTTGAAAACCAAGTTTGGAGGTGAGGAGAATCTTAGTTTCAAAATGTGCAGCGTTTTCATCAGGGAAGAAGGAGCTGTGACTAATGCCTGCCTGTGCATCTTTCTTTTCAAGCTTGTGGTATTCAGTCATACAAAGATAGTGACCAATGGCCCTGGGTGGCAGAGGTGCATGGTGCCAGGGATGAAGTGTGCATGGCCACTCTGGTGAGCACCGGTTGGGTCCTAACAGACACTCATTGTGTGGCCAGGTAGGTTTCTTTTGGTGGTGGCGGTGGGGGAAGTGTGGATTAGCCCATTTCTCTATATAATTTAAACAAAACTGTCCTCTTCAACAGGCATGGCTCTGTAGCATCCCGTCTACAGGTGAAACTGGGTAGAACACGCTTTGGTACCCCAGGCCAGGTGTCCAGGCCAGTCAGCAGCATTCAGTATACCATGGGATCACCCCTAGTCCTACTGCAGCTAGAGACTAGGGTAGAAATGTCAGCTTCTGCTCTGCCAGTCTGCCTCCATTCTGGGCCAGTTTCAAGAGATAATCCCTGTTGGGTGCTAAGCTGGGAAGATTCTGTAAACCGAGGTGAGCAAAGGAAGGTTTTGGGTCTAGGTCCTCTAAGTACCAATAGTTTATAATGGAGGGATGGGGCTGGGGACTGGCTTCATGTGAGACTTTGTTTCTGATGGGTCTCCATTGTATTCACAAGTCTCCATGGCAGTATCAGTCTCCATCTTGACCCCAAAAGAATGCCCCGACCTCAAGGAGCGCACCCTACCTCAGGGAACCATCTGTGTAGCATATGGCAAGAAAAATCTAAACAGATATGAGGTATGAATGGTCTGGAATGGTCAAGAGATGGGGGGAGGGAAACTGGGATGGGGAAGCTGTAATGAAGGGACATGAAGGTGGGGGGCGTGAGCCTTGGGAGTAGAGCCTCGAAGGTGTAAACAAACCCTCTTGTCAACTAGCCTCTATCAGTAAAATAGTATCCTCTTCCAATCTCCAGAAGTCCCAGAAGCTAAGCTTTTCTTGCTCTTTCATGCAGGTTGATTCAGGCTCTTCTCTTGTGTGCCAGCAAGAAAATGACTCCTGGGTGCTGATGGGCATTTCAATAAGGGGAAGTGATAAACTGTTTGCCCCAGTGGGAGTCCAACAACCTTGGATCTCTCACACTGTGGGGGACGCGCCCTTTGTGTAATTCAGCCAATGACTGCAGACCTTGAACAGATCCAGAAGCAGAGCCTGAACAGCTCTTGGACTGCACCAGGGAGAGAGGATAAATGTCCTTTTTCTATTTAAATTAAGTCTCAAATGGCTGCCTCTGGAATGCACCCAAACCAGTTCCATGCTGGGAACCTCGAAAGCTTCAAGAAGGGTGACAATGGTGATGACAAACTGGTGTCTAATTGGACATGCATTCCAAGTGGTGATAATCTGAGCCAAAGAATCCTGGGGGTGGAATGAATATGTTCAATAAACACAATGCTAACATTGCCAGGAGCTTCTTCATGCTTGATGCCTATGGGGAGAGTTGGGGAAAACATTAGGAACTGGGTTCAGGGGAAGAGAAGGATGGCATGGGGGCCCACTGGTTTTGGAGAAGAGGTCTTGCCTAAACTCTACATAAAGCATGGTCATCTTAAAGGAGCAATGAGAAACTGAGGGCAAAGCCTAGATGTGCAGTGCAGTGGAGGGGAGCCCAAGGCTAGTTTATTCTGAGCCCCTAGAGGTGTTGGGTAAGGAGCTGCTGTGCCCTCTCCCTCACTGTAAGTGCCACAGGTTTGAGTCAAAGACCAGAGCTAGGAGAGAAATTTGTAGCTGATAACGTGGCAGCTGCCATTCATTCCTGCCTTCTTTGGGCAGGGTGTGCCCAAGGTCAGCTGAGTGTTTGTCATATGCAGCATTCTGTATGTGTCTCAACCAGGTTGATTTCCCATCAAATGGATCAGAGTAGATCTAGCTCTACCCTTGGACAAAATTGGCTACTTCTGGTGACTCTAAAAATCTGTCAAAGAGAGAAATTCCATCACTGCCCAATCTTGAAATAATTACCTGGCGAATAATTGTCTTCCCATTCTTTTGCTGGGTACTTCTAATTGGTTCTCCTGGAAGCGGAAGGAGATGGGCTCTGACATTAACCCTCATAACCAAAATCAAAGCTTTGACCAAGCACACGGGATAAAGGCTTAAATTCTAAGAGCAGTCCTGCCCACCTTTTCCTGGATTCTCCAATTGTAAAAGATCCCCTCTCCTCCCCTCCCTCCACCGAGAAGTGTGGATAAAATTGAAGGAAAAGTCTTTGAAACAGTGTGCAATACCTCGCAGCGGAGCTTCCTTGGCCCCAGTTTTGAGCGAATAAGCGCTTTTCCTTGAGTGAGTCACGCAATAAAGGTCAGGTTCCTCGAAAAGATCCCACTCCCCAACCCCTAACTTCCTTCAGGTAAGGGGAAGGAGGCGGAGCACAGTGGAGGTAGGCGGTACCGCTCAGGGAAGCTAAGTCCCCATTGGGCTAACCTGGCCACTGAGGAAGCCGTCGAGAAGGGTTGTACGCTGGCAGGTAGAGGCGGGCAGGGCGGCAACAGGTGACACCGGTTACCAGCTCAGCCATTCCAGACCCCTCCCTGGGAGCCTACCCAGCAGCTCAGCCCTTGCTCTTAGATCGGGTATCCAACTGGAGGTCGTCTTACAACCGACAGTCTAACCTGCCCCCTGGAACAGACCTTTTGGGTCTGGGGAATGGCAGGCGCGTCCCAGGCTGGGGCCAAGAGCTGCAGGATGGGCCTGGGCTTGGTGACCCTGCTAAGCTTGTTGAATCTACTACTGCTTGGAAGAGGTGAGTGAAGGCAGAGGCTGGAGATCAGACTGTAGTGGCCAGTTTTCCCCTTCCCCCGTTTCCCAGCCCCGTAGTTTACTAGTTCGCTACTCCTCCCTTCTCCCCCCCTCCCAATCACGGCTGGCCTAGCCCTTCTCCCAGGCCCTTAAATCTTCCAAATTGTCTACTTTTCGGACCAACCAAACAACCCAAACCCTCAACTATGGCCACCTCCCCCTTTCCCGCTCTGCTCATTTTCTTCTCTCTTTGCTTTCAGGGGCCGATGGGAAAGAAGGTGAGAACCTGGGGGGAGAGGGGAGGGAAAAGGTGGGGCAAAAAGGGGAAGGGGAGGAGAAAAGGAATGGGGGAAAGGTCTTTGGAAAGGAAGGTGGAAGAGATGAGAAAAAAAGGGAAATGAAAAAGGACAGAGAAAAAGGGAAGGGAAGAAAAGGGAGGTGGTACAATATAGGAGATATGAAGGGAAGGGTATCAGAAAGGTAGGAAAAAAAAGAAGGGGAGACGAAAATAGGTAGGTAGGAAAGGAAAAATTAGGCGAGGAAGAAGAGTGATATTGGGCAGAGTTAAAAAAAAGAGGAGGCTAGATGGTTAGGAAAGGAGTCCATTCTCTAATTTAGGGACAAGTCCCTGTACAGTCCCTTTCCCCCTTTGTCCTCTTCCAGAAGTTTCCTGTGGCGTGGCTCCTCAGGCACGAATTGTGGGAGGTACCAATGCTTCCCCTGGCCAGTGGCCTTGGCAGGTCAGCATAACCTACAATGGCATCCATGTATGCGGTGGCTCTCTTGTATCCAAACAGTGGGTGCTGACTGCTGCTCACTGCTTCCCAAGGTTAGACCAAAGGGTGGGAGAGAGAAGCCTAGGGAGGCACGGAGCTGGGAACTTGGGCAGGATTTGGGGGAAAGGGAAACGACGGGGGTGCTGCTGGGATTCAGAAATGGAGGGAAGAAGCAGTGGAAGGGATGAAGGACTCCTCCATCCCAGCTCTCCTTCACTTGCCCTCTTCTCAGGGAGCATAGGTTGGATGATTATGAAGTGAAGCTGGGGGCCCATCAACTCAGCACCTATAACCCTAATGCAGTGGTCCTGACAGTAGCCAAGGTATTCACCCATCATAACTATGTGCAAGAGGGTTCACAAGGAGACATTGCTCTCCTTCAACTGAAGTCTCCTGTGACCTTCTCGAGATCCATCCGTCCTGTCTGCCTACCAGCTGCCAACTCCTCTTTCCCCAACGGACTCCATTGCACCGTCACAGGCTGGGGTAACACACATAGCTCAGGTAAGGCTCTCTGTAGGTGTTTGGGTGCCAGAGCCAGTCAAAGAGATGGAGAGGATGGAGGATTTGATATGTGCCTTTATCTGCTTTTGCTACAGTGAGTCTTTCTAACCCCAAGATCTTGCAGCAGCTGGAGGTACCTTTGATTAGTCGAGAAACATGCAACTGTCTTTACAACATAAAACCTGATCCTGAGGAGCCACACGTTATCCAGCCGGACATGGTGTGTGCTGGCTTTGTACAAGGTGGCAAAGATGCCTGCCAGGTAAGGGCCTGCTCTTGGGCAGGGAGATGTGAAAGGAAAAGGAGGAAGACAGGAGCCCTAAGCAGCAGCAGTTGTTTTACCTGGGCCCTGAAGGGCAAGGCTGGGATGTTGATGGTCTTAAAAAGCTGAAATCTCAGCTGTCCAGCTTAGGAAATTACTTCCTCCTTTCCTCAGTTTCCTCATCCATTAATATGATAAGAGTTGGACTAGCTCTCCAAGGTGCTTCCTGTTCTAACCTTTTGTGGTTTCTCTGTTCAGGGAGATTCTGGAGGGCCACTCTCTTGCCCTGTGGGAGGCCGCTGGTTCCTGGCTGGTGTTGTGAGTTGGGGAGATGCTTGTGGAGCTCCCAACCGGCCTGGAGTCTATACTCTCACCTCCAGCTATGCTTCATGGATACACCAGAAGGTCTCTGAGATCCAGTCTCACTACGTGCCCATGACCCAAGAGTCCCCTGTGGATATGGACTTGTGCAAAAAGGAACTGGGCAAGTTAAGTTCAGCTTCAGCCCTTGTGGCCCCAAGCCTGCTGCTGTTCCTCAGTGTGTTAGTCTTTTATCACCTCTTGCTTTAGAAATGAGCAGGATTTCTAGACTTTTCCTTGTTTTGCTGGAGGGCTCAGTCCCTTATCCATTCACTGCCTCCTGGACAACTGACACTTTACTGATCTTCCCCCAACCCTAGAGGACTGAAATACTCTCTTCTCACTGGGACTTAAAACTTCAGATTATGGAATTGTGGTCCACCTTTAAAATCAACTGTCAATAACCTCAGACTTAGGTTCCTCATCTAAAATGAGAGGACTGAATTAGACAGCCTCTGACGTCCTTTCCAGATCATGAGCACCGAGGAGGGACTAAGGGGATGTCCTGACCTTTGAGCCAGCTTCTTCCACACCACCACAGCAATGATTCTTGGTGTGTGTGATTTGTCGCCTGAGCCTTTCTTCATTCTCAAGATTTCTGGCTGTTGTCAGAGGTCTCCCAGTGCAGACTTGGGTGGAAAGCCTGAGACTCTTCTTGTCTGGGACAGGTACTTCTCTGGCTTCCACTGGAGAATTCTGCTGCTCTTCTGGAGTACTTGCCCCTTTACCCCAAACCCGGGTTAACTCAAATTTGGTGGAAACTGGCAACCACAAAAGCCAACCTAGTACTGGTTCTTGTGTTCTACAAATACCTCCTCCAGCAGAGAGCAGCTGCATGTCCATAAGATGCTTCTTCATGAAGGACTGGCCTCCTATACTGGCTGACCAATCCCCCAAATCTCAAAGGCAGTTAACAACTGCCCTTTCCTACACAGGACCCTACCCTGTAGCCAACTGTTGTTGGACTCCCTCCCTCCTCTACTGCACCCTGGAGGACTGAGCCACCCCTGGGAAAGAACTGAGAGGTGAGGGTATGTATGTATGTGTGTTTGTATACAGGTGCATGCACTGCAGGGGAAGGCCCATCAGTCCTATTAAACACAATAAACCATTTGTATAAGCAACAAGTGGCTTGAGATGTCTCAATAAGTTTTTGATCCCTTAGCCCCAGGTATCGTTCTTCCCCATTTCTCCCTTCCCAAACAGCCAATTTTGCAATTTTACAGTGACAAGCTAAAAGTCTCTTTATTAAAAAAATATTTTAGGGCTTGATGGCGGGAAGACAAGTCTATACATATTTACAAACGGAAAAGAGGCACCTCTCACAGGTCTAAAGACTGCCAGTGGGAAGAGATGCAGGGAGGTGCAGGGGAATTGGTTTCAGTACCACTCACTTCTTAGACAACTTTACTTGCTTATGCTTGGGTGGTGCCCACTTGAGACAAACTGAGTCCACTGTAAGGAAAAAGAAGAAAAAAGTCAAAAGATGGAGTAGGCTGGAACATGGGGTGAGGGGCTGCCTCTGCCTGATGGAGGGCAGAGATCCTGGGCTGGGAAAGCAAGAATTAATACCCCCCATTTTACACTTCAACAATGATACTGTATGAGGATGTATTCTGATGGAAGTGGTATCTTCAACATAGAGAAGAGCTAATCCAATTCCAATTGATCAATGATGGACAGCATCAGTTACACCCAGAAAAGGAACACTGGGAAATGAGTGTAAACTGTGAGCATTTTTTTTCTTCCCAGATTATTTTTACCTTCCGAATACAATTCTTACTTTGCAACAACAACAACAACAAAATTCGGTTCTGCACATATATATATTGTACCTAGGATATACTATAAGATATTTAATATGTATGGGAATGCCTGCCATCTAGGGGGTAGAGGGAAGGAGGGGAAAAATTCGCAACAGAAGGGAGTACAAGTGATAAAGTTGTTTAAAAAAAATTACCTATACATATGTACTGTCAAAAAAAAAAAAAAATTGATACCCCTCTTCCTCAAGAGAAGTGACAGATGTCAGGTACAGAATGAGATGTGTGTGAACATATTCTTAACATGGCCGATAGGAATTTATGTATCTGTCACAAGGAATATTTTTTTTCCCTCAATAGGATAGAGGAATAGAAAGAACAGAAAATAAGATTTCTGGTCACTGAAAAAGAAATTTTTTTAAAAACAGGAAGAACCCAGTCAAGAGCCTAGTGTTCTAGATTGAGATGCCTGCCATTTCTAACATTTAAAGTTTACAGGAGAGGAAGCCCACGTTTGCACTAGGCCCTAGGCCAAGTTTCAATGAGCCTGGATGAGAACAAAAGGGCATACTGATCAAGTCCTTGAGGGGGAGGAAAGTCAGGCACTGCTCCCCACTGGTAGACAAAAAAGCAGGTAGGACCGGTTTGGTGATCATGAGACAGGGGCCAGCTGAGTTGCAGGAAGAGACCTTGTATGGCCAACAGGGAACCTGGAATCCCATAGAACACATGGAATGTCCAGTTCTGCACTCTCTGCTTCCCCTCCCATATTTTGTTTGGGTACCTCCCTGCTACCTGTTATGGGGGGCTTCTTGTACTGGGCACTCTTGAGATGCTCTTCTACTAGTTTGGGAGTGACACAGATGACATGCTGTCCTTTCCAGTACTTGACCATGTTGAGTGACTGCAGAGTGCTGATGATGTCATTTTGAGTGATGCTGGTCATCTGGCTGAGAGAGTAAGGGGGAAGAGAAGCAAGAAAAGCTTAGGGATTCCCCCTCTGTCAGCCCCAGGCACACGGTGTCCTTAAAAGGACATTGGGGGGAGGACAGGGCCACATCCCAGTCCCTTTGGGGATTGAGGAACTAGAGACAGCACAATACTCACCTTTCGTACCCCCCTCACCTGGGCTGTCCTGCTGGTGGTGCTGGGGTAGCAGAAAAGAACAAGTACCTGGCCAAGCTCACCTGAGATCTTTGATGGACAGTGTGCCTCGGAAGTCCCTCAGGATCTCCAGCAAGACCCACGACCAGTAACTACGATAGCTCAGCTTCCCCAGGTCTGACAGTGGCTTCTCTGGAGAACCCACAGTACTCTCTAACTTCGACAGTTCATAACCTTAGAGAAAGGTGGAATTGAGGGCCCTGGCATTTCTACCCAACCTCACACCACTCCAAGCACCTTTCCCCTCCCTCCTTCCCTTTACAGAAAACTCACTGAAGGCAATGAGGAATTTGCCGTAACCTCGACGCTGATATGGGGGGAGGGTCAGGATACAGGCCACGTTATTCCCATCTGGTGACTCCTTCTCCTTCAGGAGTAGGCGGGTAGAGAACTAGTCAGGAAATAGAAACTGGACCATCCCAACCTAATACCCATCCCTCCTGTGCCCCAGCTGGCACCTTAGAGAAGTAGCCCACAATGTGGGCTCCCTGTCTGTCCACTTCGGTCAAGATGTAGAAGACAAATGGTTCCACATCAAAGTACAGGGTCTTGTGGTCCAGGAAAAGCTTGGCCAATAGACATAGATTCTGGCAATAAATCTTAAGGGGGAGGGGGAGGAAAGAAGGTACAGATTAGGGGGTTCCAGCAGGAAACCCCTCTTTTTAATAAAGTAACTTCAATCTTCTTGGAATTAGAATGAGAATGGCACATGCCAATCCCACTTCAAATAAAAGTCCTCAACAAAAGAAAACCTGTCTGCTTAGGGGATATTCTCCTGGCTGAGAATGATAAAAGTAAAGCTTTCCGTGGGTAGCAAGTATTTGTTTGCTTTTTGGTTTACCTAGGACCTTGAATCTTAAATGTTTGTTGAACATAGGCATATATAATTTTCCCTCTACTTTTGAGGGAAAACCTCCCATGGGGCCTTCCTTACCAAAAACAATTTCTTGAATACCTCTAGATCTCATCAAGGATAACAATGGGGGAAAGGAGAAATTCCTCTGCCTTCCATTTTGAGGGAAAGTTCTTCTATTCTATTCCAAGGCCCTGAGGCACACCTTGTGGTCTTTGCCATCCACCTCATACACGGAGATGTTGTTCTTTCGATAAATTTCCTTGCCAGGTGGCTGTCTCCACTGACACTGCCCCTAGGATGGAAGAAAAGATGAGACTGACTTTCATCATGGAATCAGCTCTGAAGATGAAAGGCATGCAAGTGGGAAAGTTTGACAACCAAAATTCCCATAGCAAATTAGAGCTCCAAAAACTGCAATAGGAATAATAAAAAAAAAAAAAAAAACTTTAACAAGGGTTTTACTACTAATCCAATGTGTGACTTTCTACAAATCTGTCTCCTCTGAGATTCAGGCTGTCCATCTATCAAATGAAGGACACAATCTGGACTAAGGGTTCTTAACTTGAGGTCCACAGATGGGGAGAGAAAGGGAGAGAGGGAAGATTTTATTTTTCTTTTCACTAATCTCTAACTCAAATTTAGCATTTCTTTCAACTATTTTAAAACATTTTTCTGAGACATTCTTAGAGAATTTACTTCATGAAGTAAGACTGCCCAATGAGTTCATGACTCACAAAAATATCAAAAGATTTGGGATTCTGGTCCCTCCCATCACCAAGGGGACTGGAATAAATTGAATCCTAAAGTGCCTTTCCAAATCTGACATCTTGTAATGTATTTTCTTTATTTTATCCACTTCCCCACTGGCTTCCTGCCTATTCAAACCCCAATGGTAATGCACATGCCCCCCAAACAATTGTTTATCAAGCCCTAGACAGTTATTACCAAATGGAAACGGTAACTCTTCTCAAACTTCATGTACTTCAGGCAGTATTCACAAAGCCAAAGTTTGGGCTGTTTCCCATAATCTTCTGGGAATGGGGAGAAGTACCAGGCATCAATCTCATAGTTCCCAATATGAATCTTATCCACATACTTCACTTTAGTAATCTGTGGGCAGAGATGGTAAAAGGTTAAGGAGAGAAAACTAAATAGTGGCTTTTCATGAGAATCTAAGGAGAAGGGACACATTCAAATGATAGGAGAGTGACAAGGGGCCAGACTGAATGGAAGAAGATTCAGGGGTAGGATAGTGAGAGGTCTGGTCTCCCCTCATTCCCCCTCTGCTTACTGCTTCATGTTCCTTTTCTAGTGCTGCTGTTGTGGGATCCATTTCTGCATAGGTCTGGTGGGGAGAGGGAGAGAAGAGAGGGAATAAACACATTTTCATCCTATCACATCCCCATTAAACAATGGCTTCCCTTTAAAACTCATCACAACTTGGACACAATTTCCAAACTATTTTTAATTCTACTGATCTCCATTATCTAACATGGGCCAGTCTTTTCCTTTTTGTTCCATCCCACTCCAAGGCAAAGGATTTATCTCGGTCCAAGGTATCTTTATCCCTTCCTCCTCTTTGTCCTTCTATTCCAATCCTGAACTTCAAGATTAATCTTATCCCTTTTCTGCCATTCTCTTACAGACCCAGTCTGGCACCTGTTTAACGATGCATTCTTTCTCACCAACTTTTTAACTGTGGCTGATTTTCATTTTCATTTTACCACAGAATACTACTAATTTTGTTTTTCTTGTATTTTTTCTTATTCTCCTTAACTAGATTGAATTCTTCCAAGGCAGAAGGCCTACTTTATTCTCCATACAGAGATGATTTACATTTGGTAGCATGCTTGTGGACTGAGAATTAAAGAATGGGGCAGAACAGAAAGGAATTAGACCTTGTCCTCTAGCAAGCTGTGGGAAATGTAAGTCAATAGAAAGTTTGCCTCACGGGGAAAATAAGTACAGGACATCCTTTACCCACTACACTCCTTCTTTACTAGACTCCTCATAATTCCATGATCTCATCTATCCTCAATGAAATTGACAAATGCTATTTCCTTATTCTCAAAGCAATCTACTACTTCCTTCCTCCCACTTCTTTATCTCGGCCTGTTGAAATCTGTCTCCAAATTCACACATAGATCAGGTGCCACCTCCTCAATGAAACTTCCTGATCCTTCTAGCTTGAAGGGGTCCTACCTGCCTTAAATATCTCAGATCTCTTGACTTTTCTTATTGATTTAACTCATTGATGTAAAATGTATATAGATCTCAAGAGCTACTCAAGGGAATTCTTGTTTATTTTCATATCTTACGCACTTAAAATACAGAGCCAAGTAGTAATAATTGTGAATGCCACATTTAATATAACTTTAGAACAAAAAGGAGAAGCATAACTTGGTCACCTCCTTCTTGTTACAGAGGAATTAAATGCAGAAAGTTTAAGTGCCTTTTCCCAGAGTGTCTCAGTTAATCATTCCATGGAAAAGCCTATCACAAAGCTCCTATGTCTTGGCTACCTCTCAGGCTACCTCAGCCTCTAAAAGTGGCTGCAAACCTTTTGTACATGGTTGATTTCATCATGCTTGCGTTTCTGGTTTCGGGTGATCTTTCGCTCAGGCTGCTCTGCCAGCTCACTTAGGTACTTCTCAGAGTTCTTTTGAACAGCTTCTTTCACTGTCTTGGTCAAGGCCAGTCGATTCTTGTCAACCCATTCATCCAAACGACGATTAACTGAGAGAGGTAAAAAGTTTTTTTTTCTTTTTTTTTTTTTTTCCCTGAGGCTGGGGTTAAGTGACTTTCCCAGGGTCCCAACAGCTAGGAAGTGTTAAGTGTCTGAGATCACATTTGAACTCGGGTCCTCCCGAATTCAAGGCTGGTGCTCTATCCACTGCGCCACCTAGCTGCCCCAGAGAGGTGAAAAGTTAAAAGAAAACTCATAGCTTCCACCACCTCCCCAATCCAGATCCTATTTTCTGAGGTACCCATTTAGTTCTTGCAGTTCAGCAAAAAACTGTCCCGTCTCCAGACAATCTAGGTACTCACAGCCCACATAATGCACATAGAATTCCTCTCGTCCTTCTTGGTCGTTCACACGGGACTGAATCACCTCTGCTGAATCTATAGAACAAGAAACCTTGAAGTTGCCAGGAGGATAAGGCAGATAATGGATGAGGGTCCTTGAAGGGTAAGGACCCTTCCATCCAGTTTCTAACCTCTCTGGCTCAGTTGTGATAATCACCAGACCACTCCTCCTATCTTTTCCTGAGGCATATTCTTCTACTTTTTAACAGCTCTATGAGGAAGGTATACAACTGCATAAAACTGCAATTCTCTTCCTAAACTGTCCATAGCTCTAAATTCTATTTAGGCTAAACAGAACAACTTTAATCCTTCTTCCACACCACTGCCCTTCAAATACTGGAAGAGAGCCATCATTTTTCCAACCCCAATACCACCAGCTCCTTCAATTCACCTTGTGACAGTCTCCAGTGCTTTTCTTTTTCTTTCTTTCTTTCTTGCTGAGGCAATTTGGGTCAAATGACTTGCCCAGGGTCACAGAGCTAGTGTGAAGTGTCTGAGACTATATTTGAACTCAGGTCCTCCTGACTTCAGGTGCTCTATCCACTGGGCCACCTAGCTGCCCCTCTTCAGTGATTTTCAATCAAGAAGAATTAAGAGTTTCTATTCAGCTAGGGGGCACAGGTAATCACTGAAAAGATTTTGTTCCTTTTAAAGCAGGAAATGGCATCTTTTGGGAGAGGCAGTACTGCATAGTGGAGAGCTGGCTGGCCTTGGAGCTTGGAACAAGTTCCTTAATCTCAGTACCTGAAGCTATTTTCAAGAATATAAACAAAAATGAGAGGAATCTCTTGGGACAGCAGAGATTAAAAGAACCTTTCTTCCAGGCCACTCCCCAAAAAGCTAAAGACAAATGAGATGTCAGGAGATCAGGGCAATAACTGCTGCGTCCAGTCATGAAGAGTGAGCTCAAATCTGGCCTCACTCTAATGACAGCACTCCTCTTCCGGGGTTGTCAGGATGATCAGTAACCAGCTAACTGCTCTTCCTGCCTAAGGGCCTTCCCAGCCCCTTCCCTCGCTCCGGGGATGTTCCCAACTGCAGCTCCGACAGCGTTAGGCTCGCTGAAAGACCGCCAGCGGCTCCCCATGGCCTCTGGGGTCGGACACATCTCCCTCCCACCTTGGCGGACGTCCCGCGGGCACTGTTGTGCAGTGAGACGCCCCGCCGCTGGTGGATGCGCCTCTTCCCTTGGAGGACAGGGAGCTCCATCGTACACAGCACTTAATCATCGCTCTCTAAAATGCGGAGGGCGCGTCCGCAGACGGATAGGAGACGGTGCCAGGGGGAGACAGGCCCGCTTTAACGCTTCCGGGAAGCGGCGGCGGGCTGGCTCCGGCCCCCACCACCACCCCCGGAGCTGCGTCTCCGACACTCATCCGTTTCTCAATAAAGTCAGGCGCGGCCCGGGCTCCCAGGCGCTTAAACCGCCAGCTGTGAGAAGCTGGGTAAACCGCGCCCAGTCCCCGCCCACAAACGGGATTAACGGTAGCAGCTCGGCTCCGGAGCAGAGTCCCACCGAATCGCGGCCGCCCCCCTTCTGGGAGAGCTCCGGCGCCAGACACTTGCACTTCTCTCGCTTTTACCCTGGGCGGCCTTCTAAAGTTTAAGCGCGGTCACCGAACCCCAGCCCCAGGCTCCGCACAGACCGCGGCCCTTCCACGGCCAGGGATGCTCCAAGGCGAAGATCCCGCAGACCTCCCCGAGCCCCGAGCCGGGTCAGCCCGGGAGGGACTGCCACCCACCCCAGCCCATCCCTCCCGGCGCTCATCCTCATCCCCGCCCTTACGCCAAGTGCTGTCCGGACGTCGGCACAGGTAGGTTTCTCCGATCTCCACCGTGACCTCGGGCTCGCCGCGGGCCGGGGCCGGAGGGGAGGCGCGGCCTGGGGGCGGGGAGGTCCCTTCAGCGACTGCTCTCTCCCCGCCCCCGGCCTCGCCCTCCCCCGGGGCTCCGACCGTGGCCGCTGTAGCTGAGCTTGCAGTCGCCATCGAACCGGTCGGAAGTGACGTAAGAATCAGGCGCCTCGATACCCCCTAACTTCCGGGTCCCGTACGGCAGAATAGGGCCTTTAGAAGCAAAGGGGAGGCGGAACCGCGTGACGTTACGTACCGCGATTAAGTCGCTTAGAGTGGCACCGACCATGAGGGGGCGCGGCCCGGGCGACTTCGTTTCTCTCTCCCGCCCCCCTTTCTTCCGTACGACCTAAGGTTGAGCGTTCGCAAGCAGGGACGCCCTCTTTGCTACGTCATGAAGACGTCTCCGTTTCTTCTGGGCTACGCCCATAAACTGCCTAAATTCCGAATTAGGGTGGAGAGGGGATCACATTCTTTTTAGCCGGAAACGATGGAATTGGAGAATGGGTGGCCCGAACTGCATGCCTTGTTGCCGGGCAACGGCTACTATAGAGAAGTAGTGAGAACTCCATGCCGGTGCTGACCTTTTTCCGCTTCTAGAGTCGTCCCCACCCCCACCCCGACCTTCGTTCTTATTTTCAAGGTTTACCGAAAGCGTTGATCTCTACCACCCTGGGATTATGATTTCATGCAAAATGTTTCCATTTTACAGATGCAGAGGTGAAGCAACAGATGCAAAGTCGCACAACTACAAGTGGCTTAGCTGGTATTTGAGAATACTCTAAATCCAAGCCCAGACCTCTCTCCAGGACACCCAGATGCCTCTGAGAGAATGGGGTGGTGCCAGCTCGGCTCCCAAAGATCTTAAGAGTTCGGACATGAGTGTGGACGGCTGAAAGAAAGGGAGGGACGGTTGAGGCAGCCTTGGAACCTTAGGGACTCTCCTCAGAACGTTTCCAAGCACATCACGCAAGGGCCACAAAGGAAATTCAATTTTTTCTATCCTAAAGTCCATATCTACCCAAAGTCATCCGTGGACTCAGTTTAAGAAACTGTGGTCCATGAACCCCCGACCAGCCCTTCAACTTGAGTATTTCCAGCCTCTGAGCATGTGTGAAGAGGGCTAATCTCAAAGACTAGGTCTGGATCCTATGTTCTTTTCTAAATTGATTTTCTTCCAAGAACAAGGGAAGCAGACCTTATTGCTCAAAGACATACTATGAACTTGAACAGTTCAGAGCAACTGGCACTTGTCATTTCTCCTCCTTTCCTTCTCAAGGCCTCTTGGTCATGAGCTGAACTCCTAGTACAGGCACTTGTGGGGAGGGGAAGGGAGAAGGTAATAGAAGGATAGAGAAGGTAATAAGTGACTGGAGTTCAGGCCATCTGAGCTATGGGTCAGGACTCCCTCTGAACATCCTCCTGAGAGAAAGAAAGACACAGTTATGAGAGGGTGGGGCTGTGTGTGTGCCTGTGCATACTCCCAGTGGATAGAAACTAATTAGCCCTCATTCATGAGTCAATAATCTGGAGATAGAAGCAGGGAATTCCATACCTGCCTAGACTTGACAATTAAGGGGAAGTCTCAAGGGAGAAAATAAACACTACATTGCCACATTTCCTTTTTACTTACACGGGTGTCTAGTGCTTCATTTAAATCCAGATTTCTTACCAATTCTAATTTTCCCCTATCTCCCACCTTCCTCTTCCTTGTCTTTTGGGCCTGGTTAAAGTTCCTATGTACCCTGTCGCTGGCAGTCTGCTGGCCGAGACTCATAACAGGCAGGAGGCCAACCTTGGTGTCACAACCCAGCTGAGTGTGAGTATTTTTAACAACCACCTGGGTTCAGAATGTCAGACACCTCATGACCTCACTAACCTTGGACAACGGAAAGGAAATAGAAATAAGGAGCTTTGGGGAAATAAGAGCAGCCCAAGGATATGTCATAATTGACAATTATTCCTATTTTGGAAAAGCTAAACTAAAGATCTCACCAGACATTCCTCCTCACTTCCAACAGGTCTTTGGCCCCACAAAGGTACTAACAAAAATATAGAAGACCCCAGAATTAGGCTTAGAACTTAGGGAAGATGGTCTAATTATGACAGAAGAAAAACTCAGAAAGAACTGGATTTCAGATCAGAAAAGAGTTGAAATCTTTCTGTTACTCACTACCCTAGATGGTCTTAAGACAAGTCACTATTTTCTGGGCTTCAGTTATCTGTAAAATGAAATAGATGGTTGCTATCCCCATTAATCTCCTGGAAAAGGAAAGTGTGTCCCACCCCCAGCCAGGCCTACCTGTCTGTGGACAAGAGGGAAGAGACAAAGTGAGCCCCAGCTTTGTCCTGGGAAAAGACAGACAGGAAAGTCTGGCTGTCCTCCAGCCAGCCAGGACACACACACCGTGCCCTGGGGGAGGGGCTTTCAAAATGTGCACTTTAATATTACAAACACAGCAGTGGATGGGGAGGGGAATGGGGATTCAAGGACCCCCAAGCCCACTTCCCCAGCAACATATATACCGAAGGAGGCCTCTGGGGTCTCCAAAGCTCCCTCTACCCCATCATCTGCAGCTCTGGGTCAAAAAGCCAGAGGCAGAGAAGGTAGGAAAAATGAGGAAGGCTTTGAAAGGAAGGACTGCAGTAACCGAGGGGTAGAAATTCTTGAGTTAATAACCCTGGTCTACTGGGCTCAGGGGGGCTGGGAGTCTAAGTCCTGATTACCCAGAGTCCAAGGTTAAACAGCAAGGGAAAAAATGGTTCAGAGATTCCTGACAAGCCATTAACAAAGGTCCTGAGGGGAGCTCCTGGCTCTGAATACTGCAGACCAATTTGCAAGACCTGGAAGGAATGGGGGGACTTGACAGTATTATGGTGAGAAGAGGGAAAGAAGCAGGCAGCTTCCCCTGGCAAGTCCCCGGGGAGGGCCCGAGCAAGGGCAGGCTAGATGGGTCAGATCCGGAAGCTCTCTTCCTTGCCATCAATATGTCGAAGTCGTAGGTAGACATCTGTGCCGATCCCTTGCAAGGACTGGAGGCGAAGGGAGCCACCTAAATATTCTGCATAGGCCCTGGATGTAGGCAGACCAAAACCAAACCTGGAGAATGGAAACAGATGCGTGTGAGGTCCTAAACATCCTATCCCTTTGCCCCTTCCTCCATAAAAAACACCAAATCTGAGAAGGGGAAAGCCTCACCCATGCATAGGTCCTGACTGGCCATTGCTGTTTGTATCCAAGTGACCAAAAAGCGGACTAATTCGGGGATCCTGAGTGCTGGCTTCGGCCGTAGTGAAATGGTAGTCCATCACTTTGTCCAAGTGGTGATGAGCGATGCCCCCACCCCGATCTGAAATTCTAACAGAAGCCAGCCACACCACACTAAGGCCATCTGCAGGGATCATTCCTAGCAGAAGACCTTCCCTTCTTAAATCACCCCCTCCAACTTCTCTTTTCCTCTGGATCTCATGGGCTTGCAGCCCTGTTTCTTCGTGTATATACAAGTTAGACAGCTCTGCTAGGGCAGGTTATTATCTTCTGATCTTATCTACAACAGCCCCCTCTCTAGAATCCAGGGCTCAGGATGCTGCCCTTCCCCACTTCTGGCCTCAGCCTGCCACCACCTATACCCTAGTCTCCTTGAATTACTCAGTAGGTTCTTAAAATCTATCCCCCTCCAAACCTGATTATAAGGTCGATATCATTGTTGGCAATAGTGATGACGATATCCGGGACATTGTATGGAGTGTCTAGATGGCTTTCCATTGTGGCCCTGGGATACGGGGAGCAAACTCAGGTGGGATTATGGTTAGCAATCCTCCCTCCCCACAACCCATTTCCCAGGAGTCCAGGCCCCACCTCATGGCATTCTTCAGCAGCTCAGGAAGAATGTAGTCCAGGGGCATTGGGATGAAGGGGAAGCGGGCAGCCACATGGCCATTGATTCGAACTCGAGGGGCATTCCCATACTTGTGTTCACACAGCCTCCTAGGAACAGGATAAGGAGATGGAGGATCTCAGCTTGCTCAGCATCCTCAGGTAGTCCCCCCCTCTTCTAGTTTCCCTCTCCTTGTCTGCCCCTCACCTGGCAAAGTCCACCCACTTCTCAATGATCTTCTTTGGGGAGAGTCGAGTACAGATGATCCCCACAAAGTCAGGCTGGAAGGGGAAGAAGATATATGGATGTTGAAGAAGGCAGCTCCCTTCTAGCCAAGAAACCCTCCCCCAGCAGATTCAGCTGTCTCTAGATCAATCTCAAGCCACAAGCTCAAAGGGAGCTCTGACCTAGAAGACTGTTATCTGATCCCTATTTCCCTCCTAGGACATCATGAGCTACCCTGCCCACCCCTCCAGGCACTGGCACCTTGTCCTCATGCAGAGCCAGATGATGGGTGGCCAACATACGGATCCCCAGCCGTGAAGTTAGTGTCTTGTCCAAGAAATATCGGACCAGTTTCTCATCCTGAGAGGAAAGAAGAGGCCGAGGGATATGGACCTCTTTCCTTCTTTCTCTTCAACCCAATCCTGGGCTTTCTCAGGCTACCCCCCTTCATCTTTCTTAAGAGATGGCTATGGGGTCCTACCTGGATATGCTTCCGACATTCTCGAAGTCCCTCAGCCAGAAGAGTTACCACATCTTTGTGATCATCTAGGAGTTGTCGGACCAACTGGCAATACTGAGCCTCAGATGCCTGGTCCTTTATCTGGGGGCAACCAAGGTCATCAGACAGTCCTGAATATACAAGGTGCCGCTCTTCTATAAGGTGCCTTCTCTGCAGTCTTTACCTTTCTAACATGCCCTCCAGCCCTCCAAACCCTACAGACTATTCCCTTCTAGAAATTCTGCACATGCTTTCTCTGTTCCTCCAGTCCCCCCAGTTCCCCAGGATTCTCCCACCTTACCGGGGCAAATTCACTCAGCTTTTGGAAGGCTCGGATATAGAGTTCATGCTGAAAGGAAAAGTAATGGTAAAGGGAGAAGAGAGGAGGATTACAGGGCTAATTAATTACGCTTTGGCCCCTTTGTCCAGCTGCCTCTTACCCTCTCTAAGTCATTCAGTGTCCCACAGATGTACACATTCTCCTAATACCAGATCTTTAGCAGTTAAGGAGGCAGCACGCTATAAAGCCAGCTCATAATTCATGCTTTTAAGTGGGAAAAGGCCAATGTGGGAATTGGAACTAAGTTCTAGTCCTAGCTCTCCCTGACTGGCCACATGACCTTGAGCCAGTCCCAACCTCGTGGACCTCAGTGTTCTTGTCTAGAAAACAAGAAGTTGGACACCAGAAGATCACCAAAATCTTCTCCAATTTTGACATTTTATGGTATTTTTCCACCCCTCCCCCTTCTCTCCACCTAAGTCAGTCTCTCACAGTCTTCTTCCTTTCTCCATAGCTGATTATGTTCCACTTCTCCAGAAGCTGGAGTTTCCCTTTCCCCTAGGTAGGTTAAGTTTCTTTTTACCACGTGGAGAATGGTAGGATTGCAGCCAATGATGAAAGGCAGACTTCGGAAGCCCTTGATACGATGAGCTATACGAACAGGGAGCTCGTGGTGAAGGTAACGGGCACTTTTCTGGAAAGCAAGGATGTATGTTTTATGTGTGGAACCTCAAACAAGAGCAGGATATAAAAAGGGAGTAGCGGTGATGTGGTGAATGATAGGTGGGCTCAAGGAGAAGGACCACAAGATGCTTACCAGCAGGTGGCTGCCATCCTGGGAACGGCCTGAGTACAACATCATGGTGGGAGTGAGACGGACAGAAGGCTGAAAATACGGACAGATGATTGATAGCTTCCTAACATAAACTTTGCTATCTCCTCCAATTTTTCCCCACCATGGAGTACTCTTTTCCTCTAGCATATCCCACCTTCTCAGCTGCAGCATCAATGGCTGACTGGTTGTAGAAAGAGGTGACAGTCTTGGACCGCTCTCTGGCCAGTTCCATGTGATGGGTGTCAGTGGCCGAAGTGGACCAGAATCGAAGAGCCGGGGAAGCCAGTGGCCAGAGTGGGGAACCCCCACGGGGGCCGCCCCCCAGCACTGATGCTAAGAGCATTGTCCTATCCCCCCCTGTTTATCCTCTTGATGGGCCTCCAAGTGAACCCAGGAGGTGGGTCAGAATTGGCTGGGTGAGGCTAGGGGGAGCTGGCTCACCTGAGATTTAGGGGGGAGGACAGGAAACAAAGGGTAGGCCTGGTAGACCCACTCCCATCTATAGGAAGAAAGTAGAGAAGGATGTGACCACGAGAACAGTTCCACCTCCCGGGATTTCCCTGAAACTGTTCTGGGGACACCCTTACATTGGGTCCCCAAATTAGACAGATTTCCCTACTAAAGGTATCTCCAGGCCCCAATTCCAGGGAGGAGAGCAGTTTCTGATGCTGAAGGAGGGGGAGTGAGGAGGAGGGCAGGGGCTGACCCTTCTTTCCCCTTCTGCAGGAAACAGACTTCAGCAGCCTGGTGAAAGGCAGCCTCCTGAGGACAGGGAGGTTGGACCCTGCCAGAAAAGCACCAAGCAGCTGACAGCCCTCAAAGAGGCTCTATGCACAAAAGACCAGATAAAAAAGGACCCAGCAGAGGTGGGGGGGGGGGGGGGGGCCCTGGTCATCAGTGACCAATCCAACCTGGGGGATGGGGAGGTAGGGACTCCCCGAGTTCCTCTATCCCGGGGACACCTCCTACGCTGCTCTTCCCCCTCCCTTCTCCTCCACACTACCCCCCAACATATGGTAGCGCCCGGGTAACCTCCAATGCCATTCCTTCCTTCCATCGCCTCCCTTCCTTCCCCCTCCCCCTCACCCCCCACGTCGGCGTAGTGGTAGATCCCTCTTCAGGGCCTGCCATGTAAGACCCCGCAATGGTAGGGGCCGCGTGGGGGGTATGCCATGAGAGGCCCTCACTTACCGCCTGGGCCAGGAAGAGAGTGGGACGAGGAACAGAGCGGATCCGACACGGGTGCCAGAGCGAGAGAGAGGAAGAAGCTGAAGCAAGCGGTCTGCACGTTCGTTCGGACGCTGCCTCCCCCAGTTATCTCCCCCCCTCCCCACTCCTCCTCCTCCTCCTTCTCCTCCTCCTTTTTCTCCTCCCCCTCCTCCTCCTTCGGGGCTCTCCTCCCTCCTCCCGTCTCCGGTTCCTACGTGATGACGTAGATAAAAGAAACCTACGCCGAGGGACCAGGGCCTCCTGGGCATTGTAGTTTCTTTGGCATGGCCTCGCTGAGGACTCCGGCGAAGTTGCGAGATTTGGGGAAGAACCCCAGAACTGACCCGTGAGCTTCTGCTCAAGATCCTCCCTCCTGCCCTCAGTGTTCTCCTCGCCCGAGGAGTGACTTCCGCCCTTCACATCCTTGTTCGGCTCTGTGTAACGGAGGTGACCCCGTTAGCGCTGGTCAGAGAAAGCCCCCGCCTTTCTTTGCGGGGAAGGGGACAGAGCCTCGACCTCGGCGGCGGCGGCCTGATTCGCCGGAGGCCTTTTCCTGCAGGCTTATCCTCTGCTGGCAGTGACGGCTCGGTGGGTCAGGGACTGAGTCGGAAACTAATTAGATAAAGGCTTTTTAGACTTCACCCAACCAGCCAATGCCTCGTTAGAGGAGGAAGCGCGCTGTCGCTGCCCAGAGAACCCGGGTTTAATAGCTCCGCTGCCCGTGTCTCCTCCACACTAGTTTCTTCCTTTGTGAAACAGGCGCTGCACCGGGGGCCGAGACTGAGGCCCCTCTTCAGGTGAAGCGCTAGATCTGCGGCGGGCGCCCCGCAGGCTGGCCCCTGCTTCTGGAGCCCCCCCGCAAACCCCACCCGACTTGAGGAGCGCCTGCCCTCTCTCGGAGGTTGTCTCCAAGTGACCATGGCTGCCTCGCCTGGACATAGCACAGTAGTTGCACGTGGCCTCCTCCAGGAGCATGTGAGCGGCTGGAGTTCTGGACTGTTTTTGCCTTTCTTTGTATCCCAAGCCCCCATCGCAGGGCCCGGCACACACGGTAAGGGGTCACTGTCAGTGGGTGAGAACCAGCTGCAAGGTGCCGGGCTCGGAGCCGCTGTCCCGGGCAGCAGGAAGAGGCGGCTCCCCTTCCACTGTTGGCAGAGTTACGCGCCCCATGGGCTCACTCCAACAGTTAGAAAGTGCGTGAATTCTAAACAAAAGGGGGAAACAGCCGGCCGTCAGGGAGGGGAGACGCTCTCCAGACCAGCCAAAGCTTGGAAGCAGGCGCACTGGAGCAACTTGTAGAAGGCTGACCCCTGGCAGCCAAGAAGAGAACTGACGGTGAATTCCAAAGTGCTCTCGGACAGAGGAGAGGCGACCTGCGGAGACCGTCCCCGGGAGCGCAGCGGGCCCTGTCTGATAGGCTTTGTCCCGAGGAAGCCGAGTCAAAAAATTTATGTAGTGTGCGCTCTGATGAGCCCCTGGCGGACTAGGCGGCCCTCGAGAGAGCCTGAATCAGGGTAAACTATCGGGAAGCCCCGCCTTCTCAGGCGGGGTAGGAGAAGTACTGACAGCATCTGGAGTGGGCCTTTTTGAGTTTGATTAGGCCTTTTATTCAAGTGGATCTTTATTATAGCCCTGCCCTAGGAGGAGGTCTCTGGTTCTATGCATTGAAAAAAAAAATCCAAGGATATGAATAGACAGTTTTTAGATGAAATTAAAGTCA
Organism: Sminthopsis crassicaudata; assembly: GCF_048593235.1. Classification (NCBI taxonomy): domain Eukaryota; kingdom Metazoa; phylum Chordata; class Mammalia; order Dasyuromorphia; family Dasyuridae; genus Sminthopsis; species Sminthopsis crassicaudata. Next base: position 488,962,329 of record NC_133617.1, on the reverse strand, counting down.
TTTCTAGTCATATGAAAAATGCTTTAAATCACTACTGATCAGAGAAATGCAAATTAAGACATCTCTGAGGTACCACTACACACCTGTCAGATTGGCGAAGATGACAGGAAAATAAATTTTGGAGGGGATGTGGGAATCCGGCCATTCTGGAGAGCAATTTAGAACTATGCCCAAAGGGCTATCCAACTGTGCATCCCCTTTGATCCAGCAGTGCTACTACTTGATTTGTATCTCAAAAAGATCATAAGAGGGAAAGGGACCTGTATGTACCAAAATGAAACTGGAAGACGAATGGATGTCCATCAATTGGAGAATGGTCGGGTAAATTATTATATATGAACGTTATGGAATATTATTGTTCTGTAAGAAATGACCAGCAGGATGATTTCAGAAAGGCCTGGAATGACTTACATGAATGGATGCTGAGTAGAAGCAAGAAAACATTGTACACAGCAAGAATAAGAGTATGTGATGATCAACTCAGATGGATTTGTCTCTTTTATTTTTTTAAATTTTATTAAACCTTTATATTTATAAAACATATGTATGGATAATTTTTCAACATTGATCCTTGCAAAACTTTATGTTCCAAATTTTTCCCTTCTTCCCCCAACCCCCTCTCTTATGTGGTAGTCCAATACATGTTAAATATATTAATATATATGTTAAATCCAATATATGTGTACATATTTAATACTACTTTTTTTTTCTTTTGCTGCAGTATTTGGGGTTAAGTGACTTGCCCAGAGTCACACAGCTAGGAAGTGCTAAGTATTTGAGTAGTTTAAGTTCAGATTTGAATTCCCATCCTCCTGACTTCAGGGCTGGTGCTCTATTCACTGTATCACCTACCTGCCCCTATGTATATATATATTTACATAGTTATCTTGCTGCACAAGAAAAATTAGATCAAGAAAGAAAAAAAAAACCTGAGAAAGAAAACAAAATGCAAACAAACATCAACAGAAAAAGTGAAAATATGTTGTGATCCACACTCAGTTCCCACAGGTCTCTCTCTGGGTGTACATGGCTCTCTTCATCACTGAACAATTAGAATTAGTTTGAATCATCTCATTGTTGAAAAGAACCATGTCCATCAGAAATTATCATTGTTTAGTCTTGTTGCTGTGTATAATGATGATCCATTCTTCTCATTTTGTAATGCTGGAGAAACTGAGCAAGATAAAGATAAAGAGAGTATTTAAGGGGAAAATACCATTAAGTCATTGTAAGTGGAAGATTACAACATTTTCTGATGGATTCTTTGAGATAATAATTTCATTCAGCCCTGGGACCAAACTCTGGATCCATTTGGTCTCAGTAAATCTCTCCATTTAATAAATTCTATATTAAAGAAAAGAAAAAAACATCTTAACCCCACAGTATTCATTTGGAAAGCCAAGTTATTTTATTGACTCCTCCCTCCAGATTATATTTCCCTTCCTCTGCAATAATTCCCTTGCAATCCCTTTTAAGGAAAATGTAATCTTCCACTTGCAATGACTTAATGGTATTTTCCCCTTAATGGTATCTTCCTCTTTAATGGAGTTTTAGGCCCCTTATTATTTGCTAACTCTCCTTTCCTTGCCAAAAACTCTTCTGGATTTAACCCGCTGATAATAGCATAATATTTGCCTCTTGATTTGGAGAATTCTTTTGAGATACATCAAGATACCAGCCCATAACCCCAATATACTTTTGGAGTTCAACACTCCCATGACACCATTTGGTGTCATCCTCATCACTATCACTGGGTGGGAGTGTTCAAATAAGTATTTCTTTTGTGTGAAGGAAATAGTTTTATATCTAATCTATTGTATACATTGAGTCCCCTTCTCCATTTTTGAGAGACTAAAATCCTAAATCATTTCTTCAAATGACTTTTTCTGACACTCCAGATTAAGAGCATAAAGTCAAGTCAAGACTTTGCCTATGATGACCCCTCTGCAGGTCTTCTCAAACTTTTTCCACTCACAACACTATTTGGCCCAAGATATTTTTTTGTGATCCTAGGTATATCGGTATATAAAATAGGTATACAAATCAAACAGTTATTGGTAATAAATCATAATTTCATGACTCCCATATTCATTTATGAGATCTTTTATGGGATCATGACGCACAGTTTAAGAATCTGAACTATAGAGGACTGGCTGCTCTGAAGCTGGATCCAATCTATGGTAGGCTAGAACTAGGGCCCTTTAAAAGGCTCCCTTCAACCCAGCAGTATACTTGTTTTGCACATAAGTAAATACACAGTAATTTCTAGGGGATACTAATAGCTTGACAGAGCAGAAAAGAAAGGTTGGACTTTAAGCAGAGTTCTGAGGGAAGCTGGGTACTCTTTATTTTGATTTTTTTTTTTCAATGAAGGTGGAGGATGAAGTGGATATATAGTATTATGGAAACAACATGAGAGTGGACAGACTTTGAGAGAGAGTGGAGGATAAAAGGGCATGCTACTGGTCCATGGGGTCAGGAAAAGTAGAATATAAATAAATAAATGAATAACAAACACTCTCTTTTCTGTTTTGGTATCTGGCTTTGTCAGTACTATTTGGTCTTCATTCCTCCCCAAACTTTATCATGCCATAAAAAACTCCTCATACAGGAAACTCACTCTCCCCCTAGACTTCACACTGGAAATATACTTCCTGTGACCTCTCCCTCTGATTGGTTGGTTTCTTCCAGAACTTTTAAGATGGACACCCAGGCCAATAAAATCTTTTTCTTTCCTTCCTTCCTTCCTTCCTTCCTTCCTTCCTTCCTTCCTTCCTTCCTTCCTTCCTTCCTTCCTTCCTTCCTTCCTTCCTTCCTTCCTTCCTTCTTTCCTTCCTTCCTTCCTTCCTTCCTTCCTTCCTTCCTTCCTTCCTTCCTTCCTTCCTTCCTTCCTTCCTTCCTTCCTTCCTTCCTTCCTTCCTTCCTTCCTTCCTTCCTTCCTTTCTTTCTTTCTTTTTTCTTTTCTTTTTTTTTTTTTTTTTTTTTTTGCAATTTCATGTGCAATAAGCTTTTTTTGTACTATGCTATAGAAATGCTTGCTTTCTTCCATAAATGTCTAAATATCTATTAAAAAAAAAAAAAAAAAAAAAGGCTGTTACAACTTCATAGAAAAGTAGATCAGGATCCTGGTTCATAGCATGGGTGAACTCTCAACAATGGAATATTTCCATCTTTTATGGGAAACTTTATAGAAGTAGCTTGTGGGGGCAGCTAGTTGGTGCAATAAATAGAGCACCAGCCCTGAAGTCAGGAGGACCTGAGTTCAAATCTGGCCTTAGACACTTAACAGTTCCTAGCTGTGTGACCCTGGGCAAGTCACTTAACCCCAATTGCATCGCAAAAAAAAAAAAAAAAAAAAAAAAAAGAAGACGACATAGATTGTGGGTCATGTATAATTTCCATTCCTAGGTTATAAATTTCCTTGGTTGTTGATGTTAGCTTTTCCATTTTCACCTGTCACTTAGTCAAGTTTTCAAGTCTCATGAAATTCCTTATATAAGATCTCAAGCTCCTGATTTATTTTGGATGTATTTTTTTAAATTATAGCTTTTTATTTACAAGATATGTGCATGAATAATTGTTCAGCATTGACCCTTGCAAAACCTTTTGTTCCAATTTTTCCCCTCCTTCCCCCTCCACTTTCCCAGATGACAGTAGGCCAATACATGTTAAATATATTAAAGTATATGTTAAATATAATATATGTATACATATCCATACAGTTATTTTGCTGCACAAGAAGAATCAGACTTTGAAATAAGGTAAAATTAACCTGAGAAGGAAATCAAAAATTCAAGCGAACAAAAACAGAGGGATTGGGAATGCTATGTAGTGGTTCACACTCATTTCCCAGAGTTCTTTCATTGGGTGTAGCTGGTTCTATTCATTATTGAACAAACGGAAGTAATTTGGTTCATCCCGTTGAAGAGAGCCACATCCATCAGAATTGATCATCATATAATATTGTTGTTAGAGTATATAATGATCTCCTGTCCTGTTCTTTTCACTCAGCATCAGTTCATGTAAGTCTCTCCAGGCTGTTCTGAAATCTTCCTGCTGGTCATTTCTTACAGAACAATAATATTCCATAACATTGATATATCACAATTTACTCAGCCATTTCTAATTGATCGGCATCCATTCAATTTCCAGTTTCTGGCCACTATAAAGAGGGCTGCCACAAACATTTTTGCACATATAGGTCCCTTTCCCTTCATTAAGATCTCTTTGGGATATAAGCCCAGTAGTAACACTGCTGTGTCAAAAGGTTTACACAGTTTGATAAATTTTTGAGCATAGTTCCAGATTGCTCTCCAGAATGGCTGGATGTATTCACAATTCCACCAAAAATGTATCAGTGTCCCAGTTTTCCCACATTCCCTCCAACATTCTGCATTATCTTTCCCTGTCATTCTAACCAATCTGACAGATGTGTAGTGGTATCTCAGAGTTGTCTTAATTTGCATTTCTCTGATTAATAATGACTTGGAGCATCTTTTCATATGGCTAGGGATAGTTTCAATTTCTTCATCTGAAAATTGTCTGTTCATATCCTTTGACCATTTATCAATTGGAGATTGGCTTGATTTCTTATTAATTAGAGTCAATTCTCTATATATTTTGGAAATGAGGCCTTTATCAGAACCTTTGACTATAAAAATGTTTTCCCAGTTTATTGTTTCCTTTCTAATCTTGTCTGCATTAGGTTTGTTTATACAAAAGCTTTTTTAATTTGATATAATAAAAATTTTCTATTTTGTGATCAATCAATGTGATCTCTAGTTCTTCTTTGGTCACAAATTCCTTCCTCCTCCACAGTCTGAGAGGTAAACTATTGGATGTACTTTTTGAAAATTAATGTTCCAAATAAATCTTTATTCCTCTCTAGGCTACACTTAAAGACTCTTGAACTTTCTCTACTTCATATCCTCCTGCCCACCATCTGTTGTCTTCCTGCCATTAGAATGCAGTTCTTTGAGTATAGGGTCTGTTTTTCTGCTTACATTTATATTCCTAGCACTTAATACAATGCCTGGCACATTGTAAGGATTTAATAAATGTTTATTGGCTTGACTTTTAGACTTCACAGATGCAAGGGATGTGGACTTTAATTTGGCAAGCTTAGATAAGTAATTGAATTGGGAAATAATATATAAAATAATAATAGCTACCATTTATATAGTGTTTAATATGTTTTAGGTATAGTTATTATGTCATCTGATCCTTATAAATAACCCTGAAAGGTAGGTAGTATAATTTTCCACATTTTACAGAAGAGACAACTGAGGTAAACAACAGTTAAGTGACCTGCCCTGGTAACAAAAGTAGCAAGTGTCTGAGGTTACAGTTGTTTGAGAAAGGAGCCTTCCTGGCCCCCAAGGCTGGCTCTCTATCCACTGTATCACCCAGTTGCCCATATAACATCCATTCCCTCTACCCTATAGTTCTTTCCCAATACATCTCCTCTGCATTGATTCTATTATCCTTCCCTATTTTGATCCTTTGTGAACTATTCAACTGCACTTTCTTCTTCTCTTGAATCCCTTACCCCTTAGACCTATTGCCATACACATCTGCCTACAGACACCTTGCCAAACCTAGTCTCTGTATTATTCCCTTCATTCAGATGGGAAAGGAAACTAGAGGAAGTTAAGTAACTATATTATCTGGGTTCATTACAAATTTATGTGATTTAATCTCAAGGAGGCCCTCATTAGGCAAATCAATAATTCTGCTCCTCCCTAATTAATTCTGTATGGAATTCCCCATAGCTGAATTTCCTAACCTGTTACTTTAAGTCTCTCCTTTGAACCTTGTCTAACTTCACTCCCCAAATTGAGGCCATTTCCCAAGAGCTCTGCCATCTTTCGTCCTCCCCAGATGATTTATATAAATAAGAAGAGATCTTGGAATACAATATTTTAAAAGATGAGAGAGACACAAAACAGAATAACTTATCCTGAAAATTTTAATAGTCTACAGGGGAAAAATGTATCTTTGAAGGAATAAAGGATTTTCAAGCATTTCTGATGAAAAGACCAGACCTGATCTTTCTTTCTTTTTTTTTTATTAATTTTGTAATTTTTTTGACAGTACACATGCATGAGTAATTTTTTTTTTTACAACATTATCCCTTGTATTCATTTTTCCAAATTTTCCCCTCCCTCTCTCTAACCCCTCCCCTAGATGACAGGCAATCTCATATATAATAAATGTGTTACAGAATATCCTAGGTACAATATATGTGTGTAAAACCAAATTTCTTGTTGCACGGTAAGAACTGGATTCCGTAGGTATAAGTAACCTGGGTAGAAAGACAATAGTGCAAACATTTTACACTCCTTTCCCAGTGTTTCTTCTTTGGGTGTAGCTGTTTCTGTCCATCATTGATCAACTGGAACTGAATTGGATCTTCCTTATGTTGAAGATATTCACTTCAATTAGAATATATCTTCATATAATATCATTGTTGAAGTGTATAGTGATCTCCTGGTTCTGTTCATTTCACTCAGCATCAGTTGATGTAAGTCTCTCCAAGCCTCTCTGTATTCTTCCTGCTGGTCATTTCTTACAAAGAAATAATATTCCATAACATTCATATACCATAATTTACCCAACCATTCTCCAATTGATGGACATCCATTCATTTTCCAGTTTCTAGCCACTACAAAAAGAGCTACCACAAACATTTTGGCACATACAGGTCCTTTTCCCTTTTTTAGTATTTCTTTGGGATATAAGCTCAGTAGTAGCACTGCTGGGTCAAAGGGTATGCACAGTTTGATAACTTTTTTTTCCCCCCCCTGAGGCTGGGGGTAAGTGACTTGGCCAGACTCACACAGCTAGGAAGTGTTAAGTGTCTGAGACCAGATTTGAACTCCAATCTTCCTGAATTCAAGGCTGGTGCTCTATCCACTGCACCACCTAGTTGCCCCCAGTTTGATAACTTTTTGGGCATAGTTCCAAATTGCTCTCCAGAATGGCTGGATTCTTTCACAACTCCACTAACAATGCATCAGTGTCCCAGTTTTCCCACATCCCCTCCAACATTCATCATTATTTGTTCCTGTCATCTTAGCCAATATGACAGGAGTGTAGTGCTATCTCAGAGTTGTCTTAATTTGCATTTCTCTGATCAATAGTGATTTGAAACACTCTTTCATATGAGTGGAAATAGTATTAATTTCATCATCTGAAAATTGTCTGTTCATATCCTTTGACCATTTATCAACTGGAGAATGGCTTGATTTCTTATAAATTAAAGTCAATTCTCTTTATATTTTGGAGATGAGGCCTTTATCAGAACCTTTAACTGCGAAGATGTTTTCCCAATTTGTTACTTCCCTTCTAATGTTGTTTGCATTAGTTTTGTTTGTACAAAAGCTTTTTAATTTGATGTAATCAAAACCCTCTATTTTGTGATCAATAATGATCTCTAGTTCTCCTTTGGTCATAAATTCCTTCTTCCTCCACAAGTCTGAGAGGTAATTATCCTATGTTCCTCTAATCTATTTATGATTTCATTCTTTATGCCTAAATCATGGACCCATCTTGATCTTATCTTGGTATGCGGTATTAAGTATGGGTCCATATCTAATTTCTGCCATACTAATTTCCAGTTTTCCCAGCAGTTTTTTTCAAATAATGAATTCTTATCCCAAAAGTTTGTATCTTTGGGTTTGGTCAAAAACTAGATTGCTACAGTTGTACACTATTTTGTCCTGTGAACCTAACCTGTTCCACTGATCGACTAGTCTATTTCTTAGCCAATACCAAATGGTTTTGGTGACTGCTGCTTTGTAATATAGCTTTAGATCAGGTACAGCTAGACCACCTTCATCTGACTTTTTTTTCATTAATTCCCTTGAAATTCTGGACTTTTTGTTCTTCCATATGAATTTTGTTATTTTTTCTAGGTCATTAAAATAGTTTCTTGGGAGTCTGATTGGTATAGCACTAAATAAATCGATTAGTTTAGGGAGTATTGTCATCTTTATTATATTCGCTCAGCCTATTCAAGAGCACTTAATGCATTTCCAATTATTTAAATCTGACTTTATTTTGTGTCAAGTGTTTTGTAGTTTTGCTCATATAATTTCTGACTTTTCTTTGGTAGATGGATTCCCAAATATTTTATACTCTCAACAGTTGTTTTCAATGGAATTTCTCTTTGTATCTCTTGCTGTTGCATTTTGTTGGTGATGTGTAAAAATGCTGAGATTTATGTTGGTTTATTTTGTATCCAGCAACTTTGCTAAAGTTGTGAATTATTTCCAATAACTTTTTATTAGAATCTCTGGGGTTCTCTAAGTATACCATCATATCATCTGCAAAGAGTGATAGTTTGATTTCCTCATTACCTACTCTTGTTCCTTTAATCTCTTTCTCGACTCTTATTGATGAAACTAGCATTTCTAATATAGTATTGAATATTAATGGTGATAGTGGGCAACCTTGTTTCACTCCTGATCTTACTGGGAAACGTTCCATTACACATGATGCTTACTGACGCAAACCTGATCTTTTTATGGTGACAAGGAACTGGAAATTGAGGAGATGCTCACCCGGTGGGGAATGGCTGAATAAGTTATGATATAAGAATGTAATGGATTATTATTGTTCTATAAGGAATGAGCATCCTGATTTCAGAAAAACCTGGAAAGAATTACATGAAATTATCTTGAGTGAAGTGAGCAGAACCAGGAAAACATACATAGTAACAGCAAGATTATGTGATGATAAACTATGATAGACTTCACTCTTCTCAGTGATCCAGTGATCCAAGATAATTCCAATAGTGTTGGGATGGAAAATGCCATCTCCATCAAGAGAAAGAATTAAAAAGACTTAAAGTAGATCAAAACATACTATTTTCACCTTTATTTGTTTTTGTCATGTCTTTTCTCTTTTGTTCCAATTTTTATTTTCTAATATGATCAATATAGAAATATGTTTTAAATTATTGTATTCTATATCAGATTACTTTCTATCTCTGGTAGGGGGGAGGTGAGGGAGGGAAGAAGAAAAAATTTGGAATTCACAAATCTTACAGAAATGAATGTTGAAAATTATCTTTACCTGTAATTGGAAAAATAAAGAGTATTCAGAGGGAAAAAAAAAGATCAGAGCTGAGAACAAATTTACAAATATAATCATAAGCAATCAGAGACATCTAGAGAATCAAATTTATTTAAATAATTAGATGGGGATGAATGATGATGCAGTTTCAATAACATAATAAGTGAAGATAGCAGTATCCTCTCAGAACCTTAATGTTTTCAGAAGGTATTGAGGGAATTAATTGAGAAAAACAGAGATTGGCTTATGGAATGATTTTGTTCTGAGGATTTTAAGAGGGAAACGAGAAGGAAAGTTAAAAGAATTTTAGAAAGGAGGAAGAAGTAGTTAAGTGGTTCAGTGAATAAAGCATCAGTTAGAAGGATAAGTTCAAATTTGGCCTCACACACTTGACACTTATTGTGTGGGTAACTCACTTAATCCTGATTGCCTTGCCAAAAAAAAAGAAAAAAGAAAAAAAAAAGAAAAAAGAAAGGAGGTAGAATTTACTACTTCTTATAATCAGCTCTGAGAAGAGAATATTCACATGCTTTCTTAATGGGTGGGGAGGGTAGAGAGAGAGAAAGAGAATTTGGAACTGAAAATAAATTTAAATAAATGTATAAAATAATTTAATAGTTTAAATTAAATTAAAGAATATACAAAAATGAAGAAATGGGTGAGGGAAGTAGACATCAAATGAAAAGGTGCATCAAATACAATTTGTTGTCAAAATGTATGAAATTGAAGGGAGAATAGGGAGACAGGAAAGGTTTAAAAAGAACATTATATAGAGCGATGGGACCTTGAAGGAGTGGATTCAAAAGGAAGAGAAAAAGAAAAGAATTGCAATCTAAGAAGTGGAAAAGGGCTAATTAAGTTATAGGATTTAAATGTAATGGAATATTGCTGTAATGTAAGAAATTACAAAAGAGATGATTTCAGAGAATCCTGAGAAGTATGAACTGATGAATGGAGTGAGCAGAACCAGAAATACAATTTTTACAAGGTCAACATTGTAAAGAAAAACATTTTTTAAAGACCAAGAATTATTCTTATCAAAGGAATGATCAATCTAGTCTCTGGAGGACCTATGTTAAAGCCTATTATAATCATCTTCTAACAGATGAACTCAAGATGAAAAATTTGTTATGCAGTCATGTCTGACTCTTCATAAACCCAGTTTGGGATATTCTTGGCAAAGAAATTGTAGTGTATTAGGAAAACTACTAGCATAATTGCCTATATCAATAACAAAACTAACAGAAATTATATCAATTATATCAATAGATGCAGAAAAAGCTTTTGTTAAAATCCAACACTCATTCCTATTAAAAACACTAGAGAGTATAGGAATAAATGGAGTTTTCCTTAAAATGATCAATATTTACCTAAAACCATCAGCAAGCATCATATGTAATGGGGATAAACTAGAAATATCCCCTATAAGATTAGGAGTGAAACAATATTGTCCACTATCACCATTACTATTCCTTTTTTTTTTTTTTTTTTTTTTTTTTTTTTCTTTTTTTAGGCTGGGATTAAGTGACTTGCCCAGGGTCACATAGCTCGGAAGTATTAAGTGTCTGAGACCAGATTTGAACTCAGGTCCTCCTGAATTCAGGGCTGGTGCTCTATCCACTGTGCCACCTAGCTGCCCCGCCATTACTATTCAATATTGTATTAGAAATTAGCTTTAGCAATTAAAAAAAAAATTAAAAGAATTAGAGTAGGTAATAAGGAAACAAAATTATTATTCTTTGCAGAGGATATGATTTATAGTTGGAGAATCCTAGAGAATCAACTAAAAAACTACTAGAAACAATAACTTTAGCAGAATTCCAGGATACAAAATTAATCCACATAAATCATCAGCTTTTCAATATGTTACCAACAAAGTATAGCAGCAAAAGATAAAAAGAGAAATTCCATTTAAAATAACTTTAGATAATAAAAAATACTTGTGAGTCTACTTGCCAAGACAAAGCCAGGAATTATATGAACTCAACTACAAAACACTTTCTACACAAATAAAGTTATATTTAAACAACTGAAAGAATATCAAGTACTCATAGGTAGGCTAAGCTAATATAATAAAAATGACAATTCTACCTAAATTAATCTACTAATTGTCATACCAATCAAATTGCCAGGAAATTACAGAATTTGAAAAAAAATTTTTTAAAATTCATCTGAAAGAACAAAGTTAAGAATTTGAAGGAATTAATGAAAAAATGCAAATGAAAGTGGCCTAGTTGTACTAGACATAATACTATGTTATAAAGCAATGGTCATCAAAAGTATTTGATACTGGCTAAAAAATAAAGTAGTTATAGGTTAGGTTCACAATTCACAATAGCCAATGACAATAGTAATCTTCTGTTTGATAAACCCAAAAAACTCTAGCTTCTGGGATAAGAATTTGTTGGTTCTTACTAGGTGCTAAGTCCATACTTAACATTCTCTAGCTCAGGGTTCACACCTTTAGTTCACATATTTAAAAAGAGTTTACACCTTTAGACTTCTGAAAAGGAGTATAATTTTTAAAAGCAAGTTCATTGGTTGTAAGTAGTTCCCACAAGCCTCTGGAGTACCCATAAGCCTACTCTCTGGGAGGATAAAAGGAGGCAACATTGAGTCAGGAAGACATTCTGGTGAAGGTCAAGGAGAAGACTTCCCACACTCTTGGAGGCAGAGTCTGATTCCCACACTCTAGGAGATTCAGAGTCAAGATTTCATTCTCATGTCTACCTTCGCTCTGGTTGGAGGCTCCAGAAGCCTCCAAAGAAACCTGCTCACAGAGAAAAGTATTTACAGAAAAGAAACTTCCTCCCAGAGAAGGATTACAATTGAGAGACAACAGGACACCACAAGAATTCACTGGGAAAACTGGAAAATAGTATGGCAGAAACTAGGCATTGACCAAAACCTAACACCTCATGCCAAGATAGGGTTGAAATGGGTTCATGATTTAGACATAAAGGCAATTCTATAAGCAAATTAAAAGAACAAGAAATAGTCTACTTCTCAGATCTGTGAAGAAAGGAATTTATGGCCAAAGAAGAACTGGAGAATATTATAAAATGCAAAGTGGATAATTTTCATTATATTAAATTAAAAAGATTTTGTACAAACAAAACTAATGCAGCCAAGATTAGAAGGGAAGCAGATAAAGGTCTCATTTCTAGAATATATAGAGAATTGACTCAAATTTATAAGAAGACAAGCCACATTCTCCAACTGATAAATGGCCAAAAGACATGAACAATTTTCAGATGAAGAAATTTAAATAATTTCTAGTCATATGAAAAAATGCTCTAAGTCATTATTAATCAGAGAAATGAAATTTTTTTTGAATTTTTTAATTAATTTTTACAATTATAACATTTTCTTTGGCAGTACATATGCATAGGTAATTTTTTTTTTTTTTACAACATTATCCCTTGTACTCCCTTCTGTTCCGAGTTTTTCCCCTCCTTCCTTTCACCCCCTCCCCTGGATGGTGGGCATTGCCATACATATTAAATATCTTATAGTATATTTTAAGTACAATATATATGTGCAGAACTGAATTTTGTTGTTATTGTTGTTGCAAAGGAAGAATTGTATTCACAAGATAAAAATAATCTGGGAAGAGAAACAAAACAAAACAAAACAAAACAAAACAAAACAAAACAAAACAGTGCTCACAGTTTACACTCATTTCCCAGTGTTCCTTTTCTGGATGTAGCTGATTCTGTCCATCATTGATCAATTGGAATTCGATTAGCTCTTCTCTATGTTGAAGATATCCACTTCCATCAGAATACATCCTCATACAGTATCATTGTTGAAGTGTATAATGATCCCCTAGTTCTGCTCGTTTCACTCAGCATCAGTTGATGTAAGTCTCTCCAAGCCTCTCTGTATTCCTCCTGTTGGTCATTTCTTACAGAACAATAATATTCCATAACATTCATATACCATAATTTACCCAACCATTCTCCAATTGATGGACATCCATTCATTTTCCAGCTTCTAGCCACTATGAAAAGGGCTGCCACAAACATTTTGGCACATACAGGTCCCTTTCCCTTCTTTAGTATTTCCTTGGGATATAAGCCCAGTAGTAGTACGGCTGGGTCAAAGGGTATGCACATTTTGATAACTTTTTGGGCATAATTCCAGATTGCTCTCCAGAATGGTTGGATTCTTTCACAACTCCACAAACAATGCATCAGTGTCCCAGTTTTCCCACAGCCCCTCCAACATTCATCGTTATTTGTTCCTGTCATCTTAGCCAATCTGACAGGTAATGATATCTCAAAGTTGTCTTAATTTGCAGAGAAATGAAAATTAAGACAACTCTGAGGTGCCACTACACATCTCTCCAATTGGCTAAGAGGTCAGAAAAATATAATGGTAAATATTGGAGGGGATGAATATATTAATGGTGGAGTTGTGAACTGATTCAACTATTCTAGAGAGCAATTTGGAATGATGTATTAAACACAGTATTAAACTGTTCATACTCTTTTTTTTTTTTTTTTTTTTTCTTTTTCTGAGGCTGGGGTTAAGTGACTTGCCCAGGGTTACATAGCTAGGAATTGTTAAGTGTCTGAGATAAGATTTGAACTCGGGTCCTCCTGAATTCAAGGCTGGTGCTCATCTAGTGTTTGATAAACCCAAAGATACCAACATTAGGGATAAAAATGCATTATTTGAAAAAAACTGTTGGGAAAACTGGAAATTAGTATGCCAGAAATTAGATATGGACCCACACTTAACACCATATACCAAGATAAGATCAAAATGGGTTCATGATTTAGGCATAAAGAATGAGATCATAAATAGATTAGAGGAACAGACGATAGTCTACCTCTCAGACCTGTGGAGGAGGAAGGAATTTATGATCAGAGGAGAACTAGAGATCATTATCCATCACAAAATAGAAGATTTTAATTACATCAAACTAAAAAATTTCTGTACAAACAATACTAATGCAAACAAGATTAGAAGGGAAGTAACAAATTGGGAAAATATTTTTATAGTTAAAGGTTCTGACAAAGGTCTCATTTCCAAAATATATAGAGAGTTGATCCTAATTTATAAGAAATCAAACCATTCTCCAATTGATAAATGGGTAAAGGATATGAACAGACAATTCTCAGATGATGAAATTGAAACTATTTCTACTCATATGAAAGAATGTTCCAAATCACTACTGATCAGAGAAATGCAAATAAAGACAACTCTGAGATACCACTACACACCTGTCAGATTGGCTAAGATGACAGGAACAAATAATGATGAATGTTGGAGGGGATGTGGGAAAACTGGGACACTGATACATTGTTGGTGGAGTTGTGAAAGAATCCAGCCATTCTAAAGAGCAATTTGGAACTATGCCCAAAAAGTTATCAAACTCTGCATACCCTTTGATCCAGCAGTGCTACTACTGGGCTTATATCCCAAAGAAATACTAAAGAGGGGAACATTGTATGCCAAAATGTTTGTAGCAGCTCTTTTCGTAGTGGCTAGAAACTGGAAGATGAATGGATGTCTATCAATTGGAGAATGGTTGGGTAAGTTATGGTATATGAATGCTATGGAATATTATTGCTCTGTAAGAAATGATCAGCAGGATGAATTCAGAAAGGCTTGGAGAGACTTGCATGAACTGATGCTGAGTGAAATGAGCAGAACCAGAAGATCACTATACACTTCAACAACAATACTGTATGAGGACGTATTCTGATGGAAGTGGATATCTTCAACATAAAGAAGATCCAACTCACTTCCAGCTGATCAATGATGGACAGAAACAACTACACCCAGAGAAGGAACACTGGGAAGTGAATGTAAAATATTAGCACTACTGTCTATCTACCCAGGTTACTTATACCTTCGGAATCCAATACTTAACGTGCAACAAGAAAATTGGATTTACACACATATATCTAGGTTATACTGTAACACATGTAAAATATATGAGATTGCCTGTCATGTAGGGGAGGGAGTAGAGGGAGGGAGGGGAAAATCTGGAAAAATGAATACAAGGGATAATGTTATAAAAAAATTACTCATACATATGTACTGTCAAAAAAAAAGTATAATTATAAAATTAATTAAAAAAAAAAAAAAAAGGCTGGTGCTCTATCCACTACGCCACCTAGCTGCCTCCTGTGCATACTTTTTATCTCTCAGTGTCTCTATTGGGTTTATATCCCAAAGAGATCATAAAAAAGGGAAAAGGACCTACATGTACAAAATGTTTGTGGCAGCCCTTTTTGGAGTAGCAAGAAACTGGAAACTGAGTGGATGTCCATCAATTGGGGAATGGCTGAATAAGTTGTGGCATATGAAGATAATGGAATATTATTGTTCTACCAAAAATGATGAACAAGCTGATTTTTAAAAGGCCTGAATGATTTTACATGAACTGATGATATAAGAGAAATAAGCAGAATCGGGAATACATTGTATACCATAATAGCAAGAATGTGTGATGATCTATGAAAGACTTGGTTCTTCCCAGTGGTTCAAGGATCTAAAGCAATCCCAATGGACTTTGGACAGAAACTGTCATTTGCATCCAGAAAAAAAGCTAAGAAGATTGAATATAAATCAACACATGCTATGTTTATTACTTTTTTCTGTTTTTTTTTTCTTTTTCCCATGGTTTTTTTTTTTTTTACTCTGATTTTTCTCTTTCAACATGATTCACAAAGCAATATGTATTAAAAATAAACAAATTTACTAGAAAAAAAGAAAACTATGCATACATTTTGTTTTGATTATAGCTTTTTATTTACAAGATATATGCATGGGTAATTTTTCAGCATAGACAAGTGCAAAACCTTTTGTTCCAACTTTTCCCCTCTTTCCCCCCACCCTTTCCCCTGATGGCAGGTTGACCTATACATGTTAAATATGTTAAAGTATAAGTTAAATACAATATATGTATTCTTGTCCATACAGTTATTTTTATGCATATATTTTGAAAGTAAAAAGCTCTCGTGTTAGGATTACTGGGTGATATTTTTTTAATTTTAAAAAGATACTATCATGATCCTAGACAGGCAGGTTCTAAATTTTGGTGTCACCTTCAATTCCTCACTCTCATTCACCCATATATACTATCCCCTAGCAGAACTTGTCATCCCTAACTTCATTAAATTTTGCTTTTAAGTCCTCCTTTTTCCATGCATGTGATTAGTCCCATAATAGAGGTGCTCATCACCTCTGGCCTAGACTGTTTAGAATGGCTTTCTTTAAAAAAGGTTGTTTTTCTGGAAAATGAATGGATGTCCATCAATTGGAGAATGGTTGGGTAAATTATGGTATATGAATGTTATGGAATATTATTGTTCTGTAAGAAATGACCAACAGGAGGAATACAGAGAGACTTGGAGAGACTTACATCAACTGATGCTGAGTGAAACGAGCAGAACTAGGGGATCATTATACACTTCAACAATGATACTGTATGAGGATGTATTCTGATGGAAGTGGATATCTTCAATATAGAGAAGAGCTAATCGAATTCCAATTGATCAATGATGGACAGAATCAGCTACATCCAGAAAAGGAACACTGGGAAATGAGTGTAAACTGTGAGCACTGCTTTGTTTTGTTTTGTTTTGTTTTGTTTTGTTTTGTTTTGTTTCTCTTCCCAGATTATTTTTATCTTGTGAATACAATTCTTCCTTTGCAACAACAACAAAGTTCAGTTCTGCACATATATATTGTACCTAGGATATACTATACTTAATATGTATGGGAATGCCTGCCATCTAGGGGAGGGGGTGGAGGGAAGGAGGGGAAAAATTTGGAACAGAAGGGAGTACAATGGATAATGTTGTAAAAACAAAATTACCTATGAATATGTACTGTCAAAAAAATGTTATAATTATAAAAATTAATAAAAAATTAAAAAAAAAGGTTGTTTTTGTTTTTTTTTGTTTTTTTTTGTATTTATATCACCAAAATTCTTCCCTTTATTCCTTTCCCTCCTCACTTCCTAAGAAGCCTTATGTAATTTTAAAAATTTTTTATTTTAATAGTATATTTTTTCCAATTATATGAAAAGATGGTTTTCAACATTCATTTTTGCAAATTTTGAGTTCCAAATTTTTTTTATTCTTCCCTTCTTTATCTCCTCTTCCCCAAGACAGCAAGCAGTCTGATATAGATTATATGTATACCTTCATTTATTTTTTTTCCCATATTTTGAATTGGTTTATTAACAAGGCAAAAAACATTAAAAGTGACAATAGCTGTACAATTAAAAAAAGATTTGTTTCCAATTTTCAAATCTCTTCTACTTTCTTCCTTGTTGTTTATAAAAATTATTTTATGAAAGGGTATGCAGTTTTTAGGTTTTATAGCCCTTTGGGCATAGTTGCAAATTGCTCTCCAGAATGGTTGGATCAGTAAACCTATTTCCATATAAATCAAGTTGGGAAGAAAAAATCAGAACAAAAGAGGAAAAAACACTTGAAAGAAAAAACAAAACAAAGAAAAAAAAAGTAAAAATAGTATACACTGGATTTGCATTCAGTCTATAGTTCTCCAGTTCTCCACCCAGCCCCTCCTTACTTAGTTTTTTGTTTTTCCTCCCTTCCTAACAACTAGTAGTATTTTCTCCTTGACCTTATAATTCTCAAATTTTGCTACAATATTTTTTGGAATTTTCCTTATGCGATCTCTTTCAGGAAGTGATTGAAGGATTCTTTTAATGACTTTTTTTTTTTTTTTTTTTTTTTTTTTTTTTTAAGTTGGGCCTTCAGATAGTCCAATAACTTTTAAGTTGTCTCTCTTTAATTTATTTTTCAGGTCAGTTGTTTTTTCAATGAGATACTTTAATTTTCTTCTTTCCTGCCCTGGAGCTGTTGGGGGTGTCCCTGCCCCAATATATCTGGATCTAGTGTGCTAAATCAACAGTTTTGCTTTGCTGATGCTGGGGTCCTGGGTTTGGGGCCAGGGTTACACTGGCAGGACCTGCACTGGAGGCTCCCAAACCGGTAACACAGACCTTTCCCATTGACTTTCTGAGTCTTCCTTGGTGTTCCCTGGCCAAGAGACCCAGAAGCCTCTAGCACTACTGCTGATTCAGAGATGCTGGTGTCTGGTCTGGCTCTGGGTCTAGACTGCATTGGTGTAGTCTGTGCTGGGATTATGCTAAACTCTCACCCTGGCTCCACAGACTTTTTCTGTTGAACTTCTAAATCGCTTTCAGCTGAAAAATGTTCTATTCTGTCTTTGGGGGTATTCTAACAACAGAAAGAGTGAGAATGCAATGTTGTGTTCCACACACTTCCACATTCTGTTCCCATGATTCTCTCTCTGGGTGTAGATGGCTCTCTTCATCACTGAACAAGTGGAACTGGTTTGAATCATCTCACAGTTAAAAAGAGCCAAGTCCTTCAGAATTAATCATTGTATAGTTTTCTTGTTACTGTGTATAATGATTTCCTGGTTCTGCTCATTTCACTCAGCATCAGTTCATAAAAGTCTCTCCAGGCCTCTTTGAAATCGTCCTGGTGGTTCTTTCTTTCTTTCTCCTGTCACGCTTAGCAGGTGATGTTCTAGCTTCTTGTGCAGTTTTAAAGCTTGGCTTTGAGCAAAGCTCAAACACAGGGCCCCTTTGTGTTTGGTGTCTTGCTTACTGCTCTGGGGATAGCCTTGACTAGTCCCATCTGTTGTCTGATTACCTGGAATGGACATTCTCCTGCTGGTTTGCTCTGCTATTATTTCATCAAGTCAGGACAGAGGTCTTCTACTTCTGATCTGCTGATCTGACTTTCCTGGATACCTTCTGAGCTGGGCTGCATACCTTTTTCATCTCAGTAAGACTGACCTTTCTTGAAGTCCTTTCTTGAGCTGGAAAATTGTTTTGTTTCATCTCTTCATAGGTCCTGCTACTCCAGACTCCGTTCAGAACTTGGTTTCATGTGGCTTTTAAGGGAAACTGGGAGAGCTTGAGCAGCTTCATGGCTTCCCTCCACTGTTCTGTTCCCTCCTGTTCTGCTTTCTTCAAAGTTGTTACTTCCTATTTCATCAGTTCATGTAAATTTCTTCATGCTTGTCTGTATTGATAATAATTATGTGAAATTGATTATTGATTGATTAGTAGTGAAGAGTTTTATTAATTATAGCAGTAACCATTGTAATCAATTCCTAAAGACTGAGATTCAGAACTATTTTGTAAAGGCCTTAGTAATATGATGCTACATAGAAGACTATGCATATAACTTTGAGCTAACTTGCCTCTTAAAAAAGCTAAAGATGAATGGAGGATAATTCAACTTGATCAGGTATTTTTCTAAGCACTGGGTTGCTTTGGTGCAGGGGGGGCCTGTTGACCTGAGGATTTCCCAAAGGGTGTTGACTAATTCTGCATTACCATAGACTCTGGAAGACCTTTATTACAAGTCAGCACAATATGGGCCAATTAAGTCTTAGTTTATTATATAATATCAACTGAGAGAGTTGATATTATATAATGAACTTATATAATCAAAGTGTTCAAAAGAATTCTATGATTATATGGGTGAGATTTTGATCACTGAGATAATTATTAGCTTTGCTATTAAATAGTTGATGCTTAGACTTTTGTGCTTCTGTTTCTCTTAATTGCAGGTTTATGGAGACAGTTACAATTTTTTACAGTATAGTAACATTTCATAACACTCATGGGCTACATTTTATTTATCCATTACCCACTTGTTGGGCATCTTCATTGATTCTGTTTCTTTTTTCCTTTAAAAAATGCTGTTATTCTCTGAGGTACCATTACACACCTCTCAGATTGGCTAAGATGACAGGAAAATATAATGCTAAATTTTGGAAGGGTTGTGGGAAAACTGTGACATTAATGTATTGTTGGTGGAGTTGCAAAGTAATCCAACCATTCTGGAGAGCAATTTGGAACTATGCTCAAAAGTCAATCAAACTGTGAATACCCTTTGATCCAGCAGTATCTCTTCCAGGTCTGTATCACAGAGAGAATATAAAAAAGGAAAAAGACCCACATGTGCAAAAATGTTTGTGGCAGCCCTTTTTAAAATTGGAGGGAAATGGAAACTGAGTAGATGCCCATCGGTTGGAGAATGGCTGAATAAGTTATAGTTATGAATGTTATAGAATATTATTGTTCTATAAGAAATGATGAGCAGGCCGATTTCAGAAAGACCTAGGGAGACTTAAATGAACTGATGCTAAGTGAAATAAATAGAACCAAGAGAACATTGTATACAGCAACAAGAAGATTATGTGATGATCAACTGTGATAGATGGGGCTCTTTTCTTTTCTTTTCTTTTTAAATTTTTAAAAATTAATTTTATAATTATAACATTTTTTGACAGTACATATGCATAGGTAATTTTTTACAACATTATCCCTTGTACTCCCCTCTGTTCCGAATTTTTCCCCTCCTTCCCTCCACCCCCTCCCATAGATGGCAGGCATTCCTATATATATTAAATATGTTATAGTATATCAGCTTTTAATCCAGTCTGCTAACTGCTTCTTCTTTATAGGAGAGTTTACCCCATTCACATTTGTGGTTAGAATGACTAATTCTATATTGCTTGCCATCCTGTTAACCCCTGCTTATGCTTTTCTCCTTTCCTTCCCTCTTATACCCCTCCCCAGTATTACACGTACCACTTGCTTTTCGCAGCCCTCCCTTTTTAGTATCCCTCCCCCACCTTAAAGTTCCTCCCCCTATTTTACTCCTTTTCCTCACAATTTCTGTATTCCCTTCCTCTTAGCTTACTCCTTCCCTCCCACTTTCCTTTTTTTCCCTGAGGCTGGGGTTAAGTGACTTGCCCAGGATCACACAGCTAGGAAGTGTTAAGTGTCTGAGATCAGATTTGAACTCAGGTCCTCCTGACTTCAGGGCTGGTGCTCTATCCACTGCGCCACCTAGCTGCCCCCCTCCCACTTTTCAATGAAGTGGAAGAAGTTTCACCATAAATCGAATGTCATCCCCCTCCTTTCTTTCTCTCAGATATAATAGGTTGCCTCTTCATGAGATGTAGTACCACCACTTTACCCTTTTTTATGATATAATTTCCTTTCCACCTCTAGTTTCTAGGACAAATTATATATGTGTTCTTTACATATCTTTATGGCAGCAATATAGTTCTCAAGATTTCTTTTTACCTTTTTAGAAATCTCTTGAGTTCTGTATTAAAGATCAAACATTGTGTGTAGATCTGGTTTTTTCATCAAGAATAGATGGAATTAATTTATTTCGTTAAATATCCATTTTTTTCCCTGGAAAAGGATGCTCATTTTTGCTGGGTAAGTTATTCTTGGCTGCATACCAAGTTCCTTAGCTGATGGGGCTCTTTTCAACAGCAAGGTGATTCAGACAAATTCCAATAGACTTGTGATAGAGCCATCAGCACCTAATGAGAGGGCTATGGGGATTTAATATGGATCACAATATAGTATTTTCACCTTTTTTGTTGCTGTTTGCTTGATTTTTTCTTCTTTCTCTTTTTTCCTCTTTTGATCTGATCTTTCTTGTGCTACATGATAAATGTGGAAATATTAGAACTACAATGTTTTTCTCTCTCTTTTTGTTGCTGTTAACTTGCATTTTGTTTTCTTACTCATTTTCTTTCCTTTTTGATCTGATTTCTCTTGTGCAGCAAGAGAATTGTAAAAATATGTTTACACATATTGGATTTAACATATATTTTAACATGTATAACATTGGATTGCTTGCCATTTAGGGGAGAAGGTTAAGGAGAAGGGGAAAATCTGAAACACAAGACTATGCAAGGGTCAGTGTTGAAAAATTATCCATACATATGTTTTGAAAATAAAAAGATTTAAAAAGAAAAAAGAAAAAAAATAATTGCAATGTTTAACCTATATTGGATTACTTGCTATCTAAGGGAGGAGGAGGTTTGGGAGAGAGAAAAAAAAAAATCTGGAACACAAGGTTTTGCAAGAGTGAATGTTGAAAACATCTTTGCATATATTTTGAAAATAAAAAGCTATTATTAAAATTTTTAATGCTGTTATTAACATTTTGTTATACGTGTTCCCTTCTAATTTATCAATAATTTCCTTTTTGCTATATATGCTCATCATCAGGGGCAGCTAGGTGGCGCAGTGGATAGAGCACCAGCCCTGAATTCAGGAGGACCAGACTTCAAATCTGGTCTCAGACACTTAACACTGCCTAGCTGTGTGACCCTGGGCAAGTCACTTAACCCCAGCCTCAAAAAAAAAAAAAAAAAAAATATATATATATATATATATATACTCAAAATCAGAAACTCTGAGTCAAAAAGAGTTGGATATTTCCAAAGTGCCTTTAGAATTATTGTACTAAATCACAGCACCACCAGCAAACTAGTTATGTTTCTATTTTTTTCACAACTCTTCCAACATGTACCATTTAATCTTTTGTCATTTTGCCAACTGGGTATGTTTACATGAGGTGAAACCTCAGGGAAAATTTGTTTTTCTCTTATTAGTAACTTGGAGCATTCTTTTTTTTTTTTTTTCCTGAGGCTGGGGTTAAGTGACTTGCCCAGGGTCACACAGCTAGGAAGTGTTAAGTATCTGAGATCACATTTGAACTCAAGTCCTCCTGAATTCAGGGCTGGTGCTCCATCCACTGCGCCACCTAGTTGCCCTCAACTTGGAGCATTCTTTTATGTGATTGTTAATAATTTGAAATTCTTTTGAAAAGTGTTTTTTCATATACTTTGACTTCATTTGAGGAATGGCTCTTGACCTAATTTATTTCTCTTAATTATCTATATTGGATAACAAACTCTTATCTAAGCTATTTTATGGAAAGTTTTGTTCCTAGTTAATCATATCCTTTATTATCTTAATGCATAATTTTTTTGGGGATGCAAAAGCTTTTCAATTCATTTAATCAAAATTTTCCATTTTGTTTTTTGAATTGTTTCTTTCTCCTATTTATTTAAGAGTTCCTTTCTTAAGAATATCAAGTGCTCATGGATAGGCTGAGCTAATATAATAAAAATGACAATTCTACTTAAATTAATCTACTTATTCAGTGCTATCCCAATCAAACTACTGCCAAAAAATTACTTTATAAGCTAGAAAAAATAATAACAAAATTCATCTGGGAAAACAAAAGGTCAGAAATTTATTTTCTTTCATTCATTCTTTCTTTTTTTTTTTTTAAATAGTTTTTATTTACCAGATATATGCATGGGTAATTTTACAACATTGACAATTGCCAAACCTTTTGTTCAAATTTTTCCCCTCCTTCCCCCCTCCCCCCAAATGTAAAAGGTCAGAAATTTCAAGGGAATTAGTGAAAAATAAAAAATAAAAAAGGAAGGTGGCCTAGCTGTACCAGACCTAAAACTATATTATAAAGAAACAGTCATCAAAACTATTTGGTTCTGGTTAGGAAATAGGATAATGGATCAATGGAATAAGTTAGGTTCAGAAGAAACAAAAGCAAATGACTTTAGTAATCTGGTGTTTGTTAAATCCAAAGACTCCTGCTTCTAGCATAAGAACTCTCTATTTCAAAAAAATCACTAGGAAAAATGGAAAAATAGTATGGCAGAAATTAGATATTGACCAACATCTAACATCCTATACTAAGACAAGGATGAAATGCTTTCATGATTTAGACATAAAGAGTCACTGTAAGCAAATTAGGAGAACAAGTGATAGTCTCACTCAGACCTGTGGAGAGGGGAGGACTATATGACCAAAGAACTAGAGAATATTATGAAATGCAAAATGCATAATTTTGATTACACTAAATTAAAAGGTTTTTGTACAAACAAAATCAATGCTGATATTAAAAGGGTTGTAGAAAGCTGGGAAATTTTTTTTTTTTTTTTTTTTTTTTACAGCCAGTCTTTCTGAAAAAAGCTTCATTTCTAAACTATATAGAGAATTCCTGCCTTTAGTCTGCATCTTGGCTCCACCTCACTATATAGAGAATTGACTCAAATTTATAAGAATACAAGAATACATTGATAAGTGATCAATATATATGAACAATTTTTAGATAAAGAAATTAAAGACATTTCCAATCATATGAAAAAAATGCTCTAAATCACTGTTGATTAGAGAAATGCAAAGTAAGATAACTGGTTACCTGAGTTACAATTTCTCACCTCTCAGATGATAGGAAAAGATAATGATGAATGTTGGAGGGGATGTATAAAAACTGGGACACTGATGCATTGTTGGTGGAGTTGTGAACTGATCCAACCATTCTCGAGAGCAATTTGGAACTATGCCCAAAGGGCTATAAAACTGCATACCCATGGATCCAGCAGTGTCTCTACTGTGTCTGTATCCCAAAGAAATTATAAAAGAGAGAAAAGAATGCACATGTGTAAAAATGTTTGTAGCAGCTCTTTTTGTAGTGGCAAGGGACTGGAAATTGATTGGATGTCCATCAGTTGGGGAATGACTGAATAAGTTATGACATATGAATGTAATGGAATATTATTGTTCTATTAGAGGTGATGAACAGGCTGATTTCAGAAAAGCCTGGAAAGACTTACATGAACTGATGCTAAGTGAAGTGAGCAGAGGGAACATTGTACACAGCAGTAAGTATTAAAAAAAAAAAAAAAAAAAAAAAAGGAAATCCCAAAAGTCATCAACAAAGAGTTGGATGCAACTAAATAAGTAACCATTTTATCCAATAACTCAATAAATTCCACTAGTTCCCTGTTACTTTCAGAACCAAATACAAAGTTCTTTGGTGTTTAAAATTTTATCACTTGGAACCTGTCTTCCTTTCTAGTCTTTCTGCATTAGTCACTTCCCCGTCAGTTATACTAGCTGTTCATTGTTCAAAATCTCCCATCTTTTATCTCCAAGTCTTTGGACTGCTTTCCCTCTTCAAGTTTATTTTTTCTTTTCCCAGACTTCCTTCAAAACTGTTCAAATCACCCTATTTTTCCTGTAGCTGCATCTGCTTTGGAATCACCTGTAGCTTCAAGTGCAGCTAGGGATCCCGGTGGGTAAGCCTGTTGGGCTTGGCAAGGCCTATGAAAGAAACCTTTTTTTTTACACCCGCAGCTCTTAGCGCAGTAGGCATGTTAGAAATATCACTGATAATAAATGATTGGCTGGACATTCATTCAACAAACACAACCATAAACGCCATGCTTCTCGACATGCGGGCTTCTTCCAGAGACTTTCCCTCAAGGAGCCTTTCCTTGCAGAGAATCTGAAATCTAAGGTTTTTTCTCTGAAGCTGGAAGAGAGAAGTAGGATTTCTCTTCTCCCACTTCTCGCCGATTCTGTCCCTTACTGTAGGCTGAGCATTAAATGATGCATCTCCACCAATGCCATTCCATGCACCATAGGGATCTTATGCAGATGACCTGAGTTGCAGGTTGCATGTACTAAACTAAATGAGATAAAAAATTTAAGATACTCTGTATTGGAAGAACTTAAAACGAGCTCTCATGCCCTGTATAATAGGCCATTGTCACCAGCGAGGGTATGAAGTTCTATGCAAATGCTGAATGACTGAAGTAACTGGCGAGAAAAGTCGGTAAACCTCTTCCCCGTCCTCTCACCTCCTACAATATCGTTTCCCCTTGGGCTCAGAAGCTGACACATACAACATCCCGGCTTCCTTGGATTTGGAGAGTGTTAGAGGTGTTCAAAGACCTCGGACGGCCCCTCCTCCTCCTGACACCCCCAAACTCTCTCGACCTCTCGGCTCTCCCGGAGTCTAGAGCAGCGCTAAATCGGGGCGAGGCGGGGGCAGCAGGTGAGCTGAATACGTGGAGTGCCAGAGGGGGAGGGGCGGAGGGGCTAGAAGGAGGAGATGACCATACAAGCCCCGCAGAGGCGGACACACAGCTGTCGGACTTTCGGGTTGATGCTACCCCCTTGTGGTCGCGCCCGGCACTACATCCTACCGAGTCGCATCTATTTGCTGAGCTAGTTTTGCAAACTTCCACAGGTTGTAATTGGATTTCAGTCCCAGCTCTAGGAAGGAAGAAGCAAAGGGAAAAAAGGGCCAACGCGCCCGAAAGTACATCTCCCGCTTTGGTTACCCGTCGTTTCTCCATCTCTGACTTTACAACTCCCAGTCCGCTCCCTTGCTTTTCTTTTCAGTCGGAAATTCTTTTTTTTTTTTTTTTTTTTTCCTACAAGTCCCAGCGGGCTTTGCGCCGCGAGCGCGTTTTCTTTTTTCGGTCTAAACCTCTTCCCAGATTGGACGATTGAATTCGGACAGACGGGCCAATCGGCTTGCAAGCAGGAGTGGGTGTGGCCCTCGTTCCCCGCTTTTCTCCCTTCCCCCGCAGTTGCCCGGGTGGCTGTTTGTCCCGGTTCCGGCTTCTGCTCTTTGGCTGCCTCGGGGAGCTACGATGGTGACTCTCGCCGGCTGGGGGAGCCCGGGGATGGCTCGGCTCGCGCTTTGCCTGGCTGGGCTCGCGCTCTCAGCTTACGCACTGCACGTGAAGGCGGAGCGCGCGCGGAGTCGGGAGTACCGCGCCTATTGCGACCTGGGCGAGTCCATCAGCTGCTCCCGCGTGTTTTCTTCCCCGTGAGCGCGCGGGGCTGCCTCGGGGAGCGGGGTGCATGGAGCATAGAGAGGGATGCTGGTGGCGCGGGGTGAATAGGAGGCGCCGTGAGTGCCGGGCGCGGGCCGGAGCACCCTAGCTGTCCTGGAGCTGCGTTCGGCTCCTGCGGCCCCCGGGGCTGGGCCTGGTGGCGGGATGAAGGGCGATTGCTGTGCCCGAAGGGAACTTAAGGGCACGGGGGCCTGCATCCCTGGGACTGAGGCTGTGGCCGTTGTTGAAAGCGTGACGTGGCTTTACTTCCCTTCAGAGGTCACTGACCTAGCGACTGGACCCCTTAGGAGGGAAGGCTCAAGGCCCTGACCTTTGTTCGCACCTGGGAATTAGAGCGGGGCACGGGGCTGGGAGAGAATAGGTGTCCTGAGAGCCGGGACTAGAAGGGAGCCCCAGCCTGGGGCCTTCTTCCTTTGCTTGGCCCAGGGATCCAGGCAAGCGCTAGTGTGCCTTCTGCACCGGGGTGTTCTTGGGTTCAGAACCCCTCCCCACGGGGTCATCCTTTGGATCTTGGAGGAAGGAAGGAAACACGTTCCTTAGGCACCCACTGTACGGCTGGTGCTGTGCTAATTGCATTACACACATTGGAACTTCTCCGGGGTGGATTGGTGAGGAAACTGAAGCACTAAAATGCCTTGGCCAGGATCAAGCAGTTAGGAAGTATGTGAGACAGGATTTAAACTTAGAGCTTCCTTCCTGCAGACCTAGCTTTCAATTGGCTGCTCAGAAGTCTAGACTTTGGGGGAAGGTTCTATATGTATTCCCAAATTGCCCAATCTAACTCCTTCCACAGAATTGGGATGAGCCTGGGACCAGAAAACACTTTCTCAGCCTGAGTCTCCTTGACTCCTCCCCCCTCCCTTCTTCTGTCCTTTAGATGGAGTAAGGGCTTTGGGCTGGTGGAACCCTTCCTAGGTCCTGAAAGCATCCTGAACCAGTCCAACAGTGTCTTCGGCCTTATCTTCTATAGCCTGCAGCTCCTTCTGGGTGAGTGGGAAGTCCCTGTGCCCTATAGACTCACTTCCTCACAGTGCCCACCCTTCCCCGAAGTCCCTGCCCCTTCCCTCTGAGGTCCCACCCATGCTTTCCTAGAATACTTAGTTTCCTTATGACCCCACCTCACCTTTCGCTTTCCTATCTGGCTAGCAAGTGACCCCTATGCACTCATGATCATCCCCAGGGACTGGTAAGGGAGGATAAAGACCTTCCCCCTGTCCCCGAGATCTGAAAATTCATGAAGAACAGAAGCAGGGAAATTGTTGATGTAGATGTTTACTGGTAATCAGTACAGATTGGCATCATGCCTTGCTGGAAGATGATTAAAAGAGGTAGTCAGAATCATACTGCTGCAATCTAGCAAGACTTCCTGGAGAAAAATGCTGATTTCCCTACCAATGTCTTCTTCCCCCAGGCTGCTACAGTGCTCCATGGGCCTCCTCAGTTTTGATGTTGAGCTCCGTGCTTTCTCTTTTGGGTTCAGTTTACTTAGCCTGGATCTTGTTTTTTGTGTTGTATGACTTCTGCCTGGTTTGTGTCACCACCTACGCCATCAATTTGGGTCTGACTATACTCAATTACCGGAGGACAAGGGGGCCCTTGAGACTACAGGACCGAAATAAAAAGCATCACTGACTTCAATGACCCTTCTGAGGACTGCCAAACCCCTAAGAGAACTCTGATCTCACTCAGGAGGAGCCCACTCCATCAGCTCTTGGAGTTTGGGTGAAGACTGAAGGATGATGGCAAGGATCCATGCTCACAGTCTGTTTTTCTACTGTTGACTTCTTAAATCTCTACCATATCCTTTCTTACTCCCACTTACAAAGACTGTCCCTGTATCCCCCTCCTCCCATGGAATCCTCCAGGAAACCTAAGCAGGTCCCTACTCTCAGTACAGTTGTCTCTGGAGTCACCTGCTGATTCCACCCTTTTCCCCTACACTACCAGTTTTAGGAAAAGCTGGGATAAAAATTGCTCATCTATTATGGGTGGGAGCATAATCAATGCTATTCAATAAAAAAATGAGAAAGACATTGGGCATGTGGACTCTTTTTCTGTCTTGGACCAAAACTAGCCCCACTTCCTTCTCAATAGCAAAGCATTCAGTCTCCACCTTAGGCTGCCTGGGGGCTGGTGAGGATGTGAGTCAGCACTGGGACTTTGTTTAGTCCAGTTCCCCACTGTGCAGAGTCATTTAGGCTCCTGGCAGTCTGCCTCAAACCCCCCCCCCCCCCACATCCTTACCCCACTTCCTTTATGGACTAGGGAGATTTCCTGTCCTGCCTTGGTGAAGAGATCCTCTACCCCAAACAGGAAAGGCCCTTGGGAATATCTTCCATTCCTTTGTCACCCTGGCTGAGACCATAGCATTTTTACTATGAACTTGAATTGCAGTTAGTAACAACTTAATTTTGCTGTTTTATTCCTTGATCCTTCATCAGATTGTCTGGTTAAGATTAGGAAGAGGCATGTACTAAGAGAAAAATTATAGCATTTGAACTGAGGTTACAATGTGGGATGGGAATAAGGATTCAATTGGGATTTTGGTAGAAGCACTAGAATTGGGAGAATGGATAAGATCCTTATGTTTTGGATGCTTTCACTGGTTGCCCTAGGATCAGGTGTTTTGTATTTTGTTTTGTTTTTTTAACAGTTGGGGCCAATAGATTTTGCCAGGCTAGATTTGGAAATATAAGGGAAACTGCTGGGGCACTGGTTAACTGAACTATGAAGAACAAAGGAGACCAAAAGAGAATAGAACAGAAGAAGAAAAATAGGTTTGAAAAGAATGAAAATAAGAAAGGAAAAAAGCTAGAAGACATGCAAATAGGGTCGAGGATTAGGATATTGGGCCAGGCTTTAAGGGAATAAGCATTTATTAAACACCTACTATGAGGCAGGGACTTAATTACCTTAATTGACCCTCAACTTTTGGAGACACTGAGGCAGATGGCTTAAGTGACATATTGTCTGAGGCTGGATTTGAACTTTAGGTCTTCCTGATTCCACATTTACCATCTTAGTGCACCACCTAGTTGTGTTGAAGGGTCTGAGCTTTACCCCTGTAAAAATCTAATTTAAAAACCACAAAGAGGCAGAGGAAGTATTGAAGCCAGCCTGGTGAGGAGGGAATATTGTTGGATGTGTATGTTGAATTAAAAAATATTGTAGAGAAGAGGCAAGTGGAGAATACCACCATTTGATCGGCCTCTTTCTCCTCCAGAACCACACCAAAAGGGGATGGAGATCTTCCTGATGTTATAAGTGCACTCTGGTGTTAGGGTATCAGGCTAAAATAATGAGACTTGAGCCATCCCAACAATATTCTGGGAGTGAGAGGTTCTCTGAGAAGGAAATGTTTTTTTCTTAATTAACAACCCCCAGGGTCAAGTTAGCTTGCCCTAACCTGGGATTATGTCAGGGTGGAGGAATTCATTTGGTGAGTGAAGCAGAATGGGGGTGGGACTTTGACTGGAGGTGGGGCTCCCCAAGGAAAAGGAGACTTGGTGGCCTCCCTGAAGGCAGCACCAGAGCAGAGCTGGGAATAGCATGAAGTGGAGCTGGAGACGAGGACTACTGATATTAGAAGTATTGGTTCTTTCAAGGGGTGAGATCTAGAGGAAAAGGACCTCACCTGTTCAGGGGAAGGAGAGTGGGCTGTGGTGTGTGAACAGCTGGGGCATTATAGAACTTTTCTAGCCAAGCAGCTCCTACGGTTTATAGGACCCTTAAGGGGTATGGTGTTGGGCTTTCTGGAGGGGGGAATCATAAACTTAGGCTGCTTTTGAAGGTTCATTGTGCGAATGACTATACAATTATACCTGTCACTCAATAATTGTATATCTATATATGTGCTTGTGACCATCTGTGTGAGTCCATTTCTATGCTACTGTTAATTCTTTGAGAAAATTTGACTTCACTGATATGTTACTCTAGGTTTTGTGATCTTCATAGTTCACTCTGCTCTCTCTCTGTGACCAACTGTCTATTTGTCTTTGTGTGTGTATTAAGGTGTGGGTATATGTTTTTGGAAAGCCTGAATGGGGATGTCTCCTAGACAAACTAGGGACACGGGAGGTGGAATCTCTGGGTTCCTTCTTCCTCCGTGTAAATATGACCAAGATTGCCTTTTTTCCATCCTTCAGACTGTAGGACAATATTAGGCTAATGACCCCCTATCCTTTCCAAAACTCAACTTTGACTCACCTATTAGGAGACAGACTAGGGTACAGGATGCCTGAGGTCTACAAGGAAAATGAGAGATGGGAAACCAGACATTTAGGTTCAGAGGGCTACCTAAACCCCAGAGATGAGCTTAAAGCCCTCTCCTTGCCCCTTGGATTGCTGAGGGAGGGAGGAGAAATAATTATCTCAGTGTTGCCTGACGCTCTGAATCGGTTCCAGTAAAAGCTGCTTCTGGACCTCATAAATATTTTCTTTCTGGGAGGTGGTGGTGATGGAGTCAGGTAGTCTCTGAGGAGGAGGAGCTAAGGGGCCTCTATCCCTCACTCTAGTTCCTTTCCCAACCTCAAGCCACCATTTTTTTTTTTTTTTTTTTTTGGATAACAGAATAGAATGACCAGTAATCTCTTATCTTTTTTCAGGACTTCATGCAGCTCAACAAGGTAAGATCGAGGACATGAGGTGAGAGGCAGAGAGATGCTTGGATCCAACTAACTATAGGGGTGGGAGTGGGACCTTGCGGTCTAAACTTGAATGTGACTTGAGTCTTATTTGGTAGTAATGGTGTCTGGCTGACCTGGAGGGGGAAAGGGGCACCTATATCCAAACTTTCTCATCTCTAGACTGTGGTCAACGTGGTCCTGGCCCTCCTAAGCCTCAGCAAGCTAATACCATGCCAGGAGAATGGCCATGGCAGGCAAGTGTAAGGCGGCAGGGAATCCACATCTGCAGTGGCTCTCTAGTCTCAGATACTTGGGTTCTCACAGCTGCCCACTGTTTTGACAGGTGAGTCTGGGGAGGCTCATCCATCCACCATGGGATTGGGACTCCTTTCCTTGACTTAGGCACTAAACATCCTGGCTAAGCTTTCATAAGAGTACCTTCTTTTGATGTGATTCTCCACAAAGAACAATTAGGGAACAAAACTAAAAAACCTTAGGTTTAGAAATTTGCCAAAGCCAGGAACTTCTAACCACTCTTATCTTACCCATGTAGGACCTCTGTGACAGATCCGAACTCCTGGACAGTAGTACTGGGCTCTCTGCAGCAAGAGGGACTTGGCTTAGGGGCAAAAGAAGTAGGCGTGGTGTCCATCCATGTCCCTCAGACATATAGCCACTATACTGAGGGCTCTGACATGGCCCTCCTTCAGCTGACTCAAAGCTTGCCTCAGTCTCCTCTCTGCCTGCCCCAGTCTGGCCACCGCTTTCCTTTTGGAGCTTCATGTTGGGCCACTGGATGGGGCCAAGGCACTGATTGGGGTGAGTGTCATTTTGGGGCACTTGTCTGCCTTCCTTGTCTGTCCCTCTGGTACTGTCCCTCAAATCTCAGTCCTAACCCCTCTAGTATAATCTTCCCCCCCCTTTCCCCAGCTCCTGGGATCCTCAGGAACCTGCACCTGCGCCTCATCAGCCGCCCTACCT
Source organism: Sminthopsis crassicaudata (assembly GCF_048593235.1). Lineage (NCBI taxonomy): Eukaryota > Metazoa > Chordata > Mammalia > Dasyuromorphia > Dasyuridae > Sminthopsis > Sminthopsis crassicaudata. Next base: position 488,930,110 of record NC_133617.1, on the reverse strand, counting down.
GTAACTGCCTTTATAATCGGTTGCACTTGCGCCAGCTTTCCAGTCCAGCTCGGCATGGGATGCTGTGTGCTGGGATCCAGCCTGGAGCTCAAGGTCCCTGCCAGGTACCATTAGAGATATCAGAGGCCTAATTGGCCTTGGGGAACTAGGGGAGAATGAGACAAGCTAGTAACAGAGTTGGATGGAATCCAGGAAGTAGGGGATTTATGGGCTCGGCTAGCTGGGCAGGCAGAACAGCTGATTACCAAGTAGTCCTTTGGGGGATGAGATGAATACATGAAAGACACCAGACTGGGCTTGAAAGAACAAAAGAGATGAATGGCTCCAAAAGCAACAAGATGGAAAGATCTATCAAAGTATGTCTTCATTAATCAGGGGCATTCATGAGTCTCAGAGTCCCTACAACAATGCTTCTGTTTATTCTAGGGTGATTCTGGGGGTCCAGTGCTATGTGAGGAGCCAGATGGGCACTGGGTTCAGGTTGGAATCATCAGCTTTTCCTCAAATTGTGCCCAAGAGGACACCCCAGTGCTGCTCACTGATCTGGCCACCTATGCACCTTGGCTACAGGCTCAGGATTTTGGTGCCGTCTTTCTCCACCAGAACTCTGAGGTCTTGGAGAGCAGTGATGAGGACAGCTGCATCTGTACGGGCCAGGGGGTGCCTGGGTCTCAACTTGGGAGGTGGGAGGAGACAGTGCCTTCTCCAACCTGACACAAACGGCAGCTCTTGCCATTTAGTGTCAGGGAGACATGGACTAAAGTTTGTGGGGGAAAAAAACCATTCTTATATTTCTGCATTAAATAACCAAAATAATATCTGAGGTAGAAGCTATAGTCTTGTCAGAAACTTGAGCAACCCAGGCTGGGAGGACTCAAAACTCAAAGGGAACTTGAGAACCATGAACCCAGGCACTTGGGGCCCCAATACTAAATTTAATCCAGATATAAAAGTATCTTTTTCTTGTAGCCTGTGGTTCACTGAAGGAGAAGGGGCCCCATCCAGGTGCTCCTTCTCCGTGGCCCTGGGATGTACAACTGAGGCACCTTGGGCAGTTTGTATGTGGAGGAGCCCTAGTGTCTGAAGAAGTGGTACTGACAGCTGCCCATTGCTTCATTGGGTAAGCCTGCCCTCAGATCCAAGACTCATGGTCTATAACCCCTTCATACTCAAGTCCGATTTTACAAATCCTTCACCCTTCCCTTTCCACAGGCGCCAGACCTTGGAGGAGTGGAGCATAGGGTTGGGTAGGGGTAAGGAGCAGCGTGGGCTTCGCCAACTCACTCTTCATGGTGCTTACACACACCCAGAGGGTGGTCATGATATTGCACTGCTACTCTTGTCCCAACCTGTCACCTTGGGTCCCAGTCTTCGGCCCCTCTGCCTGCCTTATGCCTCCTACCATCTACTTGAAGGGGCCCAGGGTTGGGCACAAGGGAGAGCCCACACGGAAACAGGTAGGTGGCAGTGATCTATTTGGAGAGAGGGATGATATGGAAAAACCCTCATTCTCAAGCTGGAATTAGGGAATCCAATGCAATCCAAGCATTTGGGCAATCTAAGAGTATATATAAATTTGAACAAATGCAAATAACACAACTAGGAGCCGGGAGTCTCCTCTCTTCACAGATCTTGGCTCCTCCATGGCAGTTCCTGTGACTCTCCTTGGCCCCAAAACCTGCAGCAGACTTCATGCTGCTCCCGGGGGACAGGGTGTTCCTATTCTCCCAGGGATGCTCTGTGGCAGTGCTGTGGGAGAACCTCTCCAGTGTGAGGTGAGAATATAGGACCAGAACTCCCAATCTAAATGCTTCTTCCATCTTTGTGTTTCAGGCTCTGTTTCCTTTGGAAAGCTAAAAAAGGTTCAATGTCAGCTTCTTGGTTCTTATGTCTAATGTAGCCTCCCACTAATAACTTTACACCAAGTAGTTCCTAATCCAACCAGGCAACAACCTGTTTTTCTTTCCAACATTCTCTATCCTGGACCACACAATTTTATTATACCCTAAGCATAAGATTAGGTAGTTGTTAATTGGGGTCTCCCAAGAAATGGCCCAGAAGCAAAACTAGTCCTGTTGTTAGGGCCACTACTAGACTGTGAAACTAATAGGAAACCTCAGACTTTTTAAGGCTCAGGCTTTCTGGGCTCGAGATTTGCATTAAAAAAAAAAAAAAATCTTTGTTACTAGGACCTCAACAAGCTCCACCTAAGTAAAAATTTTTCTCTCCTTTGACAATTGGGGTTAAGTGACTTGCCCAGGGTCACATAGCCAGGAAGTATTGTGTCTGAGGTCAGATTTGAACTTAGGTCCTCCTTACTTCAGGGTTGGTGCTCTATCCACTGTGCCAGCTAGTTGCCCCCCAAAGTGTTTTGTTTAAAAAGGTCTATAAGATATTTAATATGTATGGGAATGCCTGCCATCTAGGGGAGGGGGTGGAGGGAAGGAGGGGAAAAACTCGGAACAGAAGGGAGTACAAGGGATAATGTAAAAAAAAAAAAAAATTACCTATGCATATGTACTGTCAAAGAAAATGTTATAATTATAAAAATTTTAAAAAATGCCCCCCTCCCCAAAAAAAAAAGTCTATCCTTTCAATTTAAAATCTAACAGTGTTCCCTGGCTATTCAAATACATTTTAACTGTGGTAGAAGTTGAACAGAGAGCACATAGTTGTGCTCTGCCACAGGACCAGAGTCTTCAGAAAGTTTAATGAAGAGTGATGGGTCTTTTCTCCCTTTGCCAGGGCTTGTCAGGATCACCATTGGTGCAGGATGTGATGGGCACATGGTTCCTGGCAGGGCTGCAGAGTTTCAGTGACGCCTGTAGGGGCCCAGTCCACCCTGGGGTCTTTACTGCACTTCCAAACTACGAAGACTGGATTAGCAGCCTCAAATGGCAGGTCTATTTTGCTGAAAAACCTGAAGCCAAGCAAGAGAACTGCCCGGCTAACCTAAGTATGAAAGCTTGCAAGCCACTGCTACTCTATGACCTTATTTCCTATTCAAACTACTTTCTTTTTTCCAACTTCATTGCTTCCTCATCACCTTGTCCCCAGGATCTTCTTCCAATTCCTACTTTTACTCTCAGGGAAATTGACAGTTTTGTCACCTTGAATAGCCTATTTTTTCTCTCTACCCCCATTTTCCCTTCAGGAGGTGGTCTTTCTAGCTGGTGACTGAGCTTCTCTAAGATATTGACATCATGCAGGGACAGTCCAGAGGTAACTCCCAATTCATTTTTCATAACATGACCCCTATTCTTTTTCCCCACATCATGCTTTTTTTGTCATTACAGGGATGAAGAGACTCAAGATGTGATGGCCTTTGAGAGATCAGGCCATTTTGCTCCCTCTTCACAAGGACAGGCCTTTTGCAAAGACCATTATCATCTTGTAAGCCTGGCTCCATAAGAATACAAGAACCCAGTCGGATTTGGGAAGAAATATGAGTACTGCAGAGCCAGAAGAGGCAGAAGACAACCACCATTAAGACACTCCCCCCTTTACCTCCCAAGTTATCCCTGGCAGAACAGGGAGATTTCAGCAGAATCTTCCCCAAATCTCATTATTCCATCCCTCCCCACCCAACCCATGCATGTCCCACCACACAGAATAGATCTCCCTTCTCCAAATGCCAAATAACACAATATATACTAAAAGCCAACTTTTTTCTTAAAATTTCCTTTTTTTTGGAGCAAATTTCCCCTTTTTTAAAACTTAAATAAAACCTTACAAAATAGACTTTAGAAAATAAGTTACAAATTGTAGCAAAAGGCTTTTCCCCAAGGGAGAAATCTCATTCCCTTCTCCCTCGATGGGAGTCTAGATATCTCCTTTGAACCTATGCTTTTCTCTTCCCCTTCATTCTTAAGACTCCAAAGTTCCTTTGTCCTATATCCCTCTTTCTATGACCCACACAGTAGATCTAGGGTCCTTGATGCTAAGGAAGAGAAAGGGGGGAAAAAGAACTTAATACAGCTCTAATCCTTTCCTAAAAACTGGATAGCCAGCATCCTGGAAAATTAGCCCCATATAGCAGAAAATGGGAGCCAAAGAGAAATGGCAAAAGGGCAGAAACATTTTCTCCAGGGTTGGGATTTCCCCTTCTTCCTAGATGTTTCAGTGGCAAGAAGGGGAAGAAAGCATCTCTGTGTTCTATCCTGCCCCTCTCCTGAGAACTTCCCAAGAGCATGACAGGAGAGATCAGGATATCCAAACTCTCCTGAGTTAAAAGCAGAAATAAGAACCCCGATGTCCCAGTTTTTGGGAGAAACAGTTCAGAGGGAGAAGCCGAGGTCTGGAGGCCACTGGAGTGAAGGGTCTAGGACCAGAGTCATGGGGGTGGATGGACAGGAGATGTGAGATCCCCACCTCCTTCTATAGGTGATTGTGTTTCTCCTGAGGGAAGAGAGAAAAAGACAAAGGTCACAAGCTGATTATATATACTTAACACAGCTAAATAGAACTTTAAATCCTCTAGTGTCTCAAGTTCGGTTAACTGTTAGATGTTCTATTGTTTTGTGAACCTAGAAGCCTGACTTTCTCTTCTTTTCTACTACCATATATCAAATTCTTCTAGTTTTCTTAAAGTGACAAATGGTTTTTACCCCTGAAAACATCCTCTTTCTGACTGGTTATTTTCTGTCACTTTTCCTTTTAGGAATCTCATTTTTCTCCAATTTCCTAAGAGTTATTCTAATTTGAAGGGCCAATTTGCCAAGGATGATTTGGGATACAAACGGGTTAAGTCTGAGATGGCTCAGTTGATATGCAGGGAGGAGGATATTTGGGGACATGACATGAATGGGTTTCATCAAAGCAAAAGAAAGTGACATTTTACAGGGTAAGAAAAGAACTACATCTTTTGGGAATAAAAGCAACAGGCTAAAATAACAAATTCTCTAATCCTACCTCACTTTCCCTTCTAGTATTAAGAGAAGGCTCATTCTAAAGCCACAGTATGTAGACTCCATTCCTGCTTCAGTTTTCTCTGGCAAATGGAAGAGGCTCATCCTATAAAACCAGTGTGGGTGGAGGCATTTTATACTTTGATCCCCTCTGATAAAAAAATGCAAAATGGGGGCTAATTATTGTTATTGCTTCAGCCAGGGCCAGCTTCAAAGAAACAATTAACTGACTCAGCTCTGGAGTAAGAAGCTTGGGATTTAGAAGGGGAAGGATGACTGGGACCTGGAAAGAATTGAGAAATGGAAGAAAAACCAAAGATAACCTGATAAGAGATTTCTTCAAAAGGATGTCTATTTTAGCAGAACTACAGCTTCTAAGGGAATGGAGTAATAAGCTACCAAGGTGATATGGGAATTGAAGGCCAAAAATATGGCAAAATAGCCATGAACTGTGAAGCAAGGTGTTTAAAATGGTGCATAAAATTGGGAGGCTAGGCTCTAGGAGAAAAGGCATAACCATCAGAAGAGAAAAAATACAATATAGTGCACCAGATCAATCAGCAGAAAAGCCATGCTTTCTGTACAGTGGGGAATAGCTGCTCTCTTCACTTTTTTTTTGCTGCCTACTCTTAGAATGGAAAATAATTTTGGAATTTCCAAAGTACAGTACAAGAATTGATTCAGCCTGTTTATTTGCTGAGTAGATGTTCTAGATTTGGTTAGCTAAAGGGGTACAGAGCTGACTCCCCCCCCCAAAAAAAAAGGAGTTAAATTTCCAAAATTTCCAAAAGGAAACAAACAGGTTAATTCCAGCTGCATCCTTATTTATAGCCATCCTGGCTACCCTCTTCTGAAGAAGAGATTCTCTGTTCTTCAGCACCCTGTTTCTCTACCTACCCTGCCCTAGGCCTTCTACCAAATGACATCATATTGCTTTCTAGAAGTAAGGCCATCTACCCATTATCCTACCAGATAATTGGGTCTCCAGACCTAGATTCTTTCCCCCCTACTCAATTCCTTTGTACCTCCAGAATGTAAGAATTTCACAGTTCCTCTTATTTATGCCCAAGCATCTAAAACTTCTGAATACCACTCATAATCGTTAAGTGTATTTCTCTCCCTTGGTCCTTGTTCTCTCCCCACTTTAGTAGTTGGATTTTCAAAATTCCATCTCATCTTGCCCTCCCAACACTCTCTCCCTCCCCACCCCCAACTCATGTTCTCATACCAGTGTCAGTCATTGTCCACTCCTTATGTTGTTGCTGGTGCTGCAAGAAGCTGATTTGGCGGCGGAAGCGGCGAGGGCAATGCGAGCAAGAGAAGGGTCCCTCCCGCGGTGCATGGACTCTCCTGTGGCCTTCTAGTCGGGCTGCTGTCCGAAAGGCTTTGCCACAAACACCACAGCGATGGCGCTTTGGATCTGTGTGTGTCCTTCCATGATTCTTGAGGGCCAATAGGTTAGGCAGTAGTTTGGGGCAGAGGGAGCAAGGATAAAGACCTGTAGCATGAGCTTTTTGATGGTTCAACAGGCTGCCAGCATGACGATAAGAACGCCCACATTGGGTGCAACAGAAGGGACGGTCTTCTTCTATGGCTTGATTTAGTCCCTCTTCTTTTTCCTCCTTCACAGCTATCTCAGACCCTGATATTTCTTTGGTGGCTCTATCAGTCTCCCCTTGCCCTGACATATACTTATCTTCCATATCCCTTTTAGTCTCAATCTCTTGACCATCAGCTTCCTCTGCCTGAGGTGGGGCCTGTCCTTGACCCATGGCATGGGTTCGCTGATGGCTAGTCAGTTCACGGGAGGCACGGAAAGCTTTTCCACAGTGAGGGCACTTGAAGCGGCGGGTTGCTGTGTGAATACGACCATGGTTTTTGGCGGCCATGGGATTTGAAAATTCCTTAGAGCAGAGCTGACAGTAGTATCGGCCCGTTTTGTGAGTATTGCGGTGGTTTAGAAGGCTGCCTGCATGACGGTAGGTCTTGCCACATTGTGCACAGCAAAAGGGGCGGAGTTCTAGCTGGGACTGAGAACTGCTATCTTGGTCCTGGGTCTGCCCACTATCCCAACCTTCTAGGCTACTTAAATCCGGGTCATTAGGTTGATTATCTTCCTGACTGCATGGACTCCCAAATTTATAGTCACTAGAGGTAGCATGTTTTTGGCTACCTGGTTTACTCACTGGTATCTCATTAATATACCACCCATCTGTTTTCCCAGTGATCCAAGAGAATGACTCTCCATTGCCTTCCTGACCACCTGATAACCCACTGGGGCCCTGACCTAATTCTTCTGTGCCCTTGGTTTGGTTATCAATCTGAGCTCCAACTTCATACTCACGTGATCTTCCTTCTAGTTCACTGATATCTGCTTGATTCTCATCTTTGACAGTTGTTTGGCTGAGTACTTTAATCACATTTATCTCCCTCTTACTCGATGCCTCATGCTCCCGTAAATGCCTCTCCAGAGATGCTCGTCTAGGGAAACTGCGGCTACAAAGGGCACATCGAACAGCTACCCGAGGCCCACCCCCACGCCTTGCCCTTCCTGTCCGTCGTCTCCTACTTTCTGAGTGTAGGCGCTGGTGGTTCTTTAGTGCCATACGGTTTGAATATGTTTTAGGGCAGGTTGGACAACTGTACTGTCCTATCTCATGGCTCCTCCGATGGTTTAGGAGGCTTCCAGCATGCCGGTAAGTCCTGCCACATTGCCCACAGCGGAAAGGTCGTTCATCTCGTGGTAGTGAGGGTGATTTTGGCAGTAACTTTCGAACTCCTGAATTGCCATTTCGCTGCTCCCCATGGACACGCTGATGGTTAGCCAGCTGTTTTCGCAACCGAAAAGCTTTACCACATTCTCCACAATGAAACCGACGGGGTTCAGCATGAATACGTCGGTGGTTTTTGAGAGCCATGAGATTAGAGAAACCCTTGGAGCATGCCTGGCAGCCAAAATGTCCTGTTTGATGGCTCTGTCGATGGTTAATAAGGCTACCAGCATGTTTATATGTCCGACCACACAATTCACAGCCAAAGGGACGATCCATACTGGCTTCCTCTGAATTCCCCTCTTCTATGCCACTGTCTTTTAGTGGCACTTCCTCCTGCTTTATAGTGGTCTCTTCTGGCTCTTTCTTAATGGATATTTCTTCCACTGCCTTCTCTTTAAGCTCCTGCTGTTCTTCTAATGGCATCTGCAACAGTCCTATCTCTGATGACGTTTGTGTTTCCTTGTTTTCTACCACAGGGTGGACCCCTAACTGGGGTTCTGCCCCTTTGCACCGGGGATGATTACGCAAATGATTTCGGTAGGCAGCCAAATTGGGATATCTTCGGGCACAGATAGGACAGGCAAAATCTCCTGTTTGGTGAGTTTTTCGATGGTTTACCAGGCTCCCACCATGACGATAGGTCTTACCACACTGACTACATTGAAAGGGACGAGGCTGCGCAGGAGAAAAGGCCTCAGGAACAGCTTCTACATTGGTGCCATCTATGTCTAGTACAGAAGTCGCATCCACAGTCCCTACAGCTTCCACACTGTCTCTGGACATAGAGTCAAAACACTCCCCAGAATTAGCACCTGTGTCTTCTCGAGAGATAGAGTCCACAGTACTTTCAGAAGTATCACCCACAGTTGTTTCTGAGATCTCATTCTTCTCCCCCATGTCTGCAGAAGTCACATCAATTCTATCTACAGAAATATTCCCTAGACTTTGATGGTGGCGCTCCAGACTTCCTAGGTCATCATATGTCTGGCCACAGCAGGCACAGATGTGCCCATAACCAGCTCCATCTAGTCCCTCTACTTCCCGCTGCAATTGATTTAGTAGCTCTGCTTCTGAGAGTTGCAAGGGAGTGGAGTTAGAGGCCAATTCCTCTTCTTCTTCATCCTCTGAAGAACCTTGGCTCTCACCCGGAGAATCATGGGCCTGACTTCTATGCTGCCTATAATCTGCCCGCCCAGGGAAGATCATGCCACAAAGGCAACAAAGAAAAGGCTGCCCTGATGTGGCCTCTCCTGGTCCATGGTTCTGAAAATGGCTGCGTAGGGCAGGGAGTGAGTCAAATTCCTTAGGGCAGAGTGAACACTGATAGATTCCTGGTGGGTGGCAAGGTCGATGATTCAGTAAGCCAGCTGAATGGTGGAAAGATCGCCCACAGTCATGACATGTGTGGTGGCCAGAGGTCCGCCAACCATTGAGAGCCTCAGGGCCATGGGAAATGGCGTCACACACACTCTCCTGTTTATGTTCCCCTTCTACCAAAGCTGGAATGTCCCCACTGCCTCTCTTATTGCTTATTGTTACTAAGTTCCCAAAGAAACAGGACTCCTTCCCTTCCAGTCCCTCTTCATTGGTTTTGCCATCTTCATTACTCTGGAAGCAGTCCTCATTTTTTTCTTGCTTACATTTGTCACGCTGAATATCCCCCTGAAAATGGTTCTCATTGTTTTCCAACTTGCCATTGGCCATATTAATTCCATTCACTTTTACATCTTTATAAAAGTCATCTTTTTCTTTTTCTACTTTTATAACCAAATCCTTTTCCTGGTAGTCCTCTGGTGAGGATTCACTTCTATCTGTTACCATCACTCCACTGCTGCTTCCATCAGTGATTTCACCACTCTGCCACTGATGCCTCTTGCTCCGCCTCTGACTATGACGTCGTAAGTGGCTCTTCATGGCTGCCACAGTATGAAAGTGCTTGGCACATGTCCCACAACCAAAGTCACCTGTCTGGTGGGTCTGTCGGTGGTTGATGAGACTTCCTGAATGTCGATAACTTTTTCCACAATCTCTACAGGAATAGGTCCTTGGAGGTGACTCCACTGACTCAGTTTTACTACTCTCCCCTTCATGATGGGTTTGGCCATGTTGTTTTAAGCTTTGCGCATCATCAAAAAGCATCCCACAAAGACCACATATTTGTGCTACTGCCATATCTACTTCTGGATGGCTGCCTATCATCCCTTCTTCACTAGGATCTTCTTCCCCTTGGGTTGTCTGTTGAACCTTCTCCTCTTCTGGGTACTCTTCCTCTTGACTAGGGGTAGAATCTTCCCTTTCTAGGCCAAGAGTGATACCTTCTCCATCATGACTCAATGGTTCCTCTCTCCCTTGACTCCCATTGCGTCGTGCTGCCTTAAAATGCACCCTCACATGATTGCGGAGGGCCATGAGATTTGGATACTGGCGAGGGCAAAGGGAACACTGATATTCACCAGTCTGATGGCTGTGTCGGTGGTTTACCAAGCTTCCTCGGTGACGGTAAGCCCGTCCACATTCATTGCATTTATAAGGGCGATGATCTGTGGTAGTATTTGGAGTAGCAGGATTCTCTTCCTCCTCTGGGTCAACTTCTGGTCGTGTTGCTGCCATTAAGGAAGGCAGTGGTGTTGGAGGTGGTGGTTGATGCTGTTCCTCTTCCCCCCCACTACGACGAGTTTTAAGATGAGCCCGTAAGTGGTTTTTAAGGGCTGCAGCATTGAATAGCTGCTTTGGACAGACTGGACATGGATAGACACCAGTCTCATGACTCTTCCGGTGATTGATAAGACTCCCAGCATGTCGGTAAGTACGGCCACAATCAGCACAACGGAAAGGCCTATATTCTTCTACTCCACCATCATTAAGCTCTCCAGCATCAAGCTCTCCAGAAGTATTTAACTCCCCAGAGGCATTAAGTTCCTTAGTATCACGAAACTGATTTCTATCATGTCCACTTTCTCCATTAGCAGATGACTCTCCTTTTTCTTCCCAGGGTAATTCCTTCCCTTCTCCCTCATGGGCTTGCTGATGTCCCAACAATTCACTAGGCAGCCGGAAAGCCCGAGGGCAACGAGGACACTGGTAAGGCCTATATTGAGCATGTAACCTAGAATGATTCTTTAGAGCCATAAGGTTAGAAAACTCCTTGAAGCACACAGCACAGGGATAGACACCTAGGGCATGGCTCTGACGATGGTTGGTTAGACTTCCAGCGTGTTTATAGGCTTTGCCACACTGTCCACACTTATACCGACGTTCATCCTCAGCAGGGGGGGACTGAGGTGGTCTCTCATTCCCTGTAAAATCCACCATGGATTCAGCTAAGTACTGCTCTAAATTGCTAAGAAGGCTATTGGCTGGAGCAGGAAGAGCAGGGGACTCTGCAGAACCTGATGTGTTTCCCCATCTCTCTATACTTTCTTTAAAATCTGTCTTGTTCTCCCAGTCATCCTTGTGTCCAGGTGGCTTTTCCCAGGTACTAGAAGATTCTCTAGGATCAGGCCCAGCCTCCCATACATGTGTACTTTGTCCATGGCTTGCCTGGTTGTCCCAATTTTCCCGAGGACCAGGCATACTTCCCCAAATATTAGTGGTAGTCATCTGGCCCTGGCTATATGATGCAGCCTCTTTGTGGCGGGGGGGCCTATGCCTCCTGCGGCCCTCTGGGGCATGAGTCCTCAGGTGACTCTTGAGGGCCATAGGATTGGAGAAGTCTTTGTTGCATGTGGTACAGGGAAAACGACCAATCTCATGGGTCCGTCGATGATTGACCAGACTACCTGCATGACGGTAACCCCGCCCACACTGTACACATCGGTATGGCCGAGGAATCCCATCAGCTTCATCATCATTCCTGCTTGGAGGTGAGTGATGGAGTAGCTCACGGTGACGTGCCAGTTCTGGAAGGCTGGGGAAATGACGCTGACAATCAGGGCAGCTGATCAAGGCAGGGGTATCCTCCATGAGGTGGCAAGGCAAATTGCAGAATGCTCAGGAAACACAGGCAAGTGGTAATAGCATCTTCTTGCTCTGGAGAAGCAGCAAAAGGGACTAGAATTTAAAATAAAATAAAAAATTTAAAAGGAAGCATTAAGAAAGGATTTGAGAATGTAATTTACTGTTAAGTAACCCTATCCATTATCTTCATGTTACTTCATGTCCTGCATTAAGACTCTATCCTATATAGTCAAATGGAACCCCAATATCTCAATTTCCCCCAGATAAAAAGAGATAGACTAAGCAAAAACTGAGACTGCCACTTCCCTGGATAAAAGAAAGAAATTTCTATTACTTTTTATTTGTTTTGATCCTCAAAGTCCAGTACCAAGACCCCTTAACTATAGTTATCACAAACTAAAGAACTCCTTCCTTTTTCCTTTAATACCCCCCAAACTTAATTTGACTGTCATTGATACCGCCAACCCACCCTCTTTATTTCCTGACCCAACAAATTGATTTTTATCTCTCTAAAGTCTTTGGGTAAGAATAAAGTTCACTTTTTTACCACCCAAGTTAAAGTCATTATTTGAGCTAAAGCTACACTAATACCTTATTTAAGTTGCTGGGGATCCAACTCAAGAGTTTCTTTGTATCACTATTCTCCAACTGAAGATCTGTTAAGTTAATAAAAAAAAAAAATCAAAACTCAATGTTCAAGAAAAGACTAGTCTTTCTATACTCTCTTTCTTCAACCATTTTACTACTTTAGTCTTTATCTCCCCCCCACTTGATCCTTTGCAGATCATGCATTCCCATTGTTTTCCATCTAATAACTTCACGTATTTTTTAAAATTTGAAAAAAAAGTTTTTGAGTTCACAAATCCCTTTTCACATAATCCTCACAACAACTCTATAAAGTAGGGAGAACAGATTTTATCATTCCCTCCCCTATTACAGACAAAGAAACTAAGACTCAGTAAGAAGTAATTTGGCTAAAGACCTACAATTAAGTGGCAAAGTTAGGGAGTCTTGAACCCAGGTTTCTGATTCTTAAGTCTTATCCTTCTTTCACTATAACACCATGTGCTTCCCTTTTGCTTCCTTGCTTATTATCCCCTCTCTTCAAACTCTTTTCAATCTTTTCCCCTCTTCCTCGGTCATTCTATTACTTTTGTTTTTTCTTCACTTCTCAAGACCTCTTTCTCTCCCACACTTCAACTCTTGGGTCTTCACTATATATTTCACTTTTACAGGCACATAAACACATAACTCTGCTTCCAAAAGGCTCTTTCTTCTGGCTATCCCCACTGGACCCCACGTCTTACTCTTCTCTTAAACCAATCTTAACCATTGCTTTGTCCACCTTTTGGAATCAAAAACTTGAAATGGACACATGAATGTTCTACTTTCTTTCCAGGGGCTTCAGATCAAAAGGGAAGGTCTTAGGTACCCTTCCCCCCATTCCCCCGACAGTAGCCACTATACTGACTCTTCCATCTTCCGGCCCCCCACTACCCAAATCCCTTCTAGTGTCGTGCCCCCCCCACTCCCGAAGCCCAACAAGCCCTCAAGTCCCCTCCCCTCCCTCACCTCGCCTCCCTGGGGGCGGGGAGAGGACGCTGGTCCCTCTCTGAGCTCCCTGCCTCCAGCTCACCAGTTGATTGGGAGGGGCCCAAAGTCCTTCGTTTCCCTAGGGACTGAGAGTTAAATTGGGGGGTGGGGGTGGGGAGGGAGGTCGGAGGGTGTAGAAGACGACAAGGTTGCGTTCGTTCGTACAGGGCAACGGTCGAACGGGGTGGGGGGGGGGATGTCCGAGTCTCACGAAGGCTGAAGGGCCGTTCGCGCGTGCGCACAATGAAGACCACTACTCTTCCTCCTCCCCCATAACCCCCCCCTCAACCGCCGAAGAGTTCTGTGAGGTAGGGAGGGGGTGGGGGAGGGGGAGTAGTCAGTCGCCCGATGCCCACTTAAGTTTCCCCCCCCGGGGGGGGGGGGGAAGAGGGTCTCTCGTCCACGCGCAAGCGCGCTCAGGCCAGGAAGCCAAGGAAGAGGAGGAAGGGAAAGTGGGGAGGGAAAAGGGAAGGGGAAGGAGGGGGAAAGGAAAGGGAGCTCAGCTGGCACGAGCCCGAGGTCTCCCCCGGCTCCGCGGACACTTCCTATTGTTACTAGGAAACAGGAAGTGTTCGCCCCGCAAAGGCTTCCCTACTAACCTCCGCCAAACCCGCCCCGGTAGCACTTTCCCTTCTTTTCCTCTGGCCCAATGGGACCGCCCCGTTTCTGGTGCCTGGGAGCGGTATCCAGGGCACAATACTAGCCCCTCCCACATCACTAGGCACACTTCCGTTCGTCCTATAACTGTTAAACTGAACATCCGGTGGGGTAGAGCTAAAATAGTTCCCGCTATACATTTCTTTAGGAACTGTAATCAAACGATTGCCCGTGGGTCCTAGACAAATGGCTCCCTATAATGTTTGGTGACACTTCTTATAAGGTTCCCCTCTTTGGTTAGTTATTTTCCTCTTCCGGTGACGTTAGCTTCCAAGTGTTATATGACAGTAGTCACCGGAAGTATGGCTTGCTTTAAGTTCTTATGTGTGCTTCGCCTAAATCTTTCCCCACTCAATGACAGCTGAGGGGGTGCGCTTGGTCCTCGACTCTCTTCCAAGAGTTTTACCCACAAAGGAACATCTCTTCTAACATCTAGTAGTGGCTTTCGAACCCTCTCGGATTTTATTTCCGTTAGTCTCCGCCTATTGCGAGCCAATTACATTTTCCATCCTCTTTCTCTCTTAGGGGCCCCGCCTAAACCCTTCCCCCTCCCTCTTAGCGGGAGAATACTCCCCACTTCCGGTGCCTTGCTCTCCTCCCATCTCCCCCGCTGGGTCCTAGCGCCGGCCCTATTTCTAGCGGGAGCTCCGGCTCTGTCCTCTGGAGCTACTGCAGCCGAGAGCGCGTCAGGCTCCCCCAGGTAAGAGCCGTGAGCGCGACCCTGGAACGTGCCTTGTGCAACTTGGGTCATGGAAGTCCCGTTGGTTCGGGTCGTCACAGATGGACTCAGTTTTCCCATCCGTAAAATGGGAGGGGGTATGTGTGGACTAAATTGCCTTTTACTTGGTTCATTGAGGTCTGACATTTTGCTGAAGCAGGTACTCTGCATTGATTCTGGGCCTGGAGGCTAGTAAACCCTTTGACACCTCATTTTACTTCCCTCCCATCCCCCATTCATTAACCCACGCCTATTCCATTTCTGTGCGGTGTCCAGGGATTACCATTGCCCCCAGCCGCTGAGACTCGGCCCAGCATGGTCCTAGAGACCGCCATTTTGCATGCCTTTGTGTGGCGCGACCGGACGCGGCAGCTCCAGGGCTTCCAAGCTCCAAGCCAGACCCTGGAGCAAGGCTCACAGAACGCTGCTTTCCTTACGCTCCTAGGCCCAGCGTGTTGAGAAACATGCTGTATGGTTTCTTAACCTGGTCCTAGTGACCGCCATTTTAGAGGCCTCTCTTTTGTCCCGGGAATTGCAGCGCTGAGTACCTCGGCTCCCTAACCCCTAGCACTCCTCTCTCCTCCTGCTCCGCCTGCTTCCCTCCTTGACTCGGCCCCAGTTTCTTCGGTATCCCAGGAGCCAGCCCCTCCTAAATCCGCCTCCGGCTCTGTAGAAGGCTTTGCTTTCGCCGTGGTCGCCCCTCCCCCGGTCCTAAAGACCGCCATCTTGCCGGTCTTTGTCCAGAGGCCTCGAGGTCCCCTGCGGCTCTCCTTTGAGCTGGGGAAGGGGGGAAGGAGGGAAAGAGGAGGGTAACCTCCTGTCGCTCCAGCTGATTTCGCTTTCGCGATTAAAGCTTTGGCGCGGGATGTTAGCGCCGGAAGGGGAACGGGAGGCCGTGGGAGTTTAAAGCCGGAGGGACCTTTAGGGTCCGGCTGTCTATCTCATTTTGCTGATGAAGGAACTGAGGCATAGTCCTGTCCCCCCTCCCCAGCCCATTCATACAGATGAGGAAGCTGAGGCTTTGGCTGAAGGAAGGGACTTAGCCAAGGGCTTGCGGCGCGGTCAGTGACTGAGTCAGGACTTGGCGCGGTAATGCCAAGTAGGAAGATCTGGATTCGAATCCCAACCCTAGAATTGTAAAATGAGGGGCCAGGACTCGATTTCTTTATGCGCCTTAGGGCCTTAAAACAAAACATTTGTATATGATCTCATTCTCGCCCCCGGTTTTCCAGCCAGATTGGCTGAGTAGGTCCTTTGTGACTACCCAGCCTAAAAAGAATCGCCCCTCCTCCGACCCTGGGCTGTTCCTGGGGACTGAAAGGGGGTGTGTCTTGTTTCTCTCCCCTTCCTCCCTCACGCCCCCTCCCCTGCGGCTCCAGCCTGGTGCTCCCTTTTGTAACTGCCCTCGCAGCTCACCCCCCCCCCCCACCCCCCGGCCCGGCCCGATTCCCTTTCCTCAGTCCTCCAGCCGGACTTGTCCACACCTCCCCCAAGAACTGTCCCTGCCTGTCGGGGTCGGACTTTGTAATCTAGGGGCTTTGGGGCTGGAGAGGCTTTTTACGTCTGCTGGGTCCTAGAGCCCAACCTTTGCAGGCAGTGGAGGGGCGTTGCTCCTGAATGGACCGTTCCCAGCTCGGACCTCGGTAGGAAGGCGTGGCCGGGCCCGCTGGGGAGGTGTGGGATTTGGTGAGGACTCCTTCCTCCGCTCCGAAAGTTGTGGACTTGGCTCGGGGGTCCTCTATAAGAAGCTGGTACAGTTTGGTGCTGAGAGAGTGGGAATTTCTGGCCTTTGCTACGCCTGAAACTGCCAAAAGTGTTCACAAACGAGGGCTGAGAAGATTGAGTTTCGTTCATTGAAAGCTCGTGCCTGGGGTTTCCTTCTCGGTCATTGGCCTCTGGGCCATCAGGGACCTTGAGGATGATTTAGTTGCAGGCACTAAGAGAAGTCACTGCTTCTCCTGGGCTCTCTGAGGTCCATTTCTGCTTTAAATCCGTGATTCAGTGACTCCTGATTCTCTAAGTCAGGAAAGATCGCGATGAGATGAAAAGGAACAAAACATGAGCCAGGTAAGAAAGGAGCATAGCTGCATTCACATCTCTCTCCTGCCTCGGAGTCCTAGATATAGGGGCCAGGGTAAGGAGCAGAACATTCCCCTTCTGGGAAACAAAGTTTCACCTCAGGGAGAAGAGCGAGCGCTAAAAACAAGTGAAAACTGGGGCAGAACTGTGCTTCTCCTGGGATTGCAAGATCTAAGAGAGAGACAGACGGAGGTTTACCCAGGTGAAGGGAAGACTTCAAGGCTAGTGGCAAATGGTAAGCCTTGGGGTAGCCTCAGCCTGAGCCGCAGGGGTTTTCACTTTGAAGATGGTGTGGAGAGTGGCATCTGAATGGGGAAACTAGAGGGAGCTTCTGCAGATAAGGAATGGCGGCCCGCTGTGCTACTGGGATAGGGCCCTGAGGGAATCCGACCGGTGAATGAGGAAACACTGGGGCACACTGCCGGTCAGGGGCCACTGACAGGAGGGTGGGCTTCTCCGCTTGGGTTCCAGGCCAGAGAACTGAAGGAGGACCTGAGGCCAGAGGCACATTCCCCCAATCCCCTCCAGAGGTGACTACACCAACAATTTGTTACCTCCTCCCCCCAAAAAAGAGTAATCAAAGGAGAAAGAACCCAGCTATAGCAAGTTACTATGGGAATAAGGAAGATTGGGGTTCATCTTCAGAGGAGGATCCTGAAGTAAATCAGGCCTCTTCTACTCAAAAAGTAATGTTAATTACCTCACCAAAAATAATTTGTAGAACTCAAAAAAAGACTAGAAATCAAGTGAGAAAGATTGAAGAAAAAAAAATTTTAATTCAAGAAAGATAGGATGATGAAAATCAGTAAACTAGAAAGAGAAATCTAGAATCTTAAGGAAGAAAATGACTCCTTGAAAACTAGAATTGGGCAAGGGGAAACCAAGAAAGTAATGAGACCAAGAAATAATAAAATATAAAGAATGAAAAAATAGAAAACAATATAAGACATCTCATAACAAAAACAAAATATCTGGAGAACAGATCAAGAAAAAAAAATAATAATAATTGGACTACCTGAAAGATACAATTTTTAAAAAGTCTTGATACAAGAAAAAAATTAAAGAATTGTCCTAGGGGGCAGCTAGGTGGCGTAGTGGATAGAGCACTAGCCTTGAATTCAGGAGGACTCGAGTTCAAATCTTATCTCAGACACTTAACACTTCCTAGCTGTGTGACCCTGGGCAAGTCACTTAACCCCAGCCTCAGAGAAAAGGGGAAAAAAATTGTCCTGAAGCATTAGAACAAGTGGGAGGGAAATAAAAATAGAAAGATTTCACAGATCACCACATGAAAGAGATCCTACAAGGAAAACCTATGTCATAACCAAATTCTGAAACCTCCAGATCAAAGAGAAAATAATATGAGCAACAAGGGAAAAACCCAGTTTATATATGACAGAGGCACATTTAGAATCACGTAAGACATAGCATGATGGTTGCATTGAAAGACTTGTATGTAGGTTTTGAAAGACTACATCAAAGAGCAAAAGATTGAGGATTAGAGCCATAAATAACATACCCAGAAAAGTTAAGCATGATCCTGAATGAAAAAAATGGACATGCAGTTATTTGTCAGACTTTCAGGATTTTGTTGCAAAAAGACCCTGAACTCAATAGTGAATTTGACATATAAGATCTAAGAGAAATTTAAGGTAAACATCAAAAATGAATTTGTTTTAAAACTTTTTGTTTTATCTGTGGAAGTATAAACCATGTGCCTAAGATTGTCATTAGTAATTGGGTAATTCAAGAAAGATTGAGGTAGAGCTCAAAAAGTTCTACCCCAATTTGATTTAAAAATCAAAACTGTGTAGGAAAAATAAAAAGAGTAATTGTATTATACAAATGAGATACAAGAAGAAAAACTGGCACAGAAATTAGGTAGTAAAAGAAGCTTGATAATATGGAACTTTACTCATCTGGAAAAAAGGAACAACACATATAGAAAAATCTAATTTCATAAAAAAAAGAGGAGGGAATAAGATAAGGGTAATATAGAAAGGTGGATAGATTAACAGGAATTCAATGAGAGTTATATATTGGTGGGAAAGGGATAATGAAGGGAATGTGGGGGAGAGAATAAGAGGGGTTAGGTTAAATATTAGCAAGGCAAGGTAGTAGGTACAAGTAAAACTGAGGAGTCAGCAGAGATAAGAAATAAGATACATACAAACATAATCATGAGTAGAATTTATTAGAAAAAAATTCGATGTAATAGTCATTGATTTCAGACAAAATTAAAAATAGATTTCGTCAAAAGAGAAAAATAGGGACTCTATATCATATGTCAGCCATATTAATTGATATTATTTTAGAATTTAAAATAACTAGATAGTATAAAGTTGGAATATTGCTGTGGTATAGGAAATGATGAGCTAGTGGATTTAGAAAAATATGGAATTCAGGGACATGTGAAGGATGATGTTATCTACTTTCAGAGAAACTGGATAAATAAGCATAGTATATAGCCTTATATAGAAGTATATGAATATATATAAGTATAGATACCTATGTATATATATGTTTATATATAAATATATCTCTGCTTAATTGTAGCCTTCTTGGAGGAGGTAGGAGAAAAGGGGAAAAAGAATAATGTAAAAAGTACACCGCAGATAACAAGCGAAAACCTACAAGGAAGCAAAATATAGACAGCTTTCAACACAATGTATAGCATTTATTATATAGGCTTTCTTGGAATGAAAATTTGTCTTATATTTTGAATCCCCTCTTGTGTTCTACTATGCACATGGCAATATTTTTCTTTTCTTTTTTTTCTATTTTGTATTAAAGTTTTAAATAAATGAATTTTTAAAAGAAATAGCCTCAAGACCATGTCTAACTTTTGATTTTCCTCCAACATCCTTCTTTCCCATCCTCATCTTCACTGAATTTTCTTTTTGCCCAGTTACATATCCTTATTTCAGAAGAAATTGTTAGATATCATAAGAAATTATCCCTATCCTTTAGGCCTCAAGTTTTCTCATTTGTAAAATTAGAAGGTTAGATTAGATTATCTTTAAAGTCCCTTGTAAGAGCTAAATTATATAATCCTTCAATTCAGATAATGCTATGTATAAAGGAAGGCAAGGGAGATACAAAGGGGGAAAAAACACCCATAGCTCAGTACTCCAAAGAGCTCTTTGTTCATCACTTCTCCCCCAACATCCAAAGCCCCAAAGTCTTGGAGACAAGCTTGGCACCAACTCTCATCTTCCATCCCATTTGATTTTTTTTTTTTCCCCAAAGGTATATGTACCTTGGCCTAAATCATCCACTCATTCCAGTACTGCCAAAATTGACCCTGAGTGAATCATTAGATTTTAATTATGGAAGGGAAGAGATAGTTTAGTCCAAATCCTTTATTTTACAGATGTTAACTGAGACCTAGAGAAAAAGGGTCTTGCTTTGCTATGATCTCATGCCTATGTCAATCAAGAAATCGTTGAGAACCTGTTTGGCTAAGGCATTATCCTTGGGGTATACAAGAGAAAAGAAAGTCCCAGCCTTCAATGGTCTTAATCAGCTTGGAAGGCCAGACATACAAACCTTGAACAAGGTTATGGTAATGTTGAAGCAATTGGGGGTAAGTGACTCTGGTCACACAGCTAGTAAGTGTTAAGAATCTGAGGCTGGATTTGAACTCACATCCTCCTGACTCCAGGGCTGGTACTCTATCTACTATGCCATCTAGCTGCCCCAAGTTCTTTATAAGTTCTTAAAACATCTTAAGACATAATAAAGTTTTTCCTTTACTATTAATCTGTTAGAGATGTTATCTTCATTTTTACAAAGTGAGTCCCAAAGAGGTCAGAAGATTTACATGGCTTTTAAGTGGCTGAATCAGGATTTGAACCCAGGATTCCTGACTGGAAATCCAGTCACCTTTTTGTTCAATGACTATTTCATACAGTGCAAGGAGGGGGGGAGACTTTGTGGAGAAGGTAGGTCTTAGACAAAAAGGATGTAGCATTTGGATAACCAGAGCAGGGAGGGTCAGACTGGGGATTGGGATAGGGAATATAGATATCTCCCTAGGGTACAACATGTGGAAGGAGGGGGAGAGTCTTGAAATGATGCACTCTTTATTAATCTGATTTTCTATAAAGGCACACTTTATTAATACTAGAAAATCCATGTGATGTTTGTAGATGTGTTACACTAAAGATTTAACAACTTGCTTGGGAAGCATGGGAAGGGGAGGGTGAACATATGCTTCCCCCCCCCCCCCTGAGGCTGGGGTTAAGTGACTTGCCCAAGGTCACACAGCTAGAAAGTGTTAAGTGTCTGATACCAGATTTGAACTCGGGTCCTCCTGAATTCAAGGCTGGTGCTCTATCCACTGTGGCACCTAGGTGCCCCAACATATGCTTTTTATCCTGGTTCTGGGCTGGAAAAGTTTGGAACTAGAAAGTATTGCTGCAATTCTGGCTGTTAAATGTGGAAATTTTGAGTTAGACCAAATTGAGGGCAGGGATGAAATTGAGGATGAAAGCCAAATAAAAATACTTAACCTCTTTCTTCTAAGCAGTGGAGACCTACAGAAAGCTTTGGAGCAGGACAGTGACATCATAAAACTAGGGTTTGAGAAGATGAATTTGAAAAATGGACTTGAGATTCAGAATGACCCAAAGAACTGGGATTCTAATGTAGTTCAAACAACATCACCACAATGATCTCATGGGTGTAGGAGCTTTTACAAACTACCTGCCTGAAAAAGAGGATTCTTCAGGAGATCTCTTCCCAGCTGTGATAATTAGGTTCTTCCAATTCTTTTTCTCTTACAAAACCAGCTACTCCAAAGCTCTAAATGGGATCTACCATAATCCCATCCCATTGCCTTCCTATCCCTCAATCCTCTTTCTCTCATCCCAGCTAAGCTGATAATGAAATAGACTGGGCTTGTTAGCCAATCTTATTTGTTTATCCTTGATCCTATGTAGGGCTCAGCTGCCTGGCCCTGACAAAATGGGTGCCAAGATTCCAGGAAGGGGGAAAAGGGATGGGGTAGAGAATGAAAGAAAGTGAAGCAACCAAATCCCCTCTTTTTCTTTTACTTCTACTCTTTTCTGCAGCCACTAATTCATTCAAATAAAAAAATCTGTCCGAGAAAGTCCTTATTATGTTCCCAGCCCTGACCTGAGTACTATGGGAAGACAAAAAGAAATATGAAGAATACCTCTGGGAATGTTGAGTATGTTATCCTGAAAAAGACTTAGTAGATACATGATCATTACTTTCCAAGAGCTGTCAAACTATTGGTTGGACAAGGACAAGCATAGACCTGTTCAGTATAACTCTAGAGGGCAGAAGTAGAATCAGTGAGTGAAAATTACCATAAATGATAATAGGATTAGCCTGTACTGTAACATATGAAGAATTTTTGAAAAGTGAGACTTTAACTTGGTCTCCAAGGAAAGGAAGAATTTGCCCTGGACTCTGTCGTTCCTAGCACTGTGTCTGGCACAGAGCTGTCATTCATTCATCAAATCATTTTTTATTGAGTTGAATGGAGAGAAGGGAAAAAAGTAGGATGGGGTACTTTTCAGCTGAAAGCAGGTCTCCAGGATATATATTCAGAGGAGTTTCTTCTCTGGTAAGTAAGCACTGAGAAAGAAGGCTGATTACAGAGGGCTCTGAATCTTAGGCCAAGGAGTTTGGTCTTGATCTCTTAAAGCAGCCATGGAACTTTGAATCAGAGAAGCAACCTAAAGTATGCTATACATGAGGTTTTTAAGAAGGTTTAGGTTCTTAGAATACTTTTGTGTTTATCTCTGAGAAGACTTTACTTCTAATTTCAGCCACTCTCAATTCAGATTCTACTTTTCAAACGACTCTATTTCCCCCCTGATTTACCAAGGATCTTTTAGAGAGACCTTGATTCTCCTTCCAGAAGAGTTCTGCTCCTAGGCAGAAGGTGGCAAATACTGTTCTGCCTGAAATGCTTTATCTCTTTTCTCTCCAACACACAGCTCCCTCCCCCTTACATCAGCTCTCCTGGAGGAAGCAGAGGGTCTGGGGGATATGTTACTGATGTTCTTCCATCAGTAAGGTTCAGTAGATTTGGCCTGATTTGGGGAGTAGAATCCTAAAGTATTAGAGCCAAGAAAGGCTCCACCTAATCTAATCTGTTTTTTACAGAAAAGGAAATTGAGGCTTAGAGGGGAACAATGTCTAAATGTCGAACTGCAGCAACATTTTAGCCAGAATACAGCTCTCTTAACTCATATTACATTACTACTGAATCAGTCATTGAATCTAAAGACTACCTGCTGAGGGGTAATAAGGTGACCAACTGTTAATGTGACACAAATGTGAGAGACAAGTATAATATAATGAGAGGATTAACTTCCCTATTGTGTTTCAACTTGTTCCTTCTTAGCTGTATTCCATTGGACAAATCACCTAAACCCTCTGAATCTTTTTCATTTGGAACAAAGATAAATATCTTCTCTACCCACTTCACAAGGATGTGCAAAGGATCAAATTGTAAATATATGTGTGTAGCAGCTAGGTGATGCAGGGGATAAAGTTTCTGGTCTGGAGTCTGAACTGAGTTTAAATTTGGCTTTGTAAATCTTAACCTTGTTTGCCTCAGTTTCCTAATCTGTCAAATAAGCTGGAGAAGGAAATGACAAACCACTTCAGTACCTTTGCTAAGTGTCAAGATATTATGAGACACTTTGTCTTCCAAAGCTAAGGATCCCAAATGGGGACATGAAGAATGAAACATAACTGAAATGGCTGAAAAAAGTGTGTGTGTGTGTGTGTGTGTGTGTGTGTGTGTGTGTGTGTGTGTGTGTGTGTGTGTATGTGTGTGTGTGTGTGTGTGTAAAGCCACAAAACACTTTGTTGTTGTTATAACAATAGAGTTCTTCTTCTGGCTGCTGTTGTTTGTCCATTCTCTTGAAAAGGACCATGACATCAGGAAGGTCTCATCATGACATGCAAGTGAATTGGATTTGAGGGAGGGAGGGCTGGGCAAGGTCATCTGCCTCACTTTCCCCTCTAACGCCATCCAGGGGCAGGATATAAATCAAAATGATTGAAGAGAGTTCTATCAGGAACACACCTGGGAACCTCTGGAAACTGATGACTGGTAACTACTTTCTACTACCACTTATCCATATGAAGGCAAATAATACCATCAGAAGGGGCAGGTAGGTGGTACAGTGGATAGAGCACCAGCCCTGAAGTCAGGAGTTCCTGAGTTTAAATCTAGTCTCAGACACTTAACATTTCCTAGCTATGTGACCCTGGGCAAGTCACTTAATCCCAATTTGCCTCAGCAAAAAAAAAAAATAATAATAATAATACCATCAGAAGAAACCCTACAAACATAGCTAGGGTTAGTGGTATCCTGTACATTGATCCAGAGAGCTTGTGGGCACAGATCCTGGGGATTACAAATAGATACTTAAGGTGGAAAAAAAGATGGTTATGAGAAATAAATAGCAAGTTAAGAAAATATTATTTGAAAGAGGCCTTGGTTTTCTAGAGAAGGGCTTAAGATAGAAGAATAGTCCCTTCTTGGCTAGGAATGGAGAACACATATAAAAGGTCGGTAATTCTAGGTAGTAATAAATAATTCATTTGGACCCTTACTTTATTCTAATCAGTATTAATCACTTAGATATGATTCCATAGGAATAGTGATTATAAATTCTGCATATTGGGTCCCAGACTATTAATTGCAGATTCTAAGTTCACTTGTTTCATCATAGAAAGCTAACTAGAGGCCTTCCACCCTTGTTTTTCCTTGTCATGGTGACCAAGCCCAGTGATGACTCAATTACATGGAAAGTCTCCCAAACTTAGTTTTCTATCTCCAGACCATTCTCTTTTGTCCAACGTAAGCAAATGAGCATTTTATGACCATTTAGTGGAGATATCCTATGCTTTGTCCTACCTAAGGACACCACTCCCACCCCCACTTCCCTACCATTTCTAGCTGAGTCATCATTTTTTATTCTCTTAGGAAGATCAACCAATGGGATTCTACTTTGTATAGACGATTTAGAGTGTTCTCTACATAAATGTAAGGCCCCAGAAGAAGGGGGCATCTCAGATTGTGAGGAAGATCTGAGATCCACTTCAGAGACCATGGATCTTTTAACAAAATGCTATTGGCTCAGAGGCCTGCCTGTCTCTTTTATTGTAGATGGACATTTTTTTTTTTTTAAAGATGAACAACAATTTTTTTATTAATTTTATAATTATAAAATTTTTTGACAGTACATATGCATAGGTAAATTTTTTATAACATTATCCTTCTGTACTCCCTTCTGTTCCGAATTTTTCCCCTCCTTCCCTCTACCCTCTCCCCTAGATGGCAGGCATTCTATACATATTAAATATCTTATAGTATATCCTAGGTACAATATATACATGCAGAACTGAATTTTGTTGTTGTTGTTGCAAAGGAAGAATTGTATAATGATCTCCTAGTTCTGCTCGTTTCACTCAGCATCAGTTGATGTCTCTCCAAGCCTCTCTGTATTCTTCCTGTTGGTCATTTCTTTTTGTATGTGTGTGTGTAGAACTGAATTTCTTGTTGCACAGGAAGAATTGGATTCAGAAGGTAAAAATAACAGTTTACACTCATTTCCCAGTGTTCCTTTTCTGGATGTAGCTGATCCTGTCCATCATCGATCAATTGGAATTGGATTAGTTCTTCTCTATGTTGAAGATATCCACTTCCTAGATGGACAATTTTAATCCCCACAAGATCTTATTAGGAAATCTTTAAATTGAAAATGGAAAGAGAAGATTGCTCACAAAAAGCCATTAGGGCAAGTAGCACATAGACTAATAGTGAAAATAACAGTATTTAAGGCCTCAGATATATATATACACAATGCATATAGTATGGACAATAATAAACTCTGAGAACAGGCAATTTGATCTCAATAGGTATCAATAGATTCCTTGGGATTATAACTTCTGCATGCCAAAAGAAACAGATTAGATAAAAGGGACAGTGGGGAAATGTTATATATCAAGAAGGTAATATAATGTGTGGAAATACACAAACCAGAAATGGGAAAGCATGGCAGAGAGAATTTGGTTGAGGATTAATGGAAGGAGAAACAAAGGACAATTTGATGGATATCTAAGCAATAACTACTGTAGCTATATGGGATAGATAGAAGGAGCATGGGAACAACAAAAGCCACTTAATGATCTACTTGGACTTTAAAGAGACATATTCAAAAGATGGAAGCAAAGGTGGTAGATTTTATAGGAAGAACTGGGACCCAGCACAAAAAAAAAAAAAAGTTAATTTAATACAAAAAGGGCTCAGGAGAGGCATAAATCGACAACTGCTCATTGTGAAAAGAACTTCTCCATCAAAGTTCCCTAGAAGTTATTGTTATTGGGGGAAAAAAGTTTCAGTTACAACCTTCCCTACCATAGAGAGGTGATGGGTCCTGTGAACACTGCTTAGACTATATCTGTAGTATTGGTTCAGTTCTAGACACCCCATTCTAGGAAGGATCATAACAATATTAAGCATGTCTGAGAGAAGAGGATGGTGAGAGAATTGGAAGACCCTATCATATAAAGATTTCTTCAATTGAAGACACTAAAGAAGGCATAGTAACTGTTTTCAAGTGTTTTTCTGCTTTTCCCCAGAGAGATGAAATAGGTAAAAAGTTGTACCTGAGATTTTAATTCAATATATGAAACAACTTTTTAACTATTAGAGCCATCCTGAAGTAGTATATTCCTTATGTATAAAAGAGGGGGATGTTGTACATAAGAATTTTTTATCAGTTAGAGATTAGATGACTTTGAAGGAACATTCTGAGATCTCTGTGATAATATGAAATAATTTAAAGTAAAATCAGAGTTAAATGTACTTGGTGCTCATCATTCCATGTAGTCTGTCATCTGCCACCTTTGTTTCCCAAGATCTTTCTGCAACCAATGACTTTTTTATCTTTCAGCCATTGTTTTTTTCTTGGACCTTAGTCACCTCAACTGGATACTTTTGACTAATCCTTATTCCAAACTCTTCAGTTTTCCTTGGCACAATATAATTCTTTTTAACTTCTCTACCTTGTGGACCCACTAGCCTCTTTATATATCTTCAATATTTCTCTTCATCAAGGTTTGATGCTCATCAACTTTGGTGATCTCATCCCTTCATTTTTGTGCAGATGACCACATAGTCATAAGCTTCACTGATCATTTCTATCTAGATGACTCTGAACTCAAATATATGTCTGTAGCCTGAAGTCTTTCCCCAGGTCCAGTCTTGCATATTCCAACTTCCTCTTGGATGAGATAGTATAACTAAAATGCTTTGTAAGTCTTAAAAACATTATATGAATGTCAATTATCATTATATGTTCATGTTCTTGTAGCAGACTGTTATTCCCCAAATAAGCTCTGTGATCTCTCATGTGTAGTTTATTTTTAAGATTCCCTAAGCTCTTTTACCATTTGATTCCTATCCATCCCCTAAAACTCAATTTAAAATCTGTGAAAATTTTTCTGATTCTCACACTCTTCCCCCTCAAGCTGGTAATTATTTTGCCCTCTCATTTCTTAAAAAGTTCTTGATAGCTCTCTAATGCAATAACTACTTAAAATAGTGATTTATAATTGTTTTTTCCTGTATATGCCCCCATCCTCTGATAGACAGTAAACTCTATGATAACAGGGAATTTGTCTTATTCGGCATTGTGCTTTGGGCACAAGGGATATTTTAATGAGTGACTGAATGTTCCTGAAATCCAACATGTCTAAAATGGAAGTTTCTCTTGTCCAGTAAGTCCTAATTTTTCCTATTTGTCTGGGATACTGCTATTTCCCCTTCCATTCTTGAAGATAATCAGGAAATTTGGGAGGTGGCTCTTACTCATTCCCCTGCCTGATCTCTAGATCCAATCTGTCACTAACTGTATTAATTCCTCAAAGTGACTTTTCCTTCTTTTCTATTATCATCTTTTAACTAACCAATGTCTCATCAACTCACACCTACATTACTGCAACAGCCCCTTAACTGGTCCCCCTGCTTTTAGTTTCCACCAGACTAGTGCCCCTGCATTTCTGCTTTGACTATGTCACTCCTCTGCCCAGAAGGCTCCTCCTTTCTTATGAATATCATAAAATCAAAGGTGATAGAGAAGGAAGGGAATTCAGGTCATTTAACTTAAGTTCTTGATTTAATAGCTGGGGAAACTGAGATCCAAAAAACCAAGTTGGTAGTGAAAACCAGGAGGACCAAAACATCTGAGGAGAAAAGTCTAAAGCCAGCCTCCATTCTTAGGATTAAGGAGGCTTTTCCTATTTATTCCTGCTTCTCCTCCTAAACTGTTTATTCATTTTTACTTTCTTTGATATTACTAACCATCCTTACTTTTTTAGACTTGAAAAAAAAAACACTCTTAACTTTTCTTTGATTTCCTATCATATCTGCTTTATTTATGTTTAAAATTAGATTGTGTTTTCCTAGGGGATGAACATTATGTTTTGCTCATCAAATTTTGCCCAAAATGATCTCTTAGGTCTCCTGTCCTAATACTGTACAAATAAAAACGGTACATGGGGTGTAGTGTTGAGTCCAGAAGGACCTGAATTTCAATCCTGATTGTAATTATTGTTACTGAAATTACTTTGGCCCAGTTATTTCCTATATCTAAGTGGCTGTTTGCCTCTTTGTTGAATTAGAGGGAAAGAGAGTGACTAAAATGATCTCCAAAGGACCTTCTTGTTCCAGACAATAAGATCCTACTATATGCATCCTGAAATAATCAGAGTAGATTGCATGGATTTGAACTGATCCTGAAAAGGAAGGGCAAAATTCGGAACTGGGGATTCTAGTTATTCTGGCTGAACTTCCTGCCTGCTTCTTTTCAGTGGAAGCTACTACCTTGGGTCAGCTTTTCCTCCTCTGGGTGGAATGGGGTAAAATATCCCCACAGACTAATTGCCTCATTAAACAAAATTGTACCTGGCTTCTCAGGAAACCCAGTGACTTCCCTAAGGGCTTAAGTGGTGGCTTGGAGATTAATGAAGGAAGTAATTATCGATAATTGAATTAATGCCTGTTAATAAAGACTTTTGTTGGGGGAAGGTGGGTCGGGGGAGAAAGAACTCCTCTTTCTGGCATTCGAAGCTCTGCACAATATGGTGCCACTTTTCCAGCACCGTTGCATACAAAACCCAAGCCACAAAACTTACTCTTCTCTTCTCTGAGACATTTCTGATTCAAGACCTCAGTCAGCACCAATTTTGCGTCTTTCTAATTCACTGTTGAAATGTATCATTAAGAATTATTGAGTAGTGTAATTCTTTACCCATGTTTCATCCCCTTAAGGAACTGTGGCGTTGCCCAGGGGTAGAATTACTCTTGGAATGGTTTTCCCAAAGGGAGGAACTACCAGTGATAGGTGGGTGACTTCTGTTGGGGTGTGGCTCTAATTTGTGTCCTCTCTCCATTCCAGGGGAGGCTCACCCCAAACCCCCATGGAAGTGGAGCAGGTGGAAGCTTCGCCGCCCCACCCAGGCTACACCAGAGCCGGTAGACGATTCAAGTGCCTCTCTTGCTCCAAGACTTTCCCCAATGCCCCTCGGGCTGCCCGGCATGCTGCCACCCATGCTCCCAGTCCTGGGCCCAACCCTGAGGAGAATGCTGCTGGGGGCGGGGATCCAGGGCCCCCCCCAGGGAACTCGGAGGGCCCAGGCAGTGGGGAGGATGGGGAGCCGGCTCCCAAGCCCCGGCCCTTTGCCTGCTCGCTGTGCCCCAAGGCGTACAAGACAGCTCCCGAGCTGCGCAGCCACGGGCGCAGCCACACTGGAGAGAAGCCCTTCCCGTGCCCGGAGTGCGGCCGGCGCTTCATGCAGCCCGTGTGCCTGCGGGTGCACCTGGCGTCCCACACGGGCGAGCTGCCCTTCCGTTGTCCACAGTGTCCCAAGGCCTACGGCACCCTGTCCAAGCTGAAGATCCACCAGCGCTGCCACACCGGGGAGCGGCCCTACTCCTGCGCAGACTGCGGCAAGTGCTTCGCTGACCCCTCCGTCTTCCGCAAGCACCGGCGCACGCACGCTGGTCTGAGGCCCTACGGCTGCCCACGCTGTGGCAAAGCCTACGCAGAGCTCAAGGACCTGCGCAACCATGAGAGGTGAGGGGGGAGGGGCGCCGGCGTGGGACAGATGGTTCAGGCTTTTGGTGGATAAGCAGATTTCAGCTGGTTCCGCTTACTCAGAAGTGAGGCAGATTGAGGGAGAGGGATTGACCTCTGACCGATATAAGGGGAAATCCGGGAATAAGAAGCTGTTTGATAGCCACTTGACATAGATATTTGGGAAGCGATAGTGGAGATTCTGGCTCTGGATACCTCCAAAAGCCTTTCCACATCAGAAAGTCTAATTGGGTAAAAGGGGCTCTTAACCTGGAGTCGCTTAAGGATAGATTACCACCATTTCAGTATAATTAGTGTCCTTAAATCCAATGTATTTTATGCATTTAAAAACATTATTCCCAGAAGGGATCTCATAGGCTTAACCAGCTTATTGAAATGGGTCCATAACCAAAAAGAAAAAAAGTTAAGAATTCCTATTCTAGAATTTGGGTTATGGAAATTAGAGCCCAAACTTTGTGGTCAGGATTGAATCCCTCCTGTTTGGTGCCAAGGAGAACTTTGGGGAATTGGAAGGCAAGGAGCTCAGAACCCTTAGACCAGGGGATCTCAAACTACGGCCTGGCCCACTGAGGACGGTTATGGTCCTGCTGGGTTATGGCAAATGGGCTGAGGGGTGGAGACAGAGTGTGAGCTTTTGTTTTTACTATAGTCCGGCCCTCCCACAATCTGAGGGACAGTGAACTGGCCCCTATTTAAAAAGTCTGAGGACCACTGGCTTAGACCCTGGAAAGAGAAGGTGAGGGGAAAATCTCTGGGTTCTGAGTAGAGAGGAGGAGAAAATGAGGCAGAATAGCCTGTTTGGGACTCTGACTGGAGGGAGCGTTGTCACCTCTGAAATGGAGCTTTGCTGGTAGGAAAGACTGAGGCTAACATGTTACCCTTGGCGTATTTCCTTCCTTTTCTCCCCAATTCAGATCTCACACAGGAGAACGCCCATTCCTCTGTTCTGAATGTGGCAAGAGCTTCTCCCGGTCCTCCTCCCTCACCTGCCATCAACGCATCCATGCTGCCCAGAAGCCCTACCGCTGCCCAGCCTGTGGGAAGGGCTTTACGCAGCTCAGCTCCTACCAGAGCCACGAGCGCACCCACTCGGGGGAGAAGCCTTTCTTGTGCCCACGCTGTGGCCGGATGTTTTCTGATCCATCTAGTTTTCGCCGCCACCAGCGGGCCCATGAGGGGGTCAAGCCCTATCGATGTGACAAGTGCAACAAGGACTTCCGTCAGCCAGCTGATTTAGCCATGCACCGACGTGTACACACTGGCGACCGACCATTCAAGTGCCCACAATGTGATAAGACTTTTGTGGCCTCTTGGGACCTGAAGCGACATGCCCTGGTGCACTCAGGCCAGCGGCCTTTCCGCTGTGAGGAATGTGGACGGGCCTTTGCAGAGCGGGCCAGTCTTACCAAGCATGGGCGTGTCCATTCAGGGGAACGGCCCTTCCACTGTGCTGCTTGTGGCAAGTCCTTCGTGGTGTCCTCCAGCCTGAGGAAGCATGAGAGGACCCATCGAGGGGAAATGGTGGGAGGTCTTGCCACCCAGGAGCTAGTCGTAGGGGTCACACTGCCTGCAGGTACCTCTGTGGAAGGGCCGGCACCACCTAGCACAGTGGCTCCTGGAGTGGGTATGGAATTGGGGGAGTCACAGGCTGGGCTCCTAGGACTCCCTACAGAGTCAGGCCGGGTAGTAGCCTCCCAGTGGCAAGTGGTGGGCATGACCCTGGAGCAGGTAGAATTCAGGGAGTCTGGGGCAGGAGAAGCCCCAGCACCAGCAACAGAGGGTGAGAGTGAGGGTGGGCCCCCCGCCCAGGAGCAACCCCTGGGTACCGCAGAAGTGCCACAGCATGTGTGCCGGGAATGCAAGGAATCTTTCCCAACAGCAGTGGCTCTTAGGCGTCATGAGCGATCCCACCCTGCACTGCGTCCATTCCCCTGCCCACAGTGTGGAAAGGGCTTCCTGGACAGGGCAGGGTTACGTAAGCATAGCCGTACCCACAGTGATGTCCGTCCCCATGCCTGTCCCCAGTGCCCCAAGGCCTTCCTTAGTGCCAGTGACCTCCGCAAACATGAGCGCACTCATTCCACCCCCCAACTTCCTCTTGAGCCGCTGGTTGCCCTCTTGGGGATGCCAGAAGAAGGAGCAGCGTGAAAGCCCCCAGCAGCCTGCTTTCCACACCTCCTGGCTCACCCCTCTCAGCTTCACTCTTTCCCTGGTTTCCCAGCAGCCATTCCTCCACTCTGGGGTTTCCTTCCTGTTCCTGCAGATGTTTTACCTTCTCATTCTTCTCTTAGTACTTCATTAGCACCATCTTTGACTGAGAAGAGGCCTCATTCTCAGAAGATGGGAAGACTGGAAGGATAGGATGTGGTGGTAGGGAGGGCAGACAACCTGAAAGGCCAGTTCCAACACAGTGGCACTTAATAAAAGCTTTGGCTCTAAAGTTTGCTCTATAGTCTGTTTTTTTGGAGAGTGAGTCCCCTGTAACATCCCTGCATCCCTAAGTTTCATCCCCCTCCTCACACTTTCTCATGGATTCTTTCCCATCAGCATTCCAGCAGAACTTCAGTCAGCAGAATGAAAACTTAGCTCTAAACCAACATTACTGAGTATATTAACAAGAACATCCACCACCCAGGCTTAGGACTTCAATCACCTTAGAGGCTTCTCTCTACAGATGACCAACCTAGTTATTAAATTGCCAGGCCTGAAGTCAGGAAGACATCTTCCTGATTTCAAATGCAGCCTCAGACATTTAACTGAGGGACCTCCTAGGCAGGTCACTTAACCCAGTTTGCCTCAGTTTCTTCATTTATAAAATGAACTGGAGAAAAAAATGGCGAACCACTCCAGTATGCTTGCCAAGAAAATCCCAAATAGACTCAGGAAGAGTGGGACATGACTGAACAAAAAGAACAAATAATGATCAGAAACTCCTAAAAAAGTCAACTAATCATGGAGTTTTAGAACTGAAAGGGCCCTTGTATTATCTTGTCATCCCATTTTAAATGAAAATGAGATGAAGCAATTTGTCCAAAGTTACACATTCAGAAAATGATAAGGGGCCTACATTCCTGTGATCTCTGCTATGGGGGAGGCTGAGGCTGAGGCTGATGAACTGCTTGATCCAGGGAACTTTGAGCAAGTATAAACTAAACTGATTGGTGTCCACACAGTCTGGCACAAATATGGTGAGCTCTAGGGAGTGGGAGGTCATCAGGTTGCCCGAGGCTCAGGTCAGAAACAGGAGCTTCCATGTCTTGGTAGTGGGGAACTGGCTTATGAGTGGCTGCAGTACTTCAATCCTGGTTGGGATAGGGAGACCCAAAGCTAAAAAAGAAAAACATAGTTTTATTGTTTTTCTGTTGTGTCTGAGTCTTTATGACCTTATTTGGGGTTTTCTTGACAGAGATATTGGAATAGATTGCTATTTTCTTGCTTATTTTACAGGTGAGGAAACTGAGACAATGAGTGTTAAGTGACTTGCCCAAAGTCACCCAGCTCCAGTCTGAAGCCAGATTTGAATTCTAGCTGCCCCTCAAATACCCTAGTTTGCATTTAAGGTTCCCAAACTACCTTTCCAGCATTATGGCTACTGTTACATTGTGCATACCATTTATTCCAGCTATACCAGAATGAGCTGTGCTCCAAATTTGCCCACAGTTTATTGCCTCCTTGATTCAACTCCTATTGCTCTGACTTAGAATTTATCTCATTTTCTGCATCTGTAAAACAAATGGGTTAGATCTGATGATTTCTTCCAGCTGCAAGTCTGTGAATCTACATGTCAATTTCCTTCAAAGCTCAGTCATCTCTACCATAAAGCCTTCCCTAATTCCCCCTTGTCAGAAGTTTTTCCTCCCCTCAAAACCCATTTGGAACTTTGAACTCTAATGTACTTTCAAATTCTACTACAGACTGTAGGAGTTTGTGTGCATGTTTTATCTTCCCTGATAAAATGACAGGTCCTTCAAGGCAAGGCTGCACACACTGAATACACTGGGACTGTTAGAGGGTGCAGTGGAGAGAGCACTGGCCCTGAGTCAGGAATCTGAGTTCAAATCTGGCCTCAAACACTTCCTAGCTGTGTGATCCTGGGAGTCAGTTAACTCCAACTGCCTCAAAAGAAAATAAATAAATGTTGAATGCATGAATGATAGCCAAGAGACTGGCAGCAAGGAAGCTCTAGCCCTTTCTTTTGACTATTAAATCAACCAACCTTTTACAATTGCATTTTTATATTTTTGGTCGTTGCTAAGTTTTGAGTTGTCAGAGTCTCTGAGACCCCATTCATTTTTTTGTTTGTTCTTTGTAAAGATACTGGAGTGGTTTGTCATTTCCTCCTCCAGCTCATTTTACAGATGAGAAAACTGAGGCCCACGGTAAGTGGCTTGCCCAGAGTCAGACAACTAGTTAGTTTTCAAAGAGATTTCACATCCCTTTCATGTGAATTTTAAAACAGCTCCATAATCTGGTTACTACCTGTGTCGGCTCACGTCAGGGAAAATCTTCCTGAGGTTACGAAGTCCCGATGTCTGCAGGGCTGGAAAAGCGTGGCTTAGGACAGGGCCGGATGGCCCTTCAGTGGGCCCCTGAGGCATATCCTAAGCAGAGATGTCCTTGCAAATGGGGTCAGCACCTGGCTGGAAGGCTAGCAGATCAGCCCGCAGGTCTCTGTCCCTCACCGGCTTCAGGAGCCCACTGCATTACCCTTAGCCGTCAGCGCCCCACACCTGCAGCCCCAAAGGCCCTCTCCAAATCTAGCACGGCCTGTGGCTATCCGGAGCCCCTCCGTCCCAAGAGACCGCGGCAGGCGTCAGTCCGGTTCATCTAGTGCCCCCAGACCTTGCGCCTATCCACCACCCCTGCCAGCGTGCATCCAGAGGTGGGGCTCTCAGACGCTGCGGCGGGAGCCGCCGCAATTGTGTCAGCTGGCACGGCCCAGACGCCGAGGCTCAGTCGAAGGTTCCAGCGGCTCGCGTAGTGGGACCAGAACCAGGCGACCATGACCGGCGTAAAGCCCGGGTGCCCCGTCCGTCCTTAGAACTTTCGGTTCCACCAGCACGCGCAACGAGTTCGGCCCAGGCCGCGCTCACGGCCGACACCTCTCCCTCGCGCGGGTGGAAACCCAGCTGCCCAGCCTGGTTCTGACAGCGCCCAAAGAGGACCGGGCCCCAGAGCGGCTGCGGGCTCTTCGGGGAGGCAGCCCGCTCCGCAGCGCCGGCAGGTACGCAGCCCGGGGAAATCGGGCGCTGTCCCGCCCGGGGCCCAACGCACCGCGTGCTTCCGTAGCTTACCTGAGGCGAAGGCCGCGGCGGGGAAGGCACTAATGGGAAGTGGGGATGGGGGCTGGAGCAGACGAGGCCAGAGGGGTGGGAGTGAAGAGAAGGGAGGAGAGGGTGAGGCTCCCAGAGGGAGCAGCAGGGGCGGGGTGTCGGGCCGGGAGGCTGCTTCCCGGGGGAGAGCACGAGAGGAGGCAGGCGCAGCGGAACTCGGGGCCGGCTTTTTGTGCGGGCGCGAGGAGGCCCTCGGTCTGAGGGCACGGGCACGAATCTGCCCCGCTGAATGGCTCACTTCCTTGCAGCTCAGCCCACGGACTCCTGGAGTCCCCTTAAACCGTCGGCAGCCTTCCCGGGCCAGTACACAAGAGGCCCACCCAAGGGCCGCATGGGGAAGGTCCCGAGGGGAGGCTGGACCCCGGGCTGATCGCTCCCGCCAGAAAGCTGGCAGCCTGCAGCGCGAGCCGGCCCGACCCCTGCTTCCCTCCGCTGGCTCTGGCGGAGCGCCCAGCTCCTCTCCTCCTGACCGCCGTCCCGAGGGCCGTGCGCCACAGAGGCCGCCACTCCCGTTACCGAGCGGGCCCACGCCTCGAGTAGATTTCCATGGCAGTTGAGTGGCCAGGTGCTGAAGCTGGCTGCGCTTGCGTGGGAGGGCAAGGGGGTGTACCTACAGGCTTTATTTGTGGTGATGTCAGTGTCCTCACCCACCATTTCAGAAGAAAAGGGAACCCCTAAGACAGAAAGCTGGGCTGGGGGAGTGGAGGGGAGAACTACAAATTGGGCATCATTGGCTTGGGAGTGAAATCAAAGACCCTGTGTACCAATCCTGGTGACGCTTCATGTCTCAGACTCAGTCTTCTCACCTGTAAAATAGGTGCATTAAAAAATCCAGATAAAAAAAATACTGGATTAAACTATCTCTTCCAGCTCTAATGTTCTATGCCATCTAGAAAACTGAGTTAGTTAAAGGGTCTTGTTCCTTTGGGTCAAGGATGAGGTACCAGGAAGGGGAAGAAAACAAACAAACATTTACTAAGCATTTACTCGGTGCCAGACACTAGGCTTTACAGATGTCTTCAATTTTTTTTGTTCTTTAGCCCTGGCTCTTTGTGACATCGTTTGTCCTTTTTTTTTGTTTTTGTTTTGAATTTTTGTTATTGTTGTAGTGGTGGTGGTGGTAGTTGGGGGTTTTTTTGTTGTTTTTGTTGTTTTTAGGCAAAGATACTGGAAAGATTTGCCATTTTTTTCTCTGCCTCATTTTACAGAGGAAGAAACTGAGGCAAATAGGGTTCAGTGACTTGCCCAGGGTCACACAATTAATAAGTATCTGGGGTGAGGGTTTTTTTTTTAATTAATTTTATAATTATAACATTTTTTGACAGTATATATGCATAGGTAACTTTTTTTTTTTTTTTTTTTAACATTATCCCTTGTACTCCCTTCTGTTCCGAATTTTTCCCTCCACCCCCTCTCTAGATGGCAGGCATTCCCATACATATTAAGTATGTTATAGTATATCCTAGATATATGTGTGCAGAACCAATTTTTTTTGTTGTTGTTGTTGCACAAGAAGAATTGGATTCAGAAGGTAAAAATAACCTGGGAAGAAAAACAAAAATGCAAACAGTTTACACTCATTTCCCAGTGTTCCTTTTCTGGGTGTAGCTGATTCTGTCCATCATTGATCAATTGGAACTGAATTAGATCTTCTCTTTGTTGAAGATTTCCTCTTCCGTCAGAATACATCCTCATACAGTATCGTTGTTGAAGTGTATAATGATCTCCTGGTCCTGCTCATTTCATTCAGCATCAGTTCATATAAGTCTCTCCAGGCCTCTCTGTATTCATCCTGCTGGTCATTTCTTACAGAGCAATAATATTCCATAACATTCATATACCACAATTTACTGGGGTGAGTTTTGAATTCAGGAAGACTCTTCCTGAGGCTAGGCCCAGCCCTCTGTGTACTATTGCTCCCCTAGTCCCATAAATATCTCAATAGATCCTTACAATGCTATCATCCACATTTTAGTTTTAGAGAATTGAGGCAGACAAAAATTTAAGTGACTAATCCAAGGTCAGAAGTCATATTTGAACTCAGTTCTTCCTGACTCTGGTTTCAGCACTCCATCTAGTTAAAGAGGAGACTCTCAGAGGAATGGGATTCTAAGGAAGAGTATAGAATGGTTCTATGACAGAGACAAGGGAACAAGTCCTAGGTGTTTCTGAATAGGTATTGCCAGGTTGGGGTCCTGTTGGAAACAGATGAGCAAATCTTTGCTCTTTTTTGGGACAAGATTCTAATATTTTAAGTTAACTCATATGCAGTATGAATCTGGAATTTGGTGTTTCCAAACCATCTTTTCTAAGTAATCCCAGAATCCCTCTACCTCTTTTAATTCAAAGATGCTTCTACTGTCCTGGGCTATTTTGTGGCTATTCCTTCTTAGATTCTTTCCTGCTCACTTATCTACAAAATTTAAGTTAAAAATGTACCTAGCCTTGGAGCAGCTAGGCGGCTAGAACATTGGCCCTGAAATCAGGACCTGAATTCAAATCTAGCCTCAGATACTTACTACCGTGTTTCCCCGATAATAAGACCTATCCTGAAAATAAGACACCCACATACTCTTTAATATTCCGCTAAAATAAGCCCTCCCCCGAAAATAAGCCCTATCGAACTTA
The DNA here is from genome assembly GCF_048593235.1 of Sminthopsis crassicaudata. Lineage (NCBI taxonomy): Eukaryota > Metazoa > Chordata > Mammalia > Dasyuromorphia > Dasyuridae > Sminthopsis > Sminthopsis crassicaudata. Next base: position 488,892,310 of record NC_133617.1, on the reverse strand, counting down.
CTATGAAAACGGTCATCATGGTGATCCCCTGCGCTATATGCTGCGTAGCGGTACCTTCAGTAAGCAGCGCCGCCCTCCCCTCCCGGGTGAAACTCCGAGCTGCATCCAATCAGAGCTGCAGCAGTGAGCGCGTCATCCTCTTCTTCCCTGGTGATTTGCTTGCTGGCGCTACTGAGAGCAGCGCCGCGGAGTAGAGCTGAGACAGGACCATCTAAAAACTCGGTAAGTTCAGTAAGCGATGGAGAATAAAATAAGCACTCAGGGGGCATGATGGAGGCTAAAAGGGGCATGATGGAGGCTAAAATGGGCATGATGGAGGATAAAAGGGGCATGATGGAGGATAAAATGGGCATGATGGAGGATAAAAGGGGCATGATGGAGGATAAAATAAGCCCTCCCCTGAAAATAAGCCCTCTGGTGTTTTTTAGTCCCAAAAAAATAATAAGACAGTGTCTTATTATCGGGGAAACACGGTAGCTGTGTGATCCTGGGCAAGTCATTTAACCCCAATTACCTCGACAAAATAAACAAACAAAAAAAGAATTTGCCTAGCCTTTATTCTCCTCCCAGGATCTGTGATCTACCTCCCACCTGAATTCAGACATCCTGCTGCCTAGTCTAGTTTTTCTCTTGTGACCCAGGCATCTTGTCCCACAGATCAGCCCCATCATGCCAAGCATCCTGCTGCTTAGTCATCTTTCAGTCATGTCTCAGTCTTCATGACCTCATTTGGGGTTTTCTTGGCAAAGAGACTGGAGTGGTTTGCCATTTCCTTCGTTAGCTTGTTTGACAGATGAGGAAACTGAGGCAAACAGAATTAAGCAACTTGTCTAGGGTCATAAAGAAAATGTTTGAGGACAGGTTTGAACTCAGATCTTCTTGCCTCCAGGTGCTGTGCTCTATTACCGCATCATGTAACTGCCCTTTCCTGTTATTCAGAACCTACTCCCCATGCATGACTTGGACATCCTGTCCTTTTCCCTACCTCTGCTCCCAAGATCCAGGCATCTGCCTCTCAATTCCCATAACCCAAGAAACTTCTACCAACGTCCGAGGGCAGCAGCAGAGACACATACAGAGAACACGTGAAACTATAATGAAAATAAACTAGATTTATTGTCAGAAGAGATGCAACTTAGTACTAATTTGAGCAATCTTTACCTCCCTGAGTCTCAGTGTCCCCACCTGAAAAATGAAAGAATTGAATTAGATGGTCTTGGAGAACTAAATCTATGATCCTATAGCCCCAGTATCTTTGCCTCCCTGACCTGAAGCCTTAGCCTACCTTGAGATTCCCTATACTCTCTAAGGAACCTTTCCTAGTTTCATGTAGTATGTTAAGACTATAGAAGAGCTCTTTAGGTATCAATGTCAGGGCTCAGTTACTAAAATAGCCTGCTTCTCTCTTTATAAGGCTGGTCACTGCCATCATATTGGGCACACTATAGAAAAGGATAGAGTAATGAAACCTGTTAACAGAACTTTGCCGTGGCAGTCTCTAAAATGAATAACTAGATCCACACAAAGCAGGCCTACAGACAGAGTTTTAGAGATCAAGTAGTTGTATAATTAATCACTTTCAGAGTGAGGAATTTGGTTTGTAAACTGAACACTTTCCCGGGCAGAAGCCCCTGACCTGAAAGTTAGAGATTTCTTTTTTTTTTTTTTTTTTAATTAATTTTATAATTATAACTTTTTTTTTTTTTTTTGACAGTACATATGCATGGGTAATTTTTTACAACATTATCCCTTGCACTCACTTCTATTCCGAATTTTCCCCTCCTTTCCTCCACCCCCTCCTCTAGATGGCAGGCAGTCTCATACATGTTAAATGTGTTATAATACATCCTAGATACAATACATGTGTGCAGAACCAAATTTCTTGTTGCACAGAAAGAATTGGATTCAGAAAGTAAAAATAACCTGGGAAGAAAAACAAAAATGCAAACAGTTTACACTCATTTCCCAGTGTTCCTTCTCTGGGTATAGTTGATTCTGTCTATCAATTGGAACTGAATTAGATCATGAAGTTAGAGATTTCAAACAAAAATCATAAGTGGTAAGAGGGGTGGGGGAGAAGGATTACAATACATTCATTCCCCTGACAAGCTCATGAGTGGAAGACAATACAACAATTCTTATATTGTTTCAAATCTTGAGGGTCAAGATCACTCCCTTCCCAGGTCACAGAACCAGAGTTCTGTGAAAGGAACAATTTTCTGTAGTCCTGATTCACTTTACTTATTGTACAGAAACAGTATGGCACAAGAACATAGCATTGTCAGAATGATTGATAATTTTAAGTTGTATTGTGAATTTCTGATTCCTAAGCTAGAAAAGGCAGCTCTAAGAAACCTAAATTATTAGCATATTCATTATACATATCATATCAGTTAACATGAATGAAAATCGTAATTTCCTTTCACATCTAAACTTGTCAGGGCTAGAAGGGCGTCTAGCACATCAACTTTTGAAGCTTCATGTTCATGCTAGGGATATTGTGTTCAAAAAGGAAGAAATTGCTCACATAAGTTCATGCAGCAAATTTAGCCAAATTTATTGTAGCTAGCTCAAAGAGAAGAAGAGTGGCTGATAGCCAGATCTTTCAGATTTAGCTAAGTCTGGAAAGGAAGCAACTCTAAACAACAAAAGAGAAAGAAAGAAAGAAAGAAAAGCATAAAATTTAGGGATAGAAAGGCCTTGAGAGTTTATCTAATCCAAACCTTTTATTTGTTTGAAATTTCATTTGATAGAAATAAGGCATTATCATAGAAAGGAGCATAGTGATTAACCATTCAAAAAACCTCAGACTGGCTTCCCTTTACCTGTCAATATCCAGAAAGTCCATAAGGGGGTAACCTTCAGCTCCTAACACCAGCATTATGACAAAGGGTTACCCTACCCTTGATTTATAATGGGGTCATCCTGGGCCTGGACAACAATATTATGATAAGGCTTTCATTGTCCTAAAAACAAGTGTTATAATAAGCATTTGTTGTATAAGTAATTTGGGATTTAGCTACCTCTATTATGTGGCCTCAGGACAAGATGACACATGAATCTTCCAATTGTTCATGATACAGAGCTTTAACTTTTATGTGGTTAAGGGCACTTTGCCCCAGGACATCAGGTTGACAATTTCTAGAAGTACTTACTTCCTCTTCAAGAAGCCATAGTTTTCCTTGGCAACCACCACCCCTGTTCCTCCATCTCCAACTCTTGTTAATAAGGGCATTAGAGGATACTCCACAATCCAGGGACAAGATCCTTCTTCTTCTTGAGAGCTAACATCCTCCCAATGGCACATTTTCTATGAGACTCAATGCCCCCAAATCACCTAGCCTCCCCTTCCAACATTGCAGGCACAAAGACTACATTGGTAATTTTCCCTGCATAACTGTATCCACAGTCAGACTCTCCTTTGTACTATTACTATTTCTTGTGCCTCCAAAATGTTCTCATCCCAGATGGAAAAAAAGGTCATAATGTCCCTGTCAGGATATGTTAGGTTTGGGGCTGGTACTAGTAATGGACTTTGCACAGATTAAGTATTTAATAAATGCTAATGGAAGTTTAAAATGTACTTGAGAAAAGTATGTCCTTGGGCTATAATGAGTTTCATGATTGCTTTTTTGAGGAAAAATTCCATTCTACAGGATACACAGGTCTCTTTCTGATCCCTTGGGTATCAATCCTCTATCAGAGCAGAAGAAAACACAATTTTTGAAGTTTCATAACTTCATTGAGTTTACATTATTTAGGAATTTTTAGGAATTTATTTAGGAATACTTGAAAAGGTATATCACTATCCCAGACAAAATGACTGGTTCCCAAAATATGGTCTGTTCCCTCTACCTTCCTTACATTCACACTATGCTCTTTTTAACTAGAATATACTGCCATTCAATTTCCACCTGATGAAAGCCTTTTTTTTTTTTCTTTTAAGTTTCCTCTTGTGTCACCTCTACCAGGAAGCTTTCTCTGATTCCAACCCATGCTTAGGATGAAAGTTTTATCTTGTTCTTAAATCACTTTAACCGTATATCTTATCTTTTCTTTTTTCTTTTTTTGACACTCGCATTCTTCCTTATAGTCAAACTTATCTGTATATATGTTGCATTCCTCCTCCCCTGCCCACCTCTGTAACCTCCTTGAAGGCAAAGACTGTATTATATAATTTTCTAATTTTTGTATTCCCATCCCTGTACAGAGATGTGCATGTAAGTGCTTAATAGACATTTACTGAATTTAAGATAGAAGTAGAGTTTAGTTCTTGCTTTCATTTCATGGCTTCTTTGTATTATCATCTCATCTCTTTTTGCCTCCTGCTAGCTTGTCTTCCTTCTCACTCCCAAATCCACTCATCTCTCTTTTTTATGATGTAAACCTGCCAATTCAGTCAAGCTAATTTTCTCATTGGCTGACCACATACACATACACACACACACACACACACACACACACACACACACACACACACACACACACACACACACTTACACTTTTGATCAGGATGCTCCTTTTATCTACAATGCCTTCCCTCCTCCTCTTGACCTATATAAATCTTGCCCATTCTTCAAGATCCAGCACAAAGTGCAGTGACTGCAGGAAACCTCTCCTGATTCTAGCCCATGCTGAGCTTCTCTTACTCTGAATTCCCTTGGTGTTCATGTACATTCTGCCTCTCAGTATCCAATGCTTGTTGATCTATTTATTGCTCTGGAATTGTTCTCTTGCCATCCTCAGCTTACTCTAACCTACTTTGGGGGAAAAAGCAGATGCTTTCCTCTTCAGAGGCAAGGTAGTGGAGTAAAATGAGTGATAGACCTGTAGTGAATAGAACTGTTTTAGGATTCCAGCTAGCTGTGAGAACAATGGGCAAGTCAGGCAACCTGCCTAAGCCTCAGTTCCCTCATCTTTAAAATGGGTATGCAAGAGTGAAGCTGAAAAAGAATACTTGTTCTACTCATATTATAAGAAAAGTATTTTGTAAACCTTAAAATTCTTTAGAAATGTTGTTATAATTCCTCTAAATGTATATCCCCAAGAGCCCCTATCACTCATTTACTGTGTACAAAGGTACTTTAGGATGGCAGAAAAATAAGACATGATCCCTGTCACAAAGAATTTATAGTCTAATTAAGGACCTCTATTCATACGGCTAGTACTTTTAAGTCAAGGCCTATCATCACATGGGCTATTGCATTTAGTCTTCTAATTGTTCTATCTGCTTCTAATCCACCTTTCCAATCTATTGTCCACACAGTTACCAAAATATCTTCCTAAGCACATGTCTGATTATATCACTACCTGATTCAATTTTTGGTGGCTCTTTATGGATTCCAAAAGAAATCACAAATTCATCTCTGAATTTATAAAAGTCTTTCACAATATGGTTTCAGCTTATCTTTCCAGGCTTATTTCATATTATTCTCTTCACAAATGCTATACTCCAGCCAAACTGGCCTCCTCAATATTTCCCAAGTTCATCATCCTATGTCCTAATTCATTACCTTTGTACTTTGTTCCCCTCTTCCTGGAAGGCACTATTTCCTCATGCCCACATTTTAGAAGCCATTTGTTCCTTTAAAGTTCAATTCAGGTACCGTTTCTAGGATGAGCCTTTCTTAGTCCTTAGTATTGTCTCTCCTCAGTTTCTTGGGGCCCTCAGTTATGTGTGTGAATATCATAACCATTTATAGAACTAAACACCTTGTCTCTGTATCTTCAGCACCTTATCACACTGCCTTGCATACAGCAAGCACTTAATAAATGCTTGTCAAGTTGAATTAAATGGCATATCTAACAATGCCAGACATGGGATAATGGGGAATCTAAGAGTGGGAAGCTATGTACATGGCTGTAGTGGATGATGAGCTCAAGATGAGTCAGCCTTCTGATGTGGCAATCACAAAAACTTATTCCATCTTGGGTTGCATTAATAGGGGTATAGTGTCTCTAATTGCTCCTTATATCTCCTCGGCTGGCTTCTCATGTTTCCTCACATGCACCCACTCACCTCAACTTCCCGAAGTCTGGTTCCCACCCCTGCCATTCTACTGCAACTGTTCGCTCTCTCAAAGGTTAGCAATGACTTACTAATTACCAAATCCAAAAGACTTTTTTTTCTTTTAGTCTTTCTTATCCTTGATCTTTCTATAACATGTGACACTATTAATTTCTTTCTCCTGCGGGATTCTTTCTCTTCCTTTGGCTTCAAAGATACCATATTTCCTAATTATCTTCCTCTGAATATAACCCCTCCCCATATTAGTTTATGTTATTCTCTTTGCCAACAGAGTTATCCCTCAACCCTGCATATTCAGACTTTAAAGCCCTTCTTAGAATATCAATTGCTCCATAAAACCTTCCTTGTTCAATCCAGTCTGTAATGACCCCCTATGACCTCACAATGTTCAGTCCAGTCCAACTCTGAGATTTTGTGAACCACATTGTCCATAGGGGTTTCTTGGCAAATATACTGGAGTGATTTGCTATTTCCTTCTCAGTAGCAAACAGGTTAAGTGACTTGCTTGGAGTTACATGGCTAGTAAGTGTCTGAGGCCGGGTCTTCCTAACTCCAGGCCCAGCTCTCTATCTACTGAGTCACCTAGCTGCAGAGAACACATTATAGTGTATTAAAATTTTTTATTATGGACCAGACCCATGATCTTATCATTTCAGGAAACTCCCAGTAAGAAAACTTCCTTTACCAATGTAGATTAGCAACTTCATTGCGTTAGAGTTTCATGGAGGCACTTTGAAGTAGCTTGCTTTGGATCATAGAACTAGTTGGTATGTGTTAGTAATAGAATGTGAATTTTCTGACTGAAAGCCTAGTTTCTAAAGCTGCTTCTCCTTTATTAGAATAACATAGAAAACAAAATAATACTATAACATGTCTCTCTCCTAAACCTTGAATTTGTTCTTCCACAAATATATGCACTCAGTGGAAAGGGTAGATCTTTAAAAAATTATGTGTGGGTGATTCAAAGGGGTCCACGTCACTAAATCATGTGTTAAGAGGCATATATTTGAAGAATATGGTGACGTGACCAGAAGGTACAGAATAGCTGTGGATGTTTTGACTGATGTCATCTTGCTCCTCTCTATAGGATCTGCTCCCACCTGCAATGCTCTCCAATTCAGTTGACCATCAATTCTGGCTTTTTTTTTTCCTTTTTCAGGGTCATTTTATACCAAATCTGAAACTCATTATGGATATTATGGTTGTAGCTCTCTCACCAGATCTGTATTGCAGAATAGTATTATCATTGTGAATTATCAGTTTCCAGATATGAATCATATCCCATCCTTATTAAACTAAACTAGATGAGAAGGCAGAAACTGATTAATGTCCATTCTATGTATTGCCTTATCACCTTTCAGAGTTCTGCATACAGTAAAAAATGTTTGTTGAAAAAGCACAGGATTTATTTATAAAAATGAGTTTAGTTTCATATTGGCACGTGAAGTTTTATCAAAGTCAGGAAGAAGTGGCTTCAAATGTCAATTCTGAAATTTGTAAATATGGATAATCACCTAACTACTCAGAATTAGTTTCTTCATCTGTAAAATGAGGACAACAAAAAAAAAAAAACAACAAAAATTATATTAATGATAATAGCTAGCATTCACATATGGCTGTAAAGGTTACAAAGAATTTTATAAATAGAATCTCATTTGATTCTCAAGATGACCCTGGCAGGTTAGTGCTATTATTATCTCCATTACAGCTGAGGAACTAAGGCTGAGAGAGGTTAAATTACTTGAGGCAGGATTCAAACTGAGGTCTTCCTGACTCTTAAATCCACTGCTCTATCCCTTGGGTCACCTAGTACCTACTTCAGAAGATTGCTTTAAAGTTCAAATGAAATAATGTACTTAAAAGTTTGCAAAATGCTTTATGTGCTATGTAAATTATTACCATAATCATTATTTTCAAGGATTTACACCAAAAGACTAGAGAAGAAATACAAGTAATACAAAGCAACCAATAATCCAAAAGTAATTGCTATGCCTTTGGAGTACAGAGTGGGATACAACATAGAAGTACAAGGTTTAAGGGCAAGCTACTCTTTCCCATCATGTAGGGCCCAGAAGTCAACAAGCAATTACGTTCTACTCAACCCTGGGCCGAGGGACAGCCACTCTGGCTCAGACTAATGTGAGGTGCCAGGTAGGAGAGTTCTGGTCTAGTATCATAATAATGGATTTCTCCAGGGTCTCAAGAGTCACAAGCACATGGGCCTCAGTGACACTGGAAGACATTCCTCTAGATGACTGTTCCTCTGCCTCCCCTCTGTGCCATAAGGCCCATCAGATTTCTGTGTCCCATGTCTCAGGGCAGCTACCTAAGCATGTAATTTCTCATCCCTGGGCCACCAGGCTGGTCAGTTTCCAAGACAAAGAAGCATTTTTCTTTCCCTGACACATATTCTAGGGCTCGGTGCAGGGCTTCCCTCCTGGATCTTTGAGGGTCAGCAGAGTAAAGTGGGCCCACATACCTGGCAGAGTTCAGAGGCTTCACTGACTCCTGAAGTACAGGAATGTGTCCACAATCCCATAGTTGCCTGTCCCTTATCACCTCTGGTTCACACCTTAAGGGGATCAGAAACCAGTAGAAGATGGGGAGCTGCAGGGGGTTTCTACAGAGCCAGGCCACCCACCAGCCCTCCAAGCCCTCCCGAGAGAACTAAATGGACAGTGTGAGGCGTGACTCCATCCAGCGTAGCCAAGCAGAGGTTCAGTGCAATGACAAATGCCAGGCGGGCCACCCAGTAGCAGGAGGATGACTTGGTCCCAAAGGCCTGGATCAAACCCAGTAGGTGCCCTTGATGTAATTCACAGGAAGAGAGGAAAAAGCCTGGGCCAGCGTGATGGAGGATACAATAATGCATTGGAAGTAGTTGCTGGAGGAGGAAGAAAAGGCCCACAGCTCATCTGCCCTGCTCTCTAGACTCTTTACTCCAGCAGGCCCCGTGCACACATCTTGTCCTCTACCTCCCAGGGACTAGACCTATCTCCTTTATCCGTGCAGAAGCAAACTGATGGACTTCAGCTCCCTCCTCGAGGGGATAGAGTGGGGAGAGGGAAGAGATCTTGTTTCCGGGCTTGAGATAATGTTTGGCCAATAACAGGGATTTAATACATGTATGTTGATTGTTCCACCGCCTTCTCAGCCTCAACCAGGAAGACCCGAGTACTAGGACCTCTAGTTCCACCCAACTCACTACTCGGCGATCCAAGCGTCTCTTTTGCTAAACTACCCCACAAACCTCGAGAGAACTAAACGTCTCTTTCCCTGCAGCTGGTTCTCGCCGGAGACCCGGGTGCCCCTCACCTACCTGTGTACAGGACACGCAATCTCAAGTAGCACAAAGTTAGAGGGTGTCCTGCCGAGCCCAGGCTGCTGAGAATGGGTAGAGGATTCTGGATTGAAAACCTGGGGCTACTCTCGGCCTTTTCAAGCCCCCCAAAAGAGTTCTCTATCTTAAACCCGATCTTTTGAACTCTGATCCCGCCTTCTGCTCGCTTCTAGCCAATCACGGCCCGGCCCTTCAGTCCCAACACCACCCGAGACCATTCTTTCCCACTCGGCTCCCGCTTAGCGTCCATTTCTGAATGGAACTCAACCGAGGCTCCGCCCATCTCCGGATCCCGGACCCAATCCTCATGCAATCCCACTTTGGCCACGCCCACCCCATCTCCACACGCGAAGTGCGGAGCCGGGTGGTTTTCCGGCTCCGACCCCGCAGCGGTTTCTGCCGTTCTCCCCTACCCTTCTGTCTCAGGCCCAGTGCCACCGTAGCTCGGCCACGACGGCAGCCCAGTCCTCTCTTTTAGGGTTCAGCTCCCAACCCAGGTCCAGGGAGTTGGTCCGCGTGGTGACCTCCGGGGCTTGCCAGTGGCCAGCACGTTCCGCAGCTGATGCTGGATGGCACCCGAGGAACGGCCAGGGTCAGCGGCAGGAATGGCCTGGAGCTGGGAAGAGGAGACGGGATCCAGGTAGCCTGGCCGAAATCTACCTGCCTCCCAGAAATTTCACCCCTGATCTGCCAGCTCAGGCTTCTCCCACCTCAACCAAAAGACACAAACGTCACTCCCGGACAGTCACACCCCATTCCACACCCCTAAAATCTAAACTTCCTCCGGCCAGAGGCCCGCTTCTGGGACCCTGTCCTGCACAGCAGCCCTAACTACAGACACATTAGCTCTGCGGCCCTCTCACCGGTAGTTCAGCCCAAACCCTGATACCCGACATGCCCTGGACTCCAGCAGGCTCCCCCAAAGCCTGAAGACCACAGTCCGTTTTACCTTCCTGCTTAGGTCTTACTTCCACCCATTTAGTAAGCAAAAAGGACCTGAGGAAGCTCACCATGACCAAATCAGTTGACCTCTGATTGTATCTATACCTGATTATATTTATACCTATATATCTGTTTATATATATGAGGGAAGGAAGGGAAGGCTGGATACCTTGAGTTTGGTCTGCTGAATACCTTCTTATGACTGAAAGAAAAGTAAAAGGGGCACTGATATACTGAAAAAGTATCATTTGGGTTCTAAGAGGTCCAGGGAACTATAAAAATCAAACGCATACAAACACAATACACTATTTTAACTTTATTTCTTACAAACTTTTGTCCCAGATGATCCCAGGACCTAGAAACCCATTTAAGCTGAAGCCGAGGCCCAGCAAAGGTTAAGCTCTGTTCCTGCCCTCACTCTGAGGCTTCCCCACTCCATTTGAGCACCGGGTAATCACCCTGAAGGGTGGAAGTGGGAAGGGAGAGAATGGGCTGGAATAGGGTTCTAGGTATGGGAGAGTGAAGTGAAGGTGAATGGAAGGGGAAATAAAATGAAGGTATAGAGGGAAGGAGACCTCTGGAGGATAGAAACAAGGATAAAATGGGCTCTGGGCACCACCCATTTTCCTCCCATTCGACTTCTCCCCTCCAAGGAAAAACATCTGCCTCCTTTGCCAGCTGGGCCTCCTAACTGTGTTCTTGGGGGTATAAGGAAGAGGCAGTGCCGTTGACCTCCTTCCTAGGTTCCATGTATCCCCCAAAGCCAGGTCTCCCCCCTCACCTGTAAGGGAAAGGAGGGAGAGGAAGGTCAGAGGGAAAAAAGTGGGGTGAGGGAGAAATTCCAGGAGTTGGGGAACTGGAAGAATAAGGAAAACAGAAGCTGCTAAAGAACTAAAAAAAAAAAAAAAAAAAAAAGACTTGGATTCAGGATAAAGAGCTTGGGGTAGAAATCCTGGAATAGGATACTAGGCTCCAAGGCAGGTAAATGCAGGAGATTTTAGAAAGAATAAGAGGAAGGGGACAGTTCACCAGTTCTCAGGTATGTAAAGCTGCTCACCTCAGCTGATGAAGGTTGCTATTAGGTTCCTACGCTGAGACCAATGATTAAAGCAAGGATGAGAACAGCAATAACGACACAAATAGCGATCCCGACCTTTTTCTACAGGAGAGGAGAGGAGAGGCAGCTTAGAGCACGGTCTGGGGCCAGCAACTATGGGAGAGAGATTCTTGCTAGTTGGGGTAGACGGCCTTCCCTCACCTTCCTGGCCTTCTTCTGACTCTCCAGTGCAGACTTGACATGCTCCTGACCTCGCTCCACAAAGTCTGCTGAACTGAGAATGTTCTTCTCAATCCTGTCAATCATTTCCCCCTAAGGAGGGAAAAGGAAGAGGAACATCAGAATTTAAGAAATGGCCACATTCAGGACCTAAATCACGTTATTTCCTATGTACAACTAACTAGATTAATGACCTCACAGACTCCTTCAAGTATTCAAGCTGTTTCCCCTTATCTCCTATTGCACCTCCAAATCTAAATTCCACTCATTTCTTTCAGTTCAGCCTCAATGCTATCTTTTCCATGAATGTTTCCCTGATTTTTCCCTCCCCTTCCCCCTAGCCAGAAGTCCCAGATTTAGAGATGGAAAGGATGTGAGAATCTAATGCCTTCTTTTCACTGAGAAGGAAACTGAGGCCTGTAGAAGCAGTTACTCATTAGTCACAAGTAGTTGCAGAACTAGAATGTGAACCCAGGTTCCATGATTCTAAATTAAGGAATCTTTCCATTATACTACAATTCTCTTCCTCCTAGAAGGACCACTGTAACATTGAATATTGTTATATGTATAGATTTTGGGCATTTGAAGCCTTTGACCATCTCCTCCTTAGGCTTCTGGGACACTGCACTGTAGGGTATTACCTTTCCACTGTCTTGGTAGTTCTCTGACCTATTTAACTTACGTCTTCTAAGTGTAGATGTCTTCATAAAGGTTCTATTTTCAGCTGTCTTCACTTTTCTCTTTATACTCTCTTGATTGGTGATTTCAATCATTCCCTCTATGTGGATGACTCTCAAATCTATGTTTATATTTCTAATCTTTCCACAAAGTTCCAGTCTCACTGGCTATTTACTTTCATTCTGGGGACCTCAATTTCTGTATCTAAAAACTGAACATATTTTTCCCACTAGACTTGTCCTAGCTCATAACCTGGAGTTATCTCTATTGCTCCTCATATTCAATCAACTTCCAAGTTCTTTCCACTTAACTTCAAATCACCTATGCATCCATCCTGTCCTCCACTCCAGTTCACTCCAATACCTCTCTATCTACTGGCTCTCATCTCTTTACTCCTAAACTATGGTCATCACCTCCTAACAGGGTCTTCCTGCCTCTAATCCAACCTCTAATTTATTGAGCAATTTTCTTAATGCATCACTATTTTATACTACTGCTTTACACACAAAAACGTGCAATGGCTTCCTATCTACTGCTTACACAATAATTCATTGAAATTTATACAATAAAGTGTAAAAGTCTTGACTCTGGTATCCAAGGCACTTCATCTAGATTCACTTGACCACACTGGCCTTATCTTATAGCATTTCATCTATTTCATCTACATTCCAAATAAACATCTCCATCCCCCTTCTAGTTTGGTCCTCACCTCTCTCCTCAATTTCCTTCATTCCATCTTCTGTTCCAAGAATGGATTCCTTTCCTTTCCTCCAATTTCCAATTGCTGGAGTCCCTTCACTTCTTTTTAGGTCCAACTTGATGGTGCCTCCTCCAAAAAGTCTTTCTTAACAATTCCCCCACTCTTCCTATACACATTTCTCAGAGCACATTGCTAGAATCTTTCTTTCCTTCTTTTTTATTAAAATTTTTTCTTTCCTTTTTTTTTTTTTTTTTTTTTTTTTTTGCAAGGCAGTTGGGCTAAGTGACTTGCCCAGGGTCCCACAGCTAGTAAGTATTAAGTGTCTGAGGCTGGATTTGAACTCAGGTCTACCTGACTTCAAGGCCAGTATTCTATTTAGCTGGCCCCCAATTTCTTTCTTATTGTAGTTATTTGTGTACATGTCCTTCTGTCTATTAGATTCTACGCTCTTTAAGAACAGAATCTTTATCAGATTCATATTGTATCTATAGCAATTAACTCAGTGCCTTCAACTTACTTGTTCCTTAATGTCTATTAAATTTGTAAGTCCCTATGGGAGATAGGGACTCTGGGCAAGAAGGGATACTTCTCTGTCCTTTTAGGCTATCATGCACATACTTGGTGTAGAACTTAATGATTTGAGAATGGGAGAAGTCAGAATAGGAGGAGACTAAAGATGGGTAGAAAGAGAGAAAAGAGTTTTGAAAGGTGGTAGGGCTCTGAAAAAAAGGCAAAGCTATAAAGAGGTGAGGCCATGGCAAGGTGGAACCTTCACTACACTGAGGGTTAGCAGAGAGTTGGCAATTTCCCACCTGCATCTCCACTTCAGTGGCCAGAAAGGTGAAGATTTCATGGAGTTCCCGGATGCTTCGTTCAAGCTGCTGGATTTCCCCATGTCGGGTGGAGATTTCATTTAGTGCCTGCCGTGTCATTTGTGTGTCCTTCAGAATCTGGGTCAGAGAAGAATGGAGGCATGAGTATAAATATCATTCAAGCCCCCAAAGTGCTCTATCCTTAGAATAAATCTTAAAAGCTCAAAAGGTCCAATGAAATAGAGGACGTGGACCCAGAGATATTACCTTGGCTATCCAGGGTCTAACCCATGATATTGTGTGAATGAGTGGACTAAGACAAGGGAAAGCAAATCCAAGTAGAAAGTAGGAAGACTCAAGCAGGAGATGAAATGCAACCATCTTCTTAAGCTTTGAGAACTTATTTCATATCAGTTTTCCTTTGGCAGGGGAACAGAGAACCAAAAGAACTCATCCAGAAGAAATTTGGGTTGAGGGTTTGAATATTTGATAGACTCACATTGGACACAAACACTTCACTTTGTCCACTTTCCAGCATCTGCTCCAGCTCTTCTTCTGACACCATTCCAGCATTGGCTGAAAAGGGGAGAAGGAAATATCATGCTGTTACTTAAAAACTCAGCATTTTGGCTAACTTTCTGAGATCCAAGATTTGCTGTACTGTTCCCATCTAAACCTGGGCTGATCCTAACCCTGCCTTTTGACTTCCAAGGACACCTCTGCCCCCACAGCAAAGGGTCTCCTCCCCCATCCCATTTCCCCTTACCCCCACTCCTCAGTGCTCACTGATTTTTAGCTGCCTCTGGATCCGTTCTACGTTCTTTTCCCGGTATTCTGACTGCATTGTATTACACTTGTTGATGAGCTCAACAAATTGTTGGGATAAGATTCCATGCTGTAGGTAAAAAAGTATATAAGGAGAACAGAAGATAGAGTATCAGTGAATGAAGGCCCAGGTGGGAATCAGAACACTGATGTCTGTGCTCTGGTCAGGCTACTCTCACCACTGCCCTTCAAATAAGGCAGCTCATTTCATACTTGGACTTTTGCAACCATGTTCTTTCAGTCTCTCCCTTTCCTGAAAATATTCAAGCAGTCAGATTAATCCTCCCCAAAAGTCCATATATCATCCTTTGATTTCACAACCCAAAAAGCTTCTTCAGTGAATGTTTGTTGCTTTCAAAATAAAGTAAAAATTCCTCAGCCTAGAATTTAAACCCTTTCATGATTTGGGTCCAACCTATTTTTTTCAGCTTTATATTTTACTCATTCCCAAAACTAATTTTCACTTCAGTGTTCAACTTAACTGTCTCCTGAACAAGATAGCAGTGTGACTGACAGCACATTTACAAATTTTGTTCCCATTAGTTTGCCATATTATGCTCCTTGTTTGTCTAACTCATATTCACAGTCCAACTCAAGTTCTCCTCTTGTACCCAAATCAACACAGCCAACAAAGAAGTCTTTATAGCATTTAACCACTTAGACATTCAACATATCTACAGCCTAGTGTTCTGGGTTTGATACTCATCATTTAAAACTGCAAGCACTCTAGGACAAGGACATGCCATTTAAGAATCCCTCACTTCCCCCTTCAAATTCCACCTCCTTCTCCAAAACTTGGTCCTCAGGAAACATTTATTGATATGTCAAGATTGAGAAGAGAACAATTTATACAATAACAATGAGGGAAACACAAAAAATTTAGTCTCTGAACTTTGATCAATGCAAGACCTATGATGAAGCAAGCTACACAATTCCTGAAAGATAATAGACTCATGGTGTACAGTGATACTTTTTAAAAAACATGACAAATGTAAAAATTTATTTTCCTTGACTGTGCATATTTGTTACATTTGTTTTTCTTTGTTTCCCCTCCCCCAATGGGAGGGAAATGGGAGAGAAAATAGATTTTTGTTAATTGAAAAAATAATTTTTAAAATGAATGCTAGTGTTCTGGAAAGGACCGACGCACCTGGGTCTTTCTCATCCTTATGTTGACAGAATTACAGTTTTCATCTGCTTCCTCCTTCTGGGGATCAATGGCTGTCAAAGGACAAAGGAGGGATAGGGCAATGGGCTTAGGGTACCTGCCTCTAGCCTCAGGTTTCTTCCCAGAACCCTGGCAGAATAGCCAAGCAGTACTTACCCTTCAGCTGAGTCCGAATCTCCTTCCCCAGTTGTTTTATCTCTTCCCTCAGATTCTGGAGATCTTGCTTCATACCTGAATTGGAGGCAGCGGTGGGGATGGGAGAAAATCATGATTTCAAGACAGTTGCAATAACAGAGGTCCAACAGGCTGCCCGGAGTCCCTCCCCCCGGGAAAGCCGTCCCACCAGTGCAGGTGGAGGACTACAAAGCCCACAAGCCCCCGGGGAAGTCAGTGAGCTTGCGCCCTAGGTCCGCACTCACTCTCCTCGGGAAGAGGCGTGGCGAGGATGGTGATCTGTTGCTTCTCCAATTCCTTGACTTTGTTCTCCAATCTCGAAATGGTTTGTCGGATGCTCCGGACCTAGGGAAGAAGCAGCAGGGCAAGGAGCGACGGGGAACCCCACCCTCTCCATGCGAGTTCCAGCCTTCCTGCTTCCTTTTCCTCTCTCCCAGCCCCCAAAACCAGGCGGTCCACCTCCCCCGAGGATCCTCGGGAAACCCCTCCACTCCGTGCCCCCTCCCCACCTCTACCTTCTGGAAGAATTCCTCGTCGGGGTTCCCCAACTTGGCTGTACCCGGATGCACGACCAAGGCCACTCGCTCGGTCTCCTCCTCATCAGAGCTGTCATCTCCCTGAAAGGTCCGGGGTCACTGACAGGAGCCCCTGCCCAGCCCCCTAACTCCTCCTCCTCATGTGGGGCGTCCCCCTCTCGGCTGCTAGAAGCCAGCTATCCCCAGAGCCCCGTGGCGCGAACGCCGCTCAGGATGCCCGCTGCCTTGCCCACCTGCATCCCAGCGCCGGATGGCTTTCACGGCTGTCTTACCTGCCTCAGTTCGTGGGTCCGGTCCCGCATGCTGACCCAACTTTTTCCCACGCCACACCCCCGCACCTGGTGGGGGTCTTACGGAATGGTTCAAACCCCAAGGCCTCCAAAATTCCCAGTATGAAATACCGGCCCCTCCACCACCCCCCTCCTCCCCAAACCACTCTCGGGACCCCTCACTAGCCCCCGAAACCTTAGGCTCCGCCCCCCTACACCTCCAGTAGCCAATAGGAAGGATCCGGCCACTGGGACCCCCCTCAACGTTCCACAGGTTGTAATTCCCTCCTGCTCCTCCCAATCCTACTACTCCAGCCCCTCCCCCTCCGGTGGAGGAATCTGCTCATGCGCACGAAGAAGTTCTCTCCCTCGTCCTCAGGAAAAACGGAAACGGGAAGCTGCAGCTGCAACCTGAACGGAAGTGAGGCTGCCAGGACTCAAGGATGCTTCGCCCCTACCGGAAGCTAAGAGGAAGGGGCTCATCACCGGATGTGAAGTTCCAAGGCGGGGGAGGGAAGAGGATAAATATGCGTCATCCAAACGTCACCCGTCTGTCTTCGCCCTGCTCACATCACCCCATGGCATCCACCCTCGCCACCTTAAGTGACCTAATGCAGCCCCTCACCCCTACCCGACTGTCTCCTCACTCCCTTAAAACCCCAGGTCACGTGATTCGCTTGAGCCTTAGTGCCTCCTTGTAGGTCATCCCTGTTAGCGGGGATTCAGGGAACTTGGTTAGATTTAGGGTGACATGATCTTTCTGAAGATAGGGCGCCCCCCCACTCCCGACAATCTAATGGATTAGCCCAAACCTCGAGGAGGCCCAAGTTCTAAATCTGGAAATCAACAACACGTGACTTTCGCTTCCCACCAGGGTACGGTCCCCCCTCCTTTCCGTCCCGCCCCCGAGATCTTCCTGGTCTCCGCTCTTTCGCCGCGGAGAATCCCGGGAAAGGAGCGCGTCCCCTAGCACTTAGCGGATCGGAGTCCTGAGGTGGTCAGACCCATTTCCTGCAGCACAGGGAGACCTCCTTCCCAGCCCCCGTTAATGACCCCCAATCCAAATCCACGCTTCAGTGCTGAAATAGAAAGCCCGACCCAGACGCACAAAGATACCCTAGATTTATCTTTTTAAAAGTAGTATTTGATTTTTGTTATCATAATTTTCAGTCCAGATCTCCCATTGGAATTAACACTTCAAAGGGGTGCTTTTTTTAATTATTAATTTTATAATTATAAAATTTTTTTGACAGCATATGCATGAGTAATTTTAAAGGGGTGCTTTTTGACCAAGATTTCTAATTGAATCAAACGCTCTGGCATCCCCCAAAGATAACTTATCTGGGGGGATATGCCTTTCCCAGGAGAGGCTGAGACTCCAAAAGGGATCACAGATCAAAAGGAAATAGTTTCTTAAAGGGAACACAGCTTCAGAAAAGGGAACAGTTTCCCTCCCTCTTCACCAAGATAAATGAATTTATCCTTAGCATTCAAATTTTCTCCATTTCTTGTAACCAATGGTTCTATGTATGAATGATATGGTGCTGGCAGGTGTAGAATCTTTATTTTCTTTGTGTTAAAAATTAACATAAGAGGCAAACAATACCACATTGAGTTGCATCTCTGGCTCTGAGGCTGCATTGATTGCACAATCATTGCAAACAAAAGTCTCAGTCAACTGTAATACAGCGTTAGGTGTGGGTCAGTTTTCTGCCATACTAGTTTCCAATATTCCCAGCAGTTTTTGTCAAATAATGAATTCTTATCCCCAAAGCTGGGGTCTTTGGGTTTGTCAAACACTAGATTACTATAGTCATTGACTATTTTGTTCTGTGAACCTAACCTATTCCACTGATCAACTATTCTTTTTCTTAGCCAAATGGTTTTGATGGCTACTGCTTTATAATATAGTACAGCTAAACCAAAATAGTGAATTCTTATCCCAAAAGCTGGGCTACTTATTATTTCTTTTTGACCAATAATATTCCATTACATTCAAATACCATAACTTATTCAGCCATTCCCTAACTAATGGACATCCACTCAATTTCCATTTCCTTCTGACAAGAATCTTGTTGTCAGTGAATAAGAGAGAGTCCCTCTTGTGTCATAGGACAATATATTTCCTTTTCCTTTATAGAAGTGGAAAATGGAGGCATCTTTGTTCTCTTGGATAATCTCCTTTTGCCATAAGACCCAAAAGATTTCGTTCAGCTTTTATATGAACAGTGGACCCCTTGCCTTGTCAATCTCTGCTGGAATGGAATCAATATCAGGCACTTTGCCACACAAAAGGAGCCTAATAGCATTCAAAACTTTTTTTTTTTTTTTTCAGTTAGAAGTATAGCTAAAAGGAGATTGATTTCAACTTGAGCTATATGTTCAATGACCAGCTTTACTCGATGACAGTCTGTTGAAAACAGTATAGAAGTGTTCAACCCATCTGTCCAAGATCATGTCCTTATTACTGATCAGTGAGACTCCATCAGCACCGAGTAGCTGAAATACATCAAAGGTCTTTGACTTGTAAATAGGCTTCAGTGCATTGTAGAACTGCTTTGTATTTTTACTATTAGCATAAAACTGAATCTCATCTGCCTTCTTACTGAGCCAAGAATACCTCATCTCTAAGCTTCACTTTCACTTTACTTTTGATGGAGTTAAATGCTACCTTCATAGAGAGGAATGGACTACTATGTAGTTCTCATTTTTCTTTTTTTTTATTTTATAATTATAAAATTTTTTTGACAGTACATATGCATGAGTAATTTTTTTCTTTATAACATTATCCCTTGTATTCATTTTTCCAAATTTTCCCCTTCCTCCCTCTACTCCCTCCCCTAGATGACAGGCAATCCCACACATATTACATGTGTTACAGTATAACCTAGATACAATATATGTGTTTAAATCCAATTTTCTTGTTGCACGTTAAGAATTGGATTCCGAAGGTATAAGTAACCTGGGTAGAAAGACAATAGTGCAAACATTTTACACTCCTTTGCCAGTATTCCTTCTCTGGGTGTAGCTGTTTCTGTCCATCATTGATCAACTGGAAGTGAGTTGGATCTTCTCTTTATTGAAGATATCCACTTCCATCAGAATACATCTTCATACAGTATTGTTGCTGAAGTGTATAGTAATCTTCTGGTTCTGCTCATTTCACTCAGCACCATGTAAGTCTCTCTATATTCCACTTGTTGGTCATTTCTTACAGAGCAATAACATTCCATAACATTCATATACCATAATTTACCCAACCATTCTCCAATGGATGGGCGTCCATTCATTTCCCAGTTTCTAGCCACTACAAAAAGGGCTGCCACAAACATTTTGGCACATACAGGTCCCTTTCTCAACTTTAATATTTCTTTGGGATATAAGCCCAGTAGTAGCACTGCTGGGTCAAACAAAGGGTATGCACAGTTTGATAACTTTTTGGGCATAGTTCCAAATTGCTCTCCAGAATGGCTGGATTATTTCACAACTCTACCAACAATGTATTAGTGTCCCAGTTTTCCCACATCCCCTCCATCATTCATTGTTATTTGTTCCTGTCATCTTAGCCAATCTGACAGGTGTGTAGTGGTATCTCAGAGTTGTCTTAATTTGCATTTCTCTGATCAGTAGTGATCTGGAACACTCTTTCATATGAGTGGAAATAGTTTCAAGTTCATCATCTAAAAATTGTTCATATTCTTTGACCATTTATCAATTGGAGAATAGTTTGATTTCTTATAAATTAGGGTCAGTTCTCTATATATTTTGGAAATGAGGCCTTTATCAGAACTGTAAACTGTAAAAATATTTTCCCAATTTGTTACTTCCCTTCTAATGTTGTTTGCATTAGTTTTGTTTGTACAAAAGCTTTTTAATTTGATGTAATCAAAATCCTCTATTTTGTGATCAATAATGATCTCTAGTTCTCCTTTGGTCACAAATTCCTTCCTCCTCCACAAGTAAGGTAAACTATCCTATGCTCCTCTAATTTATTTATAATCTCATTCCTTATGCTTAAATCATGGACCCATTTTGATCTTATCTTGGTATATGGTGTTAAGTGTGGGTCCATATCTAATTTCTGCCATACTAATTTCCAGTTTTCCCAACAGTTTTTTTCAAATAATGAATTCTTATCCCAAATGTTGGTATCTTTGGGTTTGTCAAACACTAGATTGCTATTGATGTACCCTATTTTGTCCTGTGTACCTAACCTGTTCCACTGATCGACTAGTCTATTAGCCAATACCAAATGGTTTTGGTGACTGCTGCTTTATAATATAGCTTTAGATCAGGTACAGCTAGACCACCTTCATCTAACTTTTTTTTCATTAATTCCCTTGAAATTCTCGACCTTTTATTCTTCCATATGAATTTTGTTGTTATTTTTTCCTAGGTCATTAAAATTGTTTCTTGGGAGTCTGATTGGTATAGCACTAAATAAATAGATTAGTTTGGGGAGTATTGTCATCTTTATTTTTTTCGCTCGCCCACCCATGAGCACTGAATGTCATTACAATTATTTAAATCTGACTTTATTTTTGTGGCAATTGTTTTGTAATTTTGCTCATATAATTCCTGACTTTTCTTTGGAGATGGATTCCCAAATATTTTATACTCTCGACATTTGTTTTAAATGGAATTTCTCTTTGTATCTCTTGCTGTTGCATTTTGTTGGTGATGTATAAAAATGCTGAGGATTTATGTGGATTTATTTTGTATCCAGCAACTTTGCTAAATTTGTGAATTATTTCTAATAACTTTTTATTAGAATCTCTGGGGTTATCTAAGTAAACCATCACATCACCTGCAAAGAGTGTCTCATTTTTCATTTAGTAGTTTCTAAATTTCCCCATCATTTTCACCAAAGCAATATTGATGTTTGCAAGTTTTCTGTTCCAGATGGGCAAGTGCGGTGCTGTTGACCAAATGTGAAAGTTGCCCACTTCATGGATAGTGATAGACTAAACCTGTGATTTCATTGCTATGGGAAATTCCCTGATGAGGAAATTCCCTCTATCAATTCCAGTAGGAACCTTCACTGTAGTGGAGAGCTCACTCCAGCCTATATAACATACTATGTATGTTACCAAAAACAATATATGTTATAAAAGCCATCAGGAAATGGGACTACCCAAGTGTTCCCTATCATATTTATCATCTGCCCCAGTGTTCACTTCCATTTTCCTGCTTTTAAAAGGAAACAGGCCAAAGGGTTATCAAAGTGTGCATGCCCTTGATCCAGTAATGTCTCTACTGGATCTGTATCCCAAAGAGATCATAAAAAAGGAGAAAAGACCCACATGTGCAAAGATGTTTGTAGCAGCCCTTTTTGTAGTGGCAAGGAACTAGAAACTGAGTATAAGCTCATTAGTTGGAGAATGGCTGAATAAGTTATGGTGTATGAATGTTATGGAATATTAATATTCTATAAGGAATGATCAGCAGGATGATTTCAGAAAGGTCTGGAGAGACTTGCATGAACCAAGAGAATATTGTACACAGCAACAACAAGATTATATTATTATTAGCTCTGATGGATATGGCTCTTTTCAACAGCAAGGTGATTCAGGCCAATTCCAATAGATTTGTCATGGAGAGAGATATCTACATCCAGAGAGAGGATTGGGGGATTGAATGTGGATCACAACATAAAATATGATTTTTCTTATGCAGCATGATAAATGTAGAAATAAGTTGAGAAGAACTGCACATGTTTAACATTTATTGGATTACTTTCTGTCTACAGGAGTGGGGTGGGGAGAAAAGGACAGAAAAATTTTGGAACACTAGATATTGCAAGAATGAATGTTAAAAACTATCTTTACATGTATTTTGTCTTTTTTATGTTTTTTAATTATAGCTTTTTATTGACAAAATATATGCATGGATAATTTTTCAACATTGACTTTTGCAAAAACTTCCATTCCAACTTTTCCCCTCTTTCCCCCCACCTCCTCCCCTAGATGGCAGGTAGTCCCATACATGTTAAACATGTTAAAGTATATGTTAAATGTAATATATGTATACATATTTATACAGTTATCTTGCTACACAAGAAAAATCGGATTTAGAAAGAAGATAAAAATAACCTGGGAAGATTTTACCTTTCTAAATCCAATTTTTCTTGTGCAAAAAGAGAACCATATAAATATGTACACACAGATTGTATTTAAGATATACTTTAACACATTTAACATGTATGAGACTGCTTGCCATCTAGGGGAGGGGGTGGAGGGAAGGAAGGGAAAAGTTGGAACGGAAGTGATTGCAAGGGACAATGTTGAAAAATCACCCATACATTTGTTCTGTCAATAAAAAGCTATAATAAAAAACAAACAAACAAGTAAATAAATAAACAAACAAAAAAACCTGGGAAGAAAAACAGCAATGCAAGCAAACAATAACAGAGAGAGTGTAAATGCTATGTTATAGTCCACACTCTTTTCCCAGTGTTCTTTTGCTGGGTATAGCTGATTCTGTTCATTACCGATCAATTGGAACTGATTTGGATCCTCTCATTGTTGAAGAGGGCCACGCCCATCAGAATTGATCCTCATTTAGTATTGTTGTTGAAGTGTATAATGATCTCCTGGTTCTGCTCATTTCACTTAACATCAGTTCTTGTAAGTCTCTCCAAACCTCTATTTATTCATCCTGGTGGTCATTTCTTACAGAACAATAATATTCCATAACATTCATATACCATAATTTACCCAACCATTCTCCAATTGATGGGCATCCATTCAATTTCCATTTTCTAGCCACTACAAAAAGGGCTGCACAAATATTTTTGTCTTTGCATGTATTTTGAAAATAAAAAAACTATTTCTAAAAAAATAAAATAAAAGGAAACAGGAATAACAACATACCAAAGCAATGAAATGTCACCATTTCAAAACACCTGTTATAATAAAGGTTGATTAGAGGAACACAGAAGCACTACTGTTAACAATAATAATAAAGAATATTGAGCATTAATGGAGAAAACCAAGCTGACTTAAACAATTTTAACTTTAAATTATGTAACATCAACTGGGCACTCACTGCCACCCAGCTTTACCTCTATCAACTGTATAAGAACTATCACTTCCTTCCAGATCTCCCCTCCATCTTCCCCACTTAGTAGATAGAGGAGATGAATCATATCAATCTTGAAATTCTTAGTAAAAAGGAAACTAAAAGAAAGAGGAAGTTGCAGCCAAATGGAAGATAAGTCCTAGCACACCTTGAAGAGGCAAAGAAAAAAGTCGGTCTTATAGATTAAACAAAAATAGCAATATTTTGTTGTTGTTCAATCATATCTAACTGTGCCTCCATTTGGGTTTTCTTGACAAAGACACTGAAGTAGCTTGCTATTTTCCAGTTTATTTCACAGATGAGGAAACTGAGGCAAACAGAGTTGAGTGTTTTGCCCAGGGGTCACACATCTAGTAAGTGTTTGAAACCAAATTTGAACTCAGAAAGATGAATCTTCCTGACTTCAGGTCTGGTGTTCTATCCACTTCACCATCTAGTTGCCTCCTTCCCTCCCCCCATCCCACTCCAAACAAGAAACAATATTTCATGAAATATCTGGTCATCTGGTATTGCTACACTGATAAGTGCTTGCAAAAAGACCACTATGACAATAGTCTTTTGAACCAATATAGTTTGCTAAGGATGAAGAGATAGGTAGAGAAATGAGTTAGCTCAATAAAAATGCAAAAGAAAAAAAAAAGTAGAGATACTGAAATACATATGAGAAGGCATATTTTAAGAAAAGGAAATAAGAGAAGCAAAAGGCTTGTAGATTTCACAAAAGCCTCATGCCTTTATATCAGAAACATTTTCTTTAGTTCTAGATAGGGAGCAATAATTAACATTGCAAAAAATTAAATAGATTTTATGTTAACAGACAGAAAAAGACGTCAGTAGTGTAAAAGTTATCTTGGCTCAGTCATTTGTGTACAATCAACTTCTAACATGTTAAATAAAAATCAAAATCATTAAAAAGCCAGAAGAATAATGAAATAATATATGACATCCTATCTAAGCAACTCAATTTTGAATTTTGTTAAACAAATAATCAGCAATGAAAAATGGGAAATGGGAATTTAAAATAACATTAATATCAATAAAAATTTCTAATGACTGTGACCATTGTCACAACAATAAAACCAAAACAGAAAAGGCCTAATTTTGCAAGCATTTTACTTACTTGACAATTTGAGAGAGATGGGGGCCAAAGGCAACTTCTTCATGTGTCAAAGGTAATTTAGACAAGAAATTTTTGCAAAAGTTTTACAAAAGTGGTGAATTATTAACAATATAATCTTTTAAAGCAGAGTAGAAGGTAAAGTTTAATAAAACTTTTCCAAGAAATCTAGCTCTGCAGTTATTCAAAAGTCATAGAAGTCATAGGAGTCATAAAACAAAAGAACAACAAATAGAAGAAAAATGAAAATGATCTTTAAAGAATACTATAGTAAATTTTTCATCAGTAAAGGTATCTTAATAGTCTATACTTTGACCCTAACATAGTCCAGAATATACTCATAGGTAAGTTAAAATGGCATTAGTGAATACAAAGACAGGAAAAGCTGCCTGAATATATGGACTAATTGTATGTAGGGCAGATTCATGCTGAAGAAAACACAATTCTGGAAGAGCTAGTGTCAATGTGCAAGATTTCTGAATCAGGAGAGAATACCAAAAACATGTTTTAAAATATTGACTAAGAGAACATCAGCAACTAACTATCTATATAACTCCTTTCCTACCCATGCAAAATCTTTATTCTCTCTTCCTATATAGCATTCAAAAATATCCTCAGTTTTCAGATTTTTGGAGGACAAGCAGAGATTCACAAATGATTATTAAAAAATGAAAATCTTTACCATTCCAAAATTGCTTGGAAAGTATTAAAAAAGTAAGATCCCATTATGTTCTTTGTTGATTATTAAAAATATTTTAAAGAGTAAAGCAAAATGGCACCTTAAAGGTTCTTTTCCAACTAGATGATTCTCTATCTTCATCAAAATCATTGAAAATTTTCTTGTAAGATATAACAGTAGAAATAATAATCATCATAAAACATAGACATAAAACAAAAAGGTGTCCATTTCCCAGACATATTTGCTACCATGCCAGTGCAGAAAGTGAACAGAAATTCTCTGAGGATGGTGAGATCCTCGAGGTGTTATTATTTTGGGATGACATTGTGTTGTTATTCACATCAAGCCATGGTGCACTGAAGAGCCTCTTGGAAAAGATCTAAACTGTTCAAAGAGCTTGGCCTATACAAGAAGAACCATAATACATTTTTATCTCTCAGATTATGGCATATATTTATTTATATGGATACAGTTTGTCTTTTAGGAGATATAACTGGTACAAACATACAAACAATGAATAACAAATTGGGTTAGGACTTGGACAGAAGGGTGAGGATGGGCTACATTGTTTTTAGAAAATTATATAACTCCTTGATGTGATCCCAAGTTTTCTATGGTCACAAAAAGGATCATTCACATATGACCAAATGTGAACTAAAGCAGTCTCTAAAGAACTAAAATAGATTTCAAAGTTAATTCTAGCAAACATTTAAAAAACAATTCATTCGAATATTGCATAAATTGTCCTATCAGGAATGAAGCGTTAATTCAATATTGTTGTTATTTAGTCATTTATTAGTCATATCTGACTCTTTGAAAACACATTTGAGGCTTATTTGGCAAAGATACTGAAGTTGTTTGTCATTTTCTTTTCAAGCTCATTTTACAGATGAGAAAACTGAGGCAAACAAGGTGAAATAACTTGCCTAGAATGACACAGCTAGTAAGTATCTGAGGTTGTATTTGAACTCATGAAGATGAGTCTTCCTAACTCCAGAACTGGCCCTCTATGCTCTGCAATACCTAGCTGCCCTTGGATCGATATTAGGAAAACTATAAACATTATAGACCATGTTAATAACAAAACAATAACCCTTCCATGGTTATAGCAAAACTTAGAGAAAAACTTTTTGGAAAAAACCCTACAATACCTATTTATTTTAAAACATTAAAACAGAAACAGGAATGAACAGATTATTCCTTAATGTGTTAAATAGTATCTCCCTGAAAATAAGCATTAGTTTAATGGAGAAATTCTAGAAGCTTTCCCCAATAACATCAATGTTAAATCAGGGATGTCATCACTATTATTTAACATAGTTTTAGAAATGGTACCTATAGCAATGAGAAATTTTAATTAAGTTCAGGGAATAACCACAAACAAAAAGGAACCAAATGTATTGCTTTCTGCAGTTGATGTAATAGTTTGCTTAAAGAATTTAGTGAGCAATTTGGAACTATGCCCCAAAAGTTATCAAACTGTGCATATCCTTTGATCCAGCATTGCTGCTATTGGGATTATATCCCAAAGAAATACTAAAGAGCGGAAAGGGACCTGTATGTGCCAAAATGTTTGTGGCAGCTCTTTTTGTTGTAGCTAGAAACTGGAAGTTGAATGGATGTCCATCAATTGGAGAATGGTTGGGTAAATTATGGTATATGAAGGTTATGGAATATTATTGCTCTGTAAGAAATGACCAGCAGGATGAATACAGAGAGGCTTGGAGAGACTTACATGAACTGCTGCTGAGTGAAATGAGCAGAACCAGAAGATCGCTGTACACTTCAATGCTGTTTGAAGAGGTATTCTGATGGAAGTGGATATCTTCAACATAAAGAAGATCCAACTCACTTCCAGTTGATCAGTGATGGACAGAAACAACTACACCCAGAGAAGGAACACTGGGAAGCGAATGTAAATTGTTAGCACTACTGTCTATCTACCCAGGTTACTTATACCTTCAGAATCTAATACTTAACGTGCAACAAGAAAATGGTATTTACACACATGTATTGTATCTAGGTTATATTATAACACATGTAAAATGTATGGGATTACCTGTCATCGGGGGAGGGAGTGGAGGGAGGGAGGGAATAATTTGGAAAAATGAATACAAGGGATAATATTATAAAAAATATGAATTTGAGGATAAGAAATGGTTCTATGATTATGCTTAACATAACACAACTAAAATAAAAAATTCTGATCAACTGTAAAAAAAAAAAAAGAATTTAGTGAGCCAAATAAAAATTAATTGAAACAATAACCAGAAAAGCAACAGATATAAAATAAACTCACAAAATTACTAGCCTTTTTACATATTACCAACAAAACTCAGCAGAATGAGATACATTCCATTAAAAAAAGATACATTCCATTTAAAAATAACTAAAGAATATATGAAATACCTAGGGCTTCAAGCACTAAAACACAGGAATTGAGTATGAGTATAAAATGCTCTTTATAGAAATAGACAGATCCTTATGTCTACTTAGGGTTGGAATTTGCCAAAATACTAAATTATTTTACAAATTCAGTGTAATACTACTACTAAAAATTTACTTTATTGAATTAGGAAAAAAAAACAATATATCAGGAGGAACCACAGGTTGCTTCTCAAGAGAAAAAATGAAAAAAAGTAGAAAGGGAAAGAACTCAGCAGTACCAGATATACTGCAAAGCTGTAATCATTAAATTATTTGTTTCTGGTTTGAAAATAAAGAAGGTGATCATTTGAACAGATTCATTTTATGAGACTTAGGAACAAATAAATCTTTTAGCATAGTATTCATTAAACATAAGTTCTACAACTACCAACCAGCACAAGAATTTAGCAAAAGCTTCTGCTAGAAAGCAGTTTAGCAGAAATTATGTTTAGACCAACATATTATACTGTGTATCACAATTAGCTTTAAATGGATACAAGGCTTAATTCTAAAAGGTTATATCATAAGTAAATTAGAAGAGCAAATAAGGAAATATCCTTTACAACTATGGGTAAGGAACTATTTCTTCATCAAGGAGCAGAAAGAATCATAAGAAACAAATGGACAATTTTGATTATATAAAACTGAAAAGTTTCTGTCAAAAAAAAAAAAGAAAATCTTATGCTCAAAAAGTTATCAAACTGTGCATACCCTTTGATCCAGCAGTGTTACTACTGAGCTTATATCTCAAAGAGATCTTAAAGAAGGGAAAGGAAAGCATATGTTCAAGAATGTTTGTGGCAACCCTCTTTATAGTGACCAGAAACTGGAAACTAAGTGGATGCCCATTAGAGAATGGCTGAATAAATTGTAGTATATGAAAATTGTGGAATATTATTGTTCTGTAAGAAATGACCAACAGGATGATTTCAGAGAGGCCTGGAGAGACTTACATGAACTGATGCTGAGTGAAATGAGCAGGACCAGGAGATCATTATATACTTCAACAGCAATACTATATGATGATCAACTCTGATGGACGTAGCCCTCTTCAACAATGAAATAAACCAAATCAAATCCAATAGAGCAGTAATGAACTGAACCAGCTACACCCAGCGAAAGAATTCTGGGAGATGACTATGAACCATTACATAGAATTCCCAATTTTTGTCCACCTGCATTTTTTATTTCCTTCACAGGCTAATTGTACACAAGTCCGATCTTTTTGTACAGCAAAACAACTGTTTGGACATGTATACATATATTGTATTTAATTTATACTCTTAACATATTTAACATGTATTGGTCAACCTGCCATCTGGAGGAAGGGGAGGCGGAAGGAGGGGAAAAATTGGAACAAAAGCTTTGGCAATTGTCAGTGCTATAAAATTACCCATGCATATATCGGGTAAATAAAAACTATAATTAAAACCTAATGCAATTAGAATCAGAAGCAAAAAAAGTTATTTAGGGAAAGTATTTGCAGCAATTTTCTGAGATAAATAATTGTTATCCAAGAAATATAAGGAATTAATATAAATATATAAAAACCATAACCATTTTACAATAGATATATGGTCAAAAGATATGAACAAGCAATTCTCAAAGGATAAAATCCAAACTATCAATAATTACATGAAAAAAATGTTTAAAATCACTAATATAAAAATTAAAATAACACCTAAAATTTCAACATACCCCCACCAAAATAACAAAGATGACAAAAATGGAAATGACACTTGTTACAGGAGTTAGATAAGTATAAGCACATTAATGTCCTTTTGTCCGAGTTATTTTTTTGATGCAATCATTTAGAAAAATAATTTGGTACTGTGATGAAAAAAATCACTAAACTACCCATATACTTAGTTGAGAGTTACTACTTATTTGTCTTATATCTTAACAAAGATCAAAGAAAGAAAAAACAACATATATACCAAAAGGAGTACTTTTGGTTTTTACAAAGAATAGGAAACACAGTACTGTAGGAAATGGTAAAGGGACAGATTCAGAAAAACCTGGAAGCACTTGTATGAATTGATAGTGTAATGAGAGGGGCAACTTATACAGTGATGACATTGTAAAGAAAAACTGAAAAACGAAAGAATTATGATCCATGAAACAACCAATTACAACTATCAAGACTGATGAGGAATCATGTTCTCCACTTCTTGGCAGTAAGGTAATAAATTGGAGGTATGGAATAAGCTAACATAATCACTGTTTAGATTGGTTTTGCATGATTATGTTTGCTTGTTTGCTATGTTTGAATCTATCAGATTGGTCAAAATGACAGAAAAGAAAAATGATAAACCAGGATTGTACATAGTAACAGCAAGATTGTGCGATGATCAACTATGAAACACATGGTTCTTCTTAGTGCTCAAGGATTCTTCTTAGTGCTAAGGAAATTCCAATAAACTTTGAATAGAAAACACCATCTGCATCCAGAAAAAGAACTATGGAGATTGAACATAAATCAACACATGCTATGTTCACTTTGTTTTTCTTTTTTTTTTTTCCTCTCCTATGGTTTTCCTCTTTTGTTTTGATTTTTTTTCTTCCAACATGATTCATAAAGAAATGTGTATAAAAAATTTAATATAATAGAAAAAATAAAATTATTAATAGATTTTTAAAAAGAAATTATCAAGAATAAAAAGAGAGAAGGGAGTTCCCTGTTCTTGGAGGTTATCTGGCAAAAGCTAGATGAGAACTAAAGGTTTTTTTTGTAGGGGAGACTACATTCTCTGTTATGCATACCTGGATATTCTCTGTGTTTATTTCTTTATGTACATAGGAGCCAGTTAATAAATGTTTTGTTGACTGAAAAGCATGCTTAAAGATCTATAATTGTAAAAGGTGGTACAGTCATATTTTATGAATGAGTCAGCAGATGGACAGTATGAAAATTTTCCAGTTTTCTTATAGATATTAAAAGAATTAGTGAAAGTGCTCTAGTGAGTTAACTATAAAGGATGCATGGAAAAGTATGGAGAACAAAATTACATAGGAGGAACAACTGTGGAGAGGTTGTGATTAAATCACAAACTTACCAAAGTAAAATAGTTGCTACCTGACTATCCATATTATCCCTTGGAGATAGTAATAAAAAATTTTTTTAAATAATATTTTTCCCCAGACAATTTTTAACTTTCATTTTCACAAGATTTTAAGTTCCAAATTTTTCTTCTTCCATCCCTCCCTTCCCCTCTTCCTAAAATGATAAGCAATTTGATAGAGGTACATATATATGCATATGTACAATCATGTAAAACATATTTCCATATTAATCACAATTGTGAAAAAAGAAATAGACCAAAAGGTAAGAACCATAAAAAAAAAAAAAGTGAAAAGATATGCTTCAATTCTGCCTCCAGAATTCATTGTTTCTTTATTTAGCATTTTCCATCATGAGTCCTTTGTTTTGGTTTATTGCACTGCTGAGACTTCTTTTTAAATTTCAAACTGAAATATGTCAGTTTGCAATTTTCAAGGAATTGCAACAAGTTTTGCCCATTGGAGAAAAACTAAATAAGTTTAATTCTTTTTTTTTTTTTTAATAATAGAACTTTAACATGCTTGAATACAACTATCAAGTCCCATGAAGACTTTTCCCTTCTAGACAAAGTAGCCCAAGTTCCTTTAATCAGTTCTCATATGGCATGGTCTTAGACTTTTCATCATCCTCATTACTTTCTTCTGGATCAGCTCAAGCTTGTCATTGCCTCTCTTTTTTCTTTTCTTTGCTTTCCTATTTTTTTTAAGGAGGAGACAACTGGGGTTAAGTGACTTGTTCACACATCTAGTAAGCATTTGAGGTTATGTTTGAACTTAGGTCCTCCTGAGTCCTGAGTTGGTGGTGTATCCACTTGAGAGAAATAATTGATTTGAACCCCTATTCCATTCCAATCAGTACTAATCAATTTGAAGAATCCATATCAAAGTTCTGTATATAAAACTCTAAAGTTGTGAACTACAGATTCTAAGTTTACTTGCTTAAGCATAGGAAGTTAGGCATTCTAGTCTTGTTTTGCCTTGTCATAGTGACCAAGCCCAGTGTAGCAGATGTCACAACTATGTGGAAAGTCCTCCAAAATGTTTTTGTACCTCTGCACCAATCACTTGTCCAACAGGAGCAGATGATCATCTTATGACAACTAAGATCACAGACTGTGACAACTTGTACTATTTCCTCCTGCCCAAATAAAGAAGCCTATCATTTTATGTGAAGATATTCCCCGCTTCATCCAACTTGTGATGCTGCTGACATATTGTTACGTTAGCTTATCCATTACATGTCAATTAATTGGCATAGCTGTTCTGGAATAACTGGACATCTAGCCCTATAAAAATAGGGCCCTGGGAAGAGGTGGGATCTCAGATCATGAGGAAGATCTGAAGTCCACTTTTTTAGAGGGGACCATGGACCTTTTAATAAAGTGCCATTGGCTCAGATATCTGCTTCAGTCTTTCTTATTGTAGGTGGGATAATTTTAATCCTCACACATTGGACCACCTCGCTGTCCCAGATTGTCATTGCATTTCCTATTTTTCCTATTGCCAACAACAAAATATTGTGCTCCAGATGTGATTTAACTGGGGCATAATATAGCAAGGCTAATACCAATCTAACTCTGAATATAATCCTATATTGAATTCACTTTTTTTGTCACCATATCACACATTTAATTCATATTGGATACATGGTCCCTTTTTCACATGAATTTTTGTCTAACCATACATCTTCCATTATTTATTCATAAATTTGATTTTAAAAATCCCATTGTAGGACAATTCATCCATCTCTATTATTTTTCATTTTGGTAAATTTAGCCTATCATTTAAACCTATTATGATGAAACCAGCATGTAAGTTATTCCCTTCCCTTCCAGCTTCCTATCTTCAAGAAACTTGATAAGTATGCAATCATTAATAAAAGTGTTGAACAGACAAAGGGAAAGGACAAATCTTTGGCGCACTTTACTAGAGTACTCCTTCCAGGTTGAAACTGATCACAACTTTTTAGAACCAGTCATTCATTCAGTTTTTAATCTCCCTAATGAGATTTACAACTAGTATCAATCATTCTACCAGTCACTTCTTCCTAGGTTTGCCTTCCAGGGCCACATACAATGATTACAATTTCTCTTTCTGCAGGGCCATGCTTCAGCTTTTGGAAATATTGATCAAAGCCTGCTTGGCTTTGAATGAATGAAAAAAAAACATTTATTAAGTGCTTATTATATGCCACACACTATGCCAAGAGAGGAAAAAAAAAGCCAAGCTAGGCCTTGGTCCCAAAGAACTAACACTATAAATGGGGAAGACGACACATAAAAGAGTTAAGCTGTCAAGTTAACAGAAAGGCTAGAATGTCCCAAGAGTCCTATGCCTTGGAAGATGGCAAGATCCAAGGGTCCTTAGGATCTCTCCTTACATATAAGGTTAATAAATAATTCTCTCCCTCTTCTCAGATGACAGTTTCCACCAAACTAGTCATCCTCATCTAGATTCATTCTAGATTATAAATTAAACTTTTAAAATGTAATTCATGCACAGCAACAAGAAACTGATATGATAATCAATTGTAATAGACAATGAAGTGATTCAAGGCAATTCCAATAGTCTTGTGATGGAAAGAGCCATCCACATCTAGAGAGAAAACTATGGAGACTGAATGTGAATCAAAACATAATATTTGTTTTTAGTTGTTTGCTTGTTTTTTCTTTCTCGTGTTTTTTTCCCTTTTGATCTGATTTTTCTTGTTCAGCATGATGAATATGGAAATATATTTAGAAGAATTGCACATATTTAACCTATATCAGATTGTTTGCTGCTGGGGTGAGGGGAGGGGTCAGGTGGGGGCAAGGATTAAGAGGGGGAGAAAAATGTGGAACACAAAGTTTTGCAAAGGTGACTGTTGAAAATTATTTTTGCATGTATTTGGAAAAATAAAATACTATCAAAGGGGAAAAATAAAATAAAATGTGGTACACAGAAGTGTACATAATATTCTATAGACAATTTGACAAGGATAGCATAAGGTAGAACTATCACGCCTACTGTGAAATAGCATCATGGGATCTATGTTTCTTTTTATAAGTTTCATGAATTTTTTGGTGTATTTTTTAGGCAAAAGCAAAAATCATACTTCCTCTTATTACACATATTTCTTGCTTTAGTTTCAAGGGAGTAGCTTTTTTTATTATTTAGGCATTTGGTGAACAAATTCATATTCACTAATCCATGTTAATTGTAACATTAAAGATTTCTGTTCTGTAGATTCAATTAAATTTAAAAAGCTTTGTTTAATTTATACATAGCAGAGCACTATGTAGCTCAATGGGTATAAAACTTGATGGTCCCTGCCCTCTTCAAATTTAAGTTACCAGGCCTACATGAACTACATTGTAGAATCCTGAAAGTGGCAAATGTTCATCTGAATTACTTTTAGGTAATCTTTGAAAACATGTAAAAAGCAAGAGAGATACCACTGGATTTGAAGTGGACAAATGCAATTTTCAAAAAATGAATTTTTCAAGCTATGATTGGGAAGTTTGATATTATTTCCTTGAAAAATTTTGGAACACATTATTAGAGGAAGGGACAATTAAAAAAGGAAGTAGTGGTGACTACAAGGCAATATAGCTTCATCAAGAATAAGTTGTGCCAGAAAAACCTTGTTTCCTTTTTATTAAAAAAATTATGTATTAATTTGTTTGGATAGATTTTGTTTTTTGACACCAAACATACTTCTTAAGTCCCTCCTCCCCCAACAAAATCTATTCCTGAAAACAATTAAGCAAAACCACCTAATAGTATGATTGTAGTTTTCTGGTTTTGTTGTACACCAATTGTTAACAAAAAGGATGTGTGCTTTAACTTTCATATAATGGTTCCAACATTGTTTATCACATTAGACCTGAGTTTTGTTGTCTTTCAATATTATCTGTATTGATATTTCTAATTTCCTTTTGTAAAAAGTGTACTAGAGTCTACCAACATCACTTCTAGGTCACTTCTCAGCTTTTTACTTGTTCAGTTCCCATATTCAATGTTATTACTCTGAATCCTCAGAAATGTGGGGATTTGTTGGGATATTTTCTTTCTAATAAATAAAATTATAACCTTTTTTCATTAGTTATCTGAAGTCCCATCTCAGCTTATAAGATATTGCTCATATAATATAATAACCTGGGAAAATATTTTTTCAATAGTAATTACTCATTTCTCCATACATTAAATTCCTTAATCTCCCATGATTAAACATTAAAATTATTGATTATACAATTTATTACCAAATGAAAACATTGTAAAACAAATATATTTTGACTGTAAAAAAATCACAGCTAGTTACCTCAAATCCTTACTCTAATGGCAAATGATTTCTCTTTACTTATGAAAACATAGTCCCACATTATTTAATTTTTTAAGATACCAAATCCTCTTTACAAAATATCTTTTCAAGATAAACAATATCTAAAAGTAGATATCTCCATATTCTCTCCACTTTCTCTCAATCTATCACAGGAAAACAATCTCTTCATTATATTTATTCTTTATTATTCCTTTTCTACAATATAACAAATAAGCTGTTTCTCATAAGAAAGGAATTTCTCCTCACCTGTCTTTTTATTTTCTCCACAAATTCCCCATTGATCCTAATAGAACAAAAGTTAAAAACACCCTCTTATCACTAACTCATAGAAGCACATCATAGAAGGATATTTTTACACTGTAATTGCCAGAACAAACTATCTTTTCTACAACTTATCATTTGGTTCTTAAAGATACAGTAACAGTATTGATCATCTTAGTGGGAGTACTTAATGAATAGATGTTATATATTTTGACTGAGTATCTAGATTGGCGTGTCAAGGGAATGTGGTAGATACATATTTATTGCTCAATGAAGGATTTGACAAAGTCTTTCTGACTATTCTTGTGGAAATATAAGTTAGGTGATACTAAAGTTGGGTGGATTAAGAATTGCTTTAATGACTAGTAATCCTCCATAGAGTTATGATCAATGTATCTATATCAACCTGAAAAAAGATCTCTAATTGCATGCTCAATGGATCTGTCCTTAATCCTATTCTAGTCAACATTTTAATGCAAATGGATGGCTTCCTTGCCAAATGTAAATGACAAAGTGATTTGTCATTTAACAACAAATTTGATGATAAAAATGGAACCCGAAAGGATTTCACTAGACCAAACTTAAGAAGAAATTTAAAAAGGATAAATATAAAATCCTATACTTGGTTTAAGGAAGCCAATTGGACAAGTACAGGATGATAAGGGAAACATGGCTTAATAGTAGTTCATGGGGGAAAACTTCTGGAATTTTGTAGGTCTAGAGGGTTAATATGAGTCAGTAAGATGACATGGAAACAAACCCTTAAAAGTAATGTCATCTCATATTGTACTAGGAGAATGACTTCCTCCAAAATAAGAGGTGTGATAGTCCTACTGTGCTCTACCTTGACCAGACACTTGGAGGATTACGCTTATTCTAGACAAGATATTTTAGGAAGGACATTAATAAGTCAGAGCACTAGGAAACAATCATTCCAAGAATGATGAGAAGGATTTGAAAACATGATATGTAAACAATTGTTTCAGGAAATGGAAGTATTTCACTTGGAGAATAGAAGACATAATTACCATCTTCAAATATTTAAATGTTTTATTATGTGGAAGAGGGTCTTACACCTCTTCTGCCTAGCCTCAGAGAGCAGAACTAGAAGCAAAAAGTGAAAGTTGTAGAGGCAGATTTTGGCTCAGAATAAGAGGGAAAAAATCTTAACAATTAAAACTACAAGAAGTGAAATGAGCTACCTCATGAGATGGTGAATTTTACTACAATATATGTCATTTTAGCAAAGGCTGCATAACCAGTTCAGAGAAGCTGTTGACAGGATCTATTTCAGACATGGTAGTATGGTGGAAAGAATGTTGAATTTAGAATTATGTAGAATAAGAGGTTCTGGCTCTAAATCCTGGCTTTGTCATTTGTTACATAGCTTTGGACAATCCACTTACTATATCTAGGGACTAAATATAGTCAACCATAAAATGATGTGACTGAACAAGTTATTCTCTGAGATACTTTCAAATTTGGAGCTTTTATGGGTTTGGGTTATCAAGTGTGGTACATAAGAACATGAGTATATATGTGGTATTGATTGTCCCTATGTGAGAAAATTGAAACTTTTGTACCAGAGGACATTTCTGAGAATTGATATCTCATGACAGAGTATGAAGGGAGGGGAGAGAGAAGATACTGAATGAGTGTAGCAACTAATCTATTCAAATAGCTATTTCAAAGGAGTCAAAACTTAGTGGGGGAGATTTTCCTGTCTTGATGTGTTTTTGTTGTGTGTTAGTCTCTTCGGGTTTTTTTTTTTTTTGTTTTGTTTTGTTTTTTTTGGGGGGGTTAGCATGGAATTTTTAGAATCCAACTCTCTTGGATCTCAGTCTAATGTGTTTTCACTAAGCCATACTGACCTTCATGTATATTTTTCTTTTTCTGTCTCATTTGTGCCCAAAGGGCTCATATTCAAACCAGTGGGATACATTTCCTTTTGTATTGAGTATACAATCCTGTAACATGACCTCCTGGCAGTTACTATTACCAGTCTGTCCTGGGCCCAACAGAGTACCTTTGACCATTGACCTTTGCAGTGCCAATTCTACCCGGCTCGCCTCCTCTGAGGCTTTCAAAGGTCTCTGGCCACGATTTCTTGAATCTATAGTTTAATAACCGGTAGCACATTCAAGAACAGCCACATGTAATCTTAAAAGCCTTTATTATACCTACTCACATAATGTCCTGACTTGTTAACTCCCTAGTGAACACCTGGTCTGAAGACGTGTTCACTATCAAACTCCTTACCTCTCTGGACTATCCATCAGCTTGGCTCGGCTACCCCTTGCTAGGGAGCCAGGTTAAAGAGAGCGACTGCTGTCTGCAGTGGAATTATAAAGGGCCTATGAGGTCACACACACAGCCAACCCACGAGAGAGCCGTCACCCATTACAAAGCTATCTCAATATGGCCAGGATCCCACCCACAGGGAAGTCCTATATCCACAGAGATTACTTCTGGACCACTCAATCTCCTGTTGCGCTGTGGCCGCCCATTTAAAGGATCCTTACACAATCCAATCAATCACTAAGGCAAATCCAATTCTTTCTTGAGCCCAAGTACCTAAAGATACAATCCTATGTGATACCTATTTAATAGAGAAAGTATATAGATTACTTTAAAAACTTCAAAATAGTCCTGATGAGCCAAACACGTGTAGCATTTTGTCATGCTTATATGTGATGTCCTTTGACAGCTGTAGCACCCTAAGCAGTCCTCATCAGCCAAATACTATTTTCCATAAGCCTATAGAATGACAGCATGTCACTGTAGTAATTATCCAGTGAGGGAAGAAGTACAATATCTAACTTGTTCTTAAGATGGTGTTCCCCCTGATCCATTAGTCCAGTAGCTCTCAGTTTTTGCAATGTTACATTTGTGCATATTCTTTTTAAAGGCTGAAGCATATCCAGCAGAGGATAATTTTTCTACAAACAGCTAAGTTTTCATCCTTCCACTGTCAAGCCGACTTAAGGGAAGGGCATTGGCCAGTTCAAATACCCACTATGTGGGACCAGAATTATCTAAGGGATAATATTATTCAAAATACGAAAATATGAAATACATAGCTCTCGAGTTTCTATCTCATGTCTAGGTTCTTCTCTCTATTCACTAACCCCTATATTCACAGGACTCAGACACTGAATATCCTATGATCAAGTGATTTTTTTGAATATAAGAGAAAATAGAAGGGAAACATTAAATGCTCCTAGATGGAGCATTTAATCTTCAGGTATCTGTTAAAAACTCTTCCCACTCGACTGTCCTAATTCAAGTGTGACTAGGGAAATTCTTTAAACTTATGTATCTTTAAATAACAGAAAGGGCAAGAAATGTGTATCCTACTCCCCAGCTCTGGATTACAGACTACAGCAGAGGTAATTAAAGGAGAGAAAAAG
Organism: Sminthopsis crassicaudata; assembly: GCF_048593235.1. Classification (NCBI taxonomy): domain Eukaryota; kingdom Metazoa; phylum Chordata; class Mammalia; order Dasyuromorphia; family Dasyuridae; genus Sminthopsis; species Sminthopsis crassicaudata. The sequence goes on along the minus strand of NC_133617.1, from coordinate 488,853,207 downwards.
CTGTTTTCCCCCTCTAACTCACCTGTTTACATAAGAACAATATCTGTTAGACATAGGATTTGAAATGGATCTGTATTGCTTTTGCAGCACTGGTCTCCAGAAGTCTTGGTTGGCCAATTGAGTCTTTGGCCATAGCCAACAATAGCTGGGAGCCTAGCCATCCCCATCACTTTATGGTAATTATACAATCTTAGTCAAATGGCAAGGATAATCATTAGAACTTCTCTGTCATTCTTTTGCTCTCTGAATCATCATCATCATCATCATCATCATCATCATCATCATCATCATCATCATCATCACTTTGGGCCATGGTAATATAATAATAACTCAAATAGATTACATTTCAAATGAGCAGAACAGACTACAATTCCTATAATTAAAGCTAAGTCAAAATTCACTAAGTGCCTTCTATGCATCAGGCACTCTGAGAAGGGAGAATTCATGCTGATCTAGAGTGAGTAGGGAAGGGTTCTTGGAAAAGCAAAGATTTGATGGATCTTTAAAAAAGATAGATAGAATTTATCTGGGAGAGAGGAATGGAACGGTGGCTTTACAGAAATGAGTCTGTCATGATAATAAGAAGGAGACAATGTGGATACCTCTCTGATTGTTCTTCAGTCATTTACAGTCATATCTGATTCTGACTTGATTTGAGATTTTCTTGGCAAAGACATTGGAATTATCAGCCACTTCCCTCTCCAGATCATTTACAGATGAGGAAACTGAAGTAAACAGGGTTAATTGACTTGTCTATAATCACACAGTTAGTAGGTATCTAAGGATGGATTTGCACTCAGGAAGATGAGTCTTCCTAACTCCAGACTAGGCATTCTATCCATTCTGCCACCTGTGAGCAGAGGGAGATAACATAGGTATAGAAAAAGAGATAGAGCCCAGATTACACAGATCTTTTGAATGCTAGGTCATTCTCATCCCAGTCCAAGGAAGAGATTTTGAGAGCCTAGAGTCATGCAATATTCTAGAAAATTATTGTGGAGGTAAGGTTGACATCATTTAGTTCCGGTTGAGTGTAGAGAATGACGGAGAAAAAGGAATAAGAAATGATGGGAATACTAATGATAGTAGCAATGACAGATGTAAGGGCAAGGGATTGAGTTCTAAAAAAGAGTTGATTTAACAGTGATCTTTAAAATGAATGCTCTGATCTAAAACTCTTCCTTGGTCCTTTATTGCTTTGATTTTGCCATTCCTTCTCAGGATTCAGGTACCCATATTCTCCTCTCTTTTACCCTAGGCACTAAAAATCCAGCTTTTTTTTCCCCTTAATAGAAAAAGGGTGAAAATCGGGCTATACCATGACACTTTCTTTACAAATTATAATTTCTGAGGGCTGCCAAGAGTCCTGAAAAGTAGGGGAATATTCAGGGTCACAAAACCAGTATTTGTCAGAGGCTAGACTAAAACAGTAATCTTCCTGGCTCAGAGACTAATTTTCTATCCACTGCACAACATTGCCTCTATTGTTAATCAATTATGAAACTGTTAATTCTAGCTACTGAAGGATGCCCTCCAGAACCAGCATTCTTTAAATTTGGATTTTGTCACAATATCCTGGGTACCCATCCCTCCTGTGGCTCTGGGTGTCTTTACATAGTTGTACCCATCCAGATTTGTGTATGTGCCAGAGTGTCTTTCCATTTGAGTCAAGGTGTGAGGGTGTGTCTAATTGTTCCTCTGATTATCTGATAATTTAAAAATACAAACTGTATTTATGAAGTCATGTCTATATTGTCCTTCAGTGTATTGCTAGGATGTGTCTAGCAGGGTTGGGGGATTTGTGAATTAAAGCTTATTGGTCAACCAATAACAAGTAGAGATCTGTTATTGGGGGATGGTGGTGGGGTAGAAGTTGTTGGAAGTGGGGGGAGGGCAGTATGAGTCTGCAGGTGTCTAGGCTTCAGGCTGCACCAGGGATTCTGCAGTCTAGAACTTGCCCCTCTATGTCTGGTATCACAATGAAAAGACACATTATTTTTATTTTCCAAAGTTTGCGCACACACATGAGCATGTATACAAATACAGTCATAGAGAAATACACAGGTACACTAGCAAAACAAACAAAATTTAAACCATGTACTGATGTAGATATATATGTATATGTAAAAGGCATGTTGACATATTAACCTCTCTATTACCCTACCCTTCGTTTTCCCCATCTGCCCTTTCCAAATCCTATTTCATCACCTTTATTTTCTTTGTCTCTTGTCTCTGCTCCTATATCTATTTCTGTCTCTCCGTCTCTACATCTCTGTCTCAGTCTGTCTCTGTGTCTAGCTCTTTGCTCCTGTCTCTCTTGTGCGTGTCTGTCCTGACCTTCCCTTCTCTCCATCACAACGAATCTTCCCTACCCACTCCTTCCCCTCCCTCTATTTCGTCCCTCTCTATCCTCCCCTCCCTTCCCTTTTTCTCCCCTTCCCCAGGACTACATCCCCCAGGCGCCCCCAGACCCTGCGTTGCGCATGCCTCCTGCTCCCCCCACCCCGTTCTTCCCCCTCCCTCCCCTCCACCTTCCCCCCTCCCCCGCGCCTCCTCTCCCGCATCCCTCCATCCCTCTGCCGCAGCCGCATCGCCACCGCAGCCTTGGTACTGCCGAGCCCGGCCCAGGCCCCTGATCCTACCCCTGTTCCGACCAGGCTCGGTCCCCTGCCCCTTCTTCTGGGGAACCCAGGTGGCTCAGGTACCCCTCTAGTCCCCAGATTCCGGGGAACCCCTGCGCCCCCGGCCCGTGCCCCCTCACAGCTTAGGCAGGAGGGAGAGACGAGGAGGAGGAGGAGCCGCCGCAAGATGAAGGATCGGACCCAGGAGCTGCGGAGTGTGAGCTGGGGGGGAGGGAGGAGATGGGGTGAGAGAGAATCAGGGGGTATCAAGCACCCCGTTATTTGGGGAGGGGGACATGGGAAGGCATTAAGATGGGGGTGGAGAATTCTACAAGAGGTGGCTTAATGGGATGGATATACAGGTTATCTCAGGGGGATTCCAGTATCTCCAGAGTGTACCCCCATATTCTGAGGGGATTGGGAAAGCCTGGGAGGGTTTAGGAGCCGGAGATGAGAAGAGAAATTTGGGGAGGAAGACTGGGGCCTCTGATACTCTGTATTTCCAAGAGAGTCCCTAGTATATGACAAGGGTGGGATGTGTTTAGGAGAGAATGGGAAAGAAGAGCCCCCTGGAGATGGGAGGTGAAGGGGTCTGGAGCTCAAAGGCAGTCATATGATGATATTTGGAAGAATGAGAGAGACTGTAAAGACTAGAATAGACTTTAAATGGTAGCTGTGTAACAAACTGATGTGCTCCAGTGTCTTCAGTGGGAATCATAATATTGGGGGGGGGGAAATGAAGAACACTGAGCAGCTTAGAGAAAGCCCTGGGAAGCTGAGGAAGAGGAATGTGGGGGAAGGGGCTTGTGTAAATATTTCCCCCCCACACTTTTTCTCTGAATGTGGATTCTTGAGAAAGCTTGAAAAGGCCTAGAGGAAAGAAGTATAGAAGGGGAGCAATGGTAATCCTCAAGACCCCCCAATATTGGATTGGGCTTGAGACCAAATATGAGATGTAGGAGAAAGGGGAGTTGGAGGAGAGTGCTCCGGGGAACAAGGCACTGTGATAGTTTGTGTGGGATGGGAAAGCGCCTTAAAGTGACAAGAAGATACTGGATACACTGATTGGGGAACGTGATGGGAAGTGGTTTGGGGCAGCAAAAGTCCCCTGTGTCTGGGGGAAGGTGAGACGTATGAACATGATAGATGCTAGGAAATTCTGGACCTACGAGGCAGTTCAAGACTTGGGAAAAGGATAAGTTTGAGGGGTTGAGGGTCACATATTTTGCAGAGATGTTGCTATTTTGGAAGGAGAATTGAGAAGCCCAGGAGAGTCTGAGATGTGGGAATCTGAAGAGTAGGAGGGTCCACAGGCCCATAAGGAAGGATTCTAGTAATTAGGAACAGTGAGACAAAGACTGAGAGACTTGGAAGCATTTGGATAGGAATGAAGATATTCGGATTGATGGGGTGGCTAAAATTCAAGGCCTTGTATAAAATTAGGATGTTCCCAGAAAAAGAAAGGAAAAGGGGTTGATGGCTGAGCATGGTGAACAGGGTCATTGACACTTAGTCCTTGATGTTTTAGGGATAACAAGAGAAAGAATGTTAAGGAAAGTGATTTAGGAAGTGAGTCAAGTGGATAGGGAAATGGGACATTTTAGACAGAGGAAGGAACTGATTGTCATTTTGAAGATGTCATTTGAAGGATAGGGTTCCCCAGATTATAGGAAAAAGGGAGATAAGGGAAACAGGTTATGTGACTTGGGATAAAGTGAGTTTATAGGACTGGGATACAAAAGGAAAGAATGAGAACTTAGGGGGTCCTTGAATATTTTTTGAAAGGGTATTTCTAGGGGAAGGTGAAAGGGGAGGAAACTATCTGAACAAGCCAAGGAGACACTAGTTGAGATGTGAGCAATTGTGGGGGTGGCAAAATTGTCACCCAAATGTTGGAGGGAGGGGTTAGAGGAGCTAAGGAGAGCTCGGGAGGAGCAACTAGGGGCTGGCAAAGCCATTTGGGGAGATCAGGATTTGATGTATTTGTTGCTCAGTCCAAGATTATCATACTGGTAGGAGCTGGGGTGGGGGTAAAATGGTAAAAACCTCCATTGGTTTGGGAAGAGTTGGAAGAGTTAAACTCTAGTAAAGAGAAGAGGAAATCTGGGAGAAGAGAAGGAGAAGGGGAGATTAAGTGAAGATTGTACTAGCTGGCATATTTTTGGGGTGAAGTTCAAAGGATATTGAAGAAGACAGATACATTGAAAAAGATTGGGGGGATACTAGGAAGAATTAGAAAGCATTGGTATATAGGGAGATAGTCCAAAGAAATGAGAGAAATATGTCCCCTCAAGATTTTGAAGGTATATTGGAATGTACTGGGAAACAGCAAGAAGGAGATAGTATAGTCTGAGACAGATAGTCATTGATTGGTGCCCTAAGTCTAGGGAGTGAAGACTTAGATTTGAGAAAAGGAAAGAACTGGAAAGGAGAAAAGAAGATGATTGGTGAGGGGACGTAGAAAAGGAAAATGATGGAGCCTGTGGGAAAAGGGGGAAAAAGGAGCAGAAGGAATGGTGGGAGCCAGGAGGCTATAAGAGGTGGAAGTCAGGAGCAGCTGGAGAGACCAGAAGGGGCAATGGATGCCCGAAACTGAGGACAGATGGAGGGAAAAGGAGGTAAGGCCTCCAGGGTGAAGATGGAAAAAAACATGGGGTCAGGAAAGAAGAAAAGCTGGTTTGAGAGACTGGGGAGAAAGAGAGGCTGGCGCAGAGAATCTGGGGAAAAAGAAATTGTAGGGAGAGTTGGGAGAGTGAATGAGCTCAAGGACAACAGACAAAACTGCCTTAGATGAAGAGGGATGTTTGGGGAAAAGGATCAAAGAGTTCCTAATCTGAATAGATTTCATTGATCCTTGATTGAACAGGGGGAAAATACATACATACATTGTGTGTGTGTGTGTGTATGTGTGTGTGTGTGTGTAGATAGATTGATAAATACACATATACATATATATGTCTTTTTCACTAACTTCTAACATAGTTTTAGCTTCTAAATGCAATTATGAATGTAAACAGTAAGCCACTATAACATTAGACTTCCCCAGACAAGCAGAGGAGTCCATGATACTCCCTCCTTCAAAGTTCAGAGTCCTTGTTAGAATTAGGTTTAATAAAGAGACAAGGTGAAATATGAAGGGATAAAGAACAGATGGAAGAAGGAATGAATGGGAAATAATGTGAAGCATCAGAATTCGGGGGACAAATGAGGAGATAGTGAGTGGAGTACCCTAAATGAGAAAGGAATTAGATTGGGAGAAATCTAAATACAAAGCTGGCCAAAGAGGTAGAAGAAAGGGGATAGAGAAGAATGAAAAAAGGGTAGGGAGTGAGACTGATACATATAAAGAGTAAGCTAAAAAGGGGATCTAGTTCTGTGAGCTGGAAAGGGAAGGGAATTGGGAGAGAGTTCAAATCCTAGGAGGAAAAGGGCCAGGAGAGAAAGGGAAAAGAAAGGGAAAGGGAATGGAGATGAGCATGGGGGAGCCAAAAAGATGGAGGCCATTAGAACTACTACTTTTGGTGCTAATAGAACTCGGATTTGAGCATCATTGTCCTAAAGGGGGCTAATATTCCTCTAGGAGAATATGCGTGTGTGTGTGTGTGTGTGTGTGTGTGTGTGTGTGTGTGTGCTTTCACAATCTTGCTTGTTTCCCATTTGATCTCTCACTTAAATTTGCTTATGTGTCTCTCTGTTTGGGTTTTGATCTCAGTGTCTCTCTGTTTTGGTTGTCATCTCTTTATGTCTCTTCATCACCATCTGTCCCTCAGTCACTGCTTTCCTGTCTTTTGCTCATGTATACTAGCTCCCTCTGACTCTATTCCTTTTACTCTTTCTGTTATTTAGGTTTGTCTCCCCCTTCTTTCTGTTTTCTCCATTTTCCCTTTCTTTTTGTTCTTTTTCTCCCTTTCTCTCAGTTCTGCATCTATCTATTTTCTCCCTTCCCATCTTATTTTTCTCAATGTCTCCCTTTTTCTCTCTGTCTCCCTTCTCCAAACCCTCCCCTTTAGGGCCTCTGATTCCCAAGGAATTTAGCTTTCTGGGGTTCTAGAAGGACTGGACCTAGCAGGCAGGAGGCAAGACAGAATTTGGATGGCCTCCTCCTTGGTTGCGTTTCCCTGAGTGAGCCAGTGCCGGAATAACAGCTCTCAGGCCGGCTGGAGGCCCTAGCTTTGTACCCTCCTGCAGGCTTACAATCTGGAGCCAGCTGGAGGCAGCAGCCCAATATCTGGTGTGCTGGAGGTACAAGGCAGGGAAACCCTGGGATGGAGGTTCTGAGAAGGAGTTTGAGGAAAAGACGAGAGAGGGTAGCTCTGGAAGGGAAGCACCAAGTAAGTAGCTGGGGTTCTCTCACATAGCTTATCTTCAGGGACCCCCTCTTCAGGTTACAGTGCCTCAATCTTTCCTTAGAAGACTTCGGAAGTTAAGGGGGTTGGGGAGAAGTAGAAAACAGCCAATATTTTCCGTTTTCATTTAAAATCTTACCTGCCTGCAACATGCTTTCTTTGGCTCTGGGCCTAATTTTTCTAAGGGTGAGAAGCTGAATTCATTGTTCTTGGAATCATAGAAGCACAGAAGGTTGCAACTAGAAAGGATCTTTTAAGTTCTTGTAGAGTACCATAGTAGAAAGGATTTTAGAGGTCAGTATTTTTGTGTTTGTTATGGATCTCTTTGACAGACGGGTGAATTTCTTCTCAGAATAATGTTGTAGGGTGTTTTTTTTTAAGCATAAAATAAACAGATGATTATAGTAGATGAAATCAATCATGTTGAAATATAGTTAACAAAATATAAAAAACAAAAAAAACAAGATATAGTCCTATATCCTACTCCTCTTTTTTCTTTTTAACGGTAAAGGAACTGAGGTCTATTGAAAGGAAGAGATTTGGTCAAGGCTACTCAAGCAGTCAATAGGAAATTAGAACTAAAATCCCAGGGCATCTGGATCCAGGGGCAGTGACTTGACCTTGGCCAGATACTCTAAGTCTGATGAATAGCTGCTATCAACCTTGACGTTGGCCCCCAAATGTAGGTATGACTGAAAGGAAGCTGGCAGGACAGATTCCTTCTCAGAGTGGAGAGAGATCAGCTACCCATGGAAACAGCCCATTGGTGGAAAGCAATATGATTTTCAGACGCTGGTAGAAGACAAGCATATTGTGAGGGCTAAGAGAAAGATCTCTGGTCAGAGTCAGGAGGCCTGGATTTCAGTCTTACCTCCTATTGTAGCAAAAAAATTCAGGTTCCTCAAAATCAATTTTCTCATTTTTTAAATTAGGGTCATAGCCCCACATCCCCACCTCCTTCCTAGATCAAATTGTGAAGAAGTCCATTGGAGACTCAATTGAAGGAACATAAGCTAGATTTCAAGAAGAAATTTCTAAGACCATCACAGGAGGGAGGGAGAAAGGCTGAAGAAGGGAGATTTTTTTTAGGTTTTTGGTCCAGAGGTAGAAGGATCTAGTGACTTATAGAAAGGAAGACAGAGTAGAGAATTGAAGCACAAGTCTCCAGAGGGAAAAGACTCTGCAGGGAGAGTTTTTCAATTCAACAATTCAGGTTTTCTCCTGAATCACTATCATCTACCCTTTAGAGGACAGGAGCCTTTTGCTAAGGTTTTTGGAGGTCCATCTTCAGAGGGGTCAGGAAGGGGAAGGTTGGTCTGTCCTTCAGCCACTAGTGCTAAATAAGGAAACCATAATGAGGAAGGAGGAAGAAGAAGATGACTGACAAGGAAACCTGAATAAGATGGGGGAAATTCAGGAATTGAGATTGAGGCCAGAAACCTCAGGAAGGTAGCAGCTGGAGAAGGCAGAAAAAACACAACAGAAACAGAAAGGATATTTGTGTCTATTGAGGTGTATGTGTGTTTGTGTGTGTGTTGCTATGTCTCTTTGTGTGGGTACCTGTCCATGAGTTAGATATGTTGAGGTATACTCTGTTACAAATTTTTCTGTTTGTAACCATGTATCCTAAGAAGGTATCTTTCCCTACTATACATCTACCTTATGCTCCTTTATCTGATTCTGTGCCCTCATACATATATTCCTTGAGGGGATTCTTAGTATGTCTTAATATGTCTATCTGTTCTCATGTCTATGTGTACTCCTTTACACATTTTTTGGTAAATTTTTTAAATTTTAAATTTAAATACAAAATGAAAAAAGAAAAAAAGAACATTCCCAGCAGAAAAACACAAGAGAATTTAATATAAAATAATACATTTCCATTTTAAGAAAACCCATATAATAAACATTATACATTTTTTAAAAGCTATCCAGTTTTTCTTTCTTCTTTAAAGGTTTTCTTTTGTTCTTTGATGTGCACTTTTTAGTTTATTTTTCCCCTCCCTCCTCCATCCCTGTTCTAAAAAAGCCTACAATTAAACCCCAGTATATGTACGTATATTTAGATATTTACAAATATACACATATATACTCATACACATATATGTAAGATTGTACTATGTATATTTCTGCTTTTCATCTCTATTTCCAAGCTTTTCCATGTTTTTCTAAATCAACCAATTCATCACTTCCTATAGCACAGCAATATTCCAACATCTTATGTGGGAGATTGTCTATGAAAGATTTTCCCCCTAATTTTCTGCATTCTTTCTTTTCTTGGCTACACTGGTTTTATTTCTATAAGAAAGTTTTAATTTAAAATAATCAAAATTATTCATTTTACACTTCAACGCTCTTACCTTATAATTAAGGTCTGATACTGCTGGATCACCTTCTATGACATCTTTTTTCCCTTGGTTTCTTTGAGATTTCTGATATTATGTTCTTCCAAATGAACTTTGTTATTGTTTTTTCAAATTCAGTAAGATAATTTTTAGTAATGTAGTAATTTAATTGGAATGGCATTGAATAAATAGATTAGTTAGCTTAAATTGTCATTTTAAAATTATATTGGCTTTACCTATCCATGAACAAAAAACATTACTCCAATTATTTATATCGGTCTTTATCTGTATAAAAAGCATTTTGTGTTAATGTTTCTATAATAGTTCCTGTGTCTATTTTGGCAAGTGTACACATATATTTGGGAGCATATCTGTGTGTCCATGTTATGTATTAGTGAATCTTCATGTGCTCCCTTGCACAAGAATCCTTAGACCTGTTTGTGTTTTGCTGATTGTGTCTGGAAGTATTAGTGTATATATATATGGATATATGTTACTTTCTCTGTGAATAAGCAATGACTATTTCTATCTTTATGTCAGTGAGAAATGATGGCTTGATATCCTCAATCCTCACAATTCCCAGAAGGGACATTGAGAAGGTCACATAGTTGCTGCTCCCTGGGATCTGGGTGATTCAGAAGATTGACAATTGAAATCTCTGTTGTCTGCAGTTCTGTCTAGTCTCTAGATTCTAGGCTTTGTCTTGTTTCTGTCTGGGATTTCACTTGAAAACTCTGGGCTCCTCTGAGATTAACTGAATTTAAGAGATTAAGATTTTTGTTTGTTTTCTGAGGCTCCCAAATTTGGGGAAGGCTCTGTCTGGGGTCTAGGTGACCCAGTGTAAGACTTTTTCTGGGTTTTTGTCTTGCTTGAATTTGGTCTCGTTTCTTTTCTGAGCGCTGTCTGGGTTCTGTCTAGGTCCTGCCTAAGCTTCGTGTAAGCATTATTTAGGTTTTCTCTATCTTGTGTCTGGGCTCTGCTAAGCTTTCTAGACCCTGTCTGGGTTCCTCCTGAGACTTTATTAGGGTTGCGTTTGGTACAACTGTCTAGGTTTTGTGCAAGCTCTATCTGAGACTGTTTTGGGTTTGCCTTAGTTGCTGGGATCTCTGTTGAGACTCTCCAGGTTTCCAGATTTAAATCGAGTTTCTGTCTGGGCAAAATGTGTATGGTTAGATCTGTCCAGGTTTCATCTTGGGCCACTTCATGGCCTGGTCTCTTTTGGAATCACTTTCTGGAGTGTCTTTTTGGGGTTTGGCCCAGAGTATATCTTGGGATCTGCTCCCACCTGGGCTTTTGAAAGACCACCACGTTGGATGGCTCTGAGGCTCATCTATGGCAGTGATAGAGACATGCTTGCCCTGGATTTGTCCTGAAGGACCTTCTTTGCTGTGACCTCCTTCTGCAATATTTCTTCTTATGGGTCTGTTCCAGCCTTTTCTTGAACCGAACCGAGGGATGGGAGCAGGTTAGGCACACTGAGACTTAGGGGAGTAGAAGTGGGCTGTAGAACAGGTGGGAGGGGCTGTGTGTCTGTCAGGGACCCCCAATGTGTGTGGGGGAGCCTTTGTGTGTTGGTACATGTCTGTGTGTATCAGTGAGTGGGCAGATGACGGCAGCTCGTGGATCAGTGTCAGGGGGAATGTGTGAGTGTGTGCCTCTTTATGCCTGTGGGTATTGGGGGTGGGGGGCTGAACATTGCCACGGGAAAATCCGAGCAGTAGAAAGTAAGTGGGTGTCGAGTTAGGGGAGTGAAAGGCAGAGAACTGCATGGTGTGGGGGGAGGGGAAGAGTATCTCCGGGGCCTGCGCAGGACGTCAGGGCTGAAGGATTGTGTGAGGTCTCAGCCTCCTGTTCTTTCACGTCTCAGCTCCCGGCCGGTGGCCCTGACCGTGTCTGGCTCCCCACAGGCAGGAAGCAGGGCTGTGACCTTGCAAAGGGGACACAGCCAGCTGAGGGAGGAGTGAGAGGGATGAAGGGTGTGGGGGACCTCCGAGGAGGGAGGCTGAGGCTGAGTCAAACCAAAGTGGGTGAGAAAAATTGGAGTAGGGTGTGGGGAAAAATCACCTCCCCTCATCCATCCCTAGTTCTTGAGTTTTATGGCAGGGGATCAAAGAAGCAGGATTCTCCCTCTTTTCCTTAGTTCCAGAGCTAGAAGTGCTTGGATGATGGGGATTGGGGCAAAGGGTAGTGGTCTTGACCTTCACAGGACAGAGATATATACAGCTTACCTTTGCTCTCCAGGCAAAAGACAGTGATGATGAAGAGGAGGTGGTACATGTGGACCGGGATCACTTCATGGATGAGTTCTTTGAACAGGTAAAACTTTTATGGGAGGCTCCAGTCCCTGTCTTGGCAAACATTCCAGCTCCCAAATCCCGAATCTCTAGGCTTCCTCTCCCTCTGAGTCACATTTACCCACCAAACTTCTTTAGTCCTTATTGGTCCTATGATTTCATCAGTGTAAGGAGCTCTCTATGAGGAATTCCTGAAACCAGTGCAGATTGACCATTTCCTGGCAAATAATAATATTAGAGAATTCCCTGGAGAGTCACATAGCCAGCATATGGGGGACTTGAACTCAAATCTTTCTGAGTGGAGGTTAGCCCTCATTCACAACCTTTCCCTCCTTGGGCTTTTGTTACTACTAACTTCATACTACTGATGAACTAGGGACATTCTCCCCACCTCCCCTCCCCCAAGGATAGGACTCTTTCTCCATTGCTAGGCCCTGTAAGCATGGGTCTCTCCATCCTTCCCCCTATTTATCCAAACCCTTCAGGTGGAAGAGATCCGAGGCTGTATTGAGAAATTGTCTGAGGATGTGGAGCAAGTGAAGAAACAGCACAGTGCCATCTTGGCTGCCCCCAACCCCGATGAAAGTAAGTGGGGGAAACCAAAAAACTTGGACCCAGACTGGGATGGGGTCCTCAAGCCAGGACAAGGGGGAAGGGGAAAAGGTTATCTGGGATTGCTGACATCCATCCCCTCCAATCTCTTGTCACTTAACACATTCTTGCACAAGTCCTAACCACCACCTACTTGGATTATTACAATAGGACTATTACAACAGCTTCCCACTGGGTCTTCCCACCTACCCTTCCTCCTCATCCTTATTTATCTTTGCTTTCAGAGTATTCATTCTTACACATAGATCTAGTCGTGTTCTCCTCTAATAATAATTTTAAAAATTCATTAAGTTCCCTATTTATGTCCTCAACGTTCAAACTCTTCTACCTAGTATTCAAGGCCCTTCGTGACTTAATGCTAACATATCATTCCAGCTTTATTTTTTACGACGCCTCCACACATTCTTCAGCTAAACTGTATTGTCTCTTAAACATGTTTTTCAGCTTTAATACCTTTGTTCAGGGTTTCCTCTGCCTATATGTTCTCCCTTTTTCTTTTTACTTGTTGAATTTCTCCTCACCCTGTTGGCCCAGTTCAGAAAGTCTTCTCCCTCCCCAATCACCTCACTGGTACCGACCTTGTCCTTGGACCCTACATAGTTTTTTTTTAACATATTCATCATTTCTAATGATGTAGTACATTATATTATATAGTACATATATGATGTAGTATCATATACTATATATAGTTAATTATATTTGTCTCTTATCCTCTTGCTAGATTGAAAAGTTCATGAAGGCAAGTGCCATTGTCTTACTTTCTGTCCCCAGGCTATTCTAGAACAAGACATATTTCACATGCATCTTTTTTTCCTTCACCTCTTATTCCTCCTAGGATTCTTCACCCCAGAAATAAAAAGTTGATGCTAATAAGAGGTTCCATTTCTTTTTAAAATAATGTTCTTCTGATTCTGCTCACTTCACTCAGCGTCAGTTCATGTAAATCTTTCCAGGTTTTTCTGAAATTTGCCTGCTCATCATTTCTGATTGAACAATAATATTCCTTTACTTTCATATTCAATAACTTATTCAGCCATTCCCAATCGATGGGCATCCACTCATTTCCCAATTCTTTGCCACTACAAAAAGAACTGCTGCAAACATTTTGGCACTTATGACCTTTCTCCCTTTTTTATTTTCTGCTTGGGATGCAGATCCAGTAGTGACACTGCTGGATCAAAAATTATGCAGAGTTTTATAGCCCTTTGGAAATACTTCCAAATTGTTCTCCAACATGGTTGGATCAGTTCACAACTTCGCCAACAATGTATTCCATTCCACACAAGTATTTCAGTTTTCTCACATCTTCTCCACCAATTATCATTATCTTGTGCTATCATCTGAACCAATCTGATAGGTGTGAGGTGGTATCTCAGAGTTGTCTTAATTTGCATTTCTCTAATCAATAGTGATTTAGAGAATTTTTTCATATGATTATAGATAGCTTTAATTTCTTCATCTGAAAATTATCTGTTCATATCCTTTGATCATTTATCAATTGAGAAATGACTGGTTTTTTTTTTTTTATAAATTTGACTCAGTTCTCTAAACAATTTAGAAATGAGATCTTTATCAGAAACACTGGCTGTAAAAAAATTTTTCCCAGCTTGCTGCTTCTCTTCTAATCTTGGCTGCATTGGCTTTGTGTAAAAACTTTTTAATTTAATGCAATCAAAATTATCCATTTTGAATTTCATGTTCTCTAGTTCTTCTTTGACCATAAATTTGAGAGGTTCCATTTATAAAATACTTTATGGTTTACAAAATGGTTTCCTCACCTCAATGTCACTGATAATGTTGAAAATGTCACTGGTATATACAAAGTAGAGCAAAACTGCACATTTTATTTCCATTTTATAAAGGGGGAAACTGAGACCCAGAGAGAGGAGGGTTAGTTATCTAAGCTGAAACTTGAACTTTTTCTTGAACTTAGAACCGAAGATCACTCTCATCACTGAACTGAGATTCACACAAGTGAAGTAATTTACTCAGTGTCACCCAGGTGACAAATGGCAAAGCTGAGATTCAAACCTGTGACTCCAAAGCCAGTCTTTTTTTTTTTTTTTCCATTTCAACACATTGGCCCCTCTGCATTTCCTACAAATCCCATGTTCTTCTCTCTGTTACATCATGGTCACTCTCTGATGACATAGTTTGCCTGTTCTGTTCCTTCCATTTATTTAGCCACAGGTCTCCATGACTGATTCCTATCTCATCATCCTCATCCACTTCCCCATCACCAACAAACCAACCCCAAAGACCTGCAGGTGTTCAATCAGTTCTGGAGGATAAGAGTCCAAATCCACTGTTCCCAAATTCTCAGTGAATAGTGGGGATGTTTGGCCTAGAGAAGTGGAATGTCAGAGGGATGTTATGGCTTGTTATAAGTCACTGAAATGCTATCATGTGGAAACAGTAATTAAACTTGTTCTTGTGGCTCTCAAAGAGCAAAACCAAGAGCAATGAATGCAATAATATCAAGCCAAACTGATAAAGATTTACAAGGTACTTTCTTCACAAACATCTGGGAAATGGGTAGTATTATTATTCCTGTTTTACAGATGAGGAAACTGAGGTTTGGAGAGATTAAATTATTTCTCCCAGGATCACACAGCTATTAAATGGCAAAGGCATGCCTCAAACTCATACCTCTTGATCCTAAGTACAAAACCCAGTGCCTTTTACAAAGATGCAAATTTCTGCTCCATATTGGGAAGTTTTCCTCCATATTTTTGAGATAATCAAAAGTATAATGGGCTGTCCTGGAAAGTATAGAGCTCTTCATTACTAGTTCTTCATCAGTGGAGGCTAGATGACCATTTGTCAGAGAGAATGGTCAATTATAGGTTAGATCAAATGAACTCTGAGACATCTTTTTACGATGGTTTCTAAGCTTTATCTTTTCCCCATTGGCTAGCACAGAATTCTGCTCACACAGGGAGCCTAATAATTGTTCATTGAATTTGAATCTGGATTCAAACTTGAGCTTTCCCCTCTTTTCCCTTTTAGAGACCAAACAGGAGCTGGAAGACCTGACTGCAGACATCAAGAAGACGGCCAACAAGGTTCGATCCAAGTTGAAAGGTGAGGAACATAACCCAAGACCTTGGGGTCTCACTGATTTAATCTGAGGGGGGAAATGCTATCCCTCCACCAAGATAATTTTAAAAAATCTCCTACATAGATTTTCAGGTAAATCCTATTTGTTTATCCAGACTCCCAAACAATAGAAGGTCAGACTTGACTATTGAGAAACATAAGGAAAAAAGCTCTCTTCTCCCCACTAAAAAAAAAAAAAATAGAAATTCTATAGTCTACAATGGGGCTACCTTATCATGGCAGGTATTTCTCCTGTCTGACTAACACCATTAAAAAAAAAACCAACAAAGAAACCCACCCATTCTCCAGAATCCCCTGGAAATGAACTTTGAGCCCTGTTCAGTGTGAGCTCAGCTTTATCCCTGTTCAGCAAATACTTGTGAAATCTTAGACTGAATACTGATTCAATGCATCTCTGTAGTACAGTGGAAACTACTGGACTGGAAATCATGAATTTGAATCCTGGCCTCTCTTGCTATGTGACGTTGGAGAAGCAATTTTCCTTTTCCGTGTTTCAGTGTTCCCATCTTTAAAATGAAGGGGTTAGGGGCAGCTAGATGACACAGTGGATAGAGCACCAGCCCTGGATTCAGAAGACCTGAGTTCAAATCCAGTCCCAGACACCTAATATTTATTAGCTGTGTAATCCTGGGCAAATCCCTTAACCCCAAGTGCCTCACTAAAGAAAAAAAGAAGCTCCAGCTAAAACGAAGGGTTGGTCCTTGATGGTCTTTAATTTCTTTCTCAACATTCATTCTATGGTTCCATATTTAAGGTTCCATCCAATTCTCTTATTGTGTTCTATGTTCCTAGTTCTCTTCCAGTTAGCATGTTCTGTCTTCTAAAGTGGCTTCTAGCTTTGATTTTAGAGATCATTTATTCCTGGGATTCCCAGCATATGGACCATGGATCATAAGGGAAGACAATGGAGTAATTATTGAAATTACTTTGCAAAGTAATTATTCACAAAATTACTGCAAAGTCTACAAATTCTTATATGCTCTTGTTTAGTTAATGATAATATTCATTTCTTCAGCTTCTGGAAATTAGTAACACAATAATAGATATTAGTCAGTAAGGTGATACAATGGATAGAGCCCTGAACCTGAAGTCAGGAAGAACCTGAGTTCAAATTTGACCTCTGACACTTACTAATTGTGTGATCCCAGGCAATTTACTTAATATTTGTCTGCCTCCATTTTCTCATCTATAAAATGGGAGACAATAATGGCACCTACTTCCCAGAATTATAGTGAAGATTGACATAATGTAATAATCTTTAAATGCTATATAAACACTAGCCATTATTATTGTTATATGAGATAATATATATGAAGTGCTTTCAAATCTTAAAACACTATATGAATTCTAGCTAGTATTATTATTGGATAATCATGTGAAATGTTTTTTGATGTTAAAAAGAGATTCTTATACTTGAAAAGGAAACTGTCATAGGCTTTTTAATCAGAGGCTCTGAATTCAAATCTTTCTTCTGACAATTAGTACCTGTGTGATCTTGAGTAAGTTCACTTCATCTAGAAAATGTGGAGATGGGCTCAATGGATGGCCTCTGAACTCAGGATCTGTGACCCGACTGAAGTAGTCCAATAAGATCTTAAGGGAAGGATGTGAAAAGTCATCAATCCCATGGCCTCATTTTACAGATGGGAAAACTGAAGCTCAGAAGAGAAATAATTTTTTCAAGGTCACCACAGTAAGAGAGGCCAGAACTGATCTCTTATTCAAATTTTCCAAGGGTAAAGAAATAGCAGGGGCAGAATTTGAACACAGGTCTTCTAACTCCAAACTTAGAGCTCTTTCTACCCTGTCACCCATTCATTTTAATTTATAAAGTTTTATTGATGCTTTTTGTTTTGTTTTGTTTTGTTTTAACACCAAAGTCATTTCCTGTTTAATCCCACCCCATCCTTACCCCCTCCTCTCAACCACCAGAGAACTCTCCTGAACAAAGAAAAGCATTTAGGCAAAACTGACTAACACAGGGACCTCATCTGAGAGCATGGGCAACATTCCAAACCCGGTATGTAAATCTGACACTCAGTATATCAAATCACTCCATTTTACAGAGCAGGAAACCGAGGCCCAGATTGATTTGCCCAGGGTCACCAGTAAGTCACAGCCAGAGGAGAAGTGCATGTTCTGATTCTAAATCAAGTTTCCTTCCCCTCCAACGTGGAGCTTTTTGAGCAATGTGACTGCTTCTTCCAGTCAACTTAAATCTATCATTGACTGGCATGCCATTAGTTATTAATCTCTGTTTTTATGGTCTAAACTCATGCATAGATTCGGGGCAGCCATTGTTCTTAGCTCTTAGGCCTTGAAATGACCAAAGAGTTCCTACATTTTCAGTCTTCTTACACTTTACTCCCTTCCATGCAGTCCAAGATCCAGCTATATGGCCTACTAAGTCTTCTCTGTCCATGAAACTCCTTTTCTTGGCTCTGTGCATTTTGCACTAGCTGTGTACCCCATTCCTGGTACGCTCTCGGTCTTCGTCTCAACCTTTAGATTGCTTCAAATTCTGCCTTCTTCAAGAGGCCCTTCCTGGTATTTTCCTTCCCTCCCCCTAGTACTTTTCCCTCTGATATTTCCATTTATCAACTGTATTATATCTGTACATTATCACTATATGTCCATAATTACTTACATGTCTTCTCTCCCTATTAGAATGTAAGCTTCTTGAGGGCAGGATTTCTATGGTTTTGGTTTTTCTGTGAGATCAGCATTTGGTACAGTGCCCATTATATAGTAAGCAATAAATGTAATGTATCCATCATTAAGGGAAGATTGCATTACATCTGATAGGATTTTAGGCTCAAAGCGGATTTTATCAAATTCCCCATTTTTTGAAGATTGGGAACCAGTGCATGGTTATTCTCAGGTATAGATTACTGTTGCCCAAGGTATGCTTCCTCAAGCATTCTAGATCAACCGAAGCCTGTGTGGAAGCTGTGGTGAGGTTGGGAAGGAGGGTCATAGGAAGTCTTGTGGGTCAGCGGTCCCTGCCTGATGATCTCCCCTTTGCCCTGCCCCATGCTCTTCACTCTACTTACCTGCTCTCTCGGTAGCCATCGAGCAAAGTATTGAGCAGGAGGAAGGACTGAACCGCTCTTCGGCTGACCTTCGTATCAGAAAGACCCAGGTAAAAGGGATTGCCACTCCTCAGGAATGCTCCCTGCCCCCCCCCTTTGCCCACCCCAGTGTCATGGGGTCATCCCTGGCCTGCCCAGTCAGGTCTCAACACCCCAACCATCTGAGCTGTTGAAAACCAGCCTCGCTCTGAGCTCTAGAAGGATAGAGCCAAAAACCATAGTCCTTTCCTTCTGGCTGTTGCCCATCTCCAAATAAGGGGGTGCAAGGAAGAGGTGGGAAGGGGGAAACAAGCCTTAACCAGCTCTTCAAACCTGGTCTTCTTTCTCCTCCTTTACTCTCTGTTTTTCATTCTCTTTGCTTATCTTTATTTAACCTATCAACCATTTCCTTCGTCGCTTAATCTTTGTCTCAATCCTATCTCCATCTCTTTCCATCTTTCTCTCCCTTCCCTGTTTTACTTCTGCTTCTCCTTTCATCATTATCTCCTTCCACCCTTGTCCCCCACTTCCTCCTCCATCTTTCTCCTTTATCTTCTTGCTTCTCTTCTCATTTCTGTCTTTCTCCTCTTTCCTTTATCCTTTTTAAAAAACCTCTTTCTCTTCTCCTTCTACTTTTTTCTCTCTTTCTCTCTCCTTCTCTCCACCGGCATTTACTCATCTCTCTCCTATCCTTTATTCCATGTCTTCTCTCTCTCTCTCTCTCTCTCTCTCTCTCTCTCTCTCTCTCTCTCTCTGTCTCCCATGGCCTTCCCCGGGGGTCTGTTCCTTCCCTGGGGGTCTGTTCCTTCTCCCTTTTCTTTTCCTCCACTCTCTGTAGCACTCCACATTGTCCCGGAAGTTTGTGGAAGTGATGACTGAATACAACGCCACGCAGTCTAAGTATCGAGATCGATGCAAGGACCGGATCCAGCGACAACTCGAGATCAGTGCGTGTTTGGCCTTCCCCTCCCTGCCTACCTGTTGCCCAATTTCTCATTCCTGGTCTCTGCTGGAGGCTCACAGATCCTGGGACCACCTAGGGACCTCCAAGTTCCTGGAGGAAAATGGGGTGGGGAGAAAAGTTTAGATTGAGACCTAACCTCTTTTAGGCTTAAATTGGAGAGGGATTTGGGGGCTCCCCTAGGTCCAGATTTCTTCCTGGGTATCCATTCTGTCTTCCCTTCAATTGGTCCCCAGCCCGGGCCATCCCCATCCCTACAACATCCCTTTCTCTTTGCAGCTGGAAGGACCACAACCAATGAGGAGCTGGAGGACATGCTGGAGAGTGGAAAGCTGGCCATCTTTACGGATGATGTGAGGGAGGGACAGGGGTGGGGGCTGGGAGCTGCCTCAACATTCTGTGATTAGCCTCCCATTTAGGACAGAACTACTTTGGCTCATTTGTCTGCGCCCAGAAAGAGTTCATAGGGACCTTCTTCTTGGGTTCTTTATTATATGTATTATATACTTCACATATATGTGTGTGTGTGTGTATATTTCTCACTCAAGCCTTGTATTTCTGTCTTGAGATCTCTCTGCATCTTTCCCTCTCCAAATATTCCTTTTTCTGTCTTGCCCATCTCTCTCTCTCTTACAGAGTAATCATTCATTCAATCAATGAGCAAGCACTTATAAAGTACCTACTGCATGCCATGGGCAATTGTTGGGATGGATCCCTGACGGGGAGTCTCTGGGAGTGGGGGACATGAGAACTAGAGGGGGGGCAAAGCTGATGTGTCCGCCGCTGAGGTCCATTCACCATCCCTCTCCCACTTTGTCCTCTCTAGATCAAGATGGACTCACAGATGACTAAGCAGGCTCTGAATGAGATTGAAACAAGGCACAATGAGATCATCAAGCTGGAGACCAGTATCCGGGAGCTGCATGACATGTTCGTAGACATGGCCATGCTTGTGGAGAGCCAGGTAGATTTGTAGGACCCCGGCCCGCCAGCCCTGGTCTCTTCCCCATGGCCCTGCTGGACCACCGGGGATCACGGGGGCCCTTTATCTCCGCAGGGGGAGATGATTGACCGAATTGAGTACAACGTGGAACACTCCGTGGACTATGTGGAGCGGGCTGTGTCCGACACCAAGAAAGCCGTGAAATATCAGAGCAAGGCCCGCAGGGTGAGAGGGCTGGGCTGGAGCTGGGCCAGGGCTGGGTGGAAGGGGAGGAAGTTGGGGACTGGGAGGCAGAAGGCTGGGGTTTTAGGGCGAGAAATATGAGGTAAGTGGTAAAATAGGGGTGGAAGGACCTAATCTCCTGCTCTGACCTCTTCCTTATTTCTGTTTCTTTTTCTCCTGCCCTCTTCCTCTGTGCCCTCATCCCCACTTCACCTCATTCCCGTTGATCCTAACTATCACCTGCTGTCCATCTTTGGTTCTCTTCCAATTTCACCTTCTTCCTTTTTTTTACCTCGCTCTTTCACCTTTTTTCTTCTTTCTGTTCTTCTCTCTTACCTTCTTTCTTTTACTACCTTCACTATTTCCTTTTCTCCTTCATTTTAAACTCCCATCTGTCCCCTTCTTATTCACTTTTCCTTTCTTTTTCTCCTTCCTGAAATCCTTTTCCTTCTCCCCCTTCTCCTTTCCTCTCTTCTTCCCTCCTTTTCTCCCATTTTTCTTCTCCTTTTTCCCTCCTTTCTTACCACTCCTCTTTTCCTTCTTTTCTTTCTTCCTTCTCTCCTGTTACTGTCTTCCCTTCTTTCCCCTTCTTTTCCTCTCTTCCCTCTTTACTTACTCTTTCCTCTCTTCCCTCTTTACTTACTCTTTCCTCCATGTTCCCCCTTTCCCTATCCCTTCATTCTGTTCCATTTCCTTCTTTCTCCTCCACACTTTCCTTGCTCCTCTCCCTTTCCTCCTCTCCTTCCTTCCTTCCTTTCTCTCTCCCTGTCTCCCTCTCCGTTCTCCCACCTGCAGAAGAAAATCATGATCATCATCTGCTGTGTGGTGCTGGGGGTGGTGCTTGCGTCGTCCATCGGGGGGACGCTGGGCTTGTAGACCTTCCCCTCACCTTCCCCTCATCTCCCCCAGACCCTCTCATCAGAATGGGAGCAATACCCCTCCCCCGGTCCATCCATTCCTCCACCCCCCGGCTTCCCCCAGCCCTCTCCCTTCTTCCACTCCAGCCTCAGCCCCTGAGATTGGATCCAGGCAGCCCCTCCCCTCCCCTCCCCACAATGCGGACCCGAACAATTCCCTTCCCACCCCGGGGTGGGACCCCTCCGCATGTAGATTACAGCAGGCATGAGCCCTCGACACCTGCCTCTCCCCACACAGGCCTAGCACCAGGGGCCACATGCTGGCGATGTGTAGGGCGGGCGCGTGTGTGCTCAGGTGGGCGTGCACGCTGGACTCCCCCACTCCCCCCATCGCCCCGCCCCCGTGTCTGCCTGAGCTGTTGTCCGCGTGGTGGCCGAGCGCATCCCTCCATCCGCCCTCCCGTGTGCGTGCGTCCCGTGCAGACCGAGGGGCTCTGAGAGGAGGAGGAGGGGCGGGGGCGGGCGCGGCTGTGGCGGCGCCGGCGGACCGGGGCGGCTCTCACACTCACTCTCACACCCGTGTGCGGACACTCCCCCGCCGGCCCGAAGCTCCCAAGCCGTAGAGGACCCCGTGAGCGGCTCCTTCCCGGGATGCCGGCCAGTCAGGGGTCAGGGCCTGTGTGCGCTCGCTGCACACATGGCGGCGTACGTAACGTGACTGGCGTGTACCTAGAGACACTTCTCCCAGCCAGGTGTACCCACCCCTTCCCGCTCTGTTTACCCACCCCGTGTGTAGATACCTTTTGTCTTTGTTGTATTGCCGGTCTTTGTTTAAACGGTAGGAGAACCCACACACCTACACACACACGCGCACGCAAATATTCCTCTCCTAGATGTATATAAGTTACCTCTGCATGCGTGTGCATGCTCCCCCACACGGTGACCTCCCGGAGGTGTGTGGGGAGTGTGGTCGTGCGTCCCCCGGCAGAGCCCACCGCGCTGTGTACGTGGCACCTGTTTGTGTGGGCACAGAGATATATATTTCTATAACATATCTATCCATATTTGCGTGTGTGTATGTGCGTACATGGTGTGTATAGAACCCGTTCCGTATTACCTACACACATTATATTGATCAGCACAGCTGTGTGTCCTGTATGGGTCTGTGTGCATTTGTGTTTATCCGGAGATCGTCCCTCCTCCCCCTCCCCTCCCCCTTCTCCTCTCTCCTCCTCCTCCTCCTCTCCCTCCTCCTCCCACTTCAGGTTTGCACAAGTTCACGTAGAGATGCAAGCACAGATACAGAGTCGTGCAAACCTTGTGCAACCAGGCGTTTTGCCCCAAGGTTGCGAATCCTTGGCCCACCCACCGCCAGATTGCTCTCTGCACCGATTCTGCCTCTAGCCTTCATGTTGGTGCATACAGAGGCCCTGACCCCTCAGAGCCGGCAGGGCCCTCCCCGGGTGGCCGCATAACACACACACGTGCTCCCACGTGCATGTACACGAACATGCAGACACACACGCCTCATTTATCCGAGAGAGCCTGGGGAGATGATGGGTGCGCATTCAACATCGCTCCTGGAGCCTGACAGAGCTAAAAGAAGGCAGGGGCCCCTGGAAGCAGGATTTCTTTCTGTCCCTGAGGCCCAGCTTCTCCTGTGCCCTCTTTAGGGCGTGCTGCTTTCGTCTCCTAGGCCCAAGACCCATATTTCGTCCAACTGTTACTACTGTGTCCCATACTTATTCCCTCTGTGTTTCAGTAACATGGACCTTGGCCGCCATCCACAGCAGAGCTCAACATGCCCTGAGATGCACTCAGCCTACGCTCGAGCTCCATAGTTAGTTTTTGAGCCATGAAGCTATTAATTAGTTACTTTATTTTGCTATGTATTTGTCTCCGTTGCATCAGGACTACCGTATTTCCCTGTGTATCAACTGCCTTTGTTCTAAGGCCATGCCTGGAGCATAGAATGATTCACACAAAGGTTGGAGTTTCCTCTTCTCCCCCTCCCTCCCCTGCTCCCTGAATTAAGTGGGGCTGCCCAGGAAGCGCAGCTCTTCCTCCTCGAGGTGCAGCTGGGCAGCATGGGGGTGCCTTCACTCAGGGCCTTGTTTAGGTCGGCATAGCCTGGGAGCCCACGACAGTTCAGCCTGGCTCTCCACACTTGGGGGCCCCACAGTCCTCTCCCTGGGTGGAGAGGGCCAGGTTGGACCTCCGATTTGGTAGCAATAAATAATTCCCCAGCCAGGAGAGACCTGCCCTCTCAGGGATGGGCTGCTCTGTGTGTGTGTGTGCATATATGCATCAGTATGTGTGTATGTAGTAATGTCTTTGTTGAGTGTGTACCTCAGGATGCACACACACACATACACACACAAATACACACAAACACACAAGCAACAGGTTCCAGGGCCCCTCTGGTCCCCTGCTCGAGTCGTGCACCAGACATAGTGATGTTGGATACGCTCTCTCCCAGGCCGTAGGTCTCATCTCCACGTTCAGATATGTGTCTATTTTCATTTGCACACCCACCAACATGGTTGGATATCCGCCAACATGCACACCCCACCACTCCCTCGGATCCCTGACATCAGCCAGCTGACATAATTCCTCGGTCTCCCTCCCTCTCTGCCTGCCCCTTAACCATCATACATACATACATATATATATTTTCATATATATATGTTCCTGCATATGCCTGGCCTTCGTGAGTCTGCCCTCGGGGGTGGTTAATCTAGCTGATCCCACGGAGAACACGCACTCTAGGTGAAGCTGACACGTACGTGAACTTGCCACGTCCCACAACCTGCCTCACACCTGGGCAGCCCGTGGTCAGATCGGGCAGTGGCTGTTCGGAATGATTGCCCCACCAGTCACTTCTCCAGCTCCCTCAGCAGAGGCCTCTCTGCTTCCAGGAAAAGGCAAGCAGACTTCTCAGAACAGAAAGTATTTGCTTTTTGAGATCCTTTCCTCCCACTCCTGACTTTTTCTATTCCCTTTGGTTGAAGCCTTTGTGAAAACCTAATAACCCGAACCCTTTTCTAGCAGGGAGCCACTCATCCCTCCCATCCTTCACCCTTCCAGGCCCGGGCTCTCTCTCACGGCCCCATTCCCTCAGCCCCTGCTAGAGTCCTCAGACAGGAAGCCCAGACCAGCCTAGGATAAAGGCCAGTTAATGCAAAAGCAGACAGACCACTCCCCACCACGTGCACATGTGCACATACATTAAAAGTACGGAGAGGAGTCTCAGTGGATGGAAAGAATCCTGGGATGAACATTCAGGAAAGCTGGGTCCTAGTCTCTGCTCTGTCCCCTCAGGGGTGATTTGGGGGATAATTCTTCCTCTCTCCCTCTGGGCTTCAGCTTCCTCCCCTAAAAATGACAGTGATAGACTAGATGCTTTTCCGATCCTGACATTGTGATTTTTCACACACATTTGCTTGCCTGTTCTGCGTTCAGACAGCATCACCTCACCCTGTGCTGTGCCCACACGCCCATCCCGTGTCTGCCAGTTTGTGCCCGTCTCCCACTCCCCGTTTCCCTAAGAACCTCCGAGAGCGCATTTGGCTCTTTCTGTGTTCTGGGGGGCCACGGCCCACCCATCCCACCGCATTCTTCCGCCCCGGCTCTGGGGAGTGGGAGAGCCGCGAGCCGCCAGACGCATGTGTCCCTCCGCTATGCTGCTTGTGCCTGTGTTCCGGTGTCTTGTCTGGGTGCAGATGTTTGCATGTAAGTGGAAAGGTGTGCACAGCTGGCCAGTGGCTCAGGGCGGGGGTCTCCTGAGCCCGAAGCGCTCCGGCTCTGTCCCCATGTCCCCACGGGTTCAGGCTGGCCCGGCGCCTCCCCCCGCCCCCACAGCCCGCCTCTCACTAAGCACACTGTGTGTACGTCCCATGTGCCCGTGGGTCTCCGCACACGCTCCCGACGCGCCCCAGGCGCGAACACTACGTGTCTATGCATCCCCCGCCCCT
The DNA here is from genome assembly GCF_048593235.1 of Sminthopsis crassicaudata. Taxonomy (NCBI): domain Eukaryota; kingdom Metazoa; phylum Chordata; class Mammalia; order Dasyuromorphia; family Dasyuridae; genus Sminthopsis; species Sminthopsis crassicaudata. The sequence continues at coordinate 488,827,841 of NC_133617.1, read as the reverse complement.
CCCCTCGGCCTCCCCAGCCCTTCTCCAGCCTGACCCGCACCGAAGGACATGATGGATGGACGCCCCGGGCCCTCCCGCCTCCCTCCCCGCTGTGCAGCCGTGTGCGTCGGCGTGTGTTTCCGTGTCGCTGGCGTCCCGCGTGATGTAGCCGTGTTCGCTGACATGAGCCCTTGCCCCTCCTCCGTTTCTCCCGTGGCTTTCTAGAGTTGCTCTCATCCTCTGCCCCTCCCCCTCCCACCCTCCCTTGCCCCGCAGAGCGAGGACGGGGTGCCGGGGACGCCGGGGGTTGGGACCAGGACGTCTGGATCCTAAGAAGGAGAGAGATGCGGCCCGGGGCAGGACCGAGGACGGAACCGGGCCGATTCTGGTCTCGCCTCTTCGTCTCTCTCCACTGGTCCCTCAAGGCTCCTCCCTGTCTCCCCCTCCCACCCCCGGACGTCCTCACCATTGGTGCCCAAGAAGCAAAAAAAAAAAAAAAAAAAAAAAAAAAAAGCAAAATTAAGACCCTGATCCCACCCCAAGCCTTGCATGTCCCGTCCCGAGACCTTCCCACCCTGGGCCGGGCCGGGCCCCCACGGGAAAAATAGCAAACGTCCAGCCAGCGGGTCAGCCGTGTGCTGCCTCTCCTTCCCCTCCCCATCGCGGGGGATGGGGGTCGCGACCGGGCGGAGGGGAACGGAGGGAGGGCCGGGCGGGAGGTGTAGCGCCCCACGGAGTCCGGGCCGGGGGAGCTGCCCCTGGGGCAGACGCGAGGACACGGGCTGGGGACGGGGAGGCGGGGGAGGGGAGGGGTCAGCACAGCGTGTCTGGAGCCAGCTTCTACTAGCCAGCCTTAGCACACGGAGCCAACGGGCGGGTGCTTGTCTGGGAGAGGATAAACTCAATTATTTAGACACGAGAAAGAAAGGCAAATGTTTAATATCAAAGTGACTGGGGAGGTCTATGTTGATCTGATACTATGGTAAAGATGGCAAGCAGGTGGGCTCCACCTTATGGTGGGTTCCCACAAGGCAGCAGATAGCATAACAGAATGTACTGGTTCTCAGTTGGCCCGGAGTCTGTGGCCGGTTGGGAGCCGGATCTACATCCCCGGGGGCTCTTAGCCATCCGGGAACTGCGGTCCCTGGGGCCTGAGGGCCAGGAGAGGCCCTGAATGCGATCTAGAATGCTGATCCAGCTCTCCCCAAGGCCTGTCTTTCCAAGCACAGTGGAGAGGGATGGGGATGCTCTGGATGCGCATCTGAAAATGGCATTTGGCCCCAGGTCTACTTTTCCTAGCTCTGATCACTGGTAGTAACATGTTTGGAATTTCCCTCTGTAAAGTTAAGAGAAAGGAATCTAAAAGTATGAGATTTGTCACACGTCTTAGGGTTTGATCTTTACGTGAAAAGTCCCCTAGAAAGGATCATTTATGGGAAACCAGGGCAACCTTCACTCAGGACTGCCACTAGGTGAGGAGAACCCCTGGTTGGGGTGGAATTTAAAGCCCAGGATCTCCTGTCTCCAGGGTCCTGTCCCCATGAAGGGGGCCAGAGTACCCCTTTCTGGTCTTCACCCAGGAAACAGTTCGGTCTCTACATTCCTCCCAGCCATAGAGGGGCTGATACCCGAAATGTCTCTGGGCCTTGTCTGTGAGCACAGTGAAAGTGGTGCTGGCTGTGGCTAGGGTGTAGGGGTTCAAGAAGGCTGTATAGACCACCAAAGGCCGGAGTAACCATTGCAAGAAAGCATTGAGGGTAGCCAGGAAGAATAGCAGGCAGTAGGGCAGAAGGGGCCGAGTCCCCAGGAGGCGAATGCCACAGCGGCCCAGGATTTCCATGTTGAAGTCCTCGTAGCTCTTATAAGGGGAGTCATCATAGCAGAAGTAGACTTGTCCTCCCATTGTGGAGGCTCTGGAGCCCAGTTCTCTAGCTGCCAGTAGATGCATCCAAGCGACATTGCCTGAGACAGATAGAGCAGGTGCTGCTCAAACACCGGCTAGCCCTGAAAGCAGCCCACCGTTTCCTTCCCTGACCACACAGTCCCTTTTCCCATCCACCGACCTCACCAGCACAGGGGGCCAGCCCCTTTTCCAGGTCTGGCTCTGGTTAGAGGCTGTCTCCCTCTACGCTTTCCCACACACATCATGCAGCTTCCCCAGGCCCAGTTCTTGCTGTCCCACAAGCCGGCTTTTGTCTGCATGGCCCTTATTCCATCCGCACATTGTTCAACTCCTCCAACCAGGCCGCCTGGGCCTTACCTGCATAAACTCGACCATGTTCCACAGAGGGAGAGATGGCTCTGAGGAGCCACCCTCCAGTGCTCTGGGCCTTCTGATAAAAGTTGAGCATCAGCTGGTGGCCTTCACCATAGATCCCCGTGGGACGTAGAGCACATGTTACCAAGGGAAGTCCACCCCGCACCTGGACAGGAAAGGTAGTTGTTGAGACCCAAGATTTCTGTCCTTCCCCTTCCCCCATCCAGTCCATCTAACTACCTGCATTTGTATGTGTCATGGGGGTAAATAGGTGAAGACCCCTAAACTGTTAAGTCCTCTGGCATCTTCCAGGGCTTCTTGTTTCCTTACTGGGTAAACAGTACATACAAGAGGACTCATTGGTGTCCTTGGAAGAACCATGTGCCGGAGATCGGAAGATTTAAATTGCATTGTTGGCTCTGCTACATGGACCTCGGTCTCCCCAGTGGGTGAACTCCAGTGCTGTAGGCTTCCCAGACCCAAGCAGCTGAGCCCCCTTACCTTTCTCCCATTGGCCTCAAGGACTAGCCTCTCTGCCTGGGCCTTGCTTCGGGGATAGGGCTCTGTGTGTACCACCTCATAGGGAGTGTCCTCATTGCCCCTGGAAGTGGGAGATCCTCGTCATGGCATGTGATCTGTGCCTCAGGGAGTCCCTCGAATCCCCTGGGACAAGTCTAATACTTCAGCAATACAAACATTATTTTGTTTCCCTCTCAAAAACCTTGCAAAATAGATGCAGATATTGTGATGTTATTAAATTTTTTTAGATGAAGAAGCCCACAATAGTGAATGGAAAGCTGATCTTGAAGTCAGAAAGATATGTTGTGATCTTGGACCAAAGGCAGTACCTTTGGCAACACTCAAAATATTAAGACCAATTTTGCCCATGTGTACCTCCATGCCAGGAATGCCCTGCACTAATGACCTGAGGAAATGGGCTCAGAGAAGTTGCTACTTCTGTGGCAGAGTCACACCTAGAACTCACTTCTCATGGCTTTCAGTTCTCCTGAATTCAGGTTTTTTTTTTCAGGTTTCCACTGCACAATTCTCACATAATTCTGCTTTAAAGTTTTCTAAGGACTTCCAGTCACCCCCAACAATGCTGAAAGATGATTTCATTTCATTTTACAGCACAGGGCCCCTTCAGGAATTGGGAGGACTGAGGGGTTTGGGGGAAAGTAGAGGAAGATGGGGAATACCGGTAGAAGGGCTGTTTCTTGCTGTTGGGCCCCAAGGCTTCCATGCTGCTAGTGTACACCAGGAACCGAGTTCCGGTCTGCACACAGGCTTCAATCACATTCTGAGTCCCTGGAAGAAGGGAGGAGATAGACTTGTTTTCCTTTCTCCCCAGCTTCTCTCCTATTCTAGGGACGAACGACACACACACACACACACACACACACACACCCTTACCTACCTCCCACCAGCCAAAGTTTTCTTGGCCCAGAATTCCAGGGGAAAACCAATGGGTGGGAGGGAAAGGGAGAAAAGGACATGGTCAAGTTCGTTGCACAAATTAGGGAGGGAGCTTTCCAGATGGACTAAGTTTAAAGGTCTCTCACCTTGAACATTAACCCTGTGGATGACCTTGGGCTCATTCTGTCCCCACACATCCACCAGCCCAGCCATGTGAATAACTACGTCTGCTCCAGCTACGGCCGCCGCCACATCCTCTGCACGAGTCACATCTCCCTGAATTGGAGTCACCTGCACAGACTCTGACACAGGACAGATGCTAGCCCCACAGAGGATATTCCTCCCACTCCCTCTCCTCCCCACCCCCACTGGAGTAACACCCTCCAAATCATAACTTTCCATCCATGAGTCACTGTTCCCCCATCCAAATGCAATCCAGTCATAAACATACTTCCCCCAGGAGGCCCAGAGGGAAAAGCTGGGTTGCCTCCCTTTGTAGTGGGGAGGAGTGAAAGGTCTTGTTTAGGAACAGGACCTAGAGGTTGCACATGAGTTCCTGACGGGTCCAGAGGTATCTCCTCTTCCCTCACCTGGGTTTAGTGCCTCCAGCCAGGGCCCCAGGTGAAGGTCAAACACCCGAAGCTCTCTGAGCCGCGGCTCCATCTCCAGCAGGGTCCTAATCATATGTTCCCCCAAGAAGCCGCAGCCCCCTGTCACCAGGTACACCAGATTCCGGCCTCCGTCTGTCATGTCTAACTGTAGTCGGAAAGACAGACTGGGCTGGCCATGGTGGTCAGCCTCCTCCGCCCTTTCCTCAGGGGTCTGTTTTCTTTGCTCTTTCCAAATGACTTATTTTTGCTTGCAGAGCCCCACTATACTTGGCTAATCTAATTCCCACAAGGGTAGAGGCAGAACATGCACATTAAGGCCAGAGAACTGTATTCAGCCTGGTTTTACTGCCTGAAAATGTCCAGGAGCCAATATCTAACGAAGTAATGGGAGCCGGGAGGGATGGGAAGGAAAAGGAGTATCCTGTTAAACTCAGTCCCAACAGACACTTAGTTCCCAACTTTAAACTAAGGAGATAAGGAGGGGAAAGGGGATGGCGGGTTGTCAGAACTGAATAAGAGAATGTGGAGGGGGTTGCGTGAAAGTAAACAAGGGGGGTAGGGTTGAGGACACTGGAACTAAGGATGAGAACCTCCTACCTGGAAGAGGTCAGCTCCGCAGTAGTCTGCTACAGCTTTTAAGACACCTCCCCAAACCCTTTAGAAGCAAACCTTGACTACTCCCTTCTTTATAAAATTCAGCTCCCCCTTCTTTCCTTTTCCGTGGTCCCTCCCCTATCCCAGTAGTTATCCTAAGCACAGCCCCCTCTCAAAACCAACCAACCTACGATCCAGAGTGACTCCCATTTGGCTCCGCCTTCTCCTCTGGCAGAGGAAGCACCTCCTGCTGACCCACACCAGCTACTGCATGCTCAGTCAGTTGAATCCAAGTGTGGGGCTTATGGTGGTGCCCATCCCACTCTCTCTCAAGTCCCCGATTCTCAAGGCTGGGGCCGTCCGGACTCATGGAAAACAAAAGGATGTTCCCGAAGGGGAAAACGGCTCAAAGGCCCCAACTGTTGATCCATCACCACTATTCCCTTCACTGCTCCCCATCCCCAGGGTGGAAGGGAAGCAAGGATGGGGAAGAAGTCTGAATACACCTCAGAGGAACCCATTCTTATAATTTCTCGTCTCATAGTGACATGCCATTGGCCAGTACCTGGCCCAGAATCTTTGAAGTTGAACAGCTTATAACAGAATGGGAAGATTTCAGTATCAAGATGAGAGTGGAAAGATGGACAGATGCACGAGTATACCAATTCCTATGATCTTTTAAAGTCCATTCCAGTTCTAAATTTATGATCCTAAGTTACCCATGCTCAAATACCTCAAAAGTCTTTAACTCCCTATCCATTCTCCCCTAAAGATAAAAGTGACACTGATATATATATCCATCAACACAAAGACAAAGACAACTTTTGTACAATAAAGTTTAATCACAATTATAAAAATGTGGCGTCGGGTCCGAGGCATCCGCGCTATTAACATATGTACAAAATCAGGCCAACAGGAGTGGGGAGGATAGAGCTGGGGTCAAACCCTGGGGGCCTGTGCCATGTCTTCTCCCAGCCCCTGGCCAGCTATGCAGCCATTTATGGGGTGGGAATTTGTACGTGGCCTTTTGAAGAACAGGGCAGAGGCAGCTTGGGGGGAACAGGAGACACACCCTCCCACGTCCCAACCCCCCCTTTCCTCAGGCCTGGCCTCAATGCCTCTAAAGCCCAAGAGAAGGCCCAGGTTTTAAGTAACCCCTTGTGGCCCTTTAGGCCCAGTATGATTAGACGACAGGCCAGGGAAATCATAGACCCCTATCTTCCCTGGTTTGGGGGAGGAGGGAGTATTCAATACCAGGAAAGGGAGAGATTCCCAGCTGGGGTCCAGGAAAGAGCTCTCCTGAGGGGGGGAGGGAAGGAAATATGGCCAGCTGCTCCAGAGACCCCAAAATGGAGAAGAAAAGAGGTGTAGGGGGAATAGCCCCCAATAAAACAAAGCGGGGGGATGGGAAAGTCCTCCCCCCTCAAAGAACAGCATCTGTACAGGCCGGCACCCCAGGTTTCCACAGGAAACAGCCGCTAGCAGCTACAAAACATTTACAGTTTCTTCTCCGAAAAGAAAAAAAAAAGTTGGGGGCAGAACCTGCCTCATGTTTTTGGCATTCCCCACAACCCAGAATCTGGGAGACCCATACTCCTCACAAGGGGGAGAGGGGAATACTCCAATTTTTTTTTCTCCTGTATCTAGGTTCCTAAATGGTGGGTTGGATTTTCTCTGCTTATTCTGCAGAGACCTCATGCCCCCTACCCTTCTCCCACCTTATCTTGGGAACCACAGGAACCAGAAGCTCAGGATCTAAGTCTGAACATGTCAAAGGGCAATTCAGGCCCTAGCTGACTCTCTAGCCTGTGGTGGGAATAAATTAGGGATGTGTGTGTGTGTAGAGGAGGTGGTAGGGTAAAGCCAGCCCCTCCATAAAACCCTCAGTTGAGGGAACCCCGGCAACTTTCAGTGCCACACAAACATGGGATCTTGTTATCTTCCAAGGGAAATTTGTAGTCATAGGTGATCTCTTCATCCACCCCAATTGGCTGCTTGGAGTAGATTACAATCTTCTTCTGGGCCTCAATGGTGATCACCTTGGCATAGCAGTTGGGCTATGGTTGGAAAAGGAAGTTATTAGCTTTGACTTTGGCACCCTTCTCTCTCCCCAAAATCCAGTGTCCTGAGCCATGTATCCCCTTCCTCTACCCTCATTTTGCTCTTCTAGCTCCTTTATAAGTGCCTTCCCAAACCCAAACAATTAGTCCAAAACCAGTCCCTGCCCCTGGGCCCAGCTCTCACCGTGCAACAGTGATTGATAAACCGTGCCAGATTTCCACATTTTGTGGCATCAATGATGGTATCATGGTCCACTCGAAACAGGTAGCTGCTGCCAATGCCCTCTTGTACATACCGTTTCTCCCTCATGTCAGCTACCACCTGACAAGCCAAGAAGGGTCAGAAAAAGTTTTCCAGATAAAACCAAGATCTTCCTTCTTCCCCATCTAAATCTTTGAAGCTTTCAATATAAATGACAGAAGATGTCATGTTTATTATCCAAATACCTTTGGATATTAGGCTTTCCACTGTTTATAATCTGTGATTGTCTACCTCTGTGCTCAATCCATACAATTCTCCCCACCTCACAGCCTCTCCATGTCAAATTGTCTTTTTTCATGTCTAAAAATTCCACCTCCTCTGTGAAGCCTTCCTGAATTGATCTGACTAGGTTCCTTTCGTTTACTTCCATGGACATGGTTATTCCAGTGGTTTTTTCCAACTATTCTCCAATTATATATTTACCCTTAGTCCCCAGAAAGGAGAGTTTATGGAGGATGTGGCCTATGTGTGGATATATCTACATCACAGCATCTCTCTTAGGTTGTAATTTGTCTCAGAACAATGACCTTATCTCCCCTAAGAATACCACATGCAATTTGATATCTAATCATTTTTATGATGGAAGTAAAGACAAGGTAACTTGATCACCTGACGTATGTTCTGTCCCACGTACTCTATAACCATCTCATCAGCTGCAATAGGTTCCATAGCAAAAAGACCCCACTCATGGATCCGACTTCTGCCAAATCGGAGTTTTTTCTTCCGGAACTACAAGGGTAGGGGAGAAGATGGGAGGGAGAAAGGATGCCCTGAAGTCCTGTTGCTTTTCCCACTGTCCAATCCAAGCTTTTAATTTCCAATTCATGATTCATAAACACAATGGGTATGTGGTGCGGGGGACTGACACCCCTTCCAAGATAAAAGGTCACATTCCCTTCCTTTCTGTTCCAACATACCCCCAATTTCTTGCTCCCCACAAGAGCTTACATTTAAATTAAAGCTCCTTCCCATTCTTGAAACTTGCTTAAGGTTTCTCTCCTGTTATGGCTATGCTTAATGCCCAACAGCAAGGGTCCTAAGCATCCCAAAATCTCAGGGCTCTTCAGCTAAAGTTTTTCTCACCTTGAGTTGATTCAATTTCAGCAGGTCACTGTCCACAATGGCTGATGTACCAATGGCACTCAGCAGTCTACGCTGCTCTGACCGTCTTTCTGACAGCACTCGATTTGTCCCCTGGGAAGGAAAAGGACCTCATCAGTACGGAAGTGAAGGAAAGAGAACAAAAAGTGGTCATCTGCAGAGAACAGTCCTAGCATCATTACCTGTGTGTCAGAGCCCTCTAATTGACGTGCTGAGACAGGACAGACATCCAAGTACTTATCCTTTTCTTTCTTACTGATGGGATAATAACCCTCACTCCGAGCTGAACCTGTCTGATGCTCCCGGGGTCCATCCAGAGGCTTTCGCTTACGTTTGGGAGCAGTCAAGTTGGTGAGTGAGATAAGGTTAAGGAAGAAAACAGGTTCTTCAGTGCCCCACTCCCAAGCCCCCTCAGGGACTCAGAAATCATTCTTAGCTCTTTCCAGTCAGGAAGGATGTGAAAGTGGATATTGGGATAGGGGAAGCCAGATTGTGGGGAAAGAGACAAGAATATGGCCAATTCCAATAACCTATCAACATTTGTCACCACATAGATCTCCCAAAAACCATGGAAACACATTCGGCAAAGAAAAATGAAATGAAATGAAAAATAGCAGATAAAAAGAAAAGTACTTGACAATGGAATCACAGAAGCATAACTACTAAAAAAACCACTCAAGAGGGAGGAAAGATTAGACTTGAAGCTTCTGGTACGGTAGTTCCCCAATCTGCTAGTTCCTGACCCACAACAATCTAGGATATTAGTGTGATGTACCCAGTGGGTGTCATTAAGCCAATCAGCACCACTGTCCTGTTGTAGCAATCTCTCATAAGTGAGTCGTAAATAACCCATGTCCTCAGCATCAAGTCCAGAATTCCAGATGTCATAAAGGATGGTCATCTGCTCAAACTCACTTCGGGGCTCGTAGCTAGGTGGGGGTGGAGGGGCAGGTGGCAAGGGCTGTTGACGGCGCCTGGCATGGGATCGAAGGCTCCTCCGCCTCAAGGCGCCCTCTCCATCACTGGTGCTGCTACTACTCTCTGATGACTCTGACTCCTCTTCCTCCTCCTCCTCCTCCTCTTCCTCCTCTACCTCAGCAACCACCACCTCAGGAGCTTCTAAGACCTCATCGGCAGGTGAGCTGAAGACAGTGGCAGGGGAAGGAAGTGGCTCCAAGGGTCTGGACACTGGGGCAGGGGGAGCAGGCCGGACAGCCAGAGCGTAATTGTGCTCCAGAAGAACATGAATGATCGAGGGAACTGCTGGTCCCCCACGTTCAGCCTCATCTGAGGTTTCTGTGGCCTCAGAATCATCCCCTACAGGCAGAGTAACTAGACCTCGCCGAGCTGGAGCTGGAGTCAGGGCCAGGTCTGCCAACACTGCAAGGTCTACTTCAGTCCCAGATTCTTCTTCTTCTGGCAGACGAGTCCGACCTCCACTCCGGTTCCGCCCCATCCGGGATCCATCCTCTGGCCAGCTCTTGACCAGAGAAGCATGGTCCAAAGGCAAATTTCGAATGGTCCGATCGCTACCCCGGGAGATTTTTCGTGGAAGGGGACCAGGAGGCTTAACTGGAGGTGCAACAGGTGGGGGAACTTCAGGAATGGGGGTAGTTGGCATTTCCTCTGATGCAGAGAAGGAGACTGTTTTCCGGCGCTTCTTCGGTGGTGGGAGAAGGGGAATAGGAGAAGATGGACACTCCTCAGGATGAGGGACTAGAGGTAGGGGAGGAGAGGTTTGGGAGACAGTTGGTGGCTCTGGGGGATGATGAGGTGTCTCAGGTAGTGGCTCCTCTGGAGGACCTGGTGAAAGGGATATGATAAAAAGAGTATCACAAACCCAGCTTTCAATCTGATGTATTCTTGTAATAAGTTAGGATTTCTCCTCATGCTATGTTAGATATACAATTATCCCAATTTACTGGCCACTACTTAATGAGGTATGCTATCACAGGATCAAAAGCCACAGGAGACCTTAGCTGAGGTGATCTAATTTTTTTTAAATGCCATTTTACGGATGAGAAAACTGAATCTCAGAGAGGGGAAATCACATTTTCAGAGTCACAAAGTTAATACATGGAGAACAAGGATTTGAAGCTAGATTTATTGACCCCAAATCTAAGTGATCTTTCTACTACCTCATAATGCTTTCTCCACTATTTCCTCTCCATTCCTATTCATTCAACAGCCCTCTTTTCAAACAGAGGGCATGTACATACATGCATAATCTCACAGCCTACATATCGAACTCAACTCTCTCCATAAATCTACCTACCTGGAGGCCTCACTGGGGCCTTCTCCAGCTCAGGGATAGGTATGACAGGTGCAACTGAAGGCTTTTCTTGTTCTGGCTCCTCCACAGGGACAGGGAGGTCTGATGGTATGTCCCGAAGGGGTGACAAGGCTGAAGAAACTACTGATGGCTCCTCTTCTTCCTCCTCTTCTTCTTCAGATGCAGAGGAGGAAGATGAGGAAGAGGAGGAGGAAGAAGGGCTTGAGGAAGAACTGCTAGAGGAACTGCTGCTCTCAGAGTCTGAAGTGCTGTCATTCTCACCTTCTGATTCAGCATATAGAGAGTATTTGGAGAAGGCACTCTCCTCATCCTCACCTGGAAGTTCAAACAAGAAAAAGTCAAGAAAAAGCAGTCAAGATAGCAGAGCAGGACCCATCTAGGGCTCATTATGCTTAAATGGGCAAAGATAGGGACAAGAATTTCAAGGGGTACTAAGGAGAATCATAGGAACAAAATGCAACACTGAAATATACATAGGACCTTGCAGAGAGATCAGGTAACCAAGTCTACAGAAAATGTTCTCCTTCCCTCCCCTGTAAGATTTCCAAAATGACAGCTTCAAATCACCTCCAGATGCCTCTGCTTCCTTCTTACTGGTCTCCATGGTTTTACTGTGCTCTTCTTCCTCTTCTTCCTCCTCCTCATCTTCTTCCTCCTTAAGAAAAGGGATAAAAATAAGTAACTAATTCTCTAGACTTATGAACTGGGACTCATGCCCTTAACTATAACAAGATGTTATACAAAGTCAATGAGAAGACTTCCTAGGTCACAATATACTTGAATCCAGAGAGGAAACGTATACCCCAGTATGATTCCCACCATCCAGACTGAAAAAAACAAAATGTGTCTGGTTCTTTGAAAGAAAGAGATGAAGCAATAGGGAAAGACCATCCAACCAGGCAGCCAAATCACAAACAAGCAGAGGTGCTAAGCTCCTCATCATCATTAGCAAAAAAAGACATCTCACCTTCTCAGAAGAAGACTCTTGTGAGGCCTCTTCCCCTTCACTGTCTAGAGCAAAAGGTTTTCTGTGCTTGCCCTGGGCTTTATTCCTCTCCTCTTCCCGCTTTGGGCCCTTCATTCCTGGTCGACTTGACTCTCCAGCTTCCTTCTCTCGATCAGGTTCTAGACACCAAGGTCATTATGGTAATGTACTACCAAGAATAATTCTTAGTATTTGTCTAATCCTTCTAAAATTTTTCACACACTCTTTCATCTTTTATGTCAAAGTAGGTATTGGGAGAATTATGTCTAGTTGCAGAGAGGAAAATGGATACATAGTGAAAGTGACTTGTTCACAGTCACAGTAAATTAGTAGTAGAACCAGGACTAGCTCCACTTAGCTTCCAACCCAGGGAAATATCTCCAAAAATTCATCCTTCCAATTCTAAAATCTCTCCTTTTCTGCACATCTTGGCTCCAAGTTTTTAATTCTTGCTCTACCATTTCCCTCTCCTTTCAGAAACTGGAATTCTGTTTTGTCCTCAAGACTGGGACTCATACTCACCATCTTCATCCTCTTCAGCTGGAGTAGAAGGCCGAGGCCGCTTCTCTTCTCCACCTTCTGAAATTTCAGATGGCTCTTTCCGCTTTACCTGAAGTAGGAGAAAATAAGAAACACATGCTTGTAAGATACCAAATTCATTTCCCTACTACTTCCAAAGGTAAGAAGGAATGCTCATCATCCCACATGTTTTCCTGGTCAGACTCATGATTTCTGATTTCCAGTTTTCAGTACCTTGAATGAAGGCAGTCGAAGCGCTCCTCGAAGCCCAGAGCCAAATCCAAAGCCCTCAAGGCCCGCAGCACCCCCACTCTTGGCCCAATCCACAAGGGACAGCAGCCCTGGTTCTTTTAGTTTTGTCTTCTCCTTGTCTTCCTCCTTTGCCTGTTGCTTGGCTGCATTCTGGAAAGGCTGTGAAGAAGGGATAGGCAAGTAAGAAGACTGAATAATCCTGCATCTTAGCACTCTGATTCCTTTAATCCAAAAATCACTCCCAAATCCTCCATATCTAGCCAATTCCGTTTCCTTCTATCCTCATCTTTCTCTTTTAACTCTTATTTATCTCTTAAATCCAAGGACATAACTGTAGAATGCCAGATATAAAAGGAACTTATATAGTTCAACCCCCAGCCAAAGAAGCCACCTCCTCTCTGACTATTCTAAAAGTGATTACCTAGACAATTCTTCTAAGGATGGATGGCTTATCATTATCAACTTATTCTATTTTTGTAAAGTTTCAGGATTTTAGTAAATCTTTAGAGTAAACTGCCTCCTAATAAAGGCCAGTCACCTCAATCAGAAACTACAGGACAGCCTTGGGTAAAGTAGAAGAGTCAATCATGTCTCCTCTCCTGCCCATTGCTTGGGGTAGTCTTCTCTTCTCCAAATCAAATACTCTTGAGTTCCGTTCCTTTAACCATTCCTCATAAAACTATCCTAGCTTTTGCTTTCATCCAAGCCCCGAGTGCCCAAATTCTCACAGCCTTCACTCTCACCTTAGCCTTCTCCTCTTTACTTTCCCACCATTGGTCAAAAGCTCCAAAAGCTACATTCTCCACCATCTTGCGATTAAGATCCCGTTGCATGATGTTCTTCATCTCTTGCACCAGAGTAGCCAGCACCCGGCCCACAGTGCCAGCAGGAGGTGGTGCCTTCCCCTCTACCGGTTCTAGCTCTTCCCCAGAAGGCAGATGTTCCTCCTCCCTTAAGGCAGAGGAGGAAGGCAGAGGCTCTGCCTGCAAGGGCAGATGATAGGTCTCACGGGCATAAGCTCCTCGACTCTCCTGTCCAGGAGCATACAGAGTATAGGGTAGTGCATAGGCTGCTTCTTGATGTGGAGGGAAAGGAAGAAAATGCTCCCCAAAACCTCCACTAGGGGGTGCTGCTGATGTAGCAGTTACCCCAGTACCCTGCCTCAGCTGGTGCAACCGAGTCAACATTTGGGTCTGCATCTGGAAGGACATAGGCATCCCTCCCCACTGAGCCCCCAGTCGGTCCATCAGCTCAAGGGAATTGACAAAGTCGTAGATGTGGGGGGGAGGGGGAGGTGGTGGAGGATACTCAGGGGGTGGGGGTGCCTCTGGCCGGGGTGGAAGAAGATAAGCGGGCTGATGGGGATAACCCAAGGGAAGAGGAGCCAGAAAGGGTGGAGGTGGAGGTGGGGGTGGTGGAGGAGGTGGAGGTTGTGGGGGTGAGGGGGCTGTTGGGGGTGATCCTCCACCATCATCATCTGAGATTTCCATGTCCTCGCCAGAAGAATGAAGGGAGGCCTAGAAGAATGTGGAAAGAGATGGGTTAGAAGAATTCTGCTCTCTGCTTCCCAATTCATTGGTTTTATTCTTAAAAAACTGAGAAGTCAAGATGCTCTCTCAGAACTCAGATTTTTTTCTTCTCACCTGATCCTGTCCATTGGCTTTGGGAGATTCCCCAGTTGTCCCAGGTTCAATGCTTCCCATAGGAACCACATCCTCAAAATTTGCTGGGGCTGGAGGAGGTGTGCAAGGCCCATGAGTTGGTCCCAGGAGGACCTCACCTCCAGCTTCTCTGGCCCCAGGGCCCAAACTACTGTTGTCCTCTTCTTCTTCCGTGTCTGAGGCCAGGAAGGAAAACTTGGATCGCTGTTCCTTCAGCAGCATTTCAATCCGGGAATCTAGGCTACTGTGCTGGGCAAAGGGCACACTCTCATTGGTGATTTCTGGGGCAGGTGAACAAGATCGGATAGGGGATGCTGGGCGAGGTGAGTTCCTGGCTTCCTCTTGTTCAGGGCTGGCCCCCCTACCCCCTCCACCGCCAGGTTCTGGAGGCTCTGGAGGTGCAGCCTCTGGGGTAGGTCGATAGTCCTGGTCAGCAGGGCGACTGGGCTCTGGGGGCAGGTAGGAGGTGTAGGAAGGTGGGAATCGCTCAGGGAAAGGAGTTCCTGGGGGCTCTTCCCGGGGTGCACGTCGGGGTGGGTAGGAGGCATGGCGCTGGTATCGGTTACTGCTCTCATAATATGCAGGATAGTGTGAGTCAGAACTACGGTAGTGAGAAGAAGAGGAAGAAGAGGATGAAGAGGAAGAGGAGGAGGAGGAAGATGACGATGATGATGATGATGATGACGATGACGATGAAGAAGAAGAGGCAACAGTGGTAGTTGAAGAAGAGAAGTGTCGACGGGAATAAGAATCCTGATAGCTGTTCTCTGACCGCCGAGGCTTATAGGAAGAAGAGGTGGTAGAAGAGGAGGAATCTGGATGGTAACTGGAATAGCCAGGAGTTCCTTGCCTAAAGGAAAACATAAAAGATCAAAAGAGGTTAAGAATAAAAAAAAAAATCTCTTCCTAAGTATAAATGGCATCAAACTCACGCACTCTTGTTTCTAGGCTTTTAGAACCCTCTTAAAAATACAGATCCCAGAGAAGCCAAGAATGCCATATTCCTAAAACAGATTGTAAATTCTCTGACTACAAGGACCATGTATTCCACATAGCATCTGGCACAAGGCTTCATATATATATAGTAAATACTCAATAACTTTCTTTTAAATACTAAAACTTTTTTTGAAGAATAACAGAAGTAAGCTCCTCAGCCTCAGATATTTTGCCTTTCAAGTGTTAGTTCTCAGACTTTAACAGCTGAAGGAACTCAGGTATTTCTCTTTTCCGTACCTGCTGGAATAGGCAGAGTCCTGGGAATACGGGGTACTGCCCCGGGAGGTATAAGGCGTCCCTTGAGAGGATTGTGGTGTGAACTGGCCATAAGAGGATGGGGTGTCTTGCCGGCTACTGGAGTAAGTGGTGTCCTGAGAGCAGGGTGTGCCATTACCAGGTGTGACTGGCACAGAAGTGCTTGATGGGTAGGCTGAGTCAGATGAAGGCCGGCGCCGAGATTCCGTCTTGGGGAGAAAGGGAGAAAATAAAGTTAGCAGTATATTCATTGCATCCTTGTTGAATCAAGCACTTTACTTAAAAAAAAAAAAAAAAAAAAAGACTCAAGCACTTTTTCCAAGGCTCTTCCTACTCACATACACTTTTATTCCTCATTGAAAGTCTTTCCATCTTTAAATTCCCAAACTACCCTGAATCCAGATATCTTGCCTTCTAGAATTCAGATGGCCCAAACCCAGATAACATCAGTTTCTCACCGTCTCAGTGGCTATCCCAGATCCTTGGAACTTTTCATTAAGGACTTTGCCCTCTGTGGGTACTGTTTGGGGGGTATAGGATCCATTGACAATTAACTCATAGTATTTCATCCGTTGTTGTCCTGGAAGACAGGAATCAAAAAAGTCAGTCTATACAAGTGAAGAGTACTAGTCCACTCTCCATTTGACAGTCTAGCTCCTCTCTCTGGCATTAAATTCCCCATCTCTACCCTCCTTTGGCCTTAACACATGGAGATTTCTCTCATCTATCCCTAACTTTAGGATCTCAATTCTTCTACCTTTCCCAATTATCTAGATTCCCCTCCCCCCCAATCAGGATTTTAAGACATAGGGAAGGGACATCACCTTTGATGTCAAGCTGGGCGTGGATGATATTGCCCATGACTGGGGTGTGATGGAGGTGTTTTACAGTCTCTTTGGCACCCCGAGTGCTGGCAAAGAGCACTCGGGCTAAGCCTAGATGCTTTCGGGTTCGGGGGTGCAACAGGATCTCCACCTCCTCCACCTCTCCATACTTGCGGCACATGTCCTTCAGGAACGTCTCCCGAACGTTGTCATTCAGCCGGGCAAAGGTCACTTCCTTCAGTGGGACCTGCCCAATGTAGAACTCGTCAAGCTGTGGAGGGGAAAGCAGGAGCTGGGTCAGAATCCAGAGTTACCCTGGCATGGAAGATCTGGTCATGGATAAGTGGCAGAGCCATAGGATACTGAGCCTTGGACCAATCAATAGATTCATGTGTGTGTTATGGGAAGGAGGAATAGGGAAGAGAGAACTCTACTGAACACTAAGAGAGATGACCACAGAGATGACTTGAACAAGATGGTCCCATGATACAAAAATGTGAAGCCGTGGTCCTAAGTGAATGCAGGCGTCAGAAAAATAAATCCCAGAAAAAGCTATAGAAGAAAGCCAAATGGATACCAAGGATAAAATGTTTACAAATCCAAAGACCTGAACTCCAAGATGGGAAAAGTCAAGGCTGGGGAGTCCTGTGAAAAGATGCAGAATATAGAGTTGGAAGTAACTTCATAGGTCATCTTGTCCAAAACAAATCTGTGTGAAAATCCCCTCTATGATATCCTTAAGTACACATCTACTCAGAAGAGCAGTAAAATGGAATTTACTTCCTCTATTAACTTTCGGACAATTCCAGTGACTAGAATAATTATTTGGGCTAGAACATTGGACTTGGAATCAGAAAGACCTGAGTTAACTCTGGCTTCAGACACTTAGTAGCTATAACCTAGGGCAAGTCACTTAATTTCCTGTTTGTTTCTGTTTCCTCAACCAAAAATAGGGAGAGTAACAGTACCTACCTCCCAGGGCTGTTCTGAGGATCATATGGTCCTTACAAGCTTGACCCATAGTAGGTGCTTAATAAGTCTATCCCCCTCTTTCTCTTATTTAGATAAAATGTTTCTCTCCTAACTTTTACTAAGTCTTCATAGTTACATTCTGAGGCCACGAAAACCCAGGACCAACCCTTTTTCCACATGTGAATGTAAATAAGGTGCTCTGCAAACCTTGAAACACTTATACATTTTAGTTATTATTCCATGTAACGGCCCTTCAAATACTTAGAAACACTATGATCATATTTGTTTCTATTCCCTAAGCCCCAGTCCTCCTTTCTTCAGATTAAATATCTATGGTTCCTTCAAACTTTTATGTAATGATCTAAAATTCCTTTACAATCCTGACATTGCACATCTAAAAAAAAGTTCTAGATAAGTCAATGTTTTTCTAGAAATGTGGCATCCAGAACTGAGAATGTTACTCCAAATGTGATCTGACTAAAATAGAATATAGAGAACATAGCCCCTCTCATTTGGGAATGCAACCCAACTCAAATCAGCTCTTCATTTTGTGAGGTCTGCAACTATGACAAGCATGCTAAAGAAGATCACAAGACTATATATAAGAGAGAACATAATAAGCGATGGTATTAAAGACTTCAGAGTCTTTAATACCATCTCTATTAACCAACTATGAGGTCAGCAATGCCATCCAGGGGCAGAGTTGCAACTATTTAGGATACCACTATCTTTCATACCACACAAACTCAGACTTAAAAATCATATAAAGTAGACTTCTTTTCTGCTCTAATAGTCGACTTAATTCCCATCAGAATGTCAATCATCCCTTCTCCAAAGGCCAAGGCCTTTTAGTTAGGACCCATGTCCTAATGAAGAAACAAGATCCAATCATAAGCACTAAAGAAAGCCAAAATACATTTATCCAGGAAATGAAATTATGAGTTGTTAGACCAGGACACTTCACTCAGTTATCCACAAACTCTATGTACAGAGCTCCTACTCTTGCTCAAAGAAAAATCCCTCCTTTGGTTTTGTCTACTTGGATTTACATATTTCTTCATACCTATCATTCTACATAAAAACTATCAAATCATAAAAATAATGTAGCTTACCTTAAACTTAGGGACTGGGAGGGAAAGGTCCCTGTTTTTGGACCAGGTGAGTCGTTGACGGGGGTCTTGAAGCTTGCTAACAATCTTATATCCTGCATCCTAGGATGAAAGATAGAAGAAAGCAATCTAATCACTCTGGGGAAAATAATTTAAGAACTTAGGCTCACAATTAGCTGAGATGTAGAAGTGCCAATTTTCTAAAACAAAAGCAGGGTTCAAAGAACAGGAATTTTAGGAGATAGGAAATTACCTGCCCAAGAACTTTGGGGGGGAACAGTTTAAGCAAAATAACTTACATTGACACTGAAGTGAATCCCGTCATAGCGATAAACCTTCTGTGGGAGCCGGTGCAATGCAGGGTCCACAATGAGTTTGTAGTTTCGCCACTGGAAGTTGGGGGGCTTTTGCCCATCTCCCCCTCCTTCCTGGTCCATCCTGGTTCATTTACACTATAAACAATTAAGGGGGGGTAAGGCTCTGTACTTCCAAAGCCTTCCTCCACAGGCCTCCTCTTGAGAGCCCTCCCCAGTCCTAACTCATCCCCCACAGGCAACCACCCTCTTTTGGGGTATCACTTTATCTGCTAAAAATACATATGCCTCTTTACCCCAAGTACTCCCCTATAATACATATATGTAGAGCAGCCCCCCCACGTCTCTTCCACTACCTATTCCCTAGAGCTCCCTTTCCTCCATTAGTCTTCTGTCACCTCTCCGTTCCCCACCTTCCGCCATACGCCCTGCACGAAGCCCCTCTCCTCACAGCCTGCCTTCCCCGCAGCCTCTGCTTTGCGCTCCTTCCTCCTTCATTCATGCCCTTCACAGCCCTGGCCCTCGGCGTTATACACACTTTGTACACATGCAACTTCCCCCTCACAGCCCTGTCAGTCCCCCCAAACTCTTTCCCAAATCCGTCTCAACAGCTTCCACCTTCTCCCCAACACACTCCCATCTTGTAAAGATTTCCCTACAAGCTTCCATCACCAAAAGGGCCACCCCCCGCGTCCCTCCTGCACTCTTCCACTCCCTTTCTTCCAGACTACCCTACCCAGCCCCTTCCCCAGCTCCTCAACACGCCCCTCCCACCTCCTAAAGAGTCTCCCGGGTCCCGTATACACCCCCCTCACCCCCGCCCCCTGTCCCCTTCCCCATCACCAGGTGCCCTGGGTCATCTCCATGCTCAAACTCCTCCGGGACCCCAAGCTAAGAAACCCTCTCCTCAGCCCCTCACGCCCCCTGCCCGGCCCCTCCCCCCTTGGCCCAGAGGCGCGCCCCCCCTAAGCCCCGCCCCCTCCGCCTGTCTCCTCACCGGCGGCCGGCCAGGTCCCAGGCACCGCTCTCCGAACCCCTCCTTCCCGCCCCCCCCCCCAGCTGCCTGGGGCCCAGAGACCCTGCGGCTCCAAGCCAGGAAGGTGAAACCTTCCTCCGGGGCCGTGGCGGGGCTCCGGAAACACCGCGAGACCCTCCGGCCCCGGCCCCGGCCCGGGCCCGGGCCCCCGGCGGGGGGTCTGGGGGGAAGGCAGTAAGGCTGGGGGAGGAGGCAGCGCGCGCGGCACTTCCCTCTCCTCGCGCACCCCCGCGAGCCGCCCCCTCCCCACCCGCGCGCGCCGTCCCCTCCCCGCTGAGCGCGCGCGCGCACCGCGTTCTACACTCACCCGCTCGGGGCGAGCGAGTCGCTCCCTCCCCTTCCCTTCCCCACCTCGCTCCACCTCAGCGGCGGCGCGAGACCCGGGCCCCGCAGCGGCAGCGGCGGCGGCGGCGCCCCCACCACCACCTCCCTCCTCCCCGGCGCGCGCACCAAACACCACCGCCACCTGCGCGATGCCCGGCGGGCTCTGCGTTCACCGGAGCACATTCGACACTGGCGCCTCCAGAAGTCTTGCGGGTGGAAGAGAAGAGGTTCCCCCTCTTTCTTAACTCCGGACGGTATAGGAAGGAGAAGTGAGGGGAGGCGGCAGGCCTGTCGCATCCCTTGAAGAACGGACCTCACTACTATTACCCCCTTGCCCAGTTCTGGACGTGTGACGAATCTGCAACTCCTAAAGAGGCGCCGAGTCCCTGAGGAAAAGGGGGCGGAGTGCAGGGGCGGAGGCCGGACCGGAGCTGGGTAAGAAAGGTTAGCGTGTTGAACAGCCGTAGATTCGCCAAAGGCGAATCGGCATTATTGGAACTTGCGTTTCTTCCTACGTCCGACTCACTCTGAAGAGTAAAAATTTTGGATTCGCAGATTCACTTTAAGCTCCGTAATCTCCCTTCACTCAGCCTACCGGGTCCATACTGTAAATATAATGTCGGTGTTAAGTGTACACTCATGTAATTTTCAGCAATCGAATTCGGTTTCTCATCTTTGGTTGGTGTTTCTTGTAAATGCTATTAAAATTTCCTGCTCTGGCATTAAACATAGAAAATGAATCCAAAGAAACCCACGCCTGAATTAAAGGTCTAGGTCGGGGCCATCCTAAATAGGCTTGTCATGGAAGGAACGAATCTGCAGATCACCATCCTGGAGTTTGACAGAAATGCGAATCTGCGAGCGGGAGCGGGACAGCTCGCGGGAAGGGCGGAGCTTTGAGGCAGGGCCTGCCAGGGGGCGGGGCGGAGAGATGTGGCGGCGGGGGAGGGGAGGAGGGGGTAGGGAGGAGGGTTCTTCCTGAAGCCCGGGGTCGGGCCCCAAACTTGCCATCCCACCCCTCCCCACCCCATCCTCACGCGGTCTTGTGGACATTATAGTGGCGCTTTTGACCTTAGTGATGGAACTCTGGGCTCTGCTGGGCTCTGCCGTGACCTTGAACGAACACCTTGAGCCAGCGTCATCACTCCTCGAGGCGGTCTCCTTATCTGTGAAATGGGCATAATTCACCACCCACCTCAAAGGAGGAAACTGTTGGGTGCGATCTAAGCGGGAAGTCGTTACCCACGTAAGGAAGATTAAAATTTCGGGGACACGGGGTCAGGAGTGCGAATGAATACTGTGGCAACTAGTACCTAGAGTACTCTTCATCCCCCGAAATTAAGACTAAATGATCCCCGGGGTTCTTTTCTCTCTGAGTTATATTAACTTTTGGGGGAAAATGAGGAACAATGGTGGGATGGCCTCTTGCTTTGAAGGACCGACTAAAAATGTTTAGGATCTTGAGAAAAGGGAAAAAAAACAAAACAAAAAAACGATTGGAAGGGGAGGGGTGTGGATTGGAGCAACCTGTCCTGGCCCTGCCCTTCCCCCCTCCCGCCTCCATCGTGGTCTGGAAACATTTTCCTGAAATGTCCATTTTCAGGGTTCAGTTTTTCCTCCATTCCAATTTCCAGATGAAATATAAGGCTCAGCAGAGACTCCTCAGGCCCTATGACAGTTCCCCTTCCAAAATGGGCCTCTTGGTATTATTTGCATTGGGACAGGCCAGATTAGGAAACTGAGGACTACAGTCCTCCAGGACAGAGAAGGAATAAGTCACTGGCCCCAGGACTTGTCAGAGATAGCAGGGAATGTGCTAAACCAGGGCTTTGCAAGCAATAAAGGGAGAGTCCTAAAACAATTCCATCAGGCAGCCTTGCCAACCACTGGGTTCCCACTTGTCCCTTGACCCAGCAAGTAGATAAGGAGTACCCAAGGACCCTGAGTCCAACCCTTCCTTTCCAATATATTTTTTTGGGGGATAGCCCATCCACTTGGACTGGCTCAACCTATCCTTTCCTCCCACCTCTGCCCTCCTCAGGTCAGCCCACTTGGAGTTGAGTCTTTTCTACTCTTATCTGAACCTTTTTGTTTAGTTTTTAAGACAAGTTGCCATCTTCATAAGTCTGGATGCTTCCCTCTCTGGCACAATTTGCTGGGTCTTTTGCTGTCTCCAGGTAATCCCTTTGATCATTACTCCACCTTATTCCCTCACCACCAAGGCACACTTCTTTCCCAGAACCCAAGCCTCAATTCTCAGCCTTCTATCCTTAATCTTTAGTAACTAGGAATAAGTGATCCCATCTGTTGCTCTTCCCTTTCAAAAAATAGAGAACCAGTCCTACACAATCACAGTGATGTGTTTCAAACAAAGTTTATTGTACAAAAGAAAATTCAGTGTCAAGAGTTGATCCCCCATTATTACAGAGGAAGGGGAGGGCTCCCTGGGGTGCTCGGTGAGTAGCAAAATCTATGTGGGTGGTGATTTCTGGGATTGGACGAGACCTCCACAGAAGTCTATTTCTCCATTCCCCTTTAGCATCCTCTCCCCTGTTCCCACCCTAGCCAGGAGGAAGAAAGGATGGAACTTTGAGAGAAACAGGTTGTGTTGGCACAAAGACTAGAGGGGGAAAAGGCTCTGTTTGGAGGTAAGGCAATTTCTTCTGGTGCATCAAAGCCATGGGGCAGTTGCCAATAAAGAGGCAACAGGAGGGGGCCCTCCAATTTGGAGGCACTGTTGTATGCCCTATCCTTAGAGCTCCTAATAACTTGGAAATAAAATGTATTTGTTGCTTAGCACTGGGAGACCTATCCAAGTGGAAAGATAACTAACAATTCCAAGGGATGGGAGTAGGGAGACAAGTCCTGTTCTTTAAAGGGAACCACTGCATGGCCCTGGAGCTTCAAAGGTAGGACCAAGACTGAACTTGGACAATGCTAAAAAGCTTCATTAAACAGAGTATGCTTGGGGGACTCTTCAGGAAAAATCAGTTCTGACTTTGGGAATACCTCTAGAAAGCATAACTCTACTGGAAGAGAACCTAAGAAATGGGAGGGGCCAACACTTCAGGAACTACCAAAATGGGCATAGCTGCCATCAATTAATTCTCAATAATGTGAAAACCAAAGTGAATCAAATGTACTTTTCCAAAGAAAGGAGGCTCTCAGAATGTACCAAGCCCATCACTATAGGCTCTATGGGAAAGGGAAGGCTAGGAGAGAGCAGCTCAGCTTTGAGGAAACCAAACGTGTCACTGGGATCTTCCTTGAAAGGCCAGCCTGGCCTGGCCTATCCTGACCCCACTACTCAGAGCTTCAGGGGAGAGAAGGAGGAAATAACGTCCCTCTACCTGAGTTTGTTTTTCCACTTTGTGATAGGTGGTGTTGGGCTCCTCTTCTTGGCTCAGGGCTTTTGGAAGGGGAATACAGACCTGAGTCAGGCTGCCAAAGGCTTTCTTCCTGGGCCTACCTTGAGGATAGCCTGTGGTTCTCTTACTGGGACCCCTTCCAAACCATCGATGTGTGACAGCCGCTGCTTCATCTTCTATTTGCTTCTTCCCAAAGCCCTCGCTCTCTGCACTTCACACAGCCTGAAGTTCTCCCTGGAGACGGCTCAGCTCTTCTAACTCCTGCTGGTGCCGATCAGTTTTATGGGCAACCAGGGATCGGTAAAAGTGGAGGGCAAAGGCAACAAAAACCAAGCCCACAGGTACCATGATCACTGTAGATGCCATAGCAGCATGCCACCCAGGCCCATGGGGTGAGGCCACTGGCTCCTGGCACCTCTGTGAGCAGGTCACAGCTGGGGGCCCAACTCTGGGTGGTGTTTCCGAGGCCGAGGTCACAGCTGGGGGACTCAAGGGGACCACTGGCTCTGTCAGGGATAGTCCAGAACTTGGGCCCATGGAGGTTGGTGCATCAGGTAAAGGGCTCTCGGGACCTCTTGAGGCCAAGGAAGAAGGGATCTCAGGTACAGAGGCCACCGTAGGCCCCCCAATAGGCATGAACTTCACCCAGCCAACCAAGACCACTTCAGCTAGGAAGAGGAAAGTTCCCAAGGCTGTGGAAAACCCCCAGGCCAGCTCCACATAGCGGTGGAGTCGCTGATGGGGAGACTGGTGGACAGAATTGAGGTTGTGAATGTTGCTGACGGCCTCAATATGGGGCAGCAGGCAGGTAGACACCATGAGGGCGAAGAGATGGACGGCCACCAGCACTGTGGTACAGGCACTAAAAGCCACCAGCAGCCCTGGGGGGTAGTCGTGGTTGGTCTCTAGTTGGACCTCTACCATGGCCACCTGGAGAGGAGAGTCAGGGGTTCAGGGACCTGGTATATAACTCCCAAGCCTCCCCACCTAGACCCAGCTAATAAGACTTTACCTCCTTCACAGAACTCAGGTTATCTAGCTCTCTAACTGTATTTTCCCTTTTTGGATCTTACAGAGCTTACCTGATTACTCTGGAGTTTACAGAAGGGAAAGAAGAGGGAAAGAGGGCAAGGAGCCAGGTAAGAAGGTAAGGAAAATGCGGGGGGAGGGGAATCCTTTGGACCTAGTTATTTTAGGAAATTGGGACATGGCAGATGGCAACAGGTGCTGCTCAAAGATAGGGATCTGGGCCAGTCTCTGAGAAAATGCAACCAGAAGCCCTCCCTCTCCCTTTTGATGATCCATCACCTTACTCCCATTTCACTGCTTTCTCCATCCCCTTACCCAGCCCCTCTTTGCCATCAAAATTTTAGTAAGCCTACTTCTAGACTAGAACTTACTCTTTACCCTGGGTTATATTTCCCCTTTGGAACCCAGACATCAGTCTTCCTGCCCTTAAAGGAGGGCCTGGCCCCTTAAGCCGTCACCTCAGCAACATGGCAGCAGGGACCGGATTGTCTCCCTAGGAACAAGTTTGGGCTTTTTAGGGCTAAGATTTGCTTTAGCCTTGTTATAGATCGTACCTGCAAGGATGCCCTGTTCTTCTCTAGGGTTATCAATATTCTCCACCACCCACCTTTCTGCCATTCTTCCTGCAAATCTACTCTCCTTAGGAGGCCAAGACTTTCTTTTGCCCCAACAAACACCACTTTCTAGGTGCCTTGGTCCTCAAAAATTCATCCTGATCTTTCCCCGAAAACAGGCAGAAATAGAGATGGTGGAAGGGGAGTGTACAGAAGGAGAGGGAATGGGACAAGGACTCTGTAGGATAACCAGTTTGGAATAATCCTTGGCCTGTTCTTATCTATCACCCATACACACTTTTCACCCTTTAAATGACATAATTTTGTCCAAATTTCTTATTTCAGGTGAGGAAACTGAGGTTCACGGAGGTAAAGTCATCTGTGAATTAATGGCAAAGCTCAGACAAAAACCTAGGTTTGCTAACTTCCAACTTATTCTACTTAAGTCTCAACTCCTGAATCAGAAGTCCCTTTTCTTTCATCAGAATAACATTGCCACTAAGTCCTCCATTAGATTATGAAGTTCCCCATCTTCATTCCCAGTAGAGTAGAAAGGATACAGTACTAGTCTTTTAATCTGGAGATTTGCATTCTATCGGCTAACTCACTGGATGACCTTGGGCAAGCCACTTCTCTGTAACTTCAGTTTCCCCAACTGTAAAATGAAGATGTTGCCTTAGATGGTTTCTAAGGCCCCCTTGCAGCTCTAAAATTCTGCAACCCCACATTTCCTATCACTTTCCCAAATCAGCTATCTCCCTCCTGATCTGCATTCCAAAGCTTTCTCACCAGATTTTTCTCTGCTCAGATAACTTCTAAGCTCCAGGCATTCTCACCCTATAGTCCTGTTCTCACCCTACTGGAGAGTCAGCCCTCTAAGAATCAGCCCAGCACTGTTATCAGCTCTGGCTGTGAACATCTTCCCCACTGCCTGAACCACATCCGGATTCTGACTCTCAACACCCAGGGTTGGCAGCCTTTAGAGCATCTGCTATCCTGGAGCCCTGACCCCTCCCCCCCAATCCAGCATTAATCTTTATTCCCCCTATTTTTCCTCTCTCCACTACATCTCCAATGCTCCCTCATCCCATAGCCTCTAGAAGTAACCTCCTCACCATGGCAAAACCGGAGAGCAAGGCAGATGTTCGGCTGGAGGCCTTGAGTTTGGCTCGGCTGAGGTAGAGGCGGCGCCAGCTAAGAGCCCGCAAAGAGTGCTGGCTGGCTCCCATGAGGTCCAGGTAGCCTCGATGCACAAAGTCCCGGTAGGTGGCTGAACCTCCAGGGCTCTCTCCAGCCTCAGGGTTAAGGGGGGCCTGTTCTCCTGCATCCCCCTCTCCTCCTTTCATCCTGGAGAGTCCAGGCAAATGGGGAGGGGGGGGAAGGAGAAACCTTGGGGCTGAAACAGGGGCTAAGACTAAGAGGGAAAAGCTCTAGGAACTGTACCACCTTATTCCTAAGGAGCAAAAGAGCAGAGAACACTAGGACTCTGGATGGGAAGCCAAGAAGCTATGCCAGTGCAGGGATAGTTCTGAGAATTCAAAGGAAATGCGGACAGTCTCTAAGCATCCCTAGTTTGCTGGTCAGATCTAGAAGTGGGGTGAGCAATAGGGAAAAGAGAGGGGAGCATCAGAACTAGACAGAGCTAGGATGCTTGGTTCCCGGAAGGAAGAAGTCAGTTTAGAGCTTCAGGCAAAAAGGGCCCTGGAGGAGTAGGAGGCGGGAGCCCCAGAGGCTGAAAAAGAGAAGAGGCAGAAACAGGAACTGGAGCTAGGGGCGGGGACGGGGAGGGGGGGAGGAGGGGGAAGGGCCAGCCACATGATGAGGGAGGAGCTGGGGAAGAGACCAAATCCTCAGTCCGAACACTCTGGCCCAGAGACCCAGAAATGTGCCTGCATTGAGTTACCCTCTCCAATAGTCAGGATTCTTGGATCCCAGCTTCCCCCGGAGTTGCTTCTCTTAACTTCCTCCCCCCCCCCCAACTCTACGTTTCAATCTTGGAGGAAATTTTTTTTTTGGGGGGGGCAGCGGAGCAGAACCGTCGGATGGACACATGCAAACAAGTATCAGCGTCTTAGATATGCTCCCTTTGGGTCGGAAGTTAAATCTTATAAGGAGAAAACCAAACTGGTAAAAATCTGAAGCTGGGGCAGACTGTGAGTTGGGAGTGTTCTTAAATATAAGTAGGAAGAGACCGTGGAAACTGCATAGTCCATTCTCTCTTTCGGTACACAAATTCTACTCTATGTACCCTGACAGTACTCAAGACACTTTAGATTTCCTCCCAAACTGCCCCACCTTCCCACTTCAACAAAATAGACACACCATAGGCCTCAGCTGGAAGATTTTATGTTTTATAGCAAACCATATTGTACAATTCCGAGATCCAGGGGGCCCGGGGCCCAGCCCAGCCCACTCCCCTTGCTCCCATTTTCTCAATTTCCTTTTCTGTGCCCTCATCCTTCAAATCCTCTATAGTTCCATCTCCAAACTGCTTCTCCCTACCCCAACCCCCCCCCCCCTCCCGGCCTTTGGTCCACCTCTTCCCTCCCTCCCCAATCCTTTTTCCCTCCCTGTTACCTGAGGTATGTGGTTCACTCTGCCCTCTCCCCTCCCCCCTCTCTCCCAAGTGGTTTAGTCCAAGTGGTCAGAGGATAGTCTCCACAGCCACTCCTCCCTTTGGGTTTGGGGTATCTTCCCCAAGACAAACCCATAGGGCGGAGCTAGCTACAGAGCTCCGAGCCACGCCTCTTGGGTGGAGTTTCAGGGGGAGTGGCTGTTACTATAGTGACAGGGATGAGTAAAAGAGGAGAGAGAAAAAAAAAAAACCCTGGAAGTTCCCATGGCAACCTAGAGGGGCCTTTCCAGCTGGGGCACTAGCTTTGGGAGTGTGTCCATTGGCTGCTATTTCCTTGGCAACCAGGAGTGGCATTTCCCTGGGCGAATGGGAAGCAAGTTTCCATGACAACAAAAGGGGTGGGGAAAAAAACAGCTTTGGGGAATCCCTTCTCCCCATCACTGGCTGTCTGGCCCTTTCAGAGGGTGAGAGAGGATAGATACAGTAAAAATAAGACTGGGAATATCCCAGTCCAAATTGCCAACGACCCAATCAAAACTGGTAACTTCCCCTGACCCCTTTCCCCTCCCCCAACTCCCACCTCCCCATCCCCAAAGTCCCCTAAGTTCAAGTAACACTTCAGTACAGATGAATGTTCAAGTATTTTTCTGGGAAGTGGGATAGTCTGGAGATCCCTCACTCCCCTGGCAGGGCCCCGATTCCCTGTACAGCAGTAAAGGCCCCTGTCCTCTCCCCACCTCCACAATTAGCTGCCATGTCAGTGACGGTTCAAGAGTTGGAGAGGGGAGAGGAAGGGACAATCTTAGGGTGATAAGGATGGGAAGAGGGGAGCCCTTGGCCTGCCTGATGCTCCCCCATAGCTTGCTCCCATCCCCTCCCTTCCCTCTGCAGCCTCACCTCATCCCTTTCCCCAACCCCAATTTTAGTTGTTCCCTTTGAGCTGCCCTCAATCTGACACCCGTTTCTCCCACTTTCTGTTTTCCCTTTTTAACCCTCCCCCACCCTCCCCCAAATATGTGGTCCTCATTCCCTTTATGCTTGTCTGCTTACCGCCCCTCCCCCCACTGCTTTCCCCATCCCCCTGGATCCCCATTAGCAATGTGCAGATTGCCCCACCACCAGAACCTTCCCCAGCCACATTCCCAATCCCCTCCACCTAAATGCTGCCCCCCTAAACTTCCCCCCTTTCAAGCCCCCCAGTCCCTCCCCAAGTCAGTACCTCTGCCCCACTTCCCCCCAGGACAGTGAAGTAGGCAGGGGCATGGGAAGGGAAGACATTAACCCCCAGGAATATATCAGTGCAGGGGGTTGGGGGTTGTTCTTGAGTCTCTGTGGGAGAATCAAGTCAGAAGGTAGAGAGACCCAGCCCCTGGGTGATGGATTGGGGAGATGGGGAAAAGGGCCCCGAGATAAGGGCTTGCAAGTCCTGGGGGAAGTTGGGGGGCACCCCACTAGCTGTCCTTGAGCAGCAGCTTCTCCTCAGGGCATCGGAAGGGACCAGGGGGACCTGCAGCTGCCAGCCTGGCACAGGCTTCAGGTGAGAGTTGGCGACAGGAGCGAAGATCCAGGCGTCGAAGTCTGGTGCATCGTCGGAAGAGCGGGAGGCAGTGATCCGTGAGGCGGTGGCAACCTGAGGGTGGCAGCGGCTGACATGTGGCTCACTCTGGGGAGGGGGCAAAGCTACTAATGAGGGCTGAGGAGCTCCTGGTAGCAGGAGAAAGGGATGAGGGTTGCTTACCCGCTAGGTTGAGGTGAACAAGGGTCTCACGGAGCGGGGAGGTGGGGGCTGTGAGGAGGTGGACACTGGGATCCCCAACATGGGCGCAGTGGCTGAGGTCAAGGGCACTGAGCTGGGGAGCATGGCGTAGGAGAAGGCGGAGGGAGGCATCTGTCAGCTCCAGGCCAGCCAGACGCAGCTCAGCCACCCCTTGCAGCCGTCCCCTGCTCTCCGTTTGGCCTAGAGGTACAGGAGAGGGAGTCAGGCCCTACATGGATCCTTAATCTCTTTCCCCAGTTCATAGTACTAACAATCCTAGCATCTACCCTTCCCACCCCAACAACCATGGGTAATGTTAAGAACAGGTGCTGAGAGAGGTTGGAAGGGACAGATTAAAGAGATGTGAATTACTGAAAGAAATAGCCATACTTTTCTTACACTCTTTCCCTATCTCAAATACCCTGTGGCATTCTCTCCACTCAGTTAAGTTCTAATAGGATTAACAGAAAGAAGAAACATCCATGTCTAGGTCTCAGCTCTATTATATCATTGTTTTACTTTACTCCTCCTGGGCCTCAGTTTCTCATCTGTAAAATAGGTGTACTGTTTTTAAAGGGTTGGCTTGGATGTTAGAGATCACCCAACTGGAACTCTTCATTTCAAATGCAAACAACTTTGTTCTGCCTACTCAGAAAGATATTAAGAGGTACAGACTCTGAGTGAATATAAAAATGGTTTGAAAAATCTGAAAGCCTTCACAGACAGATAATAATAATAATAATTAGCTACTCTTCAAGCTCAAACACTTCAAATCCTGCTTAGCCCAAAGTGGCCTGTTTTCACACCTTTTAGCACCTATTTCTATTTCATTTAGGTGGCCCTGATGAACTGGCTAATCAAATGTAAAATTCCCAAACATTCAACTGCATTGAAAGCTATACAAGGACAAGGAAAACAGCAGCTTGATCACAACTAGAGTGGCGGAGAGATTTGCTGAATTATGAAGATAGTGGAGGAGAAAAAAGCCCTGGGAGCCAGAGATTTAAGCTCTAGCCTTAGCTCTGAATAGCCTATGTCTTCAGTTAAATCATTTCATTTCCATGGACCTCAGTTTTCTTACAAATAACTAGGTTAACAAAGAGAGTATAAAAGAGGGAAAAGGACCCATTAGTGCAAATATGTTTGCAGAAGCCCTTTTTGTTCCTGGCTGGCAAGGAACTGGAAACTGAGTGGATGCCCATCAGTTGGGGAATGGCTGAATACGTTATAATATATGAAAATAATCGATTATTATTGTTCTATAAAAAATGATCAGCAGAATGATTTCAGAAATGCCCAGGAAGACTTACATGAACTGATGCTGACAGAAGTAGGCAGAACCAAGAGAATATTGTACACAGTAACAAGAAGATTACAATAATGAAACTGTAATGAACTTGGCTTTTTTCAACAATTAGGTGATTCAAGGAAATTCCAATAGATTTGGAATGGATCGTGCCATCCACATCAAGAGAACCATGAAGACTGAATATAGATCAAAGCAAAGTATTTTCACACATCCCCTTTTTTTTTTGGTTGTTATTTGCTTGTTGTTTTTTCCTTCCCCTCCTTTCTCAGATCTCTCTCCCCCCTCCCCCCACCTTGGCTGTCTTTGTTTTTGGTGTAAGATGATGAATTACACATGTTTTACCTAAATAGGATTTGCATGCTATCTTGGGGAGAGGGGGACATTTTTGAATACAAAATTTTGCAAAGATGAAAACTATCTTTGCATGTATTTGGAAAAATAAAATAATATTAAAAAAGAAAAAATGAGCAGATTACTATCATGAAATCATGAAGTCATAAGCAGATGATTTCAGAAAAGTTTGTTAAGACTTTGAACTGATGCCGATTGAAGCAAGCAGAACCAGGAGAACATTGTACACAGTAACAAGATTATGTGACTATCAACTGTGATGGAATTAGCTCTTCTCAACAATGAAGTGATTCTAAGCAATTCCAATAGATTTGGGATGGAAAATGCCAACTTCATCCAGACAATTATGAAGACTGAATGTGGATCAAAGCAGAGCCTTTTCCACCTCATTTGTTTGTTTTTCTTTCTTGTGGCTTTTTCTTTCAGTCTGATTTTTCCTGTACAACATGACAAATATGGAAATATGTTTAAAAGAATTTCACATATTTAACTTATATCAGATTACCTGGTATCTTGGGGAGGAAAGAGAAGATTTGGAACATTTTTCTTAAAAATCTTAAAGTCTTATGTCTTAATAAAAAGAATGTTTGAAAACAATCTTTATATGTATTTGGAAAAATAAAATACTTTTGAAAATAAAAAAAAAACCCAAACAACTGGATTAAACCTATGTTGGGGGCAAGAAGAAGAAAAACTTTAAAAAGAGACAGGATTATTGCTTAGAGTAGATGGGATAATAAATGAAGCAATAATAAGTAGAAGTACTTAATTCCATTATACATCTGCTTTTTTCTACTAAGGAAAACAATCTTCATACCAAGAAAATAAGACAAGAATTGTTAACAAGGAAATAAAATTCAAGATAAGAATTCAAGATAGGAGAAGGGCACCTAGTTACTCTCAATGAGTTAAGTCACCGCCAGGCCTAAAAGCATTAAATTCTAGGGAAATGAAAGAACAGGATGACATAGCTGCTGAGCTGCAACTACTGATCTTCAGAAACTGTGAAGGATGAAAGACATGCTGAAAACTACAAAGAAGCAAACAATATGCCTACTTTCAAAAATGAGAAGGCGGATTCTTAAATATATATATATATATATGTGACACAGAAAAAGGAAGACCTGTCAGACTAAACTAATTTCCTTTTTTTGGACATACTCACTAGAATGGTAGACTGAGAAGTACACATGCATTTTACCTAAGCAACTGACAAAATCTCTCAAGATGCTTGTGAGCAAGTTAGTGATATGTAATTAGATAATGATGCAGATAGTATTTAGAATTGGGTGAATTACCAATCTGACCCAAATTGTAGCAAATGATAGATTGATGTCAAACTAGAGGAAAATCATTAGTGGAATGCCAAAGAGACCTGTTCTGCTCAACATTTTTATCAACGCCTTGAAATAGATGGAATACTCTTCAAATATTAATTCTACTAAATAATATAAAATTTTCATCTATAAGATCTTTGCATCAGAGAAGGTTCAAATATCCAAGATCTATAGAGAATTAATGTAAACACAAAAGAAAGAAAGCCATTCCCCAAATGACAAGTGGTCAAAGGGTTTGAACAGTTTAGTTCACTTGTAAAAGAGAACTGCAAAGCTATGAACAACCATATGAAAGATTATTCTAAATCATTATTGATAAGAAAAATGGGAATCAAAACAACTCTAAAATTTTGTGTCACTTTGAACAAACTGGAAAAGGTAGGGATAATCAGGGAAAAAAAAAATAAGGATAGTAGATGTTGGAATGATTTTTGAAACATAGGTTCACTAGTATATTGATGGGAGTTTTGAATTGGTCTAGCCATTCTGGAACAATTAAGAGACAAAAATGTTCAGACTCTTTACTCAAGAGTCCACTATGAGGCACATATCTCAAAAAGTTCAAGATTAGAACAAAAGGGGGCAGCTAGGTGGTACAGTGGATAGAGAATCAGCACTGAAGTCAGGAGGACCTGCATTAAAAACTGGCCCCAGACACTTAACACTTCCTAGCTGAGTGACCCTGGGGAAAGTCACTTAACCCTAATACAACTGTCTTAGCAAAAAAAAAAAAAAAAAAAAAGGAAAAAGAAAAAAGTGCTTAAATACTTGAAACAAACTAAAACATTTGTAACAGTACTTTTTGTAGTAGCAAAAAAAAAAAAAAGAAAGAAAGAAACAAAGTAGATGCCCATATGTATCTAAACAAATGACAACTATAAAAAAGCATGGGAAACCTTATATGGACTGATACAAAGTAAAGAAATAAGAATCAAGAAAATATATATACAAGGGCTGTAACTGTGTAAATGGAAAGAACAATATAATCAAAACTGAGTGTTGTGAAATAATGACCAAGCTTGATTCCACAGAAGAGATGGAAAATTGTAGCTATAGAATAGTACATATACTGTCAGATTTGGCTGCTGTGTTGCTTATTTTTTTCCCCTCATTTTTTCTTCCTTGTTATAAAAGGTGACTTTCTAGGAGGGGCAAAGGAGAGGGATATATTAAGATATTTTAACTATTTTATAGGTTTAGAGGGAAAGAACAGATAATCCTATGAACCTAAAATTAATTTTCATACTTAATTTTTAAAAATAGCTATATTAAGAGGGGGGAAGACACAAAGACATCACAAATCTAGTGGCAACCTCCCCCCAAAACTTAAGAGGACTGAATGGACTAAAAGCTCATTGTTGCTATTCAACCTTGTTTCCAAGAAGACCAATAACACCATGGGGTGATGTCCTGACTTGCCCATGAATTGGATTTTAGTGAGGCAGAATTGCACAAAGTTATCAGCCTCACTCTCTCTTCTTGAGTCATCAAAGTCCAGTAGCAATAGTGATGACCCAGATACAATGGGTGACCATGGTCTTCTATGTCTGGCCAAGCTCTATGTGCTCCTTATTCATGGTCACTGAAACAAACTGTTCTCATCTGCCCATTCCCCTGTGGAAGACTTCACATGCTTGGAGCAAACACCTCCCTCCCAACTCACCAATGGGATAGAGACCTCAACTTGGTTTTACTGGTATATGGCTACATTACTATTATCGTGCTACATTAGTAGAAACACAACATATACTTTGCATTGGCAAGCTTATATAGTCTGCCCATGATGGTCGGTCAGCATTCAGAATACTATGTTCAATTGTAAATGCTACATTTTAGCAACAATATTAACAGATTGAAGTGTACCCAAAGAAGAATGATCAGAGTGAGGTGAAGAGGCTCAAAATCATGAAGTACAAAGATAAGTTCAAAGATGTTTTCAATGTAAAAAAGGGGGCAGGGGAAGTTTTCTTAAAGTTTTTTTTTTTTTTTTTAAGATTATCACATGGAAGAAAGATTAGATTTTTTTTTTTTTTGGCTTGTTCTTAATGAATGATACTTGTTGTTATTGTTTGCATTAGGGGGCACAGTGGAGTCAGGAAGACCCTGAGTTTATCTTCCTAAGTTCATTATAATATAGTCAGACACTTCATAGCTATAGGACCCCGGACAAGTCATTTAACCCTGTTTACCTCAGTTAACTCATCTGGAAAGTGAGCTGGAGAAGGAAATAGCAAACTACTCTAGTATCTTTGCCAAGAAAACCATAAATGGGGTCCCAAACAATGAGACATAACTGAAAAAATTAATAACAAAAAATGGGTGACAAATTGTTTAACTTAAAGAAAAATCCCTAATAATTCAAATTTGAAATGAGTGAGAAATAATTACTGGAAGGTTTTTTTTAGAGAAAGGTGAATCTTACAAAGGGGATTTTCTTTTCATGTATGAGTTCAACTAGATGACCTCTGATCCAACTCCCACATTTTTTGATTCTATTAATGATTAATGATCTACCTTCTTTACAATACTATTATAAGGCTCAAATAAGATAATGGATATGCAAGTGCCTGGTGTCATACAGAATTAAGGTGGTATTGATCAAATGGAACAATTTCCAATTCTCAGACACAGACTTTGACCTTCTACTTTTAACTCTTTACTCGGCCATTCATTCTGCCTAGAATTTGAGTGAAATGGAAAAAAAAAAAAAAAATAGATTTGGAGACAGAACATGAGTGCTTGAAACCTAGTTCTGATAATTTGTGTGACCTTGAGTCTGCATTTAACTTCCCTTGTCCTCAGTTTCCTTATTTAGCACAAGAATGATGGACTATGATTATATAATGCTACCTGTGATTCTTCCCCTAAAATTTCACCATCATTCTCACCCCCTAATATCTACCTGTTACAAACTGACCTATCCTTCAAATCTCAGCTTAATTCCCACATATATCAACTTCATAAGGGAGCACCATCAGAGAAAAAATTGTTCTTTCTTATCTTTGCATAGACCATGGAGCTCTGCACTCAGTAGATTCTCAAATGATGTTTGATGAATAAATGAATGAATAGAATATAGATAGGAATGGGAGAGATTTCACCTGGAAAGAGCCTGAAAGCTACAGAGCCTTGTATGAGGCAGCACCTGGTTTGGTGTCAGGTGGAGGCAATAGTAGCTCCCTGAGCTGGGAGTCCTTAACATCCTCAATCCAACGGAGGTCCAAAAGCCGCAATGCAGGCAATGGGGCTGAGCCCAATGCTGAGACCGAGAGCCAAGAGCAGCCCGACAGCACCAGCTCCTGCAAGCCTGAGACAGGGTACAGGTTCAGATACTTAACGCCAGGCTGAGTCCCTGCTCCATCAGCCTTCCCCTTCCCCCTTCTCCCCCTTCATACCTTGAAGCCTGTTCAGGAGCCACATGAGCTGCTTCTTGGAAACTCCTGTCCAGCTGAGATCCAGGGCCCGGGGTTGCCGCCTAACCACACCACTCAGCATTGGTGGGGTTAGTGATTTTCTTCGGCTCAGGTCCATTCGGGGCCACAGACGCTTGTCATAGCACCTGGGAACCACAAGGGGAAGACAGAGACCAAAAGCCACAACAAGGCTCAGCTGTGTTCCAAGAGATCATCTCATTGACCCTTCCAGGCCCTGTCTTAAACCTGGACTTCTGGCACATATCCTGGCTTCCAGGACTCTTGCCACAGTGCCACTACTCTTTCTTCTCCCCTTAGACTAATGATTTAATGATGTTCTTATGAAGAGGGAGAAAAGAGCTATAGGAGAAAGGCTGCCACCTGCCAGGCCTGCCTCTCCACCGCCTTCTCTGCCTGGTTTTGGAGCAGCAGCAGCAGCCAAACCATGAGTCCAGCTGGGTCTGAACATCCAGGAGGCTCATTCAAGTCCACTATCTTGCCAACCTCCATTCTGCCATTTTTCTTTCTACAGTCTTTCAACCCAACAATTTTCACTGCTATCCTACTGACTCTGAAATCTTTATCTTCAGTTCTTACTTGAGATGCCCAAATATATGATAGATATCTCTCCCTAGATGTCCCCCAGGTACCTCAAATTTTACAAGCCAAATGTAATATATTTCCACCAAATTACTTCCCCAACTTCTCCATTTTTGTCAATGGCATCATTATTTCCCCATTTCTCCTGGATCCGAGTCTTAGAAGTCATTTTTCAACTTCCCCTCTCCCAACACTCAACCCTTCACCAAATTCTGTCAGTTCTTCCATAATCTATGTCATACACTCATCATATTTTTTCACTTCCAATGCTATCTTCTATTTCAGATCAGGGCCTCATTGCCTCTTTCCGGGACAACTGTAATAGCATCTAGCCCTTCCTAAAGCCAATTCATCTAGACTAATCTAACTAAGGTCTATCACACTTCCTTAGTCAAAAATCTCAAATTGCTTTACCTATTGAAAACAAAGTTCATACTCCTTAGACTAGCATTTAATGCCTTCTGCAATCTTGCCCTTTTCTAGCTTTATGTATTACTTCTCTCCATTCACTCTTTTATTCCAATATACCTCTCCTCATGAAGTCATCCCTGAACTCCCAAGCCAAAAGAACAGAATCATAGATTGTAGAACTAGAAGAGACATTAAGAGGTCACTGATCATTTAGTCCAACTCCCATATTTAACAGAGCAGGCAACTGAGGCCCAGAGAATAATTTACCTAAGGTCATCCAGCTAGTAAATGTCTATTAAATAGTGAAGTAGTGCCCAGACCCAAGCAATTTCTTACTTAAGGGATATCTCAACCTTCTTTGATATCTTTTGTAGTTATTTGTGTCCATATTCTATTTCCCTAATTAGGATTACAAACTCCTAGAGAGAAGGGACCATGTCTTATTCCTTTTTGTATCCTTAATTCATAGCAGAGAGTAGGCAGAGCTGAGGGGCCTTGCACATTTTCCCCTAAAACTGTGTTACTACTGGTGTAGAGGAGGGCTTAAAGAACCTTTTTTTCCTCCAAAGGCCCTTTGGATATTTATAACATCATTTGTGGCCACACAAAATTATCATCTTATAGAACTCAAGCATTGGGAAGTTGTTGT
This sequence comes from Sminthopsis crassicaudata, assembly GCF_048593235.1. Taxonomy (NCBI): domain Eukaryota; kingdom Metazoa; phylum Chordata; class Mammalia; order Dasyuromorphia; family Dasyuridae; genus Sminthopsis; species Sminthopsis crassicaudata. The sequence goes on along the minus strand of NC_133617.1, from coordinate 488,790,669 downwards.
ACCTAGCTTTCAGCTCATAATTGCCAGGAGCTGTCTTAGCAAATGATTTTGTGGGCCGTATAAGGCCCACAGAGCAGATGTTCCCTATCCCTGGTATACAGGGTTCTCAGTGAAGATTTTCTTCTAATTTCTTCTACCAACAGAGACCAGCACTATTTCTGCAAATGATGGCCTCAGAGAACTCCCTAGATAGAGCTCTGAGACATTGTCCAATATCACACAATTACTATGAAGCAGATCTTTAACAGATCTCTAACACTGAAGTCAGCTCTATCTTTTACATATACTATTTTACCATAATGTATACTTAATAAGTCCTTTACATTATCCATCTCTAGCACTTGTCTAGGTTCTTTTTCCTATCAAACTCCAAATCACTCTTCCTCCTTTCTCAATGAGCTTAGTAGAGATGAAAGAGTCTCTCTTACCCAGAATTCCTCTTTTTGTCCTTGGTGACAACAATATTTATGTTGACCCTGTGAACATCTTGACCTCCTAGTTTATCAAAACCCCCAATCCCTAGAACTCCATTCTCTACATTACCTTGGCTACCAACAGTTGTGGTTAGTTAAATTCAAACATCAACCAAGACCATTCTACTTAAAGATCTTGAATTTTAAAATCCCCCTATGATCACAATCTTCAGTTCTTCTACATCTCTTACTGAACCTCTTAAACCTGTTCTTTATCTTGATAGCGATCTCTGATCCTATGATCTCTCCCCCCCCCCCCCCGCCTTTTCTATGCCTTCATCTCTGTTCTGACCTCATTCAACTTAGAATCTTTAGTTAACAAATTAAAAACGATATTGTCCTTCATCTTTGAATCACTTTTCTTCTTGTCTTTGTGGGGTTCACACTGTTAATTTTGGTTCCTCCTCACTATTTTCTATTCCCAATCTATCCCAATCATGTTAACTGAGCTCCCTACAAATTCACATTAGCTAACTTCAAATGAGTGCTCATGACAGCATGACAATCTTTTTGTTGATCTCTGAATGACTACTGTATGACTCAGAATAGCTGTTCCAAACTTCTTTCTCCTTAGATCTCCAGCTCCCTCTTCAATCCCATCTCTAAAAATAGATGATTTTGCTTCAAGCTTCATTGAGAAGACTGAGGCTTTCTCTCATGAATACCCTCATTTTTCCTCCAAACTTCAAAACTTCTTACCCATTCCTTTGCCCCAGTCTCAAAGGCCTTTTTCTTTGCCAAAGCTAATCCCTCCCTATGAGCCTTTGTTTTCATCTTCTTCAGGAATTTCCCCCTCATCAACTATTCTATGAGGTTAAGTCCCCAATGCTTACAAGTATGCTTAGGTTTCCCCTAGCAGTGCTTAGCACAGTGCCTGATACATAGTAGGTACATAATAAATGTTTATTGACTATCTTAAAAAACTATTCTTTGACCCTGCCATGACCTCATTGCTCAACTCTTTAAGAGTAGTGTACATTCCTTGCCTCTAGTTCTGCACCAAGTCTTTGTAATATGGATTGTGATTCCACCACTCTACTGAAATTACTCTTCCCAAAGTTCACTAACAGCTTTTTGATTTTTAGTTAAAGCCAGTGGACTTTTCATTCTCCTTGATTTTTTTTTACATCAATACTGCTGACCAGTCCTTCCTTGATTTCATAATACAGCTTTTTTCAGGCTTTCATCCTATCTATCTAACTGCTCTTCAGTCTCCTTTCCTTATTTACAACTATCTCCTGTCCCCTAAATATGAGTGTTCCCTCAAGGTTCTGTCCTAGTTCTTATGTTCTCTCTCTATATATATTATTCTTTGATAATCTTACCTGCTGTCATGAGTTCAAGTGTCACTGATGACTCTCAAATCTACACATAAATTCCTAATCTCTTCCCCCAAACTTCACTCCTCACATTTCCAAAGACCTACTGGTCATCTGTTCTTGGATGTTCTAAAGCAGTGATATTACACTCAAAACAGAAATGGGGGCCACTAAACTCGAAGGGCCCCTCTATAAGCCATATACTGACTTAGAAAACCACATGTTAACATCATCTTCTTCATTTTTTTTAAATTTGGTTTTTTAAAAATTTTATTTATTTTTTACATTTTTATTTGCTTTGTTAAATATTTTCTAATTATATTTTCATATGGTTTCAGCTGAGCCCAGGAATATTGCAAGCCAAAATGTGGCAGCCTGGCCTCATATTTGATATATTTGTCCTATAGATTCCTCAAATTTAACTTATCTGAGAAATTATGTCCCTGACACCCCTAATACCAACTTCTTTTTTTCTGTTGATAGCTTTACCATCTCCCAAGTCACTCAGGTTTGAATTATCTTAGATTTTTTCCTTCTGCCTCTTCTCCCACACACATTCAGATGCCAAGTTTTGCTGTTTTTACCTCCATTACATCCTTCACAGACATCTCCTTATCTCTCCACTCACATATGATCCCAGTTCAGGCTCTTAACACCTTTTGACTGGACTACTGTAATAGCTCTTAATTCCTGTTTCAGGAATATAAATAATTCAATCCATCCTCTACACAGTTGCCAAAATAAATATCCTCAAAACAGAGATCTGATGATGCTGTTTTTTGGTTTATTGCCTTTAGGATAAACTACAGACTCCTTATCTTGGTATTTAGGGTCATATGTAATCTGGATCTCAACTATCTTTCCAGATTAATTTCAAATTACCTCCCTTATATGTTCTATGACTCAAACTGGAAGTGAGTTCCTTGAACTTACCATTTTTCACTTTCATTCAAGCAAGTCTTTCATTATTATCTTCAAAATGTAGCTCAGATGTTACCTTTCCTTAGATTTTTAGTTGGGGGAAGGATCATAGAAAACTCATTTTCTCTCCTAGAATGCCAAGCTCTTTCACCTGTGTTCCAATTCACACTTCCTACCCTGAATTATACCAGTTTCCCCACGTAAATATCATCAACCTTGTCCTGATTCTTCCAGAAGAAGACAAGCTCCTTGTGATCAGGGACTGTCATTTTAAAATCTTCATACCTCTAGCAGTTAATATCTATGTGTTAAATGTTGATAAATTTTGTTGATAAACTTGATGTTTATTGCTCCTCATTCAACTCAATGAATTAGTTACAACTTAGCCATATCTCTCTGTTAATAGTAGAGACTGTCCCTCAGTTGTGAATTTTAAAAGATAAATATAGTTGTCTTTAGGGAGAATTCTGCTTATATATCTCTTGCCCCTTTTCTTTGTCTAACACTTGAAGGCAAGATGGGAAGCATCTCCCTGCTTCTGACAGCAGCTTAGTAGAGGGACTGTCTCCCTCAAATCTCCCCACACCAGCTGTTAAGCTGATCTTTCTAAAGCATAGGTCTAATTATATCAGTGTCTCCCTGATACCTTCAAAGTCAAATAAAATCTTTTGTTTTTTAAAAGCCCCTTCCTTTCTTTCCAGTATTTTTATACTTAATACCATCTCCCCAATACCTCATCTACTCTGTGATCCAGTGTTGCTTGTTGTATTCTATCTCCTGACTGGGCATTTTCATTTACTTTTCCCCCTTGTTTGGATATCTATTTTCTCATCTGCTCTTCTTTGTTTCTCTTTCTTCAAGTCTCAGCTCAAGTCCCCAATTCTTACCCCTTTACTGTCCCTCCCCTCTGTCAATTATCTCCAATTTATTCTGTCTATATAACATTTGTTAACAGAGCTGTATGTTTTATCTCCTATTCTTAAAAGCAGGGTCCATCTTTTTTTTTTTTTTCTGAGGCTGGGGTTAAGTGACTTGCCTAGGGTCACACAGCTAGGAAGTGTTAAGTGTCTGAGACCAGATTTGAACTGGGGTCCTCCTGAATTCAAGACTGGTGCTCTATCCACTGCGCCACCTAACTGCCCCATGCAGGGTCCATCTTAAGCTGTTCTCTGAATACCCATTGCTTAGCACAGTGTCTGACACAAAGCAGGACCTTAAGAAATGCTCGTTGACTTACACACAGGTAAAAACCATTTATACAGACCCTTCACCCCATCCAAAGTTATCAAAGGGAGAATACAGAGGAAGGTGAAATGAACTGGTTCAATGGAGGGAAACTTGTTGCCATGCAACCATAGCTAGGAACCAGGACCCTCCAATTTCTGTAATGTGCTAGCCAAGGAACCACTCACCATCGGCTCCAGGTCCGGCAGACCCTCATGCAGATACACAATTCTCTGGGCCCAAGATGCTGGAAGACTCGAAGCCAGGCAGCCCGTGGTAGAGGGTGGTCAGGCCCCGCTACCAAGGGCAATGTATCAGGCTCTGGGCTCCGTGGTGGTGGCCTCACCACATGTCTCTCAAGCTGCGGGGGGCGGGGTGGAGGTGCAGGACCCAAGGGCCAACTGAGTAGAGGACCCCCACTTCCAGGCCGCCAGGCCCGACGGCCACCCCTGTTCTCCTTCTCCCCAGAGTTGCCCCGTGGGGGCCGCCGCCCATTTCGGGCCTCCCCAGGGGCCTCGTCCTCACTGAGGGACGAAGCTGATGAGTCTGAATCTGAATCTGAGTCTGAGGAAGATGAAGAAGTGTCTGGCACCCGCTCGAGCAACTGGCACATCCGCTTGAAACGCTCTAGCTTTTCCCGCTGTGGGGAAGGGGCTGGGGCTGCGGGACCCTCAGGAGATGCTGAAGGGGGCTTTGGTTTCTAGAGGAAAAAGCAGATGAAAAATTTATTCAATGACTACCCTAAAGAAGTCCCAAGGAGTTGAATTGAAAAAGAACTATGCAGCCTTACATTTCAATAAAAATATAAAAGATAGCATGAAATAGTACACAGAGAACATTGAAGGTGCAAGAGCCCCAAGTTCTTGTTCTAGATCTGTTGCTAAGCAGTTAAGACTTTGGATAGCTATTTAAGCTCTCTAAGGCATCCTCATGAGATTAGACTAGATGAGTATTTTAATAATAACTTACATTTATGTAGCACTCAATAATAGCTCACATTTATAGAGTGTATTACTTTACCAAATATCAAAACTCTGTAAAATGGGTGGCTTTTGTATTATGGTCCCTCTTTTACAGATTATAAAACTAAGGCTAAGAGAATTAGAAAAATTTTCCTACCATCATACAGTTAGTAAAAAGAAGAGGTTTACAAAATGCTTTCAACATACACTTTCTGATTCTGTGTTAACAACAACTGTGACTTAAGCAGGTATCGCCATGTTCCGTATAAGAAAACTGAAGTTCGAGGCAGGTAAATGATGTGCCCATGATTATCCTTCTAGTGAAAGGGTGGAGTGGACTCTCAAAGATCCTTTGTTCATTTCTGTTTATCTTAGATCATTGCCATGGCTTAGACTACCCTCTGAGCTCTAGAAATCTGAATCTTAGGATTCTTCAACCTCATTCCATTTGTATTTTCTTTCTCTTTCCTCTCTTTTCCAACCTCCTAGAACTAGTTGAAAAACAAACAGCTAAGATTTCCATGGTAGGTGAAAGCCATGATTTCCCTCCCACTCAAACTCTTAGATCTTAAGATCTTGCCCCAAGGTAGAAGGCTATAACATTTTGGCTCTTATCCAGAACACCTTGAGGACTAAGGTGAGGCAGAATAGGACACCCAGTTCCAATCTGATGAGGCCTCAAGGGGAACAGGCAGTCATCCATCTGCACTCACCTTCTTCAGGTGCTTCTCTCTTCCTCCTTTTATCTGTTTGGGTGGGTGGGATGGTGGAGAGTGTAGAAAGTAAAGAAACTCTGTTAGGCCCTTAACCCTCTGTAAAACTCAAGTTTCTGCCTCTACCTTGGACTACAAATCCCAGAAGTCCCCATCCCAGACAAGACTCTGAGCATGCTCACCTTTCAATCATACCGTCTCCTTTCCACTGAGCATGCTCCTGCTCTTCTTTCTTCCTACTCAGGCCCTCTCCAGCCCCTCCTTTTTCCTCCTCCCTAGGAGCCAACTTGAGCATGCTCTCTCCTTCTCTCCAACTCTGTCTAAATTACTCTCCTACTCCCTGGAGTTCCCCTACCACCCCCTCCTTTACCTATACCTCCCAGACTCCTACAAACCATACTGAGCATGCTCCACCCTCCCCCAATTCCCCACCCATCCCTTAAACAACATTCTAGCTCCAGAACTACATCTCCCAGAAATCCCACAGGAAGCCCACAAAGTGCTGACTCCCAATCCTTCATCCCTTTTTTTTGTCATCAAAACTACATCCTCCAGAATCCCTTCTACCTGGCCCTCAGAGGGCGTGATCTCCCCCCTCCCTCCAGCCTTTACCTTCTTCCTAGGTGTGGGGGGTTCATTCCCCACCTCTTTCTCTTTCCTCTTGTGAGGTCCAGGACCATCCTCTGAGGGAGTCCCTGGAGGCAAGGGGCCTTTTCGTCGGGGGAGGGGTGGTGGTAGCTCCTCAGTTAGCTTCCAGCCACTTCCCAGCCCTGGCCCCTCCTCCCCATTGTCAGCTCTTCTTCGTCCAGGCCCCTCCCCAGAATCCTAGGGAAAGAAGAGGTGAAGATCCATCCTCTACCCTCATTTCTTCCAAATTCTTCCCTCCCAGAGTTCCAACCTCTAATCCAGCTGATATACAGAAGAAGCCAGGTCACTCTTTATTCCACCCCACCCCACCCCACTCCCACCTCTGGCTCTCAGATCTCCACCCTACCTTGCTGGTCCTGCCTTCCTGGGTGCATCGAGGACACTCCCAACAATTTGGGATCTCAGTGTTGATGACACCCTCGGCCTTTCCCATCTAGTAGAAACAAAAAGGGAAGAGGGAGTTGTGTGTATCCTATTCTTACCTAGAAGCTAATACCCCTTTGTTACATTCTGCCCCAAGTATCTTTCTCATGTCCTATTCTATACTCTCCTTCAGCTGGCCTTCAGCTCTGTCTCCCAGCCTCTTCTCATACCTTCTTTCCTAGTCCTTCCCTTCCAGCATTAAGCATTTTGTAGCTTTTTCTGCTCTGGTCCAAGCAATCTCACCCCCCCAGCCCAGTTCCCAAACCTTACCTTGAGACAGCCTGGGTGGACGATCTCATTGCAGATTGTACACTCCATGAGGCTCAGAGCAAATTTTTCCTCTTCTCCCTCCACTGTATCCTCCTTTCCAGCCTCTCCACACAGCAAACACACAGCTGTGTGGGGTAGCACGGGCTGCAGGGGGAAAAAAAAAAAAAAAAAAAAAGGAAAGTCAGGACTCCCTCACTGGGCACAGGAAAAGAAAGAACTAGTGGCTAATCAAACAATTATGAACGACTCTGAGGTATAGAGAAAGACATCTTTCCAGCACATAATAATCAATTAGTAAATGTTTGCTGAAGTGAATTGAAGCACAAAATAAATTGTGGTCGGTCCAGTGAATGAAGAGTTAGCAGCTGAGGTTAATAGAGGGACCCAAAGGTTTCTGGACAAGACAGTCCCTGGTTAATACAGAGGATCTGAGAAGAGCAGGAGGCCATGGGAATATAACAGAGTGACTTTGGGGAGGAAAGCAGCCACAACTGAGAGTCTGTAGGTGTTGGGATTTGCCAGACAGACTCAATAAGGCAAAAAGAAGAGGAACTCCCAAACCATCTCCAGGATAGATGTCCCAGCAAGGAGATAAAACAGCTTTTGAGGGGTGGGGAGAGAAGTCAAACAAGAGATCCAGCCGGCTTAAAGGTAGAATCTGGAGAAAGGGTAGGGAAAAGGGAGACAGGAGGAATTAGGCAATAAGAAACCGAAGGGCAGAGATAAACAAAAAAGAGAAGGGGAACCAAGAAGGAAAAGAAGCAACAAGAGTAGAAGACAGTTGTAAAAGTCAAAGAGCCAGCATCTGGCCATCAGTCACTGGGAAGACTGGGAAGACATATAACACTTCCCCACCAGTCTTTTTGGGGTAGGGGGAGGAAAAAAAAGAGGGGAGAGAAAGATGTTGGATTGGGAGCTCCTAACAGCTGGTTCTGGATCAAGCCATTTTGGGGACAAAGACTATTTCCCACTGTAAGCTCTGGACCAGTGTTCGAAGTGGTTAAGTAAATCAGAAATACATTGTCTACCCTGCAGAGCAAACACCCAAAAAAAAAAACTGAGGCTTTCTCTTGAGTCAGTCATGGGAAAGGTATATTCTGCCAGGTGACACCAGCTCCTAAATGCAGCTTATTTGAGTGCAGTAAGAGCATAACCCTTATGAGAGGACCAGAGGCCTAGAAATGGCCTAGTAGGCTGATAGGCCCAAGCAAATCAACTGATGGACTGAGGAATGGAAAAAAGGAAGACTCACAGCAGTACACTGTCGGAGCAGACAGGATTGCTTCATTCGCCCGGGACCCCCGAATTTCTTCATGTCCCGGCAGAAGTGGCAGTCCCCGCACTCGGTCCGTACACAGGCCCGGCAGCGCCGGCAGCGGGTTCGGCGTCTGCGCGCTCCGGCCCCCGGCCCCCGGCCGCTGGACGACATTGGGGGCGTCAGCAACGCCGAGGGCTGTATGGGAAGAAAATTATCAAGAAAAATCAGCCCAGTTCTCTTTTCTTTATTCTCTACATTGCCTCTATAATAACCTCTATCCGGCTCTTTTCTCTTCTCTTCTCCAGAAGATATAATGGAATCTAGAAGTCCTAAACTTTTCCCAAGGCTGTCTTTCAATCAGATCCTCCCTCTGCCCTCCCTCCCTCCTGGAGGCCAAAGGCCACCCCATTCAGTCCACACCCCATCTCCCTCTACTCCTCAGAATTCTGCAACGGACCCATAGATCCCTCAACCTCCGGACCTCAGATCCACCCCCTCACCTTCCTCAGTGCCTCCCTTAGTATGTCCCAGTCTCTTCTGATACTCCCACCTTGAAACTCCCCAGGAAGGCCAAGACATCCCAATGGAGGTTACCTCAGAAATCTCCTGACTCTTCCCCTCGATCTCCAAATGCAGCTCTCCCCAGGCTCTCCCCAACCTGAAATTCCCAGATATACCTCCAAGGTCCCCTCTGTTCCCAGGCTGTGAATTCCAAACTTTCCCAACCACCCGTCCCTACCGTATAAAACAAACTAGATGTTGCCCACCAATCTCTTCTCAAACCAACCCTCAAGAAGCCTTTAAGATTAGGATTCCACCTCAACTTCTGATTTCTCCTCAAAATTTTTCAAGTTCTCAAAAAGCCTATATCTTTGCTACATATCCCAGATCTTGTATCCCTTGCCCACAAGGCTTCTGGGTTTCATCTATTATCCTTTTTTCTTTAGTCTTGGACTCCCAATTCCCTAGAATGCTCCTGACTAGAAAGAGACACTCATGATCCTGTAAACTCTCCTCTTCCCAGATTCCAAGACACTTGGCTCCTTCATAAAACCTAGACTTCCTACCTTCAGGTTCTTCAGTTTACTTAGGCACTCACCCAGATTCTCAAAAATTTCAGAATTCAATCTGATCAACATTATTCCAGAGTCCCAGATCCCTTAAATTGTTTTCTGCTCCCCTTTCCATAGTAACCAGATTCTCAAAGATCCCATATGGAAATCTCTGGATTGCTGGGAGTTTTCCACCCCCCATCCTCCTAGTCTTGAGATTTCATTCAATGGCATTCCCCAGCTCCCTTCCCAATTCCCCATGGCTTCTAAGTTTTCTTAATTCTCTAGGGATCTCTAGCTCTCTCTAGTCCATAAAAGAAAAGAAAATGAGATTAGGAAAAATTCTAAGGATTTCCAAGGGTGAGCCAAGACCCACAAAGGGTATATAAATCCCACAGGATTGTAAAATGACCAGAACTATGGAGTGAAACAGAAACTGGGATGAAGGAAGCCAGGGGCTCAGTTCTGGGTATGAGGAAAAGCCCCATGGGAAAGTCAGAGATATCAAAGGGGCCTGAAAAGAGCTGGAGATGAGCTAAAGATGAATCGAAGGAGATGAGAAAGAAATCTAGATTTGTGGGGAGCACAGAAGGAAGAAGAGAGGCATCAACCCACCTCACACGTGTCCCAGGAGCCATCTCTCCCTTCTCGGAAGCTCCCGGTGGGTCGTCGGCCATCAGCAGGGGGGACAGGGGGCGGAGGGCGCTGGGTGCTCAGAACTCCGGGGTCCACGGCCCCCTGAGGCTGCACAGCCTCTCCTGGAGGCTGGAGCAGTAGGTAGAGATAGGTGAAAGCACCTATTGGGGTGCTCAGGTGTGGATCCCCTTGGAGGACAGGCCTTTGCACTGGTTTTGGTTCTAGGTTTTCAGGAGAGTCCTTGCTTTGGGGGGGACTCAGTTCTGCAGCCCCACCCCCAAGTCAATAGGCTCAGGTTCTTGGGTTCCTTGGCTATTGGGAGATCAAGTCCTTTCCCAGTGTCTCTTGGTTTAGGGATCCAAACTCTCCCCCTTCCCTGCTTCAGTGGCTCCTACCCTTTTTCTCTCCGAAGTGGCTCTGGCCTAATAACTCCCACCTTTCCCTCCCCACCACCCTAGCCCCCCTGCAGCTGCTCCTGAGGTCCAGGCCCACCCCCCCCTCCCCGTTTCCCAGGGTCCAAGCCCTTCCCACCGCTGGTTCCTGGGGAGGGGAGGGGGGGTCACCTTAACCTTCCCCCCTCCCCCGAGCTCGTTTCACCCTCCGGTGACCCCCTCCGTGGCAGGATAGGGGGGTGGGGAGGGGGGGGTGAAGGAAGCGACTTTGGCCCCGCCCCCCCCGGCCCGTGCGCCCCCCCACCCCCCTCCCCCGCAATCGCCCCTATGAAGAAGTAAATTTAAATAAATTTGAATAAAACCCCCCCTCGAGTAGAAGGAAGGGAGGGAAGGAGGGAGGGGGAGGGGAGGGGGAGGGGGCAGTTGGGGTGTCTCAGCCCCCCCGGCCCCCTGGCCCCGCGCTGCTTCGGCCCCGGGCCCCAGCCGCCTCTCTCATCCCTCCTCAGCTCCTTCCTCCTTCCTCCTCTCCTCCCCCCTCCTTCTCTCCTCCTTCTTCCCTCCCTCCCTCCCTCCTTCTTCCAAGCCAACCCCTCCCCCTTTCCCCCTACACCTCCACCTTCCTGAATTGAGGCGCGCGGAGCACGACGGATATTGTAGTCTTCTAGCCCTGGGCGCAGTCGTGGAAAACAATGGAACGCCGGGGAAGGCAAAAACTACATAGAAGATGGCGGCCAACGGGCCCGGCTGGGGACCTCCCTGCAAACCAAGGACGACGGGAGTTGTATTCCAACAGGCCCTGAGAATTTCATTGGGGAACACAGAACGGGAACAAGAACAGGGACTACAAACAAGATGGCATCTTCCTCCGCCCTCCTCTTCAGGCTCTCAGCCTCTTTCCCTCTACAACCCTCTGCGCGTGTGGGACCCCACGGGAGTCTTAGTCCGTCTACTTCCTAATCTCCAGTTATCCCGTTAGGAACAATGGGAAGGTAAAGACAGATAAGGACTACATGCAAGATGGCGGTAGAGTGACTAACTGGCTCGCCTGTCGCGCGGGGTGCGCTAGGAATAGTAGTCCGCTAGCTTGCAACAATACTTTAGGACAACGAACCCGGAAAAGGGATAAGACTACAATCAAGATGGCGACCAAGATTGACATTCTCCTCGCTGCCGCTTTTTAGCTCTGTATCTCACCACCAATATCTAAAGCCATCCGATAGCGCAAGGCACTATGGGAGTTGCAGTTTTCCAGACTCCACCTCTTTTCTCTTCAGCGGAGACAATGGAAAAGGGAATGGGGCGGGGACTATAGGCAAGATGGCGGCAAAAGGAAAAATGAAATGAGCATTTCTGGGCTTTTGGGAGTTGTAGTCTGCAGCCCATAGCTACTCATGTCAGACTTCTTATAAAAGGATTGTAGTGAAGATGAATGACATAAGCAATCTTTACCTGCGCTGTGTATGCTGGGAGGCGTAGTACCTTCCTTAGCCCAAGAAAGAAGGTAGGTTGGACAGTGGAAGATTGTGTCATGGTCGTGACGTAAATGGAGAAATCAACCAGGATAAAATAGAAAACCGGTCACATTCCACAGTTTGCTGGGAAATGTAGTCGGCTTCTATTGGCGGAGGATAGAGGCAGAGGATAGAGGTCCCAACCAAATGTGTAGAGGAAAAAGGCCCACACAGGACATGCTGGGATTTATAGTTCTTGTGACAATGTGCTTTCCTTTAAAGGGGTCTCTTAAAGGCACAGCGCGAGATCTCGTCACCATTTAAACAGGATACAAGCGTCCTACTTAGTAGTTCTTCCCTCTCGCCCCATCTTCTGAGACAACCGGAGAAATGAGAAAAGCTCCAGATGGTTGCCTCTTTCAATGTCCTGTCAACTCCACCCCCCAGCTCCCCTGTGCTGCTGTGGGAATGGCAGGCTCGGCTCGTGTGTTCCGGGCCAAAGAGTTTCTGAGCCCGAATGCTCCCTACAACAGAAAGTTCTTCATTGTAGCAGAGCAAAGTTGTCCAAATAGGCCACCTGTGGCTGGGAGAGGAGGAGCAAGTACCGGGGGATGCGAGACCTCCGTCCCTGCGCTCGCATCAAACACACTTCGAGGAATGGCAATAGTGACGTTTGCGTTTGAAAAGTTTGCTTTCTAAAAGGTTTTTCCCTGTCTGCAGACACAGCTGGACCCCGGACAGCGGAGCACACCGTGCGGTGTCCCCCTCTCTCCTCCCGCTCCAACACGCTCTCTGGCCGGCCCCCCATCCATCATTAGAGATGTTTTGGCGCCATCTTGAGGTTAATTAAAAACTTGAACATTTGTATGGGAGCTTAAAAGCACATGTAGGGGATAGTGTTTATTCCCAGTGTTGAAGGATGCTTTGGGAAGATTGGAGGATGCGAGAGGCGATCCTTCTCCTTGAGGCGAAGAAATGAGAGAAAAGCAGATCCGATGCAAACATTTGTATTACAGTTTTGATTTGACATACAAATTTTCATTCTATTCCCGTTATGCGTTATTTGTGTAACTTATGGATTTAAAAAATGGACTGCATCATTTGACACAGCGTGGCCCTTCAAGGTATCATTAATTTTCTGCCTTTTCCGTGTCAGACATTATCAGCGAAAAGAAAAAAGGAAGTTTATTAAAGCAACCGTGGGAAGCGTTCTTTAGGCTGTCACATACATTCGATCATATGATCATGGGCTCAGGAGCGTTTGAACTCCAATTACCACATCACCAAAGCATCATGCCCAAACATGACTTAATAGATAAGTCTTGAACAGTTGCCTAAGGGATCCAGCAGTAAAACGACTTACCCAGGATCAACTAGTTAGGAAATGCCAGATAATTAACTCAAATCCAAGATTTAAGCCTAACATTCTCTCCCTTTTAAGTGACTTGCCCAGGGTCACACAGCTAGGAAGTGTTAGGTGCCTGGGGTCAAATTTGAACTCAGATCCTTCTCACTTCAGGGCTGGTGCTCTAACCACTGTGCCACCTAGCTGTTCCGAGTCTAACATTCTTATCTGCTTTCCCTTGCCACCTATCTGGATTTATATGTGGATATTCTTACATGTTTTTGTATGTATTTGTGGCTCCTCCCAGAAAAGAGGTTCTTGTTCTGTATTTACATAGGGGCGTCATTCATTCTAGAAGCAGTTTGACCCTAAAGAGAAGAGTCAGGTTTTTCTTTCATTCTCTCATTGCTCCCCACTTAAGAGTTCCAGGGGACATTTCTAAATAAAGCTTAAGTATGGTATGTATCTAGCATCTAGCATCTTCCCACAAGTAGATTAAAAGGATCCTTTCTCATAAAGTTGTTCAATATACAAATATCTGGTACAGTACTGCAATTTATTTTTTCTACCAATGGAGAAAAGCATAAAACAAAAGACCTTTGAGCATACATTAACAAATATTTGGGGGGTAAAACAATGATTCATCATCTTAATTTCTGTAAAAGGTAAAGGTATTTTGTGAGGCTGCTGGACTTTGCCTCAGCTCATTGTCTGAGGCCCAAATCTGCTGGCCACTCAGGCACCTCTACCTAGTGCCTTCATGGTCCGAACAATCTTGTTGATTCCATTCACACAGGAATCCTCTGTTGGACAACCATCATTGAATCAGCTATCAACTCAGGTACTCACATACCCCCCAACTCATGAAGTAGCAACCAAGATTGGAAACATCTGGATCAGGATTGCTGGCTTATACCCTTATAAGCAATCAGTGAGGATACATAGAGCAAAAGAGTTGACCAAGTTATTAGGGGGTCTTTGTTCTCAATGTTCCTTATACTTGTATGTACATGTTGCATATTTCCCTTTCCCTGAGAAAAATATAAGCTTCATTAAACCAGGAATAATTGAATTTATGCCTTTATATTTTTAACAACTAGAATATTATCCTGTAAATAATTGCTTGATAAATGATTATTAAATTAAATTGAACTCTTATAAGTTAATCAGTCATAAAGGCTTTTCATTCTTTCCTTTATAATATCTTTCCCATTAATCCACTTTACTCTATTCTCATTCCAATGTCTTTAGGGTCAAGCCCTGGTACTTTTGTGTTGGAAGTATAGTGAGAGCTTCCTAACTTCTCATTTCTTTAACCTATCTTTCACAAGCTTCCCAAAATTATTTCTAATTACAAATCTGGCCTTGTTTATCCCTTGCTCAAAAACAATTTAGCAATGGAGATCATTGCTTATAAAATAAAATGTAAATCTTTACAGCCTGGCATTCAGGGCCCTTAGCAATCTATCAATATCTTACCATTCTACTAACCATTATTCAGGAAATAAGAGTACAGTGTTTATTATTTTCTTTTTTGGGTTTTTTGGAGTTGTGACTTCCCAAGGTCACAAAGCTATAAATGTTAAGTGTCAAGTGTCTGAGGTCAGATTTGAATTTAGGTCCTCCTGACTCCAGGACCCATGTGCTAATTATCTGGTGTGCTATCCACTGTATCATCTCGCTCCCCTTCCTTTCTCTTCTTTTCTTTTTTTTTTTCTTTGCTGAGGCAATTGAGATTAAGTGACTTGCTCAGGGCCACACAGCTAGGAAGTGTTAAGTGTCTGAGACCAGATTTGAACTTGGCTCCTCCTGAATTCAAGGCTTGTGCTCTATCTACTGTGCCACCCCTTACTTTCTTTTTTTAAAATTTATTTTTTATTAATTTTTATAATTATAACATTTTTTGACAGTACATATGCATAGGTACTTTTTTTTTTTTTTTTTTACAACATTATCCCTTGTACTCCCTTCTGTTCCGAATTTTCCCCCTTCTTCCCTCCACTCCCTCCCCTAGATGACAGGCATTCTCATACACATTAAATATCTTATAGTATATCCTAGATACAATATATATGTGCAGAACCGAATTTTGTTATTGTTGTTGTTGCAAAGGAAGAATTGTATTCGGAAGGTAAAAATAATCTGGGAAGAAAAACAACAAAAAAAAAATGCTCACAGTTTACACTCATTTCCCAGTGTTCCTTCTCTGGGTGTAGCTGATTCTCTCCATCATTGATCAATTGGAACTGGATTAGCTCTTCTCTATGTTGAAGATATCCACTTCCATCAGAATACATCCTCATACAGTATTGTTGTTGAAGTGTATAATGATCCCCTAGTTCTGCTCGTTTCACTCAGCATCAGTTGATGTAAGTCTCTCCAAGCCTCTCTGTATTCCTCGTGCTGGTCATTTCTTAATATTCCATATTCCAATAATATTCCATAACCTTCATATACCATAATTTACCCAACCATTCTCCAATTGATGGACATCCATTCATTTTCCAGTTTCTTGCCACTACAAAAAGGGCTGCTACAAACATTTTGGCACATACTTTCCCTTCTTTATATGGCATACCCTTTTCCTTCTTTAGTATTTCCTTGGGATATAAGCCCAGTAGTAGCACTGCTGGGTCAAAGGGTATGCACATTTTGATAACTTTTTGCGCCCCTTACTTTCTTAAGAGTGTTCTATTCTTCTATTTTTTAAATAAAATCTTTCTTATTTTCTTTTACCCATATGTGTGTGTTTTTATTGTTGTTTTGTTTTTTTACTGCTATGTGGACCTTCTCCTCCTGTCAAGTCAGTCTTCCTATGGTTCCACAAAATAGGCTATCCTCATTCTTCAACATCATTCCTTTGCTTAGTTTATTTCCCCCGTCATTGGAATGGCCTTTCCCCTTCCTCTCTGTTCATCAAAATCCTATCCCTTCGTTTAGTCCTAATTCTATCTAACAGTTGTCTGATTTTCCCATTTGACAGGGAGGCTGAATCGAGAGAGGAAGTATCTTTTCCCATCCCCTTGCCTTTTACCTAGCATGGAGAAATGGGCCTGGGATCTCTGTTTTGCATTATTTGACTTTTTGAGCTATGGAAACCAATGGTAATCTCCCATCAAACTCTAGGAGTTTGAGCCAAGGCAATTTTGGAGCCAAAATTGCAGATAAGATGTGTTCAGCCACTAGCAGTGGCAGAGAAACCTAAAGAAACCAAGATGCTTGAGATTCTAATGGGTTTTGGACTTGGAAAGAGAACTATGTGTTATACAGAAACTGAGTCAAATTATTAACCTAATCTCCACCCTTTTCTAGTGACTGAGTTGATATAGGAAGCAAGGGGAATTATGCCTCCCATGTGTTGGGAAGATTAAGTTTGTATATTTGCTACTCTACCTTTTAAAATAAATACTACTTTGTAAAAGTTATTCTGTTAAAAGCAAAATTTAACGGAGGTTCCACTACCACCCCCAACTTGGTAGAAAATCCTTGGTAGGGGCTGGAACCATTTGCAGAAAGTGTAGGCATCCCAAATCTCCTTAAGGATGTTGGAGGACAGTGGAGGAGGGCTAAAATATAATATACCTAACTTTCAGGCAATGAGAACTAATGTAGTAAGTGTTAACTACATTTTAAGAGATGATATGTATGATGGACCAAGAGGAACATGGGAAGATTTACATGAACTGCTGCAAAATTAATTAGTACAAGCTCCCCTTGTTGCCAGGCTCTTGCTGTGCCAAAAGACTCAATTTCCTCCATATCTTTTGAACTCATAAGATTATCTCCAAACTTGGATTCACTTCAAGGTTTGTTTCCAGCATCCACATTCAAAAAAGAAACCCAAAATGGAAGAAGCAGCTAATATATATATATATATCTCCCTTCTAAGGCCTCGTAGGGCTGAGTTTATGCTTTAGCTCCCAAGTGTTTCTGCAATGAGAAAATTAATTAGCTGCCCTTCCTCCCACCACCACCATGGGAAGTCTCAGAATTACATAATACCACCTGAAGAATCAAAGGAAGACAGAGCCTGAAGGCAGAGTCACTCCTTTTTAAAGGTCCATTGAGTCATCATCAATGCCAGCTAGAGTGACCAATAAGGAGGTTGCTTTGTCAATCCCGAAGTACCTGAGCACTGAGCTCAAATTTACAGTCAGCCAGAAGCAGTTAAGGATGTTTTGTGTTAGACCCCCCCTGTACCAACTTTTAGTTAAAACCAATGTAAATAGACCAATGAACGAAATAATCCAATTACAATGATCAAGTCTGGCCTTAAAAGATATGATAAAGCATCTTCTTTTCAAAGGTGAAATACTAGGGTTATGGAACACTTCATATAATTTGGGATTTCATTGTTATATTGGTTAGTATTGCTGAACTGTTGTGTTTCCCCCCCCCCCCCCCGTTTTATTTACGATAAGGAATGGCTTTGTAGGAGTAGAAAAGTGAAATGTATTGGGAGGTCAAGATAATATAAAAAGATGCATCAATAATACTTATTTTTTTTCCTAAAAAAGAAAAAGATCTGAGGGGCTTAATGGATGAATTAGCAGTGCAACAGGGCAGCCAAAAAGAGTTGGGAGGAAGGAAGCAAGGATTTATTAAGCACCTACCATGTGCCAAGCATTTTATAAATATTATCCCATTTGATTATATATCCCCTATGAGGTAAGTGCTATTATTATCTCCATTTTACATAAAACAAAACTGAGGTTAACTGACTTGCCAGCGTTTACATAGTTGTATCTGAGATCAAATTTGAACTCAGGTCTCTTCTTGACTTTAGGCCTAGCATTCTATTCACTGCCTCAAAAAAGAAAAATTAATGATGACCTAAACTACATTAATAGAATCAATGTCCAGAAAGAGGGAGATAATAGTTCTGTCTTGGTTAGGAATCATCTGAAATAATGTGTTGAGTTTTGCACACATTTTAGGATTTACATAGATAAGCTAAAGTCTATCTCACCAGAATAGGTGAAAGGACTGAGAATATCTGCTTATGAAGATTAGTTGAAGGAAGGTTGTTTAGTCTGGAGATGAGAGAATGATAACTATATGAAGATCTGTCATGTGGAAGGTGTATTTTAGGGCAAAACTAGTGATAATGAAAGTATCCAAAGACAGATTTGGACCCAGTGAAAGGAAAACTTGTCTAATAACATGAACTGTCCCATATTGGAATGGGCTGTTTTGGGAGGTGATGGGTTCCTTCTTACTAGAGATGTTCACAGATAGGTTGGATGACCACTTGTCAATGACACTGTAGAGGAAATTTCTATTTAGGGACAAATTGGACCAAATGATTTCTGAGATCTCTTCAAACTCCTAATTCTCTGTCTACAAATCCAGTACTTTTTCCCCTCCATGTGATTTGAGTATTCCATGGACCAAACACTGGGCTTAGAGACAGGGGACCTGTATTTGATGGAGAAACTAAAGGTTGGAGGGAGGAAATGATTTGCTTGGAGTAAATTTAGGGTTGGCGTTACAATTAGAAGTCAGATCTCTTTCTTGAGGTGGAAGACATCCTAACAATATGAGGGTCCCCAGGTCGGTGTCATGGGTAGGTATGGTAAAATAATTTGCAAATTTATTCCAAGTTAAGGGGCAAAGATTTATTATGCAGCTATCAGTAGCGGGATATGTAAATTCCAAGGGAATTTAGCAAAGAATCAGGAGCAAGAAAATAATTTTATGAGAAAGAGAAATAGTTTTTTAATGCTAATTTTATAGCTTAAAGGTAAAATTGAGGAGTGATAGGGGTGCAGTAGTGTCCCTCCAAGTCAAAGGGCAAATTTATAATTGTAATGCGAATTGAAGCCAGCCAAAATTCCATGGGGATCTAGCAAAGAATTAAAAGAAGATAATTTTACAGGAATGAGGTTGTTGCTAATTTTATGGCTTAGAGGTACAGTTGAGGAATGGAGTAGTTCCCCCTCATTGAATTCTATGTTTCACTGACCAACAGATTGCTCTCTAACAGCCAGTATTGTTTGTGGTATTGCCCAAGCTTGAGCCATGGAGTTTCTCAGGAATTGCTATCTTCTCACCCCTAATCACCTTGACCTCTAGTCTCTTCTCTTTTTATTCCATCCTCCTCCAACAGATGCCTAATAGCCTTCTTCCAATATACATAATTCTTCGGCCAAGGATCCAAATTGTAACGGCTCACTACATCAAATCTATATTTAACCTTCAGCATTTCCCATAATCTGCCCCCCCCCACCACTTTGTCTCCCACTGCTTTCCAATATGGACACCTGCCTCTGGCCAGATCAGCATCATGTTAATATGGCATTGATACTCTTCTCTATGTAATCTGTGCTATCTACTGTCTATATTATCTCTCATGAGATTAGGACTATTTATGGCATTCAGATTGAGGATACCAGTAGTGTTGCAGTTAGGAATACATAATATCCAATTTAAAATGGAAGCACACTAATCTAGCCTTGTCATTTTACATATGAGAAAACTGAGTCTGTTCTAAGTCACACAGATGTAAATAACACAGAGGTGACTTTACCCTAGTTCTGTTGCCTCCAGATTCAGTGTTCCTTCCAATAACTACATTGATCCCATACCTACAGAATTGGCATTAGACATACCTATAAAATTATGTGCAAAGATATCAATAGAACTGAAGTTATTGATTTTTGTAGAGGATATTTTCATCATCATTATTGACTAAGTTCTGGGGAAAGATGATTGAAGAGCCATGAACTTTGACCTACTAGCCATATTCATTTTTTTTTTGGGGGGGGCAATCAGAGTTAAGTGACTAGCTCCCAGTCACATAGCTAGTAACTGTCTGAGGCGCAATTTGAATTCAGGTTCTTCTGACTCAAGGGCTCCATCCACTGTACTACCTAGCTGCCCTAGCCACATTGCTTTTCAAAATTAAAGGGCATTATAAAAAACAAGAATAATCCCAAAATGAGGTGGATAGATCATGTAGTCAGAAGAGTGAATATGTAGCTAGCCCAAATATTTTCCCGGTAGGCTATTAAGAAAATATAAGAAGGACCTCTAGCTCACTGGATGGATTTTCTATGGATATTATGTAGAAAGACAGGGGCAAGAATCAATTGGATTTGGCAGAAGGGGTTACCACATTTATAAGGTCACAGATTTATCTACACATCTAAGAAAGAGTTGGGGTGATAAATACCTGGAGAATCAAGTCTAGCTTTAGAACAGGAGGGGTCAAGCTCTCCATTAATAATGTGAGGAAAACCTATGGTCTGTGGTATCAGGATTCCTACCAGTCTGTGAGAAGCATCGTGGCAGTATGGGCAAGGTGCTGGACTTGGGAGTCAGGAAGGACTGCCTCCAGATGTTGCCTCAGATACTTGGTAGCTGTGTGAGCCTAGGTAAATCAGTTTACCTCTCTGTCTTTTAAGTTTCTTCCTCTGCAAAATAAGGGGGCTGGACTCAATGAACTGTAAGGTCCCTTTCTATATTCTATGAGTATATCTTGAACATTGAAAGCATTCAGGACTCATCATTAGAACTGCCTTTTCTGAGACTGTCTCTTGAAAATAATCTGGTCTCAATTCTCAGATGATGAAATTGAAACTATTTCCACTCATATGAAAGAGTGTTCCAAATCACTACTGATCAGAGAAATGCAAATTAAGACAACTCTGAGATACCACTACACACCTGTCTGATTGGCTAAAATGACAGGAACAAATAATGATGAATGTTGGAGGGGATGTGGGAAAACTGGGACACTGATACATTGTTGGTGGAGTTGTGAAAGAATCCAGCCATTCTGGAGAGCAATCTGGAATTATGCCCAAAAAGTTATCAAACTGTGCATACCCTTTGATCCAACATTGCTGTTATTGGGATTATATCCCAAAGAAATACTAAAGAGTGGAAAGGGACCTGTATGTGCCAAAATGTTAGTGGCAGCGCTTTTTGTTGTAGCTAGAAACTGGAAGATGAATGGATGCCCATCAATTGGAGAATGGTTGGGTAAATTATGGTATATGAAGGTTATGGAATATTATTGCTCTGTAAGAAATGACCAACAAGAGGAATACAGAGAGGCCTGGAGAGACTTAAATCAACTGATGCTGAGTGAAATGAGCAGAACCAGAAGATCACTATACACTTCAACAACAATACTGTATGAGGATGTATTCTGATGGAAGTGGAAATCTTCAACATAGAGAAGATCCAACTCACTTCCAGTTGATCAATGATGGACAGAAATAACTATACCCAGAGAAGGAACACTGGGAAGCGAATGTAAATTGTTAGCACTACTGTCTATCTACCCAGGTTACTTATACCTTCGGAAGCTAATAATTAATGTGCAACAAGAAAATGGTATTTACACACATATATTGTATCTAGGTTATATTGTAACACATGTAAAATGTATGGGATTACCTGCCATCGGGGGGAGGGAGTGGAGGGAGGGAGGGGATAATTTGGAAAAATGAATAAAAAAAAATAATAATCTGGTCTCAGTTTTCTTGGGAGGACCTCTCTGTTCCCTAGGGAGAGTGTAGAGGCCAGGAGAAGTGTCTGAGACCAGGGAAGAAAAAGGGAAGTAAAATTGGAGTCAAGGGAATGGGATAGACATAGGAAAAATGAAACCTAGAAAGGGGAGAGAGAAATGAAAACTAGTGAAAGAGGAAGATGAAGCTCAGAGAGAAGTGAGAATAGGTCTTAGAAGAGGGAAAATAAGATCTTAGTAATAGCACAAGATTTGGACAGAGAATAGGGGCAGAACCTTAAGACATAAAGCATGGGAAATAAAGATGCTGAGGTGATAGAGGAGGAATACCGGGTCACCAAATGAATAACCTGTATCCAGGCACCCTAAATTGCCTCCTCCCCTCCTGCCTCCACGTATACCCTTCACCTGTGAATAGGTCTCAGATCGGGTTCCTGCCTCCTTCCCCCTCCTGCCAGCCCCACGCCTCACTGAGCCCTCTCAATGAGTCCAAGCTAATCCTCTGACATCACCTACTCCCCCCATACAGCCCCCCTCAGCCAGAGGACTGCTTGCCAAAGGGCTCTCGCTCTTCTCTACATATCTGGCTTCACGTCAGCTTCCAAAAATATTGTCCATGCTTTTGCTCCTGGTTTGCCATCTTGGAGCTGGTTCCCAGGTCACCTTTTTTTTGCTCTAATTCTCCAGCTAGACTTCTACTTCCTGGCCTGCCCTGTCAGCTTCAAGACCTCAGGAAGCTGGTATGTCTAAGTCCCAGGCATTTAGTTGCTGCTCCTATCCTTCTACCCAGAAGTGGAGGCCTCAGGGCAGGTAGGGTGGGACAGTATCTTGGCTCCAAGGCCTGGATGGGGGTTAGACTGGGGGCCTGGCCATTGAGTGACTCTGAGGTTTGGGCAATAGGTGATTGAACACAGAACCCATTGAAGATCAGGAAAGCAAGATTTCTCCCAATTTCTCTCAACTTTAAAAAATATGATAATTCTTGTTAAGTGACAGAACATTAACTTTTGATAGTAGTTATATTAATCATATCTATTTGAAAAAAATACATAATAACAAAAGGTATAAATCCAATGATGTGCAAGTGAATTTGTATTTTATTACTCACAACAAATTTGAAAAATAGTAATGTGTGAGATGTTATGGTATGCTCGTTCAATAGAGATAAAAATGACATAGTTTGATATGCACATTGAGTCTTATACACCTTGAAGTAACTTAGAGACAAATTCTCCCTGTACTGACTACTGCCCCTCCCACCTTCTCAGACTATAGCCTAAAAGATGGGTACCCCTATTTCAGGGATCCAGCTGCCCTGCCCTCAGACCCATGTTCTTAGGGAACTATTTTTGGTATCCCCAGCCATAGAGAGGAACCCCATAGTATTTGGTGAATTTTTGTAGAATAATTGGTCGCAGCTCAGAATCCAGATGTTCCTGTCCTCTAGGACACCATTTGCCCTCTTCTCCCAGCCAACAGTCTTCATGGCTTACTGGGTGCCAAGGGTGGAGTGGGGGTAGGGTTGGGAGGGTGCTGAAAGACAGAGAAAGCCTTTGCTGAGGGGCGGAGTAGAGCCGCCTCTGGGGGAAACTAGATCTCAGGACGTGCGGAGCTGCAGGGATCCGGTCGGCCCCATTGTCCCCCATAATCCGCTCCCCGCCCTCAGCCCTCTCCCTCCTTTGCTTCTGGTGTTTTATGGGCCAGGCAATGGAAGAAGGGTGGGGGGAACCAAGGAAAACAGGGCTGGGGGCCATGGTTATCCTATTGGGGAATCCCTCTGCAGCCTCTTTACCTTGTTGTTCTCAGGCTCTTTTCCCATTGGGTTTACCTTGGCTTCCTCTCCATTTATCCCCTTTCTTTCTATCTTTCCTTCTTCCTTTTCCTATGAGTCTCCCAAATCTTCTTTCCCATGGCATCTCTCATGTTCTACATCCTCCTTCCTTCTTTTTTCCTGTCACCCTCTTCTCTGTCCAATTCCCATTTCTGCTTCCTGGGCTCCCCCCCCCCACTTCTTCCCTCCTCCAGGGTGTGGTCCTCTGCCTGTCCCATCCACAGCCTCAGGGATAAAAGGTATAAAGGACCTCAGGGTAGGGCCAGAGAGAACAGGTGCCCCTGGGACCTAGAGACAGAGAGCAAAGGAAAGAGGAACAAACATGATCAATCTAGTAGGTAAGTAGCTGAACTTGTGGAGGACAGAAGTCCTGAATCATAGAACCTGAAGGACAGAGGATCTGGATCAGAAATCGGAGGGAGAACCCGGAGGGCCCATTCTACACATCTATCTGTTTATCCTTTCAGGGAACCTGTCTGCAGGTGCCTTTGGGCCTGGTTTGGGGAGATTTGTCTTTTTTTCTCTTTATCTGCTGGGAATTTTTATAGGACAAGGCTCTTGCCTTCTGAAGAAATGGAGGTTGGATCCTCACAGAGAAGTCTCAGACCTGCCTCTGACTTTCTCTCTGTATTTCAACCAGTTGTCCCCTGCCTGTTGTCTCTGTTGCTGGAACCCTTTACCCTGGGTGCCCCAGTATCCCTGGCTGATCCCATCAACCAAGCCTATAACTTGGCCCTCTACATGCAGAAGAACACATCGGTGCTGCTGCAGACTTACGTGAGTGAGGGTGGACTGCTGGCCAGGTGGAGGAGGTTCTTACACTGGAGATAAGATAGGGCTGCAGGAAAGGGGTTCTTCCTTCTGGGGAAAAGTAAGGGTTGTCAAAGAGAAGCCTCCTTCAATAGAGGAAAGGAAGGAGACTTTAGGAATAGAAAACTGAGGGAAGGGATAAAGAAAAGTCTCAACTCCATTTTGAAAATTATAAAGTCAAATATAAATACAAATTGTAATTTTTATTATTACCTCAAGACCTGCCATGGAGATTATTAGCAGTCAGGAGAATTGGGTTTTAGTTATAGGTGTGCTGGAGCCTGCTCCCACCAGCTCCTGAGATACAAGTATGAAATTTTCAGAGTATGCATTTACACCTCAGAAACTGGCACATGGCTACAAATCAGAGCCTGATTTATTGTTTTGTTGACTGTCTAGACTTAAGAAAATGATGGAGAAAATATTAACAGTTCAGATTAATCTTAAATGTTCATTCCTACATTTATTTTTCTGGAAATATCTACCAGCATGTCTCAGATTCTAGTCACAGCTCACCTACCAAGTGGGTGAACAAGTTATTTTTCTCTGGCATTTGGATTCCTTCTCTATAAACTGAAAGTTAACACAGATTTTATATCTTTATTGGGCTAGAATTGGAAAATCAGAACTCTGTGAAGGGCTATTATGTGGAAGAAAGATTAGACTTTATCTTTTTGACTCCCAAAGGGTAGAAGTGGCAAAATATTAAAGTTAGGCCTAATAGAAGGGGAAACTATCTAACCATTAGAGTTGTCTAAAGTAGAACTAGCTGCCTCTACAAGGAGTAAGTTTCCATATCAAGAGAGGTCTTCAAGCAGAAGCCTGATCACTTGAGAGGGATGTTATTAAAAAAATTAAAATAAAATTTAAAAAGGTAGTTGATATAATAGAAACAATTGATTTAGAATTAGAGAACAGGAGATAGAACACTGGCGTCAGGAGGACTTGAGTTCAAATGTGACCTCAGAAACTTACTAGCAGTGTGATCCTGGACAAGTCACTTAATACCAATTACTTTCAAAAGAACAGGAATTGAATCTCATCTCTTCAATATTTTCTGTATGACCATGAAGAGGTCAATTTACCTCTCTTAAATTCAGTTTCCTCATCTATAAAATTAGGATAGCGACACATAAAGTACCTCCTTCACAGGGTTGTATCGAGAATCAATTATGATGAAATATATATAGTGTTTTGCAAACTTGAAATGAATGTAAAAATGTCAGTTGCTATTTATCGTCCAAAGGGATTCTCATGTCAGGATGAAGTGTAGTAGAAGATCCTTTTGCCCCTTCCACCTTAAGAATCTGTGACTGAATAATCTCTAAGGTCCTTTCCATTTGTAAGATTCTATGGTTGTAGAAATTCAAAGGAGAAAGGAAGAGAATAAGCATTTATATAGAGTCTACTTTTTGTCAGGCATTATGCAAATATCTTATTTGATTCTCACAACAATCCTGCAAGGTGGGTGGTATTATCCACATTTTACAACTGAGGAAACTGAGGCAAAGTGTTTATTAAGTGACTTGCCCATCTAGAAGACAGCTAGAAAGTATCTGAGGTGGGATTTGTACTCCAGTGATTTATCCACTGTATCACCTAAATCCTTTCACCTGGGTCCTGAACCTGTTCCATCTAGGGGCCTATGTGACTGGAGTATCTTGCTTACACTTGCTTACACTCTATGTACTTTCTATTGTTTCCACAGCTCCAGTACCAAGGTAGTCCCTTCAGTGACCCAGGTTTTTCAGCCCCTGAGCTCCAGTTGAGCAGCCTCCCCCCTGCAGCTGTCCCCTTTCTGTTGTGGAGAGGCCTGGGAGATGGTGAGAGGCTAATCCAGACTCGAGGTGCTTTCTCAGCCCTGGCCCAGCATCTTCAGCTTGTGAATGATGACCAGGCTGACCTCAACCCTGGAAGTTCTGTCTTGCTTTCTCAATTGGCAGCTGCAAGGCTCCGGGCCCAGGGCCTGATGGGCAATATGGCTTCTGTTATGACAGTTCTGGGAGTGTCCATTCCTCCCGAAGTGGATGCTCTTGGACCTGCACCCTTTGGAGCCTCTGCATTTGAGAGGAAATGTCGAGGCTATGTGGTGACCCGAGAATATGGACACTGGACAGACAGGGCTGTGCGGGACATGGCTCTTCTTAAGGCCAAATATGTGGCATAAGGAACAGGCTGGACTTTCTGTATGAAATGGCAACTTTTGAGCCTCACCATGGACGATTTCCTATTATCTGCACACTTTTGAGAGGAAGAATTGCAGTGTGCTGTTCCTAAGGGGCAAGCCAGCTGCCATGAAGCATGCCTCCTAATTTGTCCTCTGGAGCCATTGGCCTGATTCTCCCCAGTGTTCCTGCTCAGTAGGGATTCCAGTGGTATTGGCTGTGCCCAGGTGGTATAAGCAGAACCTCATTGTATAGGGATGTGACCAAGTGTTTTGGGATCAATTCTGAATGGATGAGACTTATTTTAAGCTTTCTCACTTATTTGGGCATGTGCAGTACAGGATATGATGTCCTGTGTGAATGAATTTTACTTCCTACCTCTAGAGGGATTAATTTCCTCATTAAGTCTACCTCATCACCCATGACTTTGGGCTCCTGCTGTGTCTCAACAGATGCCATTGCATTTTCTATGTTAGCTATTTTCTAGTGTTTAGTATCAAACATCATTTACTTTTTCTTCAAATCATATTGATTTTTCCACCCATAGCCTTTCATTTTCTGGCTCTCAGGGTAGGATGTCATTGTCTAGGGATCTGAGTTCTTTTATTTAATGCCATATTTATGATGTATCCTTGCAATTTATGTGTAACCTGTATCAAGAAACAAGCCCAATTCCTCCTTGACACTTGTACCTCCCAACTTCAAGAACTGTACACAAAAGGTTATTTTTTTAATTTACAAAAAAATTAATTTATTCTCAGAAATAAAAATCTCCTTTTCAGGGGTATCCTTTTCACAAATGTCATAGTCTGTTTGATAGAATTAGGAAGTTAGAGAAATGAGAAAGGGAAAATAGAGGGAATAGATAATAAGGCAGATTAGGGCTATGGGGAACAATAGAGATCGTTGAGGGGATAAGGTAGGATTTAGAAGTAATGATGCAGACAACAATGTGGACTTCAGAGGTAATTAGGCTGAAGGCTCCTCTGGGGAAATGTCTTGGAATTTTCTTCTATAGTGATATTTTAAGCAGATATTGACTGACCATAGGGCCTAATCCAAAGCAGAGAAGCACAGTTAGAAAATGAAGTAAATAGAGAATCTCAGAGAAGGAGATAAAAGGAAGGGTATGCTAGTGAAGGGATGGTGACAGAAAATGAAGATGGGTGGGAAGAAAGCTAGTTGGTGGCCCTTCCAAGGGGGACTATATGGGACAGGATGGGCCTTTCTCTCAACCTAGCTCTTCCTGCATTAACTGGTCTAGGTCACCTTCTGTGCAGCATACCCACTCATGGTATAACCCACATACCCTGTAGCCCAACAACTTAACCAGGAAGACCCCAGGAGATTCAGGAAGAATGGGGTGGGGCCCCGGGGGCCCTGGGGCTGCACCTAGTACCCCCAGAACAACCTCTACAGCACTCCCCAGTGCCCTTGACTGGTGAGAAGCATCTTCTAGCCCTCGGAGGAGCCGATAGGCAAAAGGATTGAGGTCAGCCTGGAGGTGGCAGATGGTATCCAGAAGTGGGGACAGTGAGTTCAGGGCAGCTGCATCAAGCTGCAGCCGCTCAAGGGTGGGGAGCCCTGAATGAGTTGGGGCCGGGGAGTTCAGCCCAGGCACTGGTAACCCTGGGGGAGAGAAGCTGGGCAGCCCGAATGGGTCCCCCTGGTGCTGGACCTGTAAGGGAAAGATTGGGAGAGGTGTTAGGAGTCATTTCTTACCCTTGGACAGACCCTCCCTGGAGGATCCCATTTAAGAAAACAGATCCCCAGTCTTCTGTAAAAGTACCAGGCAAGAGCAACTACCCTGAATAGGAACCACCTATACTATAAAATCACCTTATTTTCTACCAGCTTTGGTGAAGCCTCCCAGGCCTCTTTGTTCCTCTTGCTTGGTTCTCATTAGGGAAATTGATACTCTTTGTGCTATAAAAGTCTTCCTTACTAATAACACAAGTTTTTTTCTTTCCTTTCCCCCCTCCAAATATGAATGCCTATTATACCTCCCAGGGAATGCTCCCTTTTGCAGGGCTGGATTCCAATTAGAATCTCAGAATGTGGAATAATCTTATAGGAAACTGAGGCACAAAAGGGATAATTTAGTTGCCCAAGGTCATACAACATGAGTAAACAGAGCCAGAAACAGAACCTAATTCTTTGCGACTTGCACTGCAGTTTTTTCAAGTCAGCATTAATGGTGAAGTCCTACAGCAGAGATAGTCCAAAACAGTAATGATCTAACAGTGAATAGCCCATGGATCACTGGGATTTGAATTTGGATACATTACATAATATTTCCCTCCCACCTTACACCACTTTCATTTGTGCCTATACGTTTCTCTCATCAGCACTAGGGGCTTCTCCTGGAAAACTGGTAGTGAGGCATGTGGGAAGCAAGCTTGCTATGCAGTGAAAAGATAAAGCTTTTATTCATTAATAACTTGACCTGAATGGAAAACCAACAGAAAATGGATTTTCTTTTATATACATGGGAATGAGTTCTGATCTTGCTTATTTCTAATTCTAGAGTTGTCTATCCTTTAAAACAAAACCAAGCCTGATCTGGCATCAAGAACTCGCTAGCCTAAGAATCAATGGCTCTGGATTCGGTGTGTGACTCTGAACAACTTAGTTTCTTTTGTATAATAGCAGAGTTGGATTAGAGGATCTTTCCAGGGCTTGCCCCTAAAACTGAATAATTCAAAGGGTATAGGACAATCTTCTCCATCTTTCCCCATCCCCTCTTCCAC
The DNA here is from genome assembly GCF_048593235.1 of Sminthopsis crassicaudata. Lineage (NCBI taxonomy): Eukaryota > Metazoa > Chordata > Mammalia > Dasyuromorphia > Dasyuridae > Sminthopsis > Sminthopsis crassicaudata. The sequence goes on along the minus strand of NC_133617.1, from coordinate 488,761,550 downwards.
CCCATCACTTCCCACCTCCATACTCACATATTCCTGAAGCAGTTGTTCAGCATAGCTAGTGAGGAGCCTTGCAAGGCTGTGGGTCTGACGTATCTTGGCCTCAAGGTGGGGGAAAGATGAGGCCGAGGAATGGGACTGTAAGTCCACTGGAGGGGACAGGGGAGGGATGAGGAGGGATCAAAATCCAGGTCTCCCGATATGATAGGCCTCCCCTCCCCTCACAGCATACTATTTTTAGTACCTAATTCATAACTTGGTTCCACATTCTCACCTTATGACAATTAGGACTACGATCCTATTTTCCTCTACCCTAGTTATTTGAAAAGAGAAATTGATCTATAAGGACTGGAAGTAGCAAAGTACAAGGTTAGGTATGGGGATCCAAAGGGGAGGCTCCAATGACTATATTAAAAATAATCACAATTCCTAGATATGTATTATAATACCCTGAAGTATTCTCTGATAAAACCAACTACAATTCAGAATCCTGACAAGTTGATTAATAACTTGAATTGGCCTTAGACTATTCAGTTATTGAAGGGTCTAATTTTTAACAGTTTCTTTTATAATCTAGTCCCTCTGTATATACCCCCAAAGCCAACAAGGGGAGATTCTAGGACAGAAATTCTTAATTTTTGTGTGTGTCATAGACTCTCTTGATATCCTAGAAAAACCTATGGACTCCTTCTCAGAATTATGTTTTTAAATGTATAAAATATAATACCTATTACTTATATTTAAATGCTCATCAAAATATAACAAAACAAAGGTGGGGGAAAGAATCCAATTCACAGAGCTTAGGTTTAGAATCTCTGTTCTATCTAGGGTATGGAAAACACTTGAATACATGTCCAGGATTTTTTTTACACTTGCCTAAGAGAAAACTACATTTCCCAGGATGCAAAGAACTTAAGCAGCCGATAGACACACGGTGCTTAATATTGTAGGGGGAGGACTAGTAAGAAGGAAGCAACATGCAAAGGTGACCAAGTTCTTTAACCCATGCTTGGCCTATGGCCCCAAGATTCCCTTGCCAGTTTTCATATCTTTTCCTGCTCAATTCCTCTCTCTCTCCCTCCCTCCCTCCCTCTCCCTGTGTCTGTCTGTCTGTCTGTCTGTCTGTCTGTCTCTCTCTCTCTCACACTCTCTCTCTCTCTCTCACACACACACACACACACACACACACACACACACACACACACACACACACACACACACACACCCCACCCAACTTTCTTCCCAAGACCCTCCCTCCCTTAACTCAGGTAGCTTATCACCTAGCTCTGGTTCTCTTGTATAAAGAGCAAAAATCTTCCTTGCATCTTACCTTCCCCGACCTTGTCCCTCACCTAGACATTAATTGACCTTGCTATATTAATTCAGATTCTGGGACTTTACTCCTCAGTCAGAAGCTGGTATTTTTGTCTAAGGTTTTCAACCCTTACTCTTTTCTCCTCTCTAACATATAACATGTCTACTTCACTTCTACCTCACCACTTCCACCTTCTCTAAGCCCTTCCCCCATTTTCTCAATCAGGCCCTTTTCCTTTCTTAGAATCCATAATTTTGCTCTTTAGTCACTAAACTCTCCTTTCCAGAACACAAACATTATACAGCCCTGGGCACTTAACCTGTAGGTCCGAACCTTGCTCCTGCTATTAACCTGCAATCTTGCCCAAATTCCCAGCTTTCTCTTCTAGACGATATTTTTCCAAGTCCCAGAAGTCCCTTACCCTTGTTTCCCTCCCTCTGGCTCATGTTGGCCCCCTCCGTCCCCTGGCTGGTCCCGGTTCCCTACATGCCCCCTCCTCCCCTGCCCAGAGAGAAGAAGGAGGGAGGAAAAAGGGGGGTAGGGGGCGTGGTCCACTATCAACCAATCAGGTCCCACCCCAAACTCCCCCCCACCTCACCCCAAGCCCAGATTCCAGGGCCCTGAGCTCACCTTTCAGCCCTGCCCTGAGGAGTGGAGTAAGGCCCTAGAGGGGGTATTTTATAGGTCTTGAGTAGATAGAAATCTTAAGGATCTCAGGGTTTCTCCCTCCCAGAGTTTCAGCTTTTCTCTTAGGCTAGGAACTGGACACAACTGTCACCTTGCTGATGAGGTCACCCAGCAGCAAAAGGGCAGGGACTGTCAAAGTTCTGAGAGGGCAGTTAAAGGAAAGAAGCTAGGAGTTGGGGTGGGGGTGGGGGGGGGAAGGAAGAGGAGGACTCCTGGGTTCAGGGAGGGAACTAGCATGCGTGGAATTCAAAGAATGTGCTTATTGGATAGCTTCCTGGGGAAACATCTAGGGAACTACTACCCCCAGGAGTCCGGGGGTGGAGGGAGGAAGGGGGAGAGACTTCTAGAGGCTGATATGGAAGGGGACACAGGAGTTTCAGTCATAGGTATGTTCAATACGCCAAGAGATCTACTACCATAAGTTCGGACAAACACACCTAAATGCCACCAACTAGATACGGACAAGCAAACTGACAGATACATTTTAAAAGGACACCTGATATAGGGGGTGGGGGGAGGCTGCAGAGGGACGAAACAGTGCTGTCCACACACACTCAGGCCCCAGCTGACTATTATACCAGCACCCACAGACGCTGTGCACGCTGAGCTAAGGACACTCACAAAAAGGCTCAGCAACAGACTGGATGGCATTAATGCCCACAGTGATACATCCTCGACAACAGATCCACATTATTCTCACATGCACACAGAGGCAGAAAACTCTACAGACACAAGGGGGCAGTCAAAGGAGCTCAAACTGAAATCGGGTAGGGACCTCCCCCTCCCCCTGCCCCCAGCCCTGCCCCCGCCTCTACTGCCAAGTCCTGGTCCTGTCTCTGGAGGGCAGGGGGCGCTGTGGGGGAGCCAGGGTGGGCGGGGAAGTGCAGTCAGGACAGGGGGCGGAGTGTCTGGTCCAGGGGACTGCTGCTCCTGGGTTTCCTGGCTGCAGCAGGGAAATCCCCAAGCCAGAGCAGAACTAGGGGGCGGCCGGGGTAGGGGCGGGCTCATAGAAGAAGCCAGAGAGAGGTGACAGAGAGGGAGACAGACACTGACGACAGGGAACAGAAGAAAGGGAAGGAGAGACAGTGAGGGAGGCAGGAAGAGTGACTCACAGAGAGAAGGGAAGACGACAGACAGCGGGGAGGAGAGAAAAGAAAAAAAAAATTTAAAGCAGGAAGATAGGATGAAAAACCAAGAGGGAAAGGAAGAGAGGGAGTGAAACAAACAGACGGGTAGATTGAGAAGTGGGGGAAACAGGAAGCCAGTGAACAAGAGGTAAAGGGAAAAAGGGACAGTCTGGAAGGGAGGAAGAGGCAAAACTGAGCAAGGCAGAGAGGGAACTCAAGGGGAGAAGAGCATCAAGTGACCCAGAGAGAGGGATTCGGGGAGTCCAGGAGGGGCAGAGTCAGGGTCCCTAGTGCAGGCCAGGTGGGCCTCAGGAGAAGCAACACCTCAATTCCCATGGCGGGCCGGACAGTGAGGGCTGAGACCAGGAGTCGGGCCAAGGATGACATCAAGAAGGTGATGGCAACCATCGAAAAGGTCCGGAGATGGTGAGAGCGGGGCCCAGGGACTGGAAGGTGGGGTTTGAGATGAGGAGGAGAAGGGATGTGGGACAGTAACATGGCAGTAACAGTGAGAGGTGAAGTAGGAGGGTCTCAGTAAGACCACCCTCCAAATCTTTAGGTATCTAGGTATATCCCACCAGGTTGCTGTTTTTCTTTTCTCCAAAGATAGCTGTGCCATAGAACACACACACACACACACACACAGAATGTGTGAGTGTATGTGTGTGTGTGTGTTTTGGGGGTGGTGGTGAATTTCTGGCTTTGGCTGATCTGGCTTTGTGGACCACCCTCAGGGAGAAACGCTGGGTGACAGTGGGAGACACTTCCCTCCGTATCTACAAGTGGGTGCCTGTTGTGGACCCACATGAGGAGGTGAGAGAATTCCCTTTTGATATTGCTTCTCTATTCCTTTTCTTTCTCTTCTTGGTAACATTACCAGTCTTTCCTCCCTAAACCAGATCCTTCCCCTGCTTTACTTGTTTTTCTCAGTGTCACTATCCCAGTCTCCCCTAATTATTGGATTTTCTCTTCATATCCTATAAGTTACTAAGGTCTGTTGAATCTTATCACTGCCATGACATTTGTATCTGTCCTATCATTCCTATTTCTATTTGTTACCACCCTAGTACAGGCTCTCCTTTCCCACCTGGATTATTGCAATAGCCTCTAAATCCATCCTTCATATTGCTGCCAGATATTTTCCCTCCCCCTCTTCCCATGGCTTGCCACATGTAGTCATGTCATTTGCCCAAAATCTTCTGTGGTTTCAGGTTGTCTACCTATTGAAGGTCAAGCTCCTTTGCCTGGCAGTCAAGGCCCTCCACCACTAGGCATCATCCAGCTTTGCAGACTTCCCTCCTGCAGCTTTCTTCCATCTCTACTGACTGCTTAAGCCAAAGTAGACTGTTTTCTGTCCTCTATGCTTTCCTGCCAATTTCTTGTACCTGAAATGTCCCTATTCCTTTCTCACCAGTTAAATTTTTACTCATTTTTAAAAGCTCATTCAAACATATCCTCCGTTTTGAAATTTTCTCTGGGCTTAGAAATAATAGCTGTACCTCCTTTCCTCCAAATCCTCTTTGTAAATCCGCAATGAACTGATTATGTATTCTTTTGGATTATTGATATATGTGTCCCATCTCCATAACTGGACAGCTCTTAGAGAGAGGGCTGGACTCTAATTTAAAAAAAAAAAAAATCCCCTCCATACCTTAGCACAAATCCCTGAACACTATTAGTGTCTAATGAATGTTTGTTGAAAAGAGCTGAATTCCTTCAGGGTCTTACTATTTTCTTTCTTGGAAAACTTTCCCATTCCTTCTCCTAACTAATTCACTCCTTTTTCTACCATTCTCGAACTTCCTTTTCCTTTTCCCTTCTGCAGGAACGTCGACGGGTGGGAAGTGGGGCTGAAAGGCCCCGAGTCAGGGAGCGGAGGGGTCGGGGAGCCAGTCCGAGAGGGGGTGGTCCCCTTATCTTGCTTGACCTCAGTGGTATGTAGGGGCATCTGGAGGGTAGGAGAATGGAAATCTTGGGTGGGGGAAGGGAGAGGAGATCTTAAAGCAGAAGCAGCCAAGGCACCCAAGCCCATCCCTCCCAGCCTCTCTCCCCCCCCAGCAGATGAGAACAGCAATCAGAGTTTCCATTCAGAGGGTTCCCTGCAAAAGGGCACAGAGCCCAGCCCAGGGGGAACTCCTCAGCCTAGTCGACCAGCTTCACCTGCTGCTCAGCCAGATGGAGCTCCTGAAGATGTCCAGCCACCAAGGTTGGGTCAGGAAAGAGGTAAGAACTCAAACAGCTCCCCTGGTTTCCCACTATGATCTTTAGCACCTTGTTTCCTAGGATGACCTGCTTCATTGTTATTCCAGAACCGGGGAGTGTGACTATAGGTGGGACAGATGAACCCCCAATGCTGACCAAGGAAGAGCCTGTGCCTGAGTTACTGGAGGCTGAGGTAAGAAAGGCTGAAGAAAGATGCCTGGCTTTGAAGGAGTAGGGAATAAGGGATGTGGAAGGGCTGGGAGAGGAGCAAAATTCTTGGAACATAGGAAAACTTATCCCAGTTCCTCCTCACCAGGTTTCTGAAGCTTATCCGGTCTTTGAACCAGTGCCCCCTGTACCTGAGGCAGCTGTGGGGGAGACTGAAGACTCCGAGGGGGCACCTCCTCTGAAGCGTATCTGTCCAGATGCCCCTGAAGGCAGTCCTCTCCCTTCGGATCCTTGAGCCCAAAAAGCTGATCCATAAGTTCTTAATGTCTTGCCTCTCTCCCCCCACCCCAGGCTTTTACAAATAAAGAAGCTTTTGTAGCCAAGTATTCTATCACTTCAGTCAGAACACCAAGGTTCTGCCTGATATCTTCCTGTTCTCTCAGGAACCTGAGCTATCCAAACCCTGCAAAGAAAAGCGGACACCAGGCATCCATAAATATTCACAGAAATCCTATTTGAGAAGGGAAGTGAGGAAGAGGGCAATGTAAATAGAAACTGTATGTTGGATCCTAAAAGTATTATTAGAGTTCTTTTCTCTTCTATGCTCCATTGTGCTTTCCTTCCTATCCTTTTCCATTTTCTTTCCTTCCTTTCTTACAACCTAAATCCTTCCCTGTACAAATTCCCTCTTTGATCTTTAAAAAACAATGGGTTGTATTATGGACTTAGTCACCAAAACAAACATTTCAACATATAAAGAATGAGATCCTATATGAAATTTTGAATTTGTCATATAGTTTAAAGAAAGATATCGAGGTAGTAACAAAATCATTGTGTCCCCTTCGGTATTATTTTCTTCTGTGCATTCAAAATGTTTTTATTGATATTCTATTATTTCATGCTTATCAATTTCCAATAACAAACCTTCCCTTCAGTAGGCCTCTCTTGAAATAATCAAGCCAAAACAAATCAACACATTGGCCATGTTGTCAGAATGTGTTTCTCATTTTTCACTTCTAGTTCACCATCTTTCTAACAAAAGACAGGTTATATGTTTCATCATGAATCATTTGAAGTTATACTTGGGCAGTGCTTTGGCTGGGATTCTAAGGTCTTCTAAAATAGTTTCTTGTCACATTATTTTTGGTCTTTTTTTTTTTTTTGACAACCTAATGTATTTTCAGTGTCAATTTATTCATTAAGATCAATTTCATAACAGAATTATAGGCAGTTCACAAATTTCAAGTAATTTGAATTATATGTCTTTACTTATGAATAGGTACCCCACTGGGTACTCCCCCATTCTTTACCTTTTATTGTAGTCTTCTGATTCTTCTAATTTCACCTTATCAATTCATGCATTCTTTCCATACTTTCTTGAATATGTCATATTCATCATTCCTTATGATACAATAACACTCCTTTCTATTCCTATACTACAACTTATTTGTGTAGCTATTCCTCAACTGCAGGGTACTTATTTTTTGTTTTTACAATTTTTCACTGTAACAAAAAGTGTCATGTGTGTGAGTAGATGTCCTTGATCTGATTGGAGTACAATGTTGGGCGATTTTTTCCTACAAATATTGTAAAATCATTTTGACTGTATATGATACAGAATGCCTGTTTGCTCAGATGGATTTGTAGTTGTACTCCTAGGGAAAACCATTTATCTAAAGCCTAATATTCTTTCTCTGCTATGTGAGTCACATTTTGAAGCAAATTTATAATTTTCTTTACCAAATAGAGTTGTTGAGAATGGGGGTCCATATTATTATGACATTCAGGTTGTATATGTAGTCTATTACTGGTTTTCTACACATATCTAGACAAAGTTTTCTGTTATTTCCACACATACTCCTGTTTGCAAGCCTCATTGTGTGAATGGAGCTGGAATGAGATGTTTCCAAAATATTCGATATTAAGAACAGTTAAAGAGTCTCTTTATGTTGACTGTGGAATGGATATATATTTCCTCATGAGCCTTATGTTATAGGATCTTAGGTCAGGCTTACTATTCAAAGCCTTCAGGAAAGTAACTGAGCATGTAATTACAAACCCTATTCATTCAGAAGGATCTTCTTTTAGAGCTAGATGATGATCTTAGAGGCCATCTAGTTCAACTGGAACTCAAATAGAAATGGGGGCTCCTATTCCATACATGAGGAGCCCAGAGGGTTGCATGTTGACTTAGTTTTCTAATGTGATATTACCTCCACTTTATAATATTTTTATTTATTTTATTAATTATTTCCCAACTACATTTCAATCTAGTTCTAGCCTTCCTTAAGGGTGCTGTGAGCTATAATGCCTGTCTGTTTGACAACTCTGATCTGGTCTAACCCTTTAATTTTCCATATGAGAAAAGAGTTCAGAGTTTAAGTGACTATTCTAGGTTATGAAGGTAGTTAAATAGCAGAAGTAGCCTTTGAGCTAGAAGTAAATCTTAAGCAGTCATAGATTTACAGCTAGACAGGATATGAGCTGCAAAGGATAGGAGATCACAGGATAATTTATCTGTCACTATCACTTTAAATATTAGTTAATAGATGCTCAGAAATTAAGTAGCTTCCAAAAGTGGTCAACAATGCAGCAGAGCTTTGAATCCAATGGCTTCCAATTGTAAGTCAATGCAATTTTTCCTTTTGTGTTGCTTAGTACACTGAACCAAGGATTCCCTGAGAAACAGATTTCCATAATGGCTGGTTTCTTCTCCTCTCTAAGGATTCCCTCCATCCCAAAACACACAGGTGACTAGAACTATTCACTGACTGAAATCTTTCTCTCTTGGAAGATAATCATTTGGAGCATTTTGGAGCCCCTCTCACAGCAAGACTTTGGTCTTTCTGGGGAGGCTTCCAGATTTGTCTTTAATGATTTATATGGGCTAAAAAGTTGGGCAGGAACCATTGCTCTATCTGCAACCTGCAAAACAGCCTTCTTCTGATTGGATAGAAAAACTCGATTCTTGTATTCTCTCTAGTTTAACCATTCCTTGATGAGCTTTAGTAGACTTTAATCTTACAAGGACTCTGGAACTTAGATGTTCTATTTAACCCATGCATATTGTATGTACATCTGCAAGTTCTTTCCTCAATACTAGCTAATTCTTCTAAAGATTTTTCTTTTTATTTTTTTAAGGACTTTATTTTAATTTTGTTTTTATATCAATTATTTCTAACATCAGCAATTATCACCCTTCCCCCTTCTTCCACCTTTTTCTACAACAAAGAAAAATAGTTAAAGTAAAACAACAAATACCACAGTCACATTTTACTTTGTACATAACATTTTGTACTCATAGTTCCTCACCTCTCCAATAAAAGGAAGAGGTGCATTTCCCTATCATATTTCCTCTGGAGTCAAATTGATTATTATAATTTTATCCAGCTTCTAGATTTTGGTTTCTTTTTTTATACATAATTGGAGTGACTGTATATATTCATTATGCTGTTTACTTCATTCTGTATCCAGTAATACAAATCTTTAAGAGAACCATAGGGACACAAGATCATAAATCTAGGGTTGGAAGGCACCTTAAAATTAATCTAGTCCAAACTACTTATTTTACAGAAAAGAAAAACTGAGGTACAAAGAACTTGATTGTCTTGCTCAATGTCATACAATGGCAAAGCTGGAATTTGAATTTAAGTTTTATCATCCCAAGTACAGGACTTTTTTCCCCAGAAGGAAGTCCCTTCTCCAAACCCAAAGGTTTAGGGAGCATAAAAAAAAAAAAACAAGATTTCTAGCACATGAAGTAGGATTCCTAGTAATAGGGAAGGGAGAATAGCAAGGCTCAAACAATGTAGTTCTACTATATGCTATTTCTGTATTTCTTCTACTAAAAAAACAAAACAAAATAGGTGTCCATCTATTTATAACAGGTGCCCTAAAAGAAAGAGAGAGGAACAATGATACCTTGGTTCTGGAGTGTGAGAGGTCATAAAGGGAGACATCATGTTATGTTATCTCCATTTAATAAATTTAATTCTAGTTTTATAGCACTCATTTTTACTCCAAACTCAATCTAACATCCTCTAACGCAACTATTTTCTGAAACAAATGATTCCAGGCTCAGCTCTCTTGCCATCAAATTTTTTTCATCATTTTGGACAGCAAAAAGTGCATAAGCCCATGAATTGCAGAAAGGCTGAATAAGTTATGGTATATGAAAGTAATGGATTATTACTATTCTATAAAAAATGATGAACAAGCTGATTTTAGAAAGGCCTAGAAAGATTTACATGTACTGATGCTGAGCATTAACAAGCAGAACCAGAAATATATCATGCATAGTAAAATTGTGCAATGATCAATTATAAAAGATTTGGTTCTTCTCAGTGGTTCAGTGATCCAAGGCAATCCCAATAAACTTTGGATGGAAAATTCCATCTATGTCCAGAGAGAGCATAAATCAACATATGCTATGTTCAGTTTTTCCCTTTTTTTTTTTTCCTTTTGTGATGTTTCCCTTTCCTTCTTATTTTTGTTTCTCAAGATGATTCATGAGGAAATGTATTTAAAAATATTTTTAAAAATTTTAAAAAGTGAAATAAAGAAGGGTGTAAAAGAGATAACCAATTAAGAATAGCTTAGCTAGTGGAGATGGGGTGATCCCTCTGAGTTTTGGGTCTGGGAGCAATTAGGTGTGAGTATTTGGAGGCCAAGAAGACTGACGGTTGTCAAAATAGAAAATAGAAAATCAGTAGGGATCCATAGGGATCTACAACATAACTACTGGTTTTTCAGGAATAGGCATGCAAAAAACAGATTGAGCATTCTTGAATGGATTCTTATCCTATTCCATTATAGATTTTTTGTGGGCTTACTGAGTTATCAGTACAAAAGGATAATGGCTCTTACTACTCCCATTTGGGGAGATCTTATTGTTTATTGTCTTCTTGGTTGGGAAGGGGATTAGAAATTTCTGGGAATCCCTAATTGATAAATGGTCAAAGGGTATGAACAGGCTATTTTAAGAAGAATAAATCAAAGTGCTCTCTCTATATATATAAATGTAGATATATAGATACATATACACATATCAATAGACACATATGAAGAAATGCTTTAAATTACATAATCAGAAAAATGGAAACGAAAAAATTCTAAAAGCACCATTTCATGCTCATCAGATTGCCTAACATGACAAAAAAGGAAAATGTGTCTACATTCTGTAATGCCTCTCTGGTGCAAATTACACATTTGGGGTGATTCTTGTTTCAGTCTTCTCACAAGTCCAGCGCCTAATGCGCTCGAGGCAAGCTCTAGGAATTTTAGCTTTTTAAGGTTATCACCTAAATATAGTGTCCTTCCCCAGCTCTGGATACCTTGCACAGAATCACCTTTTCTGATCACAGATGTCACAGATAAAAAAATTTTAATATAATGATTTGTAAATGGGAAAACACTGAAAACAAATCAGGGTTGGTTGTTTTTTTCTCTTCCATCTTTCTTGTCCCTCCTCGCCTGGATTTTTCTGAGCATTCCCGGGTCTGGTGCACAGGCTCAAAGGCGGGAAATCTGAGGCAGGAGCAACCAGGACTTGCATTACACAGCTGGCGTCAGGCGAACGTGGTGCTAAAAGGCTGGGAGGAGGTCGAAGTATCAGGGTCCGCATTTTTCGAGGTCCCGGCCTTGGGAGGATCGGCAGGGTCTCTGTAACGAGTGGCAGGAGATGTCGCCCACGCTGGAGTCCCAACGTGATCCCTGCACCCAGTACGGAGCGAAGCACAATTTCCACGGCGATGGCGCCAAGGTTCCTTCCTCCACCCACAGATGAACTTCAGTTTTAAATAACTGGGGCGGCCTCTTACCAGGCCAGATAAGACTCCCAGAGAGGGCAAAAGGTGAACAAGAAAAGGATCGAGCAGCAATCCCACGGCTTTTGGCGTTAAAACAAGGGAGAAGCTGTTGCCACAGACTAATCCCCTTTTTAAAAGGGTTTGAGCAAATCTAGAAGGCCCAGCCCTTGCTACCCCCAATTGGCTAATCCTGGCTGGGATGGGGCGGGGCCAAGTATCTCCATTGGACAGATTAGAGAATGAATTGAAAACTCTTTCCCTACATTGCAATGGGGTTGTGTTTCTATTTTAATTGTTTTTTAAAATTAATCTTTCTCTTCCACTGTATATATATCAGATAATATTCGTTTTAAATTCATCCCTTTGTCAGAAAGTGAATGGCACACTTGCCTTCCTTTGATTGGACTAAAGGTTTCTAAACTACCTTTCTGGCACAAAAGAACTGGACGATTCCCTCTTCCCATTTCATTCTACTCTAACCTGGGTGATGGAGGTTATGCAAAGTCACCAGCATCACATTCTCATCCGGAACCATCTGGGTCCAGGGGCCATATACAAATCAGATGGGATGGAGATGGCCTTGCATGCTGCGGGAGACCTTGGTTTTTTAAAACTAGGATCTTTTAACAGGTTTCAGTCAAACAGGTCCAAGTAATGGTTTACTCCGAGGCAATTAAACTTGCATGTCATGGCATTGCCTCTCTGATGTAATGGTCTGTGAAGTAGGAGCTGGCCCCCAGAGGACTGGGCAACACTCCCCTCCCTCCTTCATTCCTTCCTTTTTTTCTATTCTGTACACACACACACACACACACACACACACACACACACACACACCTTTTTTGTACATGTAAGTTATATATTGTCAATTAGACATTAGAATATTAACTCCTTGAAAGCAGGGATAGTGTTTTTGCCTTTTTGTCCCAAGCATGTGGCACAGTACTTGGCACAATGTAAGAGCTTAGTAAATTAATTGACTGAAAATTCACAACGTCTTCCACGGAGTAAGTGCTTAATAAATATTTGTTAAATTGAATAAGAAATAGACACTTTATTTGGGGGGGAAAAAAAAAAGCCTTTTTTGAGGGCAAATTTAAACCAATGAGAAACTGGGATTCAAATGTTTGGAGACCTAGTCAGCTGGTCAGTCAATAAGCACACAAGTTCCTAACTATGAGGCAGCTAGTGGCTCACTGGATAAAGCACTGGGACTAGAGTTGGAAGACCTAAATTCAAATCCAGCCTCACATACTTTCTAGCTGGGCAGTCACTTAACCTCTGATTACTTGACAAATGTATTTCCTAAATAAGGAAATAGCAAATCACTCTAGTATTTTTGCTAGGAAAACCCCATGGGAGTGGAGTGGAGGAACAGCTAGGTGGCCAGAGCACCAGCCCTGAAATCAGGAGGATTTAAGCTCAAATAAGGCCTCAGACACTTAACACTCATCAGCTATATGACCCTGGACAAGTCACTTAACCCCAAGTGCCTTACCGAAAACAAAACAAAACAGAACAAAATTAAAAAGAAAATCCCAAATGGCACCAAAATTTGTCATGACTGAAATGACTGAACAACAACAACAGCAACAAAGTACCTCTGATAAGGTCAAAAAGAGATAGCCCAAGATACAAATAATCAACAGGAAATTCCTGTTTTAGGAGAGGTTAAAGGAGATGATTTGAGACAAATAATTAATAGAATTTTAGAAATTCTTGTCTTATTTACAAATCTTTCCGGAATCTCTTGGATAACATCTCTATACAAACTTTGTTTTATGACCCTGGTTATGTATAAAATGAATTTCTAAAATTGTAGCCAAGCAGTTTGGCCTTTCTAGAGGCCAAATGCCTGTCTATCCCTTTACTATCAATAAAGATCTTTAACACAGTATTGAATATAGAATTAATTTCCTATACGAACCTGGCCCTTGGTACTTTGGGGAAGGAGTGAGAGGTAATTACACCACCAGAAAAAAAGCTGATCCTTATCAGCTTAGAGCCTCAGTTTCTCCTCATCACGTACTATGTGTGCAGGTACTGTGCTAAGTGCTGAGAATACAGAGAAAGACAAAAAGAGTTCTGGCCTTCAAGCAGCTCACAATGGAGAGACAAGCCAATAAATATATACAAACTATGTATACAAAATATATAGAAAATAATTAATAGAGGAAGGCACTGGAATTAAAGAGGAACTAAGAAAGGCTTCTTGTAGAAGGTAGAATTTTAGTTGGTACTTAAAAGGATGGCCAGAAGTTAAAGACAAGGAGAGATCATTTGAGGCATGGGAGACAGCTAGAGAAAAATCCAGAGGATGGAGTATCTTGTTTGTGGAACAATAAGGAGGACAATATCACCACAGCAAAAAGATGCTGCTGGGAATATAGTTTTTTTTCTTTTTCTTTTTTTTTTCCCCCCTGAGGCTGGGGGGTCACACAGCTAGGAAGTGTTAAGTGTCTGAGACCAAATTTGAACTTGGATCCTCCTGAATTCAAGGCTGGTTCTCTATCCACCGTACCACCTAGCTGCCCCTTAGTTGGGAATATAGTATAAGAAGATAGGAAAGACAGTGGTGGAGGAAAAGGGGAACTAGTTAATGAAGAGTTTTGAATGCCAGAGGATTTTGTAGTTGATCTTGGAGGTGACAGGGAGCCACTAGGGGAGTGACATGGCTGAACTTGAATTTTAGGAAAATCATTTTGGCAGCTAAATGGAAGGTGTAATGGAATAGGGAAGAGATTTGTGACAGGCAGATCAACAAGCAGTCTCTTAAAGTAGTCCAGGTGTGAGGGATAAGGGTATGCACCAGGAATAGGGTGCAGACAAGAAAAGGAGGCTTATTAGGAAGATGATGCAAAGGTGAAATTTGTCAAGACAAGATAAATTTTGCTGGGACTAGGATTTCAAAATATCAGAAGTTGGAAAGACTTTGGTGATTATCTAATCCAAAATTTTCATTTTGCAAATAAGGAAGTGAGGGTCCGAGAAGTGACTAGAAACAATCTAAATTTCCCATGTTTGGGGTTAACTCTTTGATTCCATTATCCTAAAATTCAAGGCTTTTTCTGTGGAAGTCATTGACAGGGTTTGGTAGAACTGAATGGCTTGTGGTTGTAAATATAAGAATTCTGGGAGTGTCTGGGCTTGAATCTAATTTCTCCTATAAATAACTTTATCAAAAAAAAAAGATTTTTCTTTCACTTTTGATTGGAGAGGTAAGGGTTAAACTCAGCAAGTGACTATTTTAAATCCTAGAGAGGCTGAGGAAAGCAACTTCCTGTTCCACTCACTAGAGGGTTTTCAGATTAACTAGGGTTTCATTCAGTATGACTCTACATGTTTGGGGAATTTCAGGTTGTCTCCTTTCCTATTCAGGGCTGCTATAGAGCCACATCATGTCTGAAAACTACTGGAACCTGTTTCCAATGGGTAAGCACCTTTTTTCTGGTTCTCTCTCAGAACCCGGGCAGCCTGCTGCTAAACCCCAAAATGTCTCCCATTATGCCTGCATACTATAGGGGAAAGTCTGGATTTCTACTTTGGGTCTGTCTTAATTCATCAAAGCTATTTTCCTTCAAATTCCATGTTAGGGCTTGAAATGAGATGTAGCATCTGGACAGAACATCTGGAATGTATCTCCTTTCCCTGACATGCCCATCTGTTAATACACTTAAAAAGAAAGAGGAAGGGATACAGATTGAGGATGAACAGAAATGGGAGAGCAGGATCAAATCTACCAGAGAAACTAGTTTTCCTTCTTCACATTCCAATGCCTATCCTCAGGCCTATTTGCCCTAGTCAGAATTTTGATTTTGGTTGTGTCTAAAGAGGCTTCCTGCAGATTGGTGCTCCTCCAATGCTTCTTCCTCCCAATCTTTAGTATCTTAATATACACTTTTAAGCCTATTGCCTTATCTTGGTTCATCTTTTTTTCTTTGATGAGGCTATTCCCCAATAGTTTTAGATTCCCACCTTTTTCTTAGGGTTCTGAATATTGTTTTGCAAGCCCAAAACCAGATTCTTAACATTTTTTGGTGTGTCACAGACTCCTCTGACAAGCTCATAAAGTCTATGGATATGGGCCCCTTCTAAGAATAATGATTTTAATATATATAACATAAAATACATAGCATTATAAAAGAAACCAACTGTGGTAAAATACAACCATCAAAATATTAAATTAAAATTAACCCCCCCCCCATGTTCCAGACAAACTTCAAATTACAATAATTGAGGTTAGGGTTAGGATGGGAAACCTGGGCTTCTAAGAAATGGCAATTATCCTGTGCAACCAGATCCTTTTTTCCCACCTTTGAAAAATGAGAAACATTTCTTCTATGAGAGGCCATTGGGTATTTTTTAGATGGAAAAAAAAAAGTCACAAGCCACACACAAATGAAAAGCAACTATGAAGAAGTGTGGCCATGTTAAATATTTAATGCCAAAGTTTGCCCTAAGTACCATTGTACCAATTTTAACTACCAAGCTATTTTAATAACAGTAATGAAACTAGATGCACTGAAAATGCTATTAAAATAATTTAAAAGTATTTATTTAGATATGGTTAGATGTATATATTATGTATATATCTATATACACACATAAATGTATTTGTAGACAATTGAGATTAAGTGACTTACCCAGGGACAGACAATTAACTGTCTGAGATGGGATTTGAATTCAGGTCCTCCTGACTTCATCTACTAGACCACTAGAAAGTTCTCCATATATCTTTACCCTTGGTGCCTTGGCCTTCCTCATCTGTCACCCTGAAATTCATCCATTTTCTATCTCCCCTTCCCCCCACTCCTCTATATTTCTCATTCTCTCACCAGCTCTTAAGTATCAATTTTACCAAAGATTTTGTCAGTGGCCTTCTTTCTCCACCCTGTCTTACTAACTCCTATGCCTTCAATTTGCATCTGTGTATAGATGAATTCCAAATCTCTGTCTTTATCCCCAATTTCTCCTGAGTTTCCTGACACTCAAAACTCTTTACCATCTGGCTGTAACCTACCTTTCTTAATCTTATGTTACTCTATTTCCTGTAGCTTACAATCTTGTCCAACTGTATTGCTTTCTGCCACCTGTTCTTTTTCTGTTTTCTCTTGTCTCATGCTGTCCACTATATCTAGAATAGATTCCCTTCCATTTCAGTTTATTCAAAGCTTTCTCTTCCTTCAATCCTCAAATAAAGTGCCAGTTTAATTAAATAAATTTAAGAGCCTGCTATATCCAGGGAGCAATATATAATGTCTAAACGACTGTGTTGAGGATTCTTAATATGTTGCTAGGAGGAAGACTGATGCACAGAATTGGTAGAGAAAGTTAGTAGTGGAATTGAGTGGCCAGCCCTCACTCTTTTCCTCCAAAGAAAAGTATAGAATGCTACCAAGCACCTAAATGCCCAGTAGGAGGGATAGTCCAATTCTGCCAGCTAATTATAAATACCATTTGGCTAAGAGACTAAATTCCATAGTTAAAGAGATTAAAATCTGTTCTTTACATCTCCCTGTCACCTAGGAAAAAAAATTCAGGTAAAAAGTATCCCTGGATCTTGCCCTTGAGAAGACTTGCTTATTATCAGTACTCATGATGGCTTCAGAGGTAAACTTTCACTTAATAAATTTAGTGGTCAGTATTTTGCATTTAGATGCCTGAAAAGCACTTTGGGAGGTTGAATTTCATCAAATAAAATCCTCTTTTCCTTCCCTTGGACTAGATTGCTCTAATCTGAACTAGCTTCTCCTTCCAGAGGATCACAGACAATGTAGCTATCTTTGTCTTTCTTGTGCAGATATAAATGATCCCAATCTGGTCTAAAAAAGTCTTTATCAGATTATGGTGATAGTATCTACAGTGATTACAATGTGAGTGTCATTTGCAGAACTCAAGGTTTCAACTGGCCTTTTGGAGTAGGTTGTATGTATATCAGCACTTCACTTTTAGGAAAGGTGGCAATGATGTAAGTAATTTGGGAGATAAGAGGAAAGGCAGAATTTGGGGAGGAAATGGTATATCTCAAAGTGGGAGGAAATGGGCATGTTTCTACCAGCTCCTGTGAATTTCAGTTACTAAAATGGCAGAAGTGATAAGTTGAAACTAGACTCTTAAAGGTAATGCCAATGAAGCTCAAGTCCTGAGAGATGCTACCATTCTGAGAAGACTGATTATGGGGCCAATGAGAGAAATATATCTAGAAACGAATTTTTTTTGGCTGAGGCAACTGGGACTAAGTGATTTGCCCAGGGTCACACAGCTAGAAGTGTTAAGTGTCTGAGGTCAAATTTGAACTCAGGTCTTCCCTGAAGTCAGGAGGTGCTCCATGCACTGTGCCACCTAGCTGCCCAATATCTGGAAACTTAAAAGACAGGGGTTACAATCTTTATCTGTATAAGGGGATTAAAGGATCTTAGATTTAAAACAGGAATGGACCTTAAAAGTTAGCTAGACAAAAAAGTGTGAAATCCTGGCTCTGCCACTTACTATCTATGTGACTTTGGGGAAGTCATTTAATCTCTCTTAATTTGCTCACTTGGAAAATGTATCTCTCTAGTTCCTTCCATTTCTTGATTAATGATACTATAAAACTGAGGCCCAGAGAGATTGAGGGTCTAAAGCCATAATGATAAGTAGTAGTTCTGGAATGGACAGCCAGAACCTCTGACTCCAAATTAACCTTTCCACCCACTGTACCATATTTCTAGAATAGTAAATCCTTAAAGTATGTCCCCCCTTTCCCTCATTTGTCAGCTTATTGAAATCAAGGCCTACCTCATAATTAATTTTGTATCCCTAGCAGGGTCTTATGCAGAGAAGGTACTTAAAAAGTTTTTGAATGAATAGATCCCAGGAATATTGCTAGTCACCTGTTATACCTTTATATTTATCCTACAGAGTACAGCAGGAATTTCATTTAAATTGTATAGAGATTCTGGACAAAAAATTTCAAGTGAACTATACTCTATTATTATGAACAAATTATAAACTCCATGGAGGCAGACAATATGTCTCAAGCTTCCAGCATATTGCTGTGTAAGCAGCAGGTGAATGAATAAAGTAATAAATGTGTCTTGAATTTGATTAACAAACTGAATCTGGAGCTATAACTTTTTCAGAATAATAATGACAGTAATCTCTTACATTTGTACAGTGTTTTTAACAAAGCACTTTCATGTAACTAATTTCACTAGATTTCACTGATTTCACTAGAATATGATCAACTAAATTTAGAAGCAGAAGTTCTCCTAAGAAAATTATCTGATGTAAAGGGGTGAAGTAGAAAGGCAAAGATACTCTACAGAGAAAGACTGCAGAATATCCAGTGGGAAAAGTCTAAAGACAAAATGCTTCAAAAGTCATTCTCTGAAGACCTACCTGGATCTTTTATGGATGAAGATCATCAAAGTAAACCTACAAGATATAAAGGTAACATAGTCCAGAGTCCCAGAAAAAAAGAAAATCAAATGAATGAGTAGAGCATAAAAACAAAGTTGGCCCTAAGCAGAGGGGGAGAGAAGAGAGAAGCCCTCTCTTCAGAGGAGACATTGGAGAGAAAAATTTCTTTTTCCTTCTAGGTACATAAACACGCTGAAGACCTAAAGATTCTCTGAATATGGGAAGGGCTTCAGCCAGATTTCTCATCTTAATGTGGATCAAAGAATCCACTATGAGTGTTAATAAAGTTGCTGGTTCCAAGTGCACAAAAACATACAGTAACAAACCTCCAGCTTGCTTCAGCACTAGGAACACACCACCCTCTGAGAAACTTCGTAAATGTGATAGGTATGGGAAAAGCTTTGGGAAGCACAAAAATCTTGTTCAGCACCAAAGAAGCCATGGGACAGAGAAACCCTGTCAATGTATGAGTTCCATTTTTGTTGAGCATCAGAGAATACACACAGGCGAGAAGTCCTACAAATATTCCATATGTGAGAAAGGCTTTAATCAAAGTTTTAACTTGCTACTCACTAGAGATCTCACTAGAGAAAAATTAAGTTTTTTGTATAAAGAATTTTAGCTGTAGTTCTATCTCATTACACACCAATGTATTCACATTGTCTAAATGTAATGACGGTGGGAAATTTTTTCAATGTAGTTCTTACTCCATCCATCACCTTAAGAACCAATGGGGAGAAAAACATAACAAATATCTTGACTGGAAGATGCTTCAGTCAGGATGCCCACCTCATTCAACATTAGAGAATACACACAGGGTGGGGGCAGCTAGGTGGTGCAGTGGATAGAGCACCAGCCTTGAATTCAGGAAGACCAGAGTTCAAATCTGGTCTCAGACACTTAATACTTCCTAGCTGTGTGACCCTGGGCAAGTCACTTAACCCCAGCCTCAGGGGAAAAAGAAAAAAAAAAAGAGAATACACACAGGGGAAAAGGCCTCAAAATGTACTAATTGTGCCAAGGCATTTGGCCATAGACACATCAAAGATGTGATTTTTCCAGTACAGAAAACCTAGAATTTCTTTGTAAATGGGAAGAAGTTCTGTGCAAGAGATTAGAGTTCTTCATTTTACTCAAATACTTGTCTGGAATCTTATAGTATATTTTTTATCAAGGGACCTGAAATTCACTATGGACAATACCTTTACAGTGATTAGTACACTGGTAAGGGCAATAACTATCCACATTCAATCTTCGGTAATCTACATATGGTTTATCCACAAAAAATGTTTATCTTGAAGTATATCTGCTTATTTACCACCTTCTTGTTTTCTTTTCAGCGTTACTGGTATGTGGTCTGTGAAATAATACTCCACATCAAACAGAATAAGGTAAATCTGCTGCAGAAACATTAGATAATACATTTAGAAGTCAGAGACCTTTAAATTATCCTCACTCCTATTTCCCTTATGTTCCATGATAATCAGAAGATATGGTAATAATCAGGTAGGCTTTAATGACACCAATTATCTATGCTTGTGAGATGTAACTAGTTGGGAATAGAACTGGACAGGAGGTACAGTGAAGCAAGCTGGATATTGAAGCTATGAGACCATTTCAGTTCTAAATGTGAATGAACGTAGCTAAATCAACTGGAACTACAGATGGATCTAGAGTCATACAGCTATGTATAAAATTTTTTAAAGTGTTCAGGAAATCCATTTTAATAAGAGAGAGCTCTCAGGAAAAAATTGCAATAAATTTTCTGCCAGGGAAGGCAGTTAGTCTAGATACCAACAGTCTAGTCTCTATTCCAGAAAACTTTTTTTCTAAACACATAGTGAAAAAGGAAAATGAGTTAGGGAAATGCTGGAGGGAATTGTCAAAATGTAATAAGAGAGAATTGATCTCTAGGTCATTTTCAGATACTGATATAATTTTTTTGCCCTAATTATACAAATAATAGTAATTATTAATATTAGCAAATGTGAGAGTGACCAAATTGCAATTTAGAACAATTCAGATTTGTTGATGGAGGAAAGTGACTATAGCTCTCTTCTCCCAGTTCAGTGAATTCTGTATTATTTGTGTCTCCTTCAGCATTTAGCATAGTCCTTTGAATATGGTAGATTCTTTTTTTTTGGATGCTGGGGTTAAGTGACTTGCCCAGGGTCACACAGCTAGGAAGTGTTAAGTGTCTGAGACTAGATTTGAACTCTGGTCTTCCTGAATTCAAGGCTGGTGCTCTATCCACTGCGCCACCTAGCTGTCCCTAATATGGTAGATTCTTAATAAATATTTCTTGATATTGGAGAAAAGCTTTCTGTATAATAAAGCCATTTCTATATCTTAGTGGATGAACCGTAAGAACGCTGATTTTTCATTTGTTATTTAATTAGTTCCATATTTTAGGATAAACCTAAACAATTTTTAAAAATGTTGATGTTTAATTAATCCCATATTTTTAATTAGTCCCATTTTAGTTCAATTGTTTAATTAGTTCCATATTTTAGGATAATCCTAAACAATACATTTTTTTTAAATTTTCATTCTTATGTTAAGGGGTTAGATAGTACAGTGGATAGAAAGATAGACTTGTAGTCCATTAGGACAAGAAGTTAGGATCCTGCCTTAGACATTTAATATGATCTTACATAAGTCACTTAACCATCTTAACCTTATTTGTAAAATGGAAATAATAATGATACCTACTTTACAGGATTATTGGGAGAATCATATGAAATAGATATAAAGTACATTGCAAACTTTGGAGTGCTATATAAATGTAGTTCTCCTTACTACTATGATTCTGTGCTATTAGTGCTTTAGGTAAGCATATGAGAGCTATAGTTGAAATATTTATTATTTTTGTTTTTCGTAAAGTAGCCATTTAAAACATGATATGTTTCATAGCCTCACAGAACTCTGAAATTACCTAGTCAAAACACCTTATTCTGTAGACAGAGATCAAATAAATTACTTTCCTATAATTATAGAAATAAGTAATTAGTTAGTTAATGGCATAGTGGAACAAGAACTAGGGTTTCTCCATTCCCTAAGGCCCTCCCCAAACATCATAACTCTTGTCCAGAATTTTAATGTTAGCTGTTCATACAAAAGAACAATGTAAGCAGAAATGATTTGAAAAAAATCAACACTGCTAAGTCAAATGAGCAGAACCAGAGATATTTATACATGGCAATATCAAGATTATACGATGATCAATTCTGATGAAGGCCACTCTCTTCAACAATGAGATGATTCAAACCAGTTCCAATTATTCAGTAATGAAGAGAGCCATCTATACCCAGAGAGAGGACTGTGGGGATTGAGTGTGGTTCACAACATAGCATTTTCACTGTTTTTGTTGTTGTTTGCTTGCATTTTACTTCACTTTTTTTTTCTTGTGCAGCATGAATAAATAAATAAATAAATAGGATTTAACATATTTCTATCATATTTAGCATATATTGGACTATTTACAATCCAGGGAAGGGTGTGGGAGAAAGAGGGGAAAACTGGAACACAGGTTTTGCAAAGGTTAATGTCAAAAAATTATCCACTGTTTTGAAAAATAAAAAGCTTTAATTTTAAAAAAAGAAAAAGAATCAACATTTATTGTTTAAATTTTATTTTTATGAAGATCCACCTTCTCTTCCTGACCCAGCAATACCCTCCCATCTCGATCCCACTACTTGCAGAAAACAAGAAAACAAATCTCTGTTACATTTATAGTCAAGACAAACAAATTCCCACATTGGCTATATCATTCTTTCTCATAAACACATACACACCTCAGTCTGCAGAGATGATTCACCATTCTATCAGTATGTAGGTAGCACATTTCACCATGAAACATCTAGAATTGTGGTTTGTCAAAAGTAAAAATTGTAAAAGTCAAATTTTTAAAAAAATCTACTACCCCCCCCCAAATTAAATTATAAAAGCTGATTTAATTTAAAAAGATTTCTGGAATAAATTAACATGATTCGGGCAACTATATCCATCTTGAAGATGGTAACTTTAGTCTGTTCAAAGTAAACTATGCTTTATCAGAAAACACTACACACAAAAATTCACAAACAGTTTAAGCTAATTGAAAATCATAGTGATACATGCATTTTAAGGAACCAAATCAGATTGGCTACTGGATTTAAAAGATCTTTAGTATCCAGGAAGACTCCCTTTCAGGGTCTCTTAAAATCTATTCTCTAACCTCACTACTTGGCAACTAGGGGTTTGTTAATTGGAACCCCTAATATATGATACTATGATAAGCAAATCTCTCTTATGAGAGCCTCAGACATTAAAAAAAAAACAAAACAAAACAAAAAAAAAAAAACTCAAAGCATTCACCAAAATGTTGCTCTAAGAAATACTAGATCTAGGCCTGGGAATCCATCACAAGAGGGAAGGATCATAGATTCTGGGCCTGAAGGGACGTCAGAGGCCTTTTAGTCCTTAGATGAGAAGACTAAGGCCCAGGAACAAAGTAGATAAGGAACTCTGGCCATTTAAAAAAAAACCTTCAGAAGGGATATTTCACAGGTTTCCTTCATCCATTCTTATTTCTTTCATGATTAAGAATTTTTCTCTCAAAGACAATGATAAATGTGGGAAAACTGGAACACTAATACATTGTTGGTGGAGTTTGAACTGATCCAGTCATTCTGGAGAGCAATTTGGAACTATGCCCAAAGGGCTATTAAACTTCATATCCAATACCACCAAAAATGATACCACTACTGGTTCTGTATTCTGGAGAGATCATAAAAAAGGGAAAAGGACCTATACTTACAAAAATATTTGTAGCAGCCCTTTTTGTGGTGACAAAGCAATTGAAAGGATGTCCATCAATTGGGGAATGGGGGAATAAGTTGTGGTATGTGAATGCAATAGAATACTATTGTTCTATAAATAATGAGCAGGCATATTTCAGAAAAAAACTGGAAAGATTTACATGAACTGATGCTGAATGAAGTTTACCAGGAAAGCATTTTACACAGGTATATTATATGATGATCAACCATGACAGACTTAGCTCTTTTAGGAATATGAAGTAGATAACAGCACAATTTGAAAGCACTTCAGAGATTATCTCTTCTACTCATGGGAGTTGAAGCCCTTTGCACAAGTTCACTGGAGTCAGAGATGGCAGTATGTGTTCTGGTTCTGTTTGTTACTGGTTGTGTGACCTCAGGAAGAAAAGATCCAAAGCTGTTCACTTGTAAAATCTGGGATTACATTATCAGAGGAGTCACATAAGGCCCACTATCGAGTGTGGTCCCAACAAGATTAATAGGAATAGGAAAATATTTAACAAAATAAACTAAATACAAGGTTTCCTAAGTCTGTATAGGGCCCTATTTCTATTTGAGTTTGGCAGCACTAAGGATGCTTTCAGCTCTAAAAGTCTGAACCTTTAAGTCTAAGCGTCTCTGTCCACTCTAACACACTGCTCTCTTTTGAGTTCCCCCAAAGTATATTCGGGATTGGTGTCTGGACAGCAGGCCTGGCTGGAGCCCGGGGGCCCCGCTTCTCAGGCTACTCTCCCAAACTTGAATTCAAGAACAGGAGCAGAGGGCACGTCTTCTCTCAGCAATGAAATCACCGGTCAACACAGAAAAGCCAGCTCTACAAGTCCGCCAAGAAAAAAAAAAAAAAAAAAAAAGAGGCTTGGGGAGTCCCAAAGGGAAAAATGGATCACTGCGTGACTGTGGGGCGGGGTGGGGCAGGGAGAGAAGGCAGCCTTCCACCGGCGAGGGGGCAGGGGTGCAGGCCGGGCACCAAACTCACCACGTACTTGTGATCCGACCCAGGTGTTAGCGCTGCCCAGGGGAAGGAAATACCGTCTATTTTCCTCGCACACCCCTTTCCCGACGCTATTTTTGGGGTGCCACTGTCGAGTATACAGTAGAAACGAAGAAGGGTGCGGATGAGGGGCGCAGAAGAACCGCCACAGGTTTGGAGAGGAGCGTTGTTCCTCGCCCACGGCGTGCTTCTTCCAGCCAATCAGAGTCTGGAGGCGGAGACCACATCCCAGGGACCAATCAGAACCTGCCGTATGAATGAGGGCGGCCCGAACGCGAGGTTTATCCAGAATAAGTCCAAAGATACCTATACTCCGCTTGGTTTTTCCAGAGTCGCTTCCTTGGTGTCCAGCATTTTTTTTTTTCAGAAGTTGAGAACTGTTGGAGATAAGCTCAGGGAAGAGATATGTTTAAGATTAAATCTCCAGGAATCAAGGAAATGATCAACAGAATTGGAAAGAGGTGTGAAGTATGCAGAATTAGGATGTCAACACATATACAACAATGCAAAAGATACAATCAACTTTATTCTGCAAAAGGCCCTAAAGGAGAGCTATAAGAATGCACCTCCCCTCTTTGCAGAGGTGAGGGATAGTGGGTATTCCATACTGCATGAAATCCTGGACTAGGTTGATGTGTTGGCTAATTTTGCTGAATTTTCCAACTTCCCTCCCTTTTTTGGAATTTCTATGAAAGAGCTCTCTGGAAGTGGAGGGAGATTAATCTACGAAATTATGTAAAAAAATTTTTTTTAAATCATTAAAACTTAAAAG
This sequence comes from Sminthopsis crassicaudata, assembly GCF_048593235.1. NCBI lineage: Eukaryota > Metazoa > Chordata > Mammalia > Dasyuromorphia > Dasyuridae > Sminthopsis > Sminthopsis crassicaudata. The sequence goes on along the minus strand of NC_133617.1, from coordinate 488,736,263 downwards.
CACAAAGAATACATTGTTGTTTCTTCAGCTGGCTAATTCAGAACAAAATGTCAGCTGGCAATAAAGCCAGCATACAGAATTAAAGTTGGAAGGTAACCTAAAATTAATCTAGCTTTCATTTTACAAGTGAGACAAATGAAACATTAAGTAGAGAGGTGGCTTGCCCAAGGTGACAGGGCTACCTGTCAGAATTGTGACTAGAATTAAAAGTTCTTGACTCCCCAGATCAAAACAATTTCCATTATTCTTAAACCCTGGTTCTGTTTAATGCTGATTATTAGATTCCATTTCATAGGCTAACACTTTCTAACACTGATCCCAAATTCTGGGTACATTCAGTTTAAAGTCTGCTTAAAATTTAAGAAGGAAAGTTTCCTAAGCAGGGATGTAATGATAGGGTCCTGCTAGACCCTAACCCCAAGCCCTAGATTGGCTTATGAAAATTATTAACATAAACATTTACTAAAATCACTAAAACAAGGATGTTTAGATTTGTTGGGCTCAAAAAAGGAACACTTGTCTTGTAAACTCTTCCTTGAACCCAGACAACCAAATTGTTGTTTTGTTTAACTCTGTTTTTAAGAGATCTCATGTCAAAGTTACTGTCTGAAAAAAAAAAATACTGTTTTTAGCAGTCTAAGTATTCCTCATGTTCCTTAGAGCCAAAATTTTGGCATAAAAGCTTTGTTCCCCTTTGACCCTAATTGCCAATTAGTTGCCCATGCTATTTGTCACACTAGCTTTGATAAAATAAAGTTTTAACTTAAGTGAATCCTGTGTAAGTTTTCACTCTGACTCCCAACCAAACTGCTCTGTTGAAGCAAATCTAATAACACATTTGCATGAACTCTTATAAATCTAATCATAAGGGTTCTAAACTGAAAATGAAGGTGAAGTAATAAACTACCTATTGAAATCCACATTATTATGTACCATAGAATGTAGGTATACTATAAGACAAAGAAAAAAATTCAAGAAAAGATCCAAGAATAAAACTCAGGAGCTAAGACACAAATATAGTAAAAGAGATAAAATAGTAAGTGAATTAGAAATAATGCAAGGGGACAAATTTAGTATGAACATTGATACCAATAATATCAAATGGCCTACTATTTGTATAGAGGTATATTGCATTGTATTATATATTGATATCAAATGATAGGCCATTACCAGACCATGGCTCTGGAAGGTTATATTTTATTCACAAGGCAAAAGGGAAAGGCAGTAAGAGTACTTACATGGAGAAATTAATGAATCAGAAGGGAAAGAAAGCATTGTAGAGATCATTTAGATTAAGAACAATAGAGGTAGATGAATAAAAATAGGATATTGTTAGAATTTACTACAGACCACCTTTTAAGAAAGAAAGCATATGTTTGGGAAATATCACAGAGAGCATAGAGAGAATATTATGATAATGAAGCTTTATTTATATAGATGCCTGAAGGACCTCTCTGTGGATTGGTTAATATTAATAATTTCATATTCTACTTTAATGATAATTTCCTTCAAAAGCCAGAGGAAACAACTAAGTCTAAAAGTTTTAGACTTAGATTTCTCTAATAAGGAAGAACTGGTTTATTGGGTGGAAATAATTTTGAGAGAACAGATTCCAAAGCAAACAGTATCCTATAAAATAAAATTCTACAAATGAACCTGGGTGGTATGGAAATCTCCAAAATGAAATTAAGACACAATGATTGTGATATGTGACCAGCAGAATTGTTTCAGAAAACCTGGAAAAACTCAGGCAAAGTGAGTAAACCAGAAGAAGATTGTACACAGTAACAGTAATAAGGATGATAAAATGTGAAAGACACTAATCAAGACTAATCAAAGAACTATTCAAATCAAGATTATGATCTAAAATACCCATGAAGATATCTACTTCCAGAGAGAAAACTGATGAACTCTAAAAATAGAGTGAAGCATACTTTAAAAAAAAAAAAAAAAGTTTCTTTGTGGGGTTGGTTTTTTTTTTTTTAACATATGGAAATATGTTTGACGTGACATAAAAAAAGATACAATGAGAAACAATTCTAATTTACAAATGGGTGAAATGTTTAAAGAGTGATGTGTATGCAGAAGAAGCCATCAACAAACTTAGATTTTAAAAAGACATACAGAAGATCCAAGCAAGGGCACTTAATAGAGGATAGACACAGAAGCATGGCATAGTCCCATAGAAATAATATCAAGAAGACTAAAGCTCAAAATGAACTAAAGCTGACAAGGAAAGATAAAATGAAAATGTATACTATAGTTGGCTAAATGGATTAAAATTAATCATTAATGGGAACTTATAACTAAAAAGGAAGATTTTGGTCCAATGTTTCAGAAATTTCTGCTTTATTCAGCTTGTACTATTGGTTTTTTTTTTTTTTTTTTAATCAATGATTTGGATAAAGGTTTAGATGAGATATTTATAAAATTTTTGGAGTTTACAAAGCTGAATTATAAATAACATATTGCATGACAGAGTCAAGATCCCAAAAGATCTAAACAACCTAGATAACTGGGCTAAATCTAATATGATGAATTTTAAGAGAGTAATGACATTATTATACTTGGTTCAAAAAATCAATTTCACAAAAAAGCCCCTCAGGAAAAATAAAGTAAAAAGAGTATGCTTTAATCTGTATTCAGACACCTTCAGTTCTTTCTCTGGGTATGGATAGCATCTGGATTATTGTATTTCTGAAACTATTCACAATTAATCATCTTATAATATCGCTGTTACTTTGTACACAGCATATTTTGATTTGCATCAGCTTATAAAAATCTTTTCAGATTCTGAGCATCTTGCTCATCATTTCTTATAGCATAATAGGATTCCATAATAATTACATACCAGAATTTAATTCAGCCATTTCCCAATATTTCCCAGTTGATGGGCATCCCCTCAATTTTCAAATCTTTGCCTTCAAAAAAAAAACTGCTGTAAATATTTTTTGTGTACATATAAGGCCTTTTAATTTTTTATCTCTTTTTGAGATGTAGCTCTAGTCTAACTAGTATTTTGAAAAGCAATATATTCTTGAAGTAGCAAACAAAATCAGCTAGATATTTGATCGTGTACAAGAGAGTCTAATTATGCCATTCCATTCCTGGTTCCTAATCCTGTACCCCCTTCATATTAAGAATTTTCATAACATCTTGGACTTAAAGTTGCAATTGACCTTAGTGATTGTTGGGGGGGAATGAAATATAAAATATTACTACTAATAATAATTAAAAAAAAAAAGATCATATTGCTGTGGGGTTAACTAGGTGGTGCAGTGGATACACCAGCACTGAAGTCAGGGTCACCTCAGTTTAAATTTGACCTCAGACATGTGCTATGTGACCCTGGGCTAGTCATTTAGCCCTAATTACCTCCCTCTTCCCTCCTGTAACCCCCAACAAAATAAAAGAGATAATATATTGCTTTGGATAAATGAGACAGCTTTGAAAGTAATATGTAGAACTTATACCTCTTCCCTCCCCCCCCCCAGGCTGGGGTTAAGTGACTTGCCCAGGGTCACACAGCTAGGAAGTGTTAAGTGTCTGAGACCAAATTTGAACTCGGGTCCTCCTGAATTCAAGGCTGGTGCTCTGTCCACTGCGCCACCTAGCTGCCCAAACTTATACCTCTTTTAAAAATGAAGCAATATAGGGACATACAATTTCATATACAATACTCTGTATTCCAATGTGAATACCAAAATGTGATTTGGAGGGTTTAAATTCTGAATAAAAAGCACTTAAAAAAAAAAAAAGAATCTATGTGTTTATAAGGGGACAATTGTCTTTATGGTCTCTCCTCTGGATTAGCCTCCTAAACTAGTCTCTTTGACCAAATACTCCTCTCCAATCCATTTTCTACACTGTTGCATCTTAATATTCTAAAAATACTGCTCTATAATTTTTCTGGTTAAAAACATTCCGATAATCTGAAATACAAGAAAGTTGGGGGAAAATTATGTGCCTAATGATTGTGGGATGACTGAACAAATTATGGTTTATGAATATAATATATAATCATTAAAACTGAAAGAAACTAGAAAATCAAACATGAGAATTTTTTTTTTCTGAAGCAATAGGGTTAAGTGACTTGCCCAGGGTCACACAGCTAGGAAGTGTTAAGTATCTGAGGTTACATTTGAACTCAGGTCCTCCTGACTTTAAGACTGGTGCTCTATCCACTGCGTCACCTAATTGCCCCAAATATGAGAAAATTGAACTAAAGTGAGCTTCCTTTTTCAGTAGGATAAAACACAAAGTGCTCTCCTTAACATCATTTAAAGCTCTCTGGTTCTTATCTCTAGTTCAAAATTCTTTTCATATTACAATCCTATATTAGCTGTTTCCTGAACTCAGCATTCCATTTTCTGCCTTAAGGAGTATGATTGCTCTTTTCTATAGTCATCCTACCTTGTAACAGTCTTGTGTATATGAATGTTTAGTACAGGCATCCGGATATCCACATTCACCCTCCAATGTCAAATATTCCCTAGAGACCCTTCTTCTCTGACAATAATTTAGATCTCTGATCCATACAATACACTAGGGGTTCTCAGTCTTTTTTTTTTTTTTTTTTTTTTTTTTTAAATCCTCGTATCCTTTTGACTATAAATTAAACTGTTAAAACCAAGCTAAGCAGAACCTTGAAAACAATATATAAAATTACCACAACATAAAGAGAAAAAAACCTAAATTCTGTTAATTCAAATGAATATCAATAATCAATTTTGATCACAGAGAGGATAAAACATATTCCCTTTCTTCTGCAGAAGTCTCTAGGGAATATTTGCACATTGGATAGAGGGCTGGACCTGGAGTCAGGAGTTCAAATCCAACCTTAGATATTTATTAGTTTTGTGACTCTGGACAAGCTAGTTAACCTCTGTCTGCCTTCTCTCAATGTTGTTGATGATATCTGTAAGGCGTTTAATACAGTGCCTGGCCCAGAGTAGGTATCTAACAAATGTTAATTTCCTTCCTTCCTCTTGGTAGAGATGCAGAATACCACATATAATGTCAGATACAGTCATTTTGCCTCTTGGGTTTTGTCCAAATTTTTCTTATTAAAGATTCTATGAAAGGGATATAGTGAGAAATGGAAAAAAAAAAAAGCAAAAAAAATATGATTAAAGGGAAAAAGGGGAAATGAACTAATTATAAGAGCAGAATATTATATGAGCTGTCAGTCTCAATTGCTATAATAGTTTTTGCTATCTACTGTCTTCCAAAGGGACAGTACTTGTGGATATTACTTATTATATATATATGTATATTATATAAAGATATTACTTATTAAGAAGGAATAATAAACGTTTTATTGATACATTTTGTTTTGAAGTAATAGTAACTCCTTAGTGCATACATTTGCATAGAGAATAAGTCTTTTATCTTGACATTTAAGTTACTCTCTTCAGTCTAATGCCATTGAACTTTTGTAGCATTATCTCATGCTATTTCCCTTCACATACAAAATATTTATTCAAATTAACATTACAATTACATCAACTATGTGTTAGGCATATAAGATAGATAACATGACTCAGAGTCTGCCCTTGAAGATTTAAAGCTTTGGTAATGATGTGGTTTGGAAACCAAAGTGATGTGGTTTGGTCATGTGAAGAATTCCCAATGGCACATTATTCAAGACTTCATCAGTAATACATGGGAGATTATAAGAAACATCAGAGAGGTATAAAAAGTTTTATGGAAGGAGAAAGTCCATGTAGTTGATAGTATAGAATTAGACTTAATGGACAATGTAGCACCTGGGAAAAATTTAAAGAAATGGCCTTTAAAGTAGATATGTGGAATAAATCTGTGCCAGAATGGGGAGAGTATACACAAAAGCATGGCTATAAGGGGAAGATAATCCAGCTTGGAGAGAGCATAAAATCCAAGAAGGAAAGTCATGGAAAATGACCCTGGAAAAGTTGGCTAGGACTGGAACACAGAGGGTCAAATTAAATATTTCAGTAAAGGCTTGGATTTGATCTTCCCCTTACTTACCTTCATTCTTTTCATTCTTTTGTGCACAGATGTTTCTCTCCAAAAAACTTCTCAGAGCACTTTTGAGTCTTTGATACCTATATTCTCCCTAATGTGTTCATTGTTTTTCTGTTATCTCAGTGCCTTCACACATAGAATGGTTTGATGTGTGCTAAATCTTATCTTATGAAAATGTTTTTATACTATTTTAAAATGTTATTATCTTAAGTCTATGAGCTGGTCTAAATTAAGACAACTCTGGGATACCATAGCACAGTTTCTCAGATTGGCTAAGATGACAAAAAAAAAAAAAAAAAGATAAGTCTTGGATAAATGGGAAAACTGGGATACTAATATATTATTGGTAGAGTTGTGAGCTGATTCAACCATTCTGGAGAGTAATTTGCAACTATGCCCAAAGAGCTATCAAACTGTGTATACACCCTTTAATCCAGCAGTGTCTCTACTAGGTTTGTAACTCAATGAGATCATGAAAAAGGGATAAGGATCCACAAGGGCAAAACTGGATGGAGAGGGCCATCTCCAACCAGAAAGAGGACTGAATGTGGGTCACACATAGAATCTTCACCTTTTTTTTTGTTGTTTGCTTGCTTTTTATTTTTCTCACTCTCCCCCCTCCCCTTTTTGATCTTTCTTATGCAGCATAATAAATTTAATCTATATTGGATTACTTGCTGTCGAGGGGAGGGGGTAAATTGGGAATGGCAAAAAATTGCAAGGTTTTGCAAGGGTGAACGTTGAAAACTCTTTGCATGTATTTTGAAAAATAAAAGGCTATTACTAAAATAAAATAAAAAAAATCTAAGAGTTGGTCTGGCATTCCACAGGTCAGTGTTAGCTGTGAAGGAGACCTTTCAACCGCCTGAGAACCCCTTGGATTCTCTCCCTAAATCTTAGAGAATACTCTTTTTAGAATACTCTTTCCCCCTTGAGGTCTTCATCCATGGATGGAAGGGTTTGGAAGACCATCATCCTGTCACTGAAAATGCTGACATAGAAAGTTTGGGGTTTAGGAAACCGGACAACTCAGAATTGGTCGGATAGAGATAATGACATCCTTGGGGACAAGTTCAGGCAGACCGAAGGAGTTGCAAGATCTCATCGATTCTCTAACTCATTTTCTTAGACCTTTAACTTCACTCCAGGATAAATTTGGAGCCCGCATCAGAGACAACTGGTTTACTGGAATAAATCCCGGACACCTATCTTGGCAGTGTAGCTAACTAGCTATGCCATTCTGCTTTAGTCATTTTCCCCTCGGGAGGCCTCAGTTTCCCCATCTGCAAGCCGAGGGACCAAATTTCTCGCTAAATTTCAGATGGCTAGTTTTTCTAGAGGAGTGGCTGGGCGGAAACTCCCTTGAGGGCTGCGGCCAGGGGGAGGTCACTTAGAGCCCGCCCCGCCCCCACAATTACCGACCGCTCGGAGCGCTGGAAGGAGCGGGAACGCCTGACCAGTAGCCCTGCCGATCCGAGGCGGCCTGAGACCAGCGAGCGGGGAAGCTCAGTCCCAGCTAGGAATGAAACTTAAATCTGCTGCCTCACGCCTACCTGGGCCCGAGTCCCTTCAACTCTATGTTACATCTCCTACTCAGGGCAGTCCCGAACCAACGAGCCAGCCAGCCAATCAAAGCGCTCCTCGGCCCGGCCTTTTAAGGGTTCCTTCTTTCTAATTGGCTACACTTGGAGGGCGGCTGGCAAGGGAAAGGATTCAGTCCACTGGAAGGCAGAGAGAAGTGATTCTTTAGATCTCTTACTCCCGAGGAAACCGAGAGCCTCGAGCAGTCTCCCCCAAAGCTCCGCCTCCAGACCTTTATGCCCACCTGTGATTGGCTCTGGAGGTTTTCTCTCATTCTCCCTCCCCACTAGACCCCACGCGCGGGGCTGGAACTCACAAACGGTTGGCTTTGGAAGCGCGAGGCCGTAGGCTGCTGCCGTCGCCGCCCCCTCCTCCTCCCCTTCTCCTCCGGAGGCTGAGGTCGAGGACTGAGCGGGGCTGCCAGCCCAGGGCGAGCGCCCCCCGCGCTCGCCTTCGGCCCGGACACGCCCGAGCCCCTGTCTGCCGTGTTGTAAGCTCCTAGCTGGGGAGGGGTTCAGGGAAAGGACGCGGGACCTCGGACCCAGAGTGCTTCGAAAGGAAAATGTGGGCCCCCAGGGGACAAGCCAGGTGGTGGAAGCATCTGGTTTCCTGTGGGGGTGGGGGAGGGGATCTCTTGTGAGATCTTGGCGAAATCTCTTCACCTCTCCCGGCCTCTCTTTGCTCATCTGTAAAATGGGAGTAAGTACTCGCACTGGGTGCAAAGGGAGTGATGTAAACCTGAAAGGGGCCCGTTACTATAGGTCAGCAGGCAGGTGGAGAGAACAAGAAGAACCACCTATATGGGTATAGCGCTCAACGTACGGGTTTCAAAGGGCTTCCATAAACATATATATCCTCAATATCTGCTCACGAAAGCTCCATATAAAATAGGTGGGGCACGGATTGGAATGCCTTTTTTACAGAAGTGAAATGACTTGTTAAAAGTCATGAAAACTTTCTCTTGTCCTCAGACTTGGGGATACAGACTTGCTTTCCACGGTTGTCAACAAACAAAAGTAGAGAAACCACGTTGATATCAATCAATTTTTTTTCCTGACCATTTAACCCTCAAAAAAACAGAATTTAAGAATACCTGCAAAGGTCAAACACATTTTAAAAAACTTTTTCTACCTGATCCCAACCCATCCCATCCCAATAACTAGCTATCTTTCAAATGGCCAAGTTGCCTCCCAATTTTACTTTCAGATGGTCCCTCAGAATTCTAAAAATAATACTTAAGTACCTCTTTAAGGTTTTACAGAATGCTTTTTTTTCCCATGTTACCTTTTGAGATAGGCAGTCCAATCATCTCTCTTTTGTGGATGAGGAAACAGGCAAAAGAGATTCAGTAATTTATTCAGATCGGAGAACTAGTAATAGCATGTGACAGAGTTGGAATTTAAACTCAGGTTTTAAGATATTTAGGATTTTTGTTTCTAGACCATCAGACCGCTGGCCCACATAGAAGAGGATAGCTGGTCTCCAGGTCAAAATATCCTGCCCCTACTGTATGACGCTCTGCAAGTAATTTTACCTCTTAATTCCTCCAACCAACTTAGAAAGTTGTAAGTCAAAGAACTGGTAACAAATTAATGGAGAGATTCTCCTCAGTTTCCTATGCCAATGAAATCACAGGTCTGCTAAAAGAAAGGGGAGGGCTATTAAGACAAAAAAATGACAATAAGTATTTTTGTATTTCTGTAGGTTTTGTGTATCTGAATAATAGCCCAAGTTTCATTGTGGTTATCTGAACTAGCTTTCCCACCAACCCTTCTCTGAATGTGAAAACTTACTGCCCCTTAGGATTCCCTCCTTTGGCCTCTCCTGTACATTCTGCTAAGTTACGCTGTGTGAAATCAGGAAGAAATCAATCTTTCAGCCTGACTACCCCCATTGCAGCCTCATTTCCTAGGTCACTGGGGATGGACCTGGGGTGGAGCAGAGAAAGAAAGCCCACAGTGGAGTGGAGGTAAGTCCTGCAATTCCATAGAAGGAAGGGTAATTTGTTTTTTGTTTTTTTTTTTTTTGAGAAAATTAAGCTATATATGAGGATAGGTATGTATGATGAGTGACAGAAATAATATTAAAATAGGGGGTAATAAGGGGGAAAATCCCCCTTTTTCATGCATTTGTCCCTGATTCCGGAAAACAAATGATTTCTCAAGGTTTTTAATATAGCAACCTTGGTCTAGGTCATTGCCTTTGCCACAGAAACTCCTCCACAAAGTACAATAATCCTTATTTTAGCAATAAAAAGAGGGAAAATTGTGGTTTTTTTTAATTTAGAATTTTTTTCACAGTATATATGCATGAGTAATTTTTTTTATAATATTATCACTTGTATTCATTTTTCCAAATTATCCCCTCCCTCCCTCTACTCCCTTCCCTAGATGACAGGCAATCCCACACATTTTACATATGTTACATATAACCTAGATACAATATATGTGTGTAAATACCATTTTCTTGTTGCACATTAAGTATTAGATTCCGAAGATACAAGTAACCTGGGCAGATAGACAGTAGTGCTAACAATTTACATTCACTTCCCAGTGTTCCTTCTCTGGGTGTAGCTACCTCTGTCCTTCATTGATCAACTGGAAGTGAGTTGGATCTTCTTTATGTTGAAGATTTCCACTTCCATCAGAATACATCCTCATACATATCATTGTTGAAGTGTACAGTGATCTTCTGGTTCTGCTTGTTTCACTCAGCATCAGTTGATGTAAGTCTCTCCAAGCCTCTCTGTATTCCTCCTGCTGGTCATTTCTTACAGAGCAATAATATTCCATAACATTCATATACCATAATTTACCCAACCATTCTCCAATTGATGGACATCCATTCATCTTCCAGTTTCTAGCTACAACAAAAAGAGACTGCCACAAACATTTTGGCACATACAGGTCCCTTTCCCCTTCTCAGTATTTCTTTGGGATATAAGCCCAATAGCAGCAATGCTGGATCAAAGGGTATGCACAGTTTGATAACTTTTTGGGCATAGTTCCAAATTGCTCTCCAGAATGGCCGGATTCTTTCACAACTCCACCAGCAATGTATCAGTGTCCCAGTTTTCCACATCCCCTCCAACATTCATCATTATTTGTTCCTGTCATGTTAGCCAATCTGACAGGTGTGTAGTGATATCTCTGAGTTGTCTTAATTTGCATTTCTGAAAGAGGGAAAATTGTAAAGAGCACTGGAAGATTCATGATTATGAGACCAGTCCTCATCCTTTAGATTTCTGGAAAACCAAGAGGAAATTTCAGAAGCCATCTAAATGAGGGACCAAATATAAAAACTGTTAAAAATTGCTTCTTGTAGTTCCTCTATTGTTGCTTATTATTGCAAGAAAATGATTAAATTATCTCCGAGGAGCTGCCCTCTCTTTTTGCCTCCTCAATTAGGATTGTGGAGATGGGATACCAAGCGGTGTTTTAGGCATTGGGATTCAGGATGAACACTGAAATGGGAAATTGGCTTTTTTTTTTTTTTTTTTTTTTTTTTTTTTTTTTGCTGGTGTAACCGTAAAGAACCTTGCTAGGACTGGAACCTAAGTACTATATTGCTCTCTTTTCCAATCTGGGTGGCCCTTGCTCTGGATCCAGGTATAACCCAAGTATGTGATTGGACCAGATTCAAACCTAAAGAGGGGCTGGCCTCAAATGAGAAAGGTTAGGGGGGAAAAAAGGGTTTTAAAAACTCTTTTGCTTATCCAATTTTTATTCCCTCATCCTGAGGGAAAATTTACTTGTAGTTTAGGTTACGGGCTTATGTCCAGGTTTCTCTCTTAAGGTGAGGGTAGAGTAGAAAGGCACTCATTGAATAATATGAATCGGATGTAAGATAGGTATTTTATTTCTGTGCATAAAAGAAATGCTAAAAATAGAAGAGAGTATGCTACTATTCCCATTTTACAGTTGAGGAAACTGAGGCAGACAGAAGTTAAGTGATGTGCCCAAGATCATACAGCTACTAATATGTCTGAGGTGGGATTTGAACTCAGTTCTTTCTCATTCAAGAGCCAGCTTTCTATTTACTGCACCACCTAACTGCTATAGAAGAACTTACTATCATAATCTGCTAGGAGGCTTAAACCTCATCAGAACATATCTATTTTATTTTTGCTTTGCACATTCAACCTCCTGGTTGTAATTTAAATGACCAAGGCTGTCCTTTCTAAGAGTGTTAGAGAACTCCTCCCTGCTGCCTTTTAGCTCTAACTCACTGAGATCCAGAATCTGTACCTATGGCACTCACAAGATTGCCTTCAAGTCTGAACACATTTGCTTAGAAAGAAAAGCAGCAGTTTAAACTCAAGCTTTAATAGGTAGATGCTATGTTCTAATGGATAAATGAAGGCTGAGGTGAGGGATAGATAGGACAAAGCCACTCTTCTTTTACTCTGGAAGCAGGCTTAAAGTGGTTCTGATGTGATTAGAAACAAAAAAGGAAGAGAAGTATCATTCCTTTTAAACACTGATTGAGTCATCAGCTCTTCTAGCTCAGTAAGTAATAGGAGAAGACTAGGCTTCTAAAACTCCTAATCAAAACCAGGAATGGTTCTTTAAACATGGCCATACCTTGTGTATGGTTGCCTATTTCACTTAGAGCTAGGAAGCATCTTAGAGATCCTTTAAGGCTAATCTTCTATTTTACATTGAGAAAACTCAGAATCACAATCCTAGTTTAAGTCCACATGATATCTTGCCTGCATTATTATAACACACTTTGAATTGGTCTTCCTTTTTCTATTTTCTCCTTTCTCAAACCCATTCTTTTCACAAGTGTTAAATTAATATTCTTAAAATGCATTCTAAAGATACCAGATCTGATCATATTTCACTATCACTTTCCTGCTAAAATCTTCAGTAGCTTCCTTTTTTTCAGTGGGATAAACTACAAATTGCTTCCCTTAACACCATTTAAAACTGCTTCTTATCTGTAGTTCAAAGTTCTTTTCATATTATAGTTCTATATTAGCTGTTTCTTGAACTCAGCATTCTATCTCTAGTATCTATGCCTTTGCATAAGTTACTGCCCTATCTGTCTCTATCCTAAGGAAAGTCTTAGAATTTTCTGCCTTGTGGAGTGAATGCGATTGTTCTCTTCTATAGTCACCCTACTTTATACCATTTTTGTATATGAATGTTTTTAGTACAGGCTGATGTACACATTAGCCCTCCAGTGTCATACTCCCAGAGAGAGTCTTCTTCTCTGGGAAAATTAAATCAGAGTTCTGTTTAGATCTCTGATCCATAGACTAGGGGTTCTCAGTCTTTTTTGGGGGGGATCCTTGTACCCTTTGGCTAACCTTCCCATATCTTCATCAACTATGAAGGAAAATAAATTCTAGTGTGTACCATATATATATATTATGTATATATATATATATGCTTTATTTGGTATATAACTTTTTTAGTATCATAAAATAGTTGAATGTTTATCAGGATACAGAAAAATAAATCAATATGAATTTGATCCTTTTTTTGTCATCAAGAAACATACTCTCAGTATAGTTTTTGAAAGATACCCACAAATCACATCCCTCTTCTTGTTTGTTTTTTTGCTTTGGATTTAATTGAGCAGGGGACAAAGAATACTTCTTCAAAGAGATAAATTGTTGTAAATGGAATTAAAGCCTTGTGAGCATGTTTGTTAAGAATGGCATATGCTTCTTCAAGATCACATCAAAAATTTTGTTACTTCACTGGAAATCAATTTAGAATTTTTAGTTATTGTGAAGACCAATGAGCTCATCTTTTACTAGGCTATTGTTGTTTTTATCTAAACTTCATTAATTTGGGATTGGTTAACTTTTTTTTTTTTTTTTTTTTTTAAAGACTAGATCTTCATCTTACTCAAGGTGAAAGTACAAGGGTCATTCAAAGGCTGAATTCTATTTGTCATGGAAGCTGACATGTTTTCGTTTTGTTTATCTATTTAATTTTTTCCCCAGGTTTTTAGATTCTGAATCCAGGTATTTCCATTATAACAGAGTTTTGTTTTTATTTTTCTTATTTTTTATTAAAGCTTTTTATTTTCAAAACATATACATGGATAATTTTCGACACTCACCCTTGCAAAACCTTGTGTTCCAAATTTTTTCCCTTTCTTCCTCCCATCCCCTCCCCTAGATGGCAAGTAATCCAATATAAGTTAAACATGTGCAATTCTTCTATACATATTTCTACAATTATTATACAGCACAAGAAATATCAGATCAAAAAGGAAAATAAAGAGAAAGAAAACAAAATGCAAGCAAGCCACAACCAAAACAGTGAAAACACTGTGTTTTCATATACTCGGTTCCCACAGTCCTTTTTCTGGGTGTAGATGACTCTTCATCATAAGATCATTAGAACTGGCCTCAATCATCTCATTATTGAGAAAAATCATCAAAATTGATCATCTTATAATTTTGTTACCATGTACAATGATCCTCCGGGTTCTGCTCACTTCACTTAGCATTGTTTTTTTTTGTTTTGTTTTGTTTTTGTTTTTTTTAATAATAGCTTTTAATTTTTCCAAATATATGGCAAGATAGTTTTTAACATTCATCCTTGCAAAACCTATTCCAAATTTTTCTCCTTCCCTACCCTGCTCCCTTCCTCTAGACAGCAAGTAATTCAATATAGATTAAATGTGCATTTCTTCTAAAAATATTTCCACATTTCTAACCTCTGTTTTTGACCCGAACTGATTCACCTCTTCTTAGATAGCCTGGTGCCCACCCTCAGCACCGTATTGGTTGCCAGATTTAGCACATAGATTAGGTAAGTTTTATAATTGCAGCTGAAAAGTGGCATTTAGAAGTGTCAAGCAGTCCACCACTTTCAATCTCCCAAAGTGCAGAATTTTAGGCATGTATCACTTATGTCAGGCTTTCAATTCTCTCTGAAATTTTTTCAGATCCATTATATTCTCACTCCCTCCTTTCTCTTTTTACCCTTACCAACCATTCTACAACTTTTTTTTTTTTTTTTAATTAAGATTGTTACTTTTGGTATTTTTTGATAGGATAACATAGTTATTTGCTAAATTCCCTGAACCACACTGACAAAGCTCTTTATGCTTCTGGGAGTAATACATACTCCAGATGGGGAACTTTTGCTCTAGTAATAGCATATGACTGTAAATAAGCTGAAATGTCACAAACCTAGATATAGAACTAGAGCTGTGAATATCCTGATAATTTAACTTAATTTCTTGGGCATGCCTGATTTTTCATGAATTCATTCCTGGCAAAGGTGCTGAGCTGGTTTCTTCTCATTTTATAGATGATACAGACAGGATTAAGTGACAAACCCAGAATTATATGGCTAGTATCTTGAGGCCAGATTTGAACTCAAAAAGGTGAGTCTTCCTGACTCTAGGCCTGGCCCTCATATCCACTGAGCCATCTAGCTACCCTATCCTCATCATAGAGATGTGGATTTAGAGGCAGAAAGAACTAAGAGACACATGGAGTTCATCTCTTTCTTTAAACAGAACAGAAAATAGAGTAGTTAAGTGACTTGCTCAGGGTGACATAGCCAGTATCTAAATCAAGAATTGAAGCTTTCTGGATTTTTAAGTTCAGCATATAGATCTCTA
This sequence comes from Sminthopsis crassicaudata, assembly GCF_048593235.1. Classification (NCBI taxonomy): domain Eukaryota; kingdom Metazoa; phylum Chordata; class Mammalia; order Dasyuromorphia; family Dasyuridae; genus Sminthopsis; species Sminthopsis crassicaudata. The sequence continues at coordinate 488,721,080 of NC_133617.1, read as the reverse complement.
TGCTATAATGGTTCAAGGGCAAACCTTAGACCCAGTAAGTAACACAACCTTTTAGAAATTTCAACTGTTCTGAAAATCTTTAAATTGTATTAGCATGTTTTTAATATTGAATAAATAGAATGTACTTCTCTCTGATGATTCTTTGATTTTATAGACATTCAGATCACTATTATTTACAGTAATTCTGATAGTGTAGTACTATGGCTGGTATATAAGGAGAGATCTGGGAGTGATGCCATGAACTATCATAGAATTTGTTTGTTTATTTTTAAGAGATCTTTATCTGCTTCCTTTTTTGTCATCTGCCAATTTTTCTGACTAATCCACTTCTGTTCATATCTTTTGCAAATTCCTTTTCCATTTACCTAGAATTCCTCTATTTTCTGTTTGTTAGACATTTGTCTGTTTGTTTGGCATGTGTAGTTGATCTGTTCATTTACTAATCAATTATAAAATTTCTATGATCATTGCTTAGTTTAGTATGGTCTTGTATCAGCTAATTTGTTCCTAGTTTAGGTTCTCAAACAATATAAATAACCTTGTCTTTTTTTCCCTTAATTTTATATTTATTTTCATTTCCAATTTCTCATCCTTTCAATTTCAGTTCTCTGCCACCATAAAGAGAATTGATATATTTTTGTACATAAGTCCTTTTTCTTTAAAAAAAAAAAAAAAAATCTCCTTGAGGTATAGATGTAGAATTGTATTGTCTGGGTCAAAAGATGAAGTTCCAAATTGTTTCCAGAACAGTTGGACTAGTTCACAACTCTAGTAGCAGTGCATTAATGTACCTATTTTCCAACATCCCTTCCAGCATTTGTTAGTTTTCTTTTCTGTCATGTTAGCCAATCAGATAAAAGTGGGGTTGTGCCTCAAACTTGTTTGCATTGCTCTAAATATTAGTAATAGCTTTTAAAAAACATTACTTGATTGTAGCCTTGATTTCTTCTTCTGAAAACTGTTCATCTCCTTTGACCATTTATCTGTTGGGAAATGGCTCTTATTATTATCCCTCCCCCACCTTTTTTTTTGGCAAGGAAATTGGAGTTAAGTGACTTGTACAGGATCACACAACTGTGTTGTGTTTGAGGCTGGATTTGAGCAGGGCTCAATCATCATAGTGCCATCTTTCTGCCTGATGGGTCTTATTTCTAATTTCATTTAATTCCCTACATATTTGAGAAGTGAGACCTTTATGAAAGATTTGTTGTAAAAATAGTTTCCTAGTTTGGTTGCATTGGTTTTATTTGTGCAAAAACTTCTTAATCTTATTTAATTAAAATGATCGATTTTTCCTTTCACAAAAATTTCTTTCTTGTGTGGTCATGAATTTTCCCCCTAAGCATAGATCTTACAGGTAATTTCTTCTAATTTGCTTCTTATTTCACTCTTTATATCTAAATTATGTATCCATTTTGACCTTCATATATGGTACAAAGTATTAGTCTGTAATTAATTTATTCAAGATTACTTCCTAGTTTTCTTAACAGTTTTTATGAAATATTGAGTAATCTAACACTTGGGATTTTTGAGTTTATAAAATTTTGGTTACTGTGCTCATTTGCTTCTGTATACTATGTTCCTGGTCTGTTCCACTGCTCTACTCCTCTATTTCTTATCCAGTATTATTCAACTGTTTTGATGATTAATAGTAATAGTTTGAGATCTGATAGTGCTAGGTTCACTTCTCTTTTTAAAATTGGATACCTTGATATTCTTGACCTTTTGTTCCTCCAAATGAGTAATTTTTTCCCCCTAGCTCTATAAAGTAATTCTTTGGGTAGTTTGGCTGGTATTAATTAATAAGTAAATTAACTTAGCTAATATTGTGATTTTTATTATGTTGATTCAGCCTACCCATGATCAATGATTATTTCTCCAGTTATTTAAATCTGTATTTGTGTGAAAAGTGCTTTGTGATTGTGTTTAAACAGTTTCTTTTGTATGTCTTAATAGGTTCTCAAATACTTTATATGTATGCAATTATTTTAAATGGAATTTCTCTGGAATTTAAGTAGTTTTATTACTAATATGTAGAAATGGTGATAGTTTGTGTGGGTTTATAAGTTGTTAATTATTTCAACTAGTTTTTTTAATTCACTTTCTAAGGTTCTTTAAGTATGCCATTAGATCATCAGCAAAAAGTAATGATTTTGTATCCTTATTATGTATACTTATTCTTTCAATTTCTTGTTTTATTGCTATAGCTAGTGATAATGGAAATCATTGCTTCACCATGGATCTTATTGTAAAGGCTTCTGTTTTATCCCCATTACAGACAATGCTTGCTCTTGGTTATAAATAGATACTACTTAGCATTTTAAGAAAAGCTCTATTTATTCCTGTGTTTTCTAGTGTTTTTAATAGGAATGGATGTTTACATGTTGTCAAAATCTTTTCCTTCATCTATTGATATAATCATATAATTTTTGTTGTTTTTATTATATGTTTCCTAATATTGAATCAGCATTCTATTCTTGGCATTAATCCATTTGGCCACACAATATGATCTTGGGATATATTAGTGTAGTTTCCTTATTAATATTTTATTTAAAATTTTTATATCAGTATCACTAGGGAAATTGGTCTATAATTTTCTTTTATTTTTGTTCTCTCTGGTTTGGATATCAAAATATTTATGTTATAGGAATTTGGTGGGACCTCTTCTTTAATTATTTCTCCAAATAGATTGTATAGTATTAAATTGTTCTTTGTATATTTGATAGGATTCACTTGTAAATCCATTGGTCTTAGGTTTTTTTGTTTTGTTTTGTTTTTCCCAAGGGAACTTATTTATGACTTATTCGATTTTTTTTTCCTTCCCTAAGATGAGGTTTTATGGTAAGTACTTTATTTCCTCTTTTGTTAATTTGGAAAAAAAATTTTTTTTTTTTTTTGGTAAATGTTCATCCACTTCATTTAGATTGTCAGTTTTATTCTGGCCATAACGTCAGACAAAATAGTTTCTAATAACTTGATTTGATTTCATCTTTACATTTACCCTTTTACATTTGCTCTTTTTACTTTTGATACCAGTAATTTGATTTTCTTTTTTTTTTTAAATCAAATTAGCCAGTTTTTTAAAAAATTATTTTCTCCCTCATAAAACCAACTCTTAGTTTTATTTATTAATTCAGGTTTTAGTCTAAATTTTATTAAACTATTTTTTGATTGTCAAGATTCCTGTTTAGATGCTTAATTAGGAACACTAAATTTGTTGGTTTTCTAGTTTTTTTACTTTGAAGTCCAGTTTGTGGATCTGTTCTTTTTCTTTTTTATTCATGTAAACATTGTTAAAAGTTATTAAGTTGCCCCCTAAACATGTTTTTTTGAGTTGGCATATTTCCATATCATAAAATTTTCTCCAAAGTACTGTTTTAGTCTGTATCCCACATATTATGACATGTATCATTTTTCCATTACCTTTAATGAAATCATTAGTTGTTTCTATGATTTATATTTTGACCTACTCAATCTTTAGGATTAGATTTATTTCCTAATTAACTTTTAATCAAAGAGTAAATTTGATATTTCTCTTTTTCTTTTTTATGCCTAACATATAGTTAATTTTTATGAAGGTGCCATCTATCACTGAGAAATAGGTATGCAAGCACTTCTTTTTTCTTTTCTTTTCTTTTTTTTTTGCTTTATTGATCTTCATAAACAATGTGTTTTTTTACAAATTGATGATTTGCAACAAATATGCATTGAGCCATGTTATGTGTACACTTAGAGTCTGTTTATATTTAAGTAATCTTTGTAACATTTCAAACTTTTTCATTATTATTACTATTTTTTTGTTATAGTGGTCTGTGATCAATGATCTTTGATGTTACTATTATAATTATTTGAAGTTTCCATGAACTACATATTTCTTTTTTTTTTTTTTTTGCTGAGGCAATTGGGGTTAAATGACTTGCCCAGTGTCACACAGCCAGGAAGTGTTAAGTGTCTGAGGTCAAATTTGAATTCAGGCCTTCCTGACTTCAGGGCTGGTGCTTTATCTACTGTGCCACCTAGCTGCCCCAGAACTGCACATTTCTAAGATGAAGAACTTAATACATTTTGTGTGTGTTCTGACTCTTCCACCAGCCAGCTGCTCTCCCCATTCTCTACCTCTCTTTGGGCCTTCCTATTCCCTGAGACACAAAAATATTGAAATTAGGTCAATTAATAACTCTACAATAATCTCTAAGTGTTCAACAGTCAATCGATTTTGCAAACTTCATTTTTGTCATAGCCACCCCAACCTTCATCAACCACCATCCTGATAAGTCAGCAGCACTTGAGGAAACACTGAGGAAAGACTCTCCACCAGTGAAAAAGATTATGACTCATTGAAGGCTCAGATGATGGTTAGCAATTTTTTAAGCAATAAAGTATTTTTAAATTAAGGTATGTACATTGCTTTTTTTTTTTTTTTTTTTAAGAAATAATACTATTGTAGTTAATAGATTCACAATGTAGGGTCAAAGTAACTTATATATACTGGGAAACTAGAAATTTTGAGTGACGAATTTTATTGCAATGTGCGCTCTATTGCAGTATTCTAGAACCAAATTCTCAAGATCTCTGAGTTATGTTCGTACCCCTCTTATTTCCATTCAATATTCTATAGAGGTCTATTATGTTTTCTAAAATTCTATTCATCTCTTCAACTTTTAGTTTATTATATGATTAGATTTGTCAAAATCTAAAAGAAGTCGATTTGAGATCTTCCACCAGTATAATTTTACTGTTTCCCCCTATAACTCATCTAACTTTTCCTTCATAAATCTGGGTGTTTTGCCATTTGATGAGTGACACAGTAGATGGAGCACCAGGCCTGAAGTCAGGAAGATTCAAATCTGTTAAGATACTTATTAGCTGTATGATCCTGGGCAGGTCACTTAACCCTGTTTGCCTCAGTTTTCTCAGCTACAAAATGAGCTTGGAGGAAGAAATGGTAAACTATTAGTTTATCTTTGCCAAGAAAACTTGAGATAAGGGCTTTGAAGAATTGGACATGACTAAAACAACTGAACACCAACAGAATGCCATTGTGTGCATATAAATTCAATATTGATATTGATTCATTATCTATGGTACCTTTTAGCAAAATGTAGTTTCCCAGACTGTTTCCTTTAATTAGGTCTTTTTTTGCTTTTGTTTTTGCTTTAAGATCCTTGCCTTTTTAACTTAAAGCCAAAACGTAATAGAGCTCTACCCTTTAGTGTAACTCTGTGGCTCTTAACATATAACATATTGTTGATATTCTTGTTTCTATTTCAATCTGTTCTTCCATTTTATGGGTGAGTTCATCCTGCTCATAGTTATGATTTCTAAGTGAATATATCTCTTCATTCTAGTTTTATGGTTTATCCTTCTATTTTTTTTACCCTGTTCCCCTATCCTCAAAAGTGTTTTCATCTCTTGATTGATCAATGATCATTTCCTCCTTTAATTTACTCTCCCTCTTATTATCATGCCTTTCTCTTGTTCTTTTCTCTCTTACTTAAATTTCTATGTCTAATTATATGCATATGTTTATTTCTCTCAAAAATTCAGATAAGCGTTTCAAGTATTGCCTATTCCTCCCTCCCCATTTTTCCTCCAAGGTAGACACTTTTCTTTGTATCTTTATGTGAGATAATTTTGTTTCTTTCTTTCTCTTCCCTATTCTCTTAGTGCTTCCTGCTTTCTCAACTTTCCATTCTTCTTTTAAGATTATCCCAACATAATAGACTCTCACACTTAATGTCCTCATAAGTAGACTACTTCTAATTGCCATAATAATGATGTTCAAAGGGTTACAGGTTTTATCATCCTATATCAGAATGTAAACAGTCCCTTATGACTTCTTACTCGTGTTTATCTTTTAATGTTTGAGTCTTGTGTTTGAATGTCAAATTTTCTATTCAGTTCTGGCCTTTTTTTTTAAGAAAAAAATATTATAAATACTTCTAAATCCTTCATTTCATTAGATGTTTTTCCTTTCATCCTCTCCCTCCCCACCATGCTGAGTTTTGCTGGGTAGGTATTCTTGATTATAAATCTGTCTCCTTTGCCTTTTGGAATATCATATTCCAAGCCTTGATTGTAGGAGTTGCTAAATTTTGTCATTCTGACTGAAGTATTTGAATTCATTCTTTTTAGTTCCTTTCAGTAACTTTTCTATTTTTTTTCAGCTTTTAAAAAAAATTTGTTTTATTGCGTCTTGATGTTTATGGAATCATCAGCTTCTACTTGTTCAATTCTAAATCTTAAGAAATTATTTTATGGAAAATAGACCAAAAATTAATTGGAAATTAAATAAACTAATCCTAAAGAATGAGTGTGTGAAACAACAAAACTATAGAATCAATTGATAATTTCATCCAAGAGGATGACAATGAGGCAACATACCAAATTTATGGGATGCAGCCAAAACAAGTTTTTAGGGGAAAATTTGTATCTCTAGATGCTTACTTGAATAACATAGAGAAAAGGAAAAAAAATGAATTGCACATGCAACCAAAAAAGCTAGAAAAAGAACAAATTAAAAATCTCCAATTAAATACCAAATTTGAAATTCTGAAAATAAGGAGAGACTAATAAAATTAAAAATAAGAAAATTATTGAACTAATAAGCAAAATTAAGAGTTGGTTTTATGGGGAAAAAGATACAACAAAATAAACCTTTAATTTGATTAGAAAAAGGAAAGAAGAAAATCAAATTGCCAATATCAAAAATTAACTTGCCACCAATGAAGAGGAGATTAAAGCAATAAGGAGCTATTTTGCCCAACTGTATGCGAGTAAATCTGATAATCTAAGTGAAATGGTTGAATACTTACAAAAATATACATTGTCCAGAAATTATTTTTTTAGTGAGATTTTGTACTTCTTTTACCATTGGACCAAAGCTGATTCCTCCCCCTCCCCCAGGCAATTGGGGTTAAGTGACTTGCCCAGGGTCACACAGCTAAGAAGTGTTAAGTATCTGAGGTCATATTTGACCTCAGCCCTGACTTCAGGGCTGGTGCTCTATCTACTGCACCACCTAGCTGTCCCTTAGGCTCAAAATCTAGAGCTCTCTTTGACTCCCCTCTCTTCTGTCATATCCAAGCAATCATTATGTATTATTTCTTCTTTTTCCAGTCTCTCTTTAAATTAGTCCTTTCCTTTTCATTTGTAAAGTTATCACCCTAGTTCAGACCCTCATTAACTTTCTAATTTGGATTATTGTCCAATAATATCCTAACTGCCGGCTTAATTCCAGCCTTTTTTTCTGTTCTATTTATGCTGTAGACACTGCCAGATTAATCTTCCTAATGCTTAGTTTTTTGTCTTTTTACTGCTCAAGAGTCTTTGATAGCTTCTGAATGCCTACTGATCAAAATTAAAAGTTTTAGCTTAGATTTTAAGGTCCTTCACAATCCAGCTACAACCTAGTTTTCTAACTCTTTTCATAATAAATACTCCTTTCTTAATATTCATAATATTTCAGCCAAACTGGATTATATTCACCTCAAGCAAAATCTGGACTTTCTTGCTTCTTTTCCTCTGCTTTTATCATTCTAATTAGATTCCTTCCCCATTAATCTCTTTTGAAATTTTACCCATCCATCAAGCTCAAATTATCTTTAAATGTTTTTAAGATAATACCAGCCAGAAGTAATCTCTCTCTATTCTGACCTCCCATAGTACTTTGTGTTTCACCTAAAGCATTTAACACGTTCTATATATGTATCATAATAATTTCTGGACATATCTTCTCTGCTAAATTATGAATACCTTTAAGACAGTTATTCCATACTATTTTATTCTCCCTCAGACTTTCTACATGAGAGATCCTCAGTAAATGTGTACTAAATTTGTTGAATTTAATGGATCAGTTCTTTTAATAGTAGTGTTTTGTTTCAAGTCCTGTACCACATTTACTCAACAAATCTTATTGAACACTTTCTCTGTACTAGGTAAGGGAGCCATGGTACATAGAACCACGATACAAAGAACATGGTCTTAGCTTTGAAGGAGTTTACAAAGTAGATGAAGAGACAGAGAGAAAAAAAAAAAAAAAAACAACACATGAGAATATGACAATATAAGGCAATACAAGATAAATATCAAATAGTATAGACACATATGACAATGGCTCCAGAGAACAAAAGTTATTCTAGGTCGAGTTTGCTCAAGAGAGGTTTCACAGAAGAGGGCTTTGGAAAATGGGTAAAATTTAAACAGGGACAAAATCAGGGAAATTCTTGTGAGGGACAGACAGAGAATGGTATAACCAAAAGTATGCAATTGGGAAATCACAAGGAGTGAATTCAAAGATGGTGATTTAGAGCAGTCTGATATGACCAGAGGTTTGTATTGAGGAAAGGTGGTCTCTCATCATTACAATTTACTTCAATATAACTGCCAAATTGATACACACATAAGTCAAATACTTCCATATCACTCATTGTTTAAAAAGCATCAGTGGTTCTCTTTTACTTTTAAGATAAACTATAAACTCTTCTATTTGGCAGATGGATGCTAGGAATCTTGCATCTTTGAAAGTTGCTTGGGGAAGGGGCAGGGAAGTATCCCTTTTCTGAGTAATTCGATGATGAAAAAGGAAAAATGGAAGGGGGATATGATATTGGGGGAAGATAATGAAACTGGTTTTGGGCATTTTTATTTTTAAAAGAATAATTTATTGATACTGATCCTGTGTAGAAGGGAAGTTATAAGAGATGATGAAATGGATGGCAAGGCCGAAGAGCCCTCGAATCAAGAAAAAACTTATTTTTAATGAGGACAGCAAAGGCAAGTCAGAGAAAGGGATTGGAAGAGGGGGTACAGGAATGAATGACTCTTTACCCAGTATAGTGCTCCCTTACCTGCTGAACCTGTAGAGGGCGATCTCTGCAGGACTCTGCTGACCCTATCTTTCCAGGAAAAATACTTGGGATACACAACAATCATCTTAATCTTAACGATATCCAGGAATGGGGGAAAACACAGACCTGAAATGAAATAACATTTTTTTTTTTTTTTCCAAACTAGGCCAAGGAGAGGCGTAGACCAGGAAAGAGAGCAGAAAGCAATAAGTAGAAAAGTCAGGGAACTCTTGCAGAGTATATTGCTTTTTTCCTGGGAGTTGTTGACAATTTGTACTTATTTGGGTCTAGTTCTGGTCCCTTCTAGGGCTTGTCTTAATACTCCAAACCATGCCCAGATTTCTCTGTTTCCTATGCAAGCTCGGTTCTACTTTCAAACCCTCACCTTTCTCATTTCAATTCACTTACAGCTTGGAATGAGAGGAGACAGGAAACTGGAAACAGTACGTCCTAGCTACACGGGAAATCTCAAGGGGGCGGGAGAGGAAGGGAACTCAGAAACCCTGGAGTCTGGGACAGAGACAGGAAGTGCCTCTCTAGGAGCCAAGGTTTCTGTCATCTCAGTGGGAATAACCCTTTACTTACCACTTGCCAAAGTGATAATTATGAATTTAAGCTAAAAGTGGTTTTCACTTCTCACATGAGCATAAATATATTTTGACTTCTTTAAAAAGAAAAGCTGGGAAATAGAGTGGCCTGATATATCAAATTGAAAAAAGGATACCCTATAAAAACATTTTTAAAAAAAGCTCCCTCATAAAAACATTTTAAAATTGCAAAAAAATACAGAAATTAATGACTAGAATTGACATGACGCTGAGGGGTCTGTATATAATGTTAAACAACAGAATAAATGTCTTACAAAGAACAGTGTCATTAATTATATATGCCCAATCTTGCCCTAAAAAGGAACTCTGTGGTCCAAAAGAGCCAAAAGAAAAAATCCAAAGACGTACAGGCATTGTGTCATATGCTTGAATTTTTTTTTTAAATGCAAAATCTTCTAGTTTTGCCATTTTTCCTATATATTATTGTTTTCCAAGTAAGGGCAGCTGTTCTCAGTGCCTATGAGGTTTTGGGCTCTTTTGATTTTGATGTGCTAATTAGGCTTTTAGGATCTAGGATCACAGTGGTTATTTTTTTCTCCATCCCCACCCCTTTTCAAGTATAAATTGGGTATATATTTGATGGATTGTAGATATCTAGCCAACTGGGCCCAGAGTTGAATAGGAAGAAGGTAAATTCAATTGTATTCCAGAAATTGCAGAGAGTTTACAATAATGTCAAAATTTGTCTAGTCAGATCTAAAAAGCATTTTCTAAGCACCTACCATGTGTAACACACTGCTAGGCACTGGGAATGCTAATACAAAATGAAAACTGATTCTTGCTTTCTGTGACCTTTCATTCTACAAAGTATAAACTGATAAATACAGTGTACATGAGCATTTGAGGAGGTGGGAAAGAGCACCAATATGGGAATCAAGAATGTTTTCTTATAGGAAGTAACATGTGAATTGAGCTTTGAGCTTTGAAGGAAGCTAGGGAAGAGAGGCCAGAATGCTTTCTAGGTATTTGGGAAAGTCTTTGAAAAGATCAGAAATAGAAAGTCAGGGATGGAGAATATTAAGTAGATATATTGGTTAGAACTTAGTTTTTTTTTTTTTTTTTTTTTTTTTTTAAGGGTGTAATGTACAAGAAGCCTGGGGATAATATCAGTAAGTTTGGACAGCTGTCCAGATTGTGAAGAACTTTGCCAGTTTGTATTTTATCATAGAGGCAAGAACCATTAAAAGCTCTTGTACTGAGAATACTTTTGAAAGGTCATTTTCCAATTCTTCGGAGGTGGGTTATAGAGAGGAAAGACTAGAAGCTGTTATAGGAGTTCAGGTAAGAAGTGAGAATCCAGGGAATGGTATAGTAGAAGGGAACATACTTGGAGGGCTCTTTTGGTCATAGAGCTGACAAGCCATGGGAACTGATTGAGTGGAGGTGGAGAGAATGAAGGAGAGACAGTAGTCAATGACAACCTAGAAGTAGCAAACCTGGCCTCTGGAAAGGTAATGGTGCTTTTAATATACAGATAAGGATGTTTTAAAGATGGGATAGAAGATCATGATATCCATTGAGTTTGAGGTGCTGATGTGACCTCCAAGTGGAAATGGGATATAAGATTGGAGGGTATATGAAGTGTTGTGTGAGGACTTGCCAAACCCTTTTCAGGGTTACTCATCTACTTTTGGTGTCCATGTGGCATTTTCAACTCTCACCTGTGGACAATCACATCCCAGCAAACAGTCTTAGCAGAGGGGCTAAATCAGGTTGAAAGTAACCTCAAACTCTTCAGTGAATAAGAGGAGCATGTACCTCTGGCAGAATGGTCAGATGAGAGCAGTTTGTTCTAGTGACTTTCAGGTACTATTATGGAGCATTTAAAGCTTGGTCAGAAGTTAAAAACACCAATATCATCCATTGCATCCTGGGCCATGGCCAGTCATCTTTTATCTTGTCCCCGGATTTTGATGTGTCTGGAAGAAAGGATGAGATTTTGTCCAACTCTCCCTCATCTAAATCCATTTCACACATAAGTTCTCTTCAGTTCACACATTGGTCCTCTTCAAAAATGATCAACAAGAGACAGGTAGGTGCCTCAGTGGATAGCCCTGAAGTCAGGGGGACCTGAGTTCAAATTGGCCTCAGACACTTAACACTTCTAGCTGTGTGACCTGGGCAAGTCACTTAACCCCAATTGCCTCAGCTTAAAAAAGAAAAAAAAAAAGGAAAGATGGACAAGAAGAAGATTAGGATCTGGAAGATAATGATCCTAACAAATTAGAAGAAATCTTTTTTATTTTTAAAAATAAGATTATTAATTTTTGACATTCTTTTATTTATATTTGAGTTCTAAAATCTCTCCTTCCTTTCTGTCCCTCCTCTACCCACTAAGAAGTCAAGCAAAATAATATCAATTATACATATGAAATCATGCAAAACTACTTGTATATTAGCTATATTGCAAAAAAAGGCCAAAAAAATCAAGAGAGCAAGAAAATAATACTTGTTTGTACTCTTGAGTCCATCAATTCTGTTTTTGGAAGTGAATAGCATTTTTTGTTGTGAGTCTTTAGAATTATCTTGACCAGAGTAGTCGTTTTTCACAGTTGATCATTATTACAACATTGCTGTTACTGTGCACAATGATGGTGCTACTTCTTTTCTTTGCCAAGACAAAAGTCTTGACCAATGTGATTTTTCTGAAACCATCCCTTTTGTCATTTCCTTTAGCACATCTAGTGCTCTATCAAAATTGTATGTCAACAACTTGCTCAACTGTTCCCCTGTTGATTTCCAATTCTTAGCTACCACAAAAATAGTTACTATATCCTTATACACATAGGGTGTGTGTGTGTGTGTGTGTGTGTGTGTGTGTGTGTGTGTGTGTGTGTGTGTGTATATATATATATATATATGTATATATATATAAGTTCTTTTCCCTTTTCTTTGATTTCTTTGGGATACAGACCTAATATGTAGTAATGTTGGGTCAAAAGGAATGGTTCCAAATTGTTCTCCAGAATGGTTGGACTAGTTTACAACTCCAGCAGCAGTTCATTAGTGCACCATTTTTTCCATTTTCTCCAATGTTTGTCACTTCTAAGTGGTTGTGAGGTGATACCTCCGAGTGGTTTATATTTTCACTTCTCTAATAAACAGTGATTTAAGAGTATTCTTTCTATGACTTCTGAAAACTTAACTGTTCCATGTCCTAAGAACAATTTACCAAACTGAATGAATGGGTTGGAAATCTTTTTTTTTTTTTTTTAAGATAATCCTATATGATAAAAACAAGAGCTCAACAGCATTTCAGTATTGGCAAAGGGATTGTTTTTGTGTTTTGGTTGTATTTGACTTTTCATGACCCTATTTGGGGGTTTTCTTGGCAAAGATACTGGAATGATTTGTCATTTACTTTTCTCCATTTTACACATGAGGAACTGGAACAAAGAGGATTAAATGACTTGCTCAGGGTCACATAATCTGAGACTGGATTTGAACTCATAAAAATGAATCTTCCTGTTTCTAAGCCTGGAGCTCCAGCCACTGTATTACCTAGCTGCCTCAAGGGAAAGGAGATACAGGAGTTTTTATTTAAACTCAATATAAGTGTAACAAAAGGTCCCTGAAGTACTTTTGAGAAATTTAGATTTAAGACCCCACTATTTTCCCTGATCTGGTATGGGGTGAAACATTTAGTTAGGAATAGGAACGAGTACTAGACTTCCACCAATGTACCTTCTCTGCAACTGACAGTCTTTGAAGTTTGCATTAAGTGACTTGAACAAGGTTTCAATACCCATTGTGTGTCAGATGAAGTTTGAATCCAGGTCTTCTCAACTCCAAGGCTAGGTCTCTGATCCCTAATTTCTGTTGTTGCCATCACAAAGTTGTAGCCATCTCCAATCTCCTTCACCTCAGAGCAAGAAAGAGACAGAATTAATAGTAGGGCTATCCTCTCTATATGTTGGCTCCAGGTGAGAGAAGAAAAGGCCTGATGCCTCTGCCCCTCCCCCTGTAAACCCACAGCAGCTTCACTTTCTCCAATGCCAGCCTTACCAGAAAAATGAAATGTTTTCGCCAGTTCCTTTTGAATGTTTTCCTAGTTCTGGCTCCATTGTCAATCAAAACGACTGCTACATACAGAATTTCCCCATATATTCCAAAGACCATGTGGAGATTATATCCTATTCTCCTGGTTATTCACATAAGAATGATAGGATATCCTCCCACTCTTACCTGTTTATGTCTCTTAGAGCAGAATGACATTCTGTTGAGGATCCTGTTGTAGGCTGGGGGTCTGATGCCTGTGAGTTCTGGGATCTTCTAGGTTCTGCCAAAATTCCTAGATTCCTGAATGCCAGAATCCCTAGGTTTAGCAGGGACTGTTCTACATGCTTTTGCCCTCTCAACCTTTATCAAAGCCATCTCATGTGTGTACATGAGCACCTGTAGCAGGCTTATTTTTTAAACTCTCCTCCCCACCAATGTTCTCATCTGGTAATTCTGGGTCCAGGTAGTTTCTCCCATTGACCAATATTTCCTGGACTCCAGGGGAATCCTAGGAAATGAAGTCTGAGCACTTAAGTCCTCAGCTATGTTCCTGTGTCAGGAATTTTTATATCATAGATTTGATAGAGTAATTAATTGAAAAGATAAAATATGAAGAGTTTATTGATATATGGTAATGAGAGCATTGGAATAGGTGTTGGGAATTAGGAATCTAAGTTCTGCCACTATATCTCTGTGATCCATTGCAAATCACTTAATCTTTTTGATCTTGGCCCATTGAGATAAAGTAAAATCTCAGGTCCTTTTTAGTTAAAATTTCTGTGATCCCATAATATTTCATAATATTCCATATATTTCATAAAATATAGTAACTTATCTCTGTAACATTCTACATGCCGCAAGAGAAAGAAGGCTTAAGAAAGGGCTGACTGCTTTGTACAGACATAGCACATAGTTAATGGAGGATCCATAGTCTTTAAAGAGCTTACATCCTCAAGAAAAAAAAAAAAGAAAAATGTCATGAAACCAGTAAAATGGATTAAATGCTTGTGGCAAGAAAGCTTTCTGAAGGACATGAAATAGACTTTAAAACAGTAGTCAAATCAAACCTGCAGCCATAACACTCCCAATGTAGCCTGAACCAGATTAAAACATAATTGGGAAATATTTAACAAAATAAATAAAATACAGTAATACACAGATAATAATCTTTCTAAAAACTGTCAATATGTACCCCCAGGGATTCTTATATCCAGAATGGTGATCCCTATTGCTCTTTGAATTTAACACTGCTGCTTTAAAGGGTAGGTAGAATTTGAATAGTCTCCAAAAAAAATATATATATATATATATATGTGTGTGTGTGTGTGTGTGTGTGTATGAAATAATAGCTTTTCATTTTTCAAAATAGATGTAAAGATAGTTTTCAACATTCACCCTTGCAAAACCTTATGTTCCAATTTTTCTCCCTCTCTCCCCACTTCCACCCTTCCCTACATAGCAAGTAATCCAATATAGGTTAAATATATGCATTTTTTCCTAAACATATTTCCACATTTGTCATGCTGGGAAAATATTGAAAATAAATCCACTGAGGCAAAAATGAACCTTGAGTGAGGCTAATGAGGAACTATATGTTACCAACATTGAATAGGTGTACTGGGAATTAATGGAAAAGAAAAATGTAAAGATAATCAGGTCTCGGTGTACAAAGGGCCTTTGAATCTGAAGGGGCAAGCAATAAGAAAACACTATAGGCTTTTGAACAGATGGATAACATGAAGAAAATAGTGTTTAGAAAAGTAGTTTAGGAGCTATGTTGACTGAAAAGGAGAGGCTAGAAATAGAAAGACTACTTGAAAAGATGTTATAGTAATCCATTCGAGTTGCTGGAATTGGAAGCAGGAATGAGAATAGAAAATGGGTGAATCCAAGAGAACATTCAAAGGAAGGAATTGGTGATTGTGAATGGTAGAAAGTAGCAGATGAAGGAGAGAAAGTTTTTATTCTGGGAGTATGGAATAATCACAACTATTACAGCGATTTGCCTATAATATATTCAGATCTTTGACAAAAGTACCTAAAAATTGATACATTTATCAAACATGAGATCTTTAGGAAAGGTGATCTAGTTTACTGGGAAAGGTGATGCTCTTGCCCTACATGTGCTCTTTATCCTCTCTTTTCCCATCTTCTCCAATACCTTGCAATCTCAGTCTTCTCTTTCCCCTTCTAATCTTTGCTTTCTTCCCATTTATTGATTTCCTTCCTATTTTCTTCAAACATGTGAAATGAAGTTACTCCACCCTTACTCTCTTAAGGTCCAGGACAATCAAATCAATCAGCTCCTCATAGTCCTAGAGCACCCTGAATACATGTGACATACTCCCTCCTCACTTATATATTATAGAATCCTTTTCTTTTAAGACACAGTTCAAGTACCATCTTCCTAATTAAACCTTTCCTAGCTCTTCCCCTACCAAATGCAAGTGACTTTTCTTCCAAACTACTCTGTATTTAATTAATATTTATTCTATATATACTTGCTGTGTCCTTCATTAAAAGGTAAGTCTTTTGAATAGGGATGGTTTCATTCTTCATATCTTTATCTCTAGATCACAATGACTAGTAGATAGTAGATGTTTACCCAATATTTGTTGATTAATTAATGATGAAGTCAGATTGGGACAAATCAAGATACAGATAACAAGAAGGTATTTATAGGAGAAGACATCCAGTGTCATGCTGATGGTTGGAAATATGAGTACATGGGGCATGCACAAATTTCCATGACTTGAAACAGTTGGAAAATTCCTTCTGTAGGCACTAAGGGGCCATTAAAGGTTTCTGAATACAAGAATGACCCTATGGAAATATTGTTTTAGGAAATTTTAACGTAGCGTAGATATAGGATATTGGAGCAGGGAGAACTGATAGGAGGAAGAGACAGACATCAACAGTATAGGTAAGAGATAAAGAGCCTATAAACTAGAATTGCAGAATCTCAATTGTATTAGACCTTACAAGTCATGAAGACAATTTCCTATCCCATGTAAGCGATCCCCTTTATAGCACAATGACAGATGAGCCTTAGAAAGTTATATTTAAAAGGGCAGCTAGATGATTCAGTGGTTTAGCCCTGAAGTCAGGAGGACCTGAGATCAAATCCAGACTCAGACTAACTTAATACTGCCTAGCTGTATGACCCTGGACAAGTCACTTAATCCCAACTGCCTCAGCAAAGATAAATAAGTAAATAAAATATAAATCCCCTCTCCGCCCCAGGCTGGGGTTAAGTGACTTGCCCAGGGTCACACAGCTAGGAAGTGTTAAGTGTCTGAGACCACATTTGAAGTCGGGTCCTCCTGAATTCAAGGCTGATGCTCTATCCATTGCGCCACCTAGCTGCCCCCTAAATATTTTTTAAAAAAGAAAGATATTTAAAAGATTGGACTTAGAAAGAAAAAGGTAGATTCAAGAAACTTTATGAAAGAAGAATCCATGGCACTAATAAGAAGATTGAGAGGAGGAAAGAATAAAGCAAGAAAAGATCATTGTCTTTAGGGGACTAGGAGGATAATGATACCAATCAAAGAAAGAGAGAAATCAAGAGGAGGCTTAATCTCAGGAAAAGTAAGAGTGGAAGGCTAACACAAGTGATTACCATTTCCTAGAAGTGGCACCCTCAGCCTTTATTATTTATTAGCACATTACGTTTTGGCCGTTAAGATATATTTTTGGACAATGGCAATGGTATTAGGAGATCACCCACATCCTGCTAGATCATAGAAGAGTTATAATAGTTGCTCCACTAAGACAGCTGAGCCACCCAACCAAAAATTTACCAAGAATCTTTATGTAAGCAGAGTGAAGAAGAAGAAAAAATATTCTTGAAAGAGAAGACCAAAATAAAAATAGCTGATAATTATTTATTTTTATGTCTGCTATCTCTTTTAATCTTCATAATATTTCTTTGAGGTAGGTGGTATATTATCCTCATTTTATTGAGAAACTGAAGATCAGGAAAATAAATCATGTGTCCAAGGCACACAAACTCAGTTTTTCTGATCCTGAATCAGTGCTCTGTTTCCTACACTAGGCTTCAGTGAATAGAGATTGTAGGAAAATATAAGAAGGATGAGTGGAGCTGTTTAAAAGCAAAGACTATTTTTGTCCATATAACTCAGGGATTCCTGAGTGTCCTGCTGCCCTTTAGAAAGTAAATTCATAGGATCCTATGTGTTAGGAGAGTGGGGAGAAATAGTATTTAGAAATGAGGTGATATGAAAAGAAAAGATTTAAAAAGTAAAAAACTTGTGTATTGCTGCCTCAGCCATCTAATTAGTCAGAAGACAATGATACTAAAAGTATCATTGAGGGCTCATTCTTTCAGGAATATAACTTCTTTTGAGGTGTGAGTTTCTGGGGTACAGACAAAACATGATGTATAAAAATGTTTTGAAAGAATTAGACAGTAGAAATGGTGCATTACTGGAGGAGCTGAACCCCAAAACTCCTCCTAAAATTCATCAAGTGCTCATTTATTTATATTATCAAATCTTTTCATATTTCTTAAGCATTTAATTTGAACAAGTATTTAATATTTAGGATCTCCTTCTACACTATCCTTTACCTTTTGCTTCCTGGTCCCTGTA
This sequence comes from Sminthopsis crassicaudata, assembly GCF_048593235.1. NCBI lineage: Eukaryota > Metazoa > Chordata > Mammalia > Dasyuromorphia > Dasyuridae > Sminthopsis > Sminthopsis crassicaudata. Next base: position 488,703,011 of record NC_133617.1, on the reverse strand, counting down.
TCAACGGTCAGTCCTATGTTCCCTTCTGATAAATATTAGCATTTTTACCGTCTGCTCTTAGCTCCAGCTCAGTCGATCCATATCCTTCTCCATGTTTGGACCCAGAACAGAGATAGACTACTGCTGACACATCTCCAGGAAAATCAGCACAGATGGATCAGATAGCCAGTTTTCTGAAAAATGTTGCAATGCCCTACTTAGAAATGAGAAGAATTGAATCTGGAACTGTTTTCAAGTGTTTGAGTTTCTCCCTAAGCTCCGCTTCCTGCCTCTAAAGTCCTCATGATCTTGCCTCCCAACCTCTCTTTTCTTTGAATGTAAGAGTGAGTACCGATTCTCAGCCCCTTGACTTCCACCATTCCCCTCTTTTCTGATACTGTGGGCAGTGAAGGGTTAAATCCCATAGAGCTGGCGCTCTGACTCCAGGCTAGAGGGGCCCGGGAAGCTGGGGTCACTTCCTGCTCCGTCCCAGTCACCCTGAACTGGTCCCGGGTCCTCAGACTGGGATCGCCCCCTGAGAAGGACCCCAGAGTCCTCAGCATCTAGCCAAAACCCCAAGGCAGGATATATAAGGGGTTAAGTCCCCTGGGGCTGTATCCTGCCTTTCAGCTTTTCCCAGCCCCCAGAGCCGTGAGTCGGGGACACCTGGGTTCTTGGGAAGTGGGGGCGGTGGAGAGGGGCCTGAGTGGCCTGAGGGGTAAAGACAAAGAACCTAGGAGGACTGGAAAGCCGGACACCTGGGTTCTGAAAGCTGTTTCCTCTCCTCATCCTGTTCCCCAGGGTGGGGGGCGGGGGCTGTTAGGGTGGAGGGAAAGAGGGAGAGTGCTAGAGGATTCTGGGTAGGAAGAGGGGGTCTAGGCTGATGGGGAGGACTAGAGGCTTGAGCATTCTGGGAAAATGGAATTAAACCTAAAGAGGGGGTACAGGGCAGGATCTCTTTAGTGCTTCAATTCTGAAAGGAGACCTGGGTTCTGAGGAGGGAGCAAGGACTACTGGTGGCGTCAGGAGCTGTGTGTGGTTGTAGATTGGAAGATTTATTAGAAAATAATTGGGTTGGGGGGCGGGCGGGCAGGGTATAGAACTCCTGAGTTCTGGTGCAAGAGTCATGTGCATTGGAATGAGTCAGGGCCTGGAGGTTAGGGTGGCTGAATTTTCCTCTCTCTGTCCCTTTTTTCAGGGTGACCCTGAGGATGATTCTTTCTCCTCTTGATGTTTATTTCCTCACCTCCTTCATTTTGGGACTTCCTTAGATCTTTTAAGGGAGAAATAAAAAACTTTTGAGTGCTTTGGTCATCCTCCTCCTCCTTTTTTTGTTCTTTGGGGCTTTTTAAAAATCATTTTCTTCCTTAGGTGGGCCTGGTGATTGCCCTGAGTCACCCTGACTCATTACTTAAGCCCAATGCTGCTTTTTACTAATTCTTTCTTTTCCTCACTAGATCACTAAGTTTGATAATTCCAGTTCACATATATGTCTATACATACATACTTATAGATCTCCTCCTGGACTTATAGTCCATCCTTTGTATACATATGGAAGGAACTCTTCCCACTTCTCCCCAGACCTTGTACGCATCAAGGCAATTAGAAAATCTTCTCTCCCCAGGTCTGTAGAATGAAAGTATTGAGGAGAGGATAGTAAGGAGTTATCTTGTCTCTTCTCCTGTCTTCAGATGGGATTATCCTTTCCCAAGCATCCATTAGTTGGAAGCTTTTCTTAATATAAGAAAAAAAAATCTTGAGGGATAAAAAATTGCTTCTGAAACCTAACCTTCTACTGTCCTTTGTAATATTTCCCTTGCAGTCTGCCCTTTGTGGAGAAGAGAAAAAAAAGATAGAATATAGTCAATATAGTCCTCTTCTTTTCCTCTTTAATCTCTCAACTCTTTTTTTCATCACCATTTCTCTTTTATGGACTTCCTAAGATTTCCTCTTTCCATGCAAGCACAAGAACATGTATATAACATATCCTATACCCAGGGGTATGCTGGTAAAAGTTTAACAACTGGCTGGGAGGGCATTTATGCATGACATACTTTTAAATTTAATCTGCACTATTAACATTTTCTCCATCACTTAAGTAAGTCTAGACAACAAAACAATTAGTCCTGATTGGAAGCATATGCTAATTTCTGAGGTACCAGTGGTTACAGTCAAAATGTAATAATCAGTATAGCTAATAGGAACTGGCTGCAACATGCCACTGACTTTGCCTATCATTTTCTTCCCCAAAATTACCTTTACCATTTTTATAGCTTGTTTTTCCATTCTTATATGTAGCCAGCAGCATTTATTTTTTAGTTACAGTTGGCTATCTCTGTCTTTGGAGCCATACTCCCTTTGATCCTTTTTTGCAATCTTCATATAAAATCTTTCTAGCTGGTAGTGTCTTGCTCCCTAAGTATCATTTGTAGAGCCAGCATCACACTTTTTTGGTCTCAGAAAAAAAAAATCTTGAGAAGGAATATGAAGCTGTGAAAAGACAGGTGGAAGTTACCTAATTTTTATCTTGGTTCTGATTCTTCATATAATTTAATCCTATTTTGGAGCAGAAAGTAATTGAAATTTTACCCAGATGTGAAGCATTTCTTTAGGTTATGCTATCCTTTCCTTCCAAGAAGGTCTGTTCTTTCTCCAGTTCAAATATATACTTTATTCAGTCTATAGGAAGTGGTCCAGTAGCTATCATGGGAAGTCTTTCTTAAGGCAATTTTTTTTTGGCCTTCCTTTGGCTGTGCTTAATAACCTCATACCTTAAGTGGTATAATCATACCTTCCTACTGCAACTTTTCCTGCTCTGCTTGAGATCAGCAAGTCAAACCTGAGTCTCTTTCTGAGGTTCTCCTAATACTTGAATAACGGGGAAGGGGAAAAATACTCCTATACCGTTGGAAAATTTGTTCTCCCTAAGGCAAATGATCTTTTTTTTTTTTTTAACTCTTTAAATGTCAAAGACAACAACAGCTCTTTCCAAGTTTCATAAAGGAAACATTTATTGGCCTTAATTAGAAGCTCTATTAAGGAAGAAAAATTAGAGCTTTAATGAGCTTCCCTGATTGGTGAAATAACAGGTTTACTGTGCCTGATTTTCCAGCCCCTAGGCATCTATAGTGTAGGGTGAGAACCTCATTTTTCCCTTCCCCCATCCCACTGTGGGAGGTCCAGTGCCTTCTGAGCCCACAATGGAGTTCAAAGTATTTATGCCTAATTAGTTTTTAATTGGGCTTCTTAATTTACCTTACTAGTTTCCTGAAAAACCAAAACCTACTGCAAGAAACTGGCCCAGAGCAAAAAGGGGCAACTGAGAAGCAAAACACAGAGATATAGGGTATTAAGGCCTAAGAAAGGGAATACTGAATCTCAGAGAAAATGAATATGACCAGAGATTCTAACTTTCACACCACAGTTAAATCCTTCGATTTGTCTTCATTATGCAAAATCAGTTCCCAGCCCTGTCACATTCTCATCTCTTTCCTTCCCTAGGGTCCCCTGAACCCCACACCGGCCCTGATCTCTAGGATGGAGCAAGGGGCAGAGTTATGGGGCCCAGATCTCCAGGGCCCCGAGGAGAGCCTGAGAGATGGTCATAAAGGTGAGGGGAACAAGAAGAGAATTGTGGTCCTAAGACAAGAGACAGAATGGGGAATAGATTGTCAGGGTTCTGGGAGGGCAACAGGTTTAGGGGAAAATCAAAGGGATATATTGGGTCTGGACCCCTGGATTCTGAGAGGGACTGGAGTTTGGATTTTCCCTTTTTCTCATAGGTACTAGAAGTGAAAATGAGGAGGAGAATCTTCAGCCAGAGGGATCAGGGGATGAGATGCCTTTGGGAGACCCACCCCATAGTCCAGAACTCAAGGATCCTCCAGAGATGCCCCTGGAGGAGATTCCTTTGGATAATCCAGCCTCCGAATCAGTTCCCACCCCCTCTGATTGGACCAAGGCCTGTGAGACAGGCTGGCAGTGGGGGGCCCTGACTACTTGGAACAGCCCCCCAATAGTGACAGCCAGTGAACCCAGCCTTCGTGAATTGGTCCAAGGCCGGCCCTCAGGGGGTGACAAACCCTATATCTGCAATGAGTGTGGTAAGAGCTTCAGCCAGTGGTCCAAGTTGCTCCGGCATCAGCGCATCCACACGGGTGAACGTCCCAACACCTGCTCAGAGTGTGGCAAGAGCTTCACGCAGAGCTCCCATCTGGTGCAGCACCAGCGCACCCATACAGGTGAGAAGCCTTACAAATGCCCTGACTGTGGTAAGTGCTTCAGCTGGAGCTCCAACCTGGTGCAGCACCAGCGGACACATACGGGCGAAAAGCCCTACAAGTGCACTGAGTGTGAGAAGGCCTTCACCCAGAGCACCAACCTCATCAAGCACCAACGGTCTCATACGGGCGAGAAGCCCTACAAGTGTGGTGAGTGCCGACGTGCCTTCTACCGAAGCTCAGACCTCATCCAACACCAGGCCACTCACACAGGCGAGAAGCCCTACAAGTGCACTGAATGTGGCAAGCGCTTTGGCCAGAACCACAACCTCCTCAAGCACCAGAAGATACATGCAGGTGAGAAGCCCTATCGGTGCACCGAATGTGGCAAGAGCTTTATCCAGAGCTCAGAGCTGACGCAACACCAGCGCACGCACACTGGGGAGAAGCCCTACGAGTGCCTAGAATGTGGTAAGAGCTTTGGGCACAGTTCCACCCTCATTAAGCACCAGCGTACTCACCTCCGGGAGGACCCCTTTAAGTGTCCAGTGTGTGGAAAGACCTTTACTCTTAGTGCTACACTATTGCGGCATCAGCGCACCCATACAGGTGAGCGACCCTACAAATGCCCTGAGTGCGGCAAGAGCTTTAGTGTCAGCTCTAACCTCATTAACCACCAGCGCATCCACCGAGGGGAGCGGCCATACATCTGTGCTGACTGTGGCAAAAGCTTCATTATGAGCTCCACCCTCATCCGACATCAGCGTATCCACACAGGTGAGAAGCCCTACAAGTGCCCTGACTGTGGCAAGAGCTTCATTCGAAGTTCCCACCTAATTCAGCACCGGCGAACCCATACTGGGGAGAAACCCTACAAATGTCCTGAGTGTGGAAAGAGCTTCAGCCAGAGCTCCAACCTCATCACCCATGTCCGCACCCACATGGATGAGAACCTCTTCTTGTGCCCTGAGTGTGGAAAGGCATTTGTGGATGCTGCTGAGCTGCTGCAACATCGGCTAATACATGGAGGTGGAAAGCCTCCTTCTGGAGACAGGGCAGAGCCAACCAGCCCAGCAGGAGAGAAACCCTATAAATTCTCAGGGGGGCTTGGGGAATCAGCTCTGCTTCCACCCCCTGGAGCCAAACCACACAAGTGTTTGGTGTGTGGTAAGGGCTTTAATGATGAGGCTATTTTTATGCAGCATCAGAGGATACACATTGGAGAAAACCCATATAAAACCACTGATGGCACTGAACGTCCATCTCCCCACCCTTCTCAGCTCCGCCCTCAGAGGACCCTTCTTGGAAGGAAATCCTATTCAGGTGCTGAGAAGGGTGACAGCGTAGACCATATTGGACCAACCCCTAAAAACCTTGAGGGTCGTGAAAGTTTCAGTCAGAGTTCGGAAGCACTGTCCCCCAAATCCTATATTTGTTCTCACTGTGGGGAAAGCTTTTTGGACCGTTCGGTGCTCCATCAGCATCAGCTCACCCATGGAAATGAAAAACCCTATATATTTCCTGAATATAGAACTGGTGTTGGGGAAGGGGCAGGACCCAGCCCCATCTTGAGTGGGAAACCCTTCAAATGCCCTGAGTGCCAAAAAAGCTTCAGTCTCAGCTCTGAGCTCCTGCAGCATCAGAAGGTCCATGCAGGAGAAAGGCCCTATAAAAGCTCTTCTGTTCTCCTAGAGCATCTCAAGAGCCCTTTGGGGGCCCGACCCTACAGCTGCTCTGTCTGTGGCATATCTTTCCTGGACCGCCTGGCCCTCATCCGGCACCAAGGGAGCCACACCCAAGAAAAGCCCCCCACAACTGGGGAGACCCTTCCAGAACCAGCCACACTGCCAGTGAGCCAGGACGGGGAAGCAGCCCCCATGACAGAAAGCAGCAGTCAGTGTGAAGTCTCCAAAACCCAACCAGGAGAGAAACCCTATATATGTCCTGAGTGTGGAGAAGGCTTCACAGAAACAACAACCCTTCTCCTTCACCGGGGCAGCCATCCTGGTGTCACCCTATGAGACTGGAGTAGGAGGCATGGGGATGCTCTCTGTCATGAGAGGGAATACCTTGCTGCCCTATTAAATTATAGGGGGAAGGAGAAGAAACCCAATAAGATTGTAAGGAAAGGAAGGACACTTGAGAGAAAATCATTTCTACGCATCAGTGATGGGAAAATCCTGCAGAGTTGGGGGCGGGGGAGGAACCCTTTATAAGGTTGTTGAGAAAAAAAAACTGTTGGGGGTAGAAACCCCTATAAATATGTAGGAAGAAAACCCTATAAGTCTGTAGCAGAAAAACCCTATAAATTTTAGTTGGAAAAAGCCCTGTACAATTGTAGGAAGAAAGCTCTATATGTCTTTAGACATCCCTATGAAACTGAAACTTCTTGTGAAACTATAGGGTTTAGAAAGGGAGGGAAATACTATAAAGCTCTTAAGTTAGGAAGCCCCTAAAAAAGTTGCAGGGAAACATCTTCTCTACAATTGTAGAATCGCCTTCCTTTCTTTCCTGAAAAGTTACTAGAGGAATCATCTCTTAGAATGTATCCTGTATGATTCCTTTGGGAGAAATCCCAGTTAGTTGTTGGGGGAGGGGGCAGGATCAGAGGTCTGGGAATTGCACTAAATTATAAAGGAAAGAGATTGGGAATCCTCCCGAAGAAAATGTGCCCTTGTTAATCTGCTGTGGGGAAAGCTTAGATTAACTATTAAGCAGGGAAAATCCCAAAACACATATAGGGGAAAATCTTTGAAATGGTAAGAGAAAAGTACTATACATTGTGGTGGGAGAATCCTATAAAAATGGGAGAAAAGTCCTATTTTGTGGGAGGTTGGAGGAAAAGAAATGGGATATGAGAATCCTATAAAATTAAAAGGGAAACAAGTCCTTTGTAGAAAAAAATACCCCAAATTTTGAAGGTAAAATACTTGAGTAGGATGGATGGGAAACCTCTTTCCAACTATGAAGCTTTTGGGGGGAAGAGTTAAAAAATTCCAGTATGAAAATATTGGAAGGTCCCTACAAATCTCAGGAGACTATGTAGAAATAAGTTTTTTTTTTGTTTTTTTCAATAAGATTTTCTTGGTAAAACAAACCACAGCAGGATATATTTTAGAGGAAACTGTGTTTCCATTGTTACCAAAATCTTATATAAGATTAGTGGTAGCAAAACTCCCCTGAGAGAGGTTTTCCCAAATCTGAAGTCTCTCCAGGGAAGGATTTCAATTTTCCTCTGTCCCATCCTACCCCTTCTCAGGTTTTGAACTTCTAGGAAGTTCTTCCTGATGTCTAACCTCCATTTCAATTGCTGCAGCAATAACCCATTTCCTCTTGTTCTGTCCTTTTATGGAGAGAGAGAATAGCTGCTAATCATCCTCCAAAGAATAAAGCCCTTTAGAGACTTGAAGCCTGTGACTAAATTCTCCCATAGTCTTCAAACTATAGCCACCTCTTGGTTACTTGGGGGGAAGAGGTCAGACTTTATTTGAATGAAATTTAGATTATCCCACAATCTTAATTTTCCATCTAGTCTTTTATAAGAGCTATTACGACAAAATAAACTGATGGGCATTTCATTATTATTTTCCTCTCCTGTCTTTCCCAAATGTCTCCTAAGCAAAGACTTTTCACCCTATAGTAATCAAGAGTTGGCTGTAATCCCTTCCCCCCTTTTTTGTCCTTTATGCCTTTAATCTCCCAGTGTATTCCTTTACATCCAGGCTCCCAGGTGCCTTCTGTGGTATGGGACTTTGCAGTGAGGTGACTTCTACATGCCCTGCTTTTCTTTAGGTAGCTGAGTACTGTGTAACCAAAAACCTTAGAAGGGGAAAATCCAAAGAAATAAAACTTTGCTTTCTTGGAGGGACCCCTATTATCCCCTTCCAAATTTCTAAAAGAATACAAATCATATAAGCCTACAGTAAATGACCTGTAATGGAGAGATGGGTGGAGGTTATGTGACTCTTAAGGGAGCTAACTAAACAGTTCAAAAAAGACTGCCCCTAAAATAGATAGGGGATGATTCCCCCTTTAAGTAAACATTGAGGAGAAAGGATTTTGTTAAATGGCACAAAAGAATTCTATCCCTAAAGTTTTAGCCATAAAACTAAAGATCTCTGCTGTATAGAATTTTAGAAAAAGTCCTAGGAATTACTCAGAAGCTACAAAGCTGTTAAAACTCCTATTAAGCTCTGGTTGGGGTGGGGGAGGCTCTTTTTGGGGACATAGACAAAAATTCTCTTTCCAAAACACTCCTACATGAAGTTATAAAACCCTGGGAGTCTGGACTTGACCGTAGAGGGAGCATTAAATTATATGGAAAAGAACCCCCTTTTATCTTTAAAATCATAATGATCAGCCCAGACAGCCTGGAGTGGGAGAGCCCTATAATGTTGAAATGGGGGGTGCCCTGTAGAATAATTGTAAGGATAAGCTAATACAGGTTTATGTACCTCCCGACGCAAAAACAAAACAAAACAAAAATAAGTATACCTTTTTAAGTAAGGTAAGAGAAAGACTTCCCCTTTGCACTTGCATGGGGTGATAAATTGCATAAAACTGAAGGGAAGAAGACAAGTGCTCAAGTCTAGAAGGAAAAATAAATCCTTTAAACCAGTAGAAGAAAAAAATGCCCTATAAATTGTAGAGATAAAACCTTTGTAAAGCTAGGTAAAGTTATCCCCACCCCTTTAGTAATCAGGAATGGCAAGCCCTAAGGAGCTATATAAGGGGAAACCCTAAATAGTCCAGGGAAAGTCCTGTAGGGGAGAGCAGTAGCTGAGGGTAGTTCTCAGAAACCAGTCCTATGAGGGCTGTACAGTAGGCTGTGTAGAGGAGATAGGGTGTAGACTATTAGGATGATCGCATGTTATAGGGTTGGGGGGGAGGGATTGGGGTCTTCTCTCTAATACAGAGTTTAGGGTGGGAGCCTGATCTGGTTGGGATTTGGAGTTTTCAAGGCAGAAAGGGGAAAGAGGTCAGAGAACCTTTTGGATCCAATCCTTTCAATTCCTTTTCTCTTCCCTAAACTTTACTCAGTTCTATCCATGGACCTCCAATCCCAAGGCTGGTGACTTTCACTGTTCTGTTCAGCTTTGTATGCTCCCTGCTGCCCCATGCATCTCTGTGACTTGGGTGGGCAGTCACACCATGTCAGCGTCATTTCTGTTGGCTTTGCCCCAGCCTTGAATTGGGAACACCAACTTTTCTGTTTTCCATCCCAGAGCTAGCTACATTTAAAAGGTGGGTCAAATAAGTGAGCTTCAGGAGAGAACACCCTTTACCTGATGCATTTTGCTAGCTCCTTGTCCTCCCTCATTCTAGAACTGCATTAACTGACCCCCAGTAAAGCAATGTCACCAGCAGAGGCCAGGGTGAGGAGGAAGCCAAGACAATTCAGCAAGCTGGAGACATGAGTGTAAAGAGATGCTGGAAACTAGCTTGGAAGAAGTGGGATTAGAGGGTCTTGAGGAGGTCAACTAAAATTTCAGAGCTATGACTTGTGAAATTAGGTGGAAATTTGCTAGCACTGGGGATGCTGAATGATGGAGAGACCTGAAACCATCAGAGCAGTGAGGTGCAAAGTCCTTTCAGCCATTGTGTGAGGTGTGGTGAATAGACACCAGACCCCATGGCCCAGATCAGCTTTCCCTCACTGCCCTAGAGTTCCTCCTTTTCCAGACCAGTGGGCTGGGAGGGGGTCCCCTCCTTTGAGTGTTGTGTGTCAGAAACAGTGTTGTGTCGCTGGTGGTTGTGTGGAGTAGCTGAAGAGAATAAAGGGAATGCGATTTCCCGAGTTCCTGCCGCCTCTGTCTCCTCCTTCACCCTGGAACAAAATGTACCAGCATTCCACTCTCAGGACTGGCCGCATCATGCTCTCTGCTGCTAGGGCTTACAAGGGAACTTCAACTTGATAAGTTATTGGCACAAGATGGCTCAAGAATTTGTCCCCAAGCTAAAATGCAACTTCCAAAGATCTGGAAGGGTAAGAAAAAGGCAGAAACTGGTGCTCTTAAAGCAAAACCCCAGAGCAGGGTTTGAATTCTAAGGAAGTGCGATCAATCACAAGGAGCAATAGAAAAGGAAGTACCCTGGAGACAGTTGGAAGCATCAGTCCCAAAACATAATTTGGCCTAATGTGATTATTCAGAAACTTTATCTAGGACTGAGGTGTTTTAGGTTAACAATCCTAGGCCCTAACTCGTTTTTATGATGGAGAAACAAACCAAAAGGGAAAAGATTTTTGTCTCGCAGCAGCTGGGAATTCATGTCTTGTGATCTTAGAATCCAGGAGCCAAATTCCCCATTTTTTTGTTTCACAAATTGTTTCACTTCTTATAACTGATACCTAGAGTCTCATACCTCTGATTGTAGAGGGAGGGGCTTTGGAAGAAATCAGGGAGAATTGCCTTTTCCCCTCCGAGAAAAGGAGCTGGGACTTCAAGCCCGAGACTAAGTTGACAATCCTTTTTTCCTAATAGTTGAAGTTCCACTGTCCCCAGGTTTCATGGAATCCTTGTTAAATCAATACATCTATCTCACCCAACCTATTGTCCTGGAACTCGGGTTTAGTCTTCCTAAATCCTGGTCATCTTCCCCCAAGCTATGATTTTTGTTTTTTTACTTTGCATTGCTTCTCTGGTCATTCTCAAGAAATAATCCTTCCCATACCTAATACAAAGACAATTATGTGGGAGAATATTCCCCCTTCCCAGGTCCTAAGGAAAAGGGAAGTGTCTCAGAGAGTACACACAGGTGGTGGGTTCAACCTAATAACCCAGCTCTGTATTGGGGGTGGAAATGAATCTTTTCTACTTTACCCTTTCCAGTTTCTGGAGGGGCCTGGATCTGAGAAAGAATCCTGGGAATGGGATAATCACAATAGAGCCCAGGAAAACATATCAGGAGCATCCCAACAAGATGCTGTGGAGAAGAATGCAACCATTTCTACTCTACCCTGCTACAAGTAAAACTAATCTTTGAACTTGAAATAGTCAAATGTTAAGTGCTTACTCTGTGCCAGGCAATTGCTAAGCATGGGGGATCCAAAGGCCCTCAGCTTGCCATACAATAGATACTATACCAAGCAAACAAGCACAGATAACAGGATAATTAGGAAATGGTGAAAGCACTAAAGGAGTTGGGAAAGGATTCCTATAGAAAATGGGATTTTAGTTGGGGCTTCAGGGAAGCCAGGAAGTGGAAATGAGAGCATTTCAGGGATGGCAGCCAGAGAAAACACCCAGAATCGAGAGATAGAGTATCTTTTCTTGGAAAAGCCAGGAAGTGATACTGGATGGAAAAGTATATGGTGAGGAATAAAGAAAAATGTAAAGACATGAGGGGGGTAGGTTATGAAGGGCTTTCATTACCAAGTGGAACATTTTGTATTTTATCTTGGAGTAATAGACAGCTACTGGAGTTTGTTGAGTAGGAGCATGAGTCTTCAGGGTACCCTCTAACTCCATCCCACTTCTGGACTGACCCCCGAACTTCACAAATGTCCCCAGTAAGACAACAAAAAGCTTCAGCTAGGGCTTTCCTCCCAAGTGTTGCAAACCATGTCCCACCTGTCGCAAGTTCATGAGCATTAATCACTTGACCCAGCACCATAGGAGCTAATATTGGTAAGCCCCAGGCCTTGTCCTGTGTAAGAAAAGGTTCTTCCATCAGCTCTAAGCACATCCTTCTCTTTCTTGCCTTAACTGGCTAGATCTTCAGCTAATTTCCCAGTACAAAGCTGATGTCACTATTACCCGAGAATAAAAAAGCTTTGGTCCTGGAGGCTTCCTTTCTCCAGATTACCCTGTCCCTCCTTCAACCTTTGTTCCCTTCACCCTCTCTTGGCCTGTCTAGTTTATTTTCTTCCATTCCAACTAAAACCCACCACTCTTAGGAAGTCAGTATGTGTGGGTTTGCAGTGAGAGAGCAGGGTCAATAGGTAGGAATTACCCGGACACTAGACTGGTTTCTCAAAAGAAAAGACTATTGCCATACAAAGCAGGACAGGCTTAAGCATCAGGGGACTGGTTGGTTTAAGGGGGTACTCTAGGATGGGTATTTTATAGGGAAAGGTGGTGGAGGAGATGTTTACTACTTAATCATTGACCAAATTTTGAGGGAAAAAAAGATGTAGCAGAACCCAAACTTCCTGGCATCCTGCTTAACCACCAGAATTCATTGCTCCTGGGAATGTGGTTAACCACATGCTGTTTACCATAGCCCAAGACCCTTGCCCCTGTCCTAGTGGGCAACAGCAACTTGCTTTTCTTCTCCAGCCCCAATATAGGCTCTGCTGAGGCCCATTCCATTTTCTGTTTTTTGTTTTGGGAAAGGTAATGAGAATCAAGAAATAGGCATGTAGCCACCATCATCTGCTTCAGGCTAGGAGTCCCATCTTTAGGATTCGATAGAAAACAAAGTGAATGAGACTCCTGGTGAGATGGGGGAGTGGAGAATACAAGGGATCCTAACAAGGGGGTATCTTAAGTCCTGGAAAGATGATTCTGAATTTAATAAGCTCAGCATGGAGATCCCTTAAGGCCTGCACAAATCATTAGATCATGAGGGTTGTCCTTGTCAATGCAGTTATTTAAGTATTTAAATAATACTTAATAATATTTGAGTATTGAAAAAAGGGGACCGATGAGATCTAGGGTAATCACGCACTTATAAGGTATGAAAGAGGAACTATCCTTACAGAGTTAGGACTGCCAGAGCAGAGTCAACAGGAGGTAAGGTTAGGGTGTCATTCATTGACCACTAGAAATAAAGAAGCTTCCACTATAGCTGGGGGAATAAACAGTAGGCCGGTAAGATCTATAAGCCAGCCAGAATCAGAAGGATGAAACCACAGCAAGCCGGTTGCTAAGGGACACCATGTCTGGTGTCCTCTACAATGCAACATAGAAACCTCAGAAGGGAGTGATGAAGTGCATAATTTGGGGGCCGTGTTTAACAGGGGACCTATTGGAGGTGAGGCCACCTCACTCTTTCCAAATAGCCCCATGAACACGGGAGGACAGGGAAAAGAAAGCTTATTGAAGCATCTATCCTTCCCCAGTGTAAGGGCTCTTGTTAAAGCTATAAGGTCAACTTTATGGGCTGGAACAGAGGGGCTGAAGCACCCAACTCAATTGTTTCAGGAAGGGAAAAGACCAAGTACCAAGAATAGTGAGTTCCACTTGGCCTAAAGCTAGAGGCCTCAATAAACCAGACAAATAAATCAGGGTAGTAGAGAGAGGAATGACTGAAACCAGGTCTTGGGAGGTAAGCGTAATCATGGTCTTCACAAAAACGAGCAAGGAGCGAATCTTGTGAGAGTGGAAGTGATGTAGCAGGACTCAGACGAGAGCAGATCTTTAGGGTAAGGTCAGGGGAATGAGGGAGATGCTGAGATCCCTTTCCTGCTAGAATGCCTTGGGCACGATAGGGGGTAAAGACAGTGAGGGGCTTTCTAAGGGCTTTAGAAAGGTTAGTAGTCATAGATGGCTGTAGCTGCCACTGCCCTAAAGCAAAAAGGCCAGCTGAAGGCCATTGGATCCAGGGAATAGGAAAAGTGGGAGGGTCAGGGCCTGCATAAAGACCCTGGGCATAACCATGCTCTTCATCTACATAAAAATGGAAAGACTTGGTGAGATCTGGAGGGCTAAATCTGGTGTTAAAGAGAGATGATTCTTGCTCATGGGAAGATATTTCCTGAGAGAACCCCCTTCTTCCCTCCCCCCCTTCAAGGGGAGCTTTCTGGTCCACAGGTGGCTTCATAGAGGGGTGGGTGGGGGTAATGGAGCTAAAAAACCCTGGCTGTGGAATGGAGAGAATAGCCACTGTTTAAGAACGGCTTAAGGAGACATTGTTTCTGGTGAGATGGAATCTAAGACAAATTAGGATGGGGTTGCCTGGAGGACCCTTCCCAGTATACCATCTTCCCAAATCTTTGGGTTTACAAGTTTTTGGAAAGGGAAGGGGGAAGAGGTGCCAAAGTGTGCCAGCGGGGAGAGTAACATAAAAATAGATCCAAGTTTGGACATAAGGTTTCAGCCGGGCCTGGACATTCAGGGAAAACCAAAAGCTGATGGACAAAAGAGTGGTTCTCATAAGCATAGGCCAAAGATCCCGTTCATCTTCTAGTTTGCCATCTAAGTACATAAGGAGAAGGATGTCTTATCGGGGAAGGAGATGAGAATAAAGTGGCTTCTGTAGGTATTAAGAAGGGGGTAGACTTAGACTCCACATCCCAAATCACCCTCAATTTAGCTAGAGAGATTGAAGGAGAGAGCCACCTTCCCCAAGGGTCCTGTCAGTCCAAGTCCTGAGGGTCTCAGGTGGCAGGAATCTGAGTAGCAGCTCCATACCTTCTGCTTCTCTCTCCTGGTTACAGAGGGGAAGGAGGCCCAGGAGGCTGCCAGGAACATGAGGACTTGAGAGCAGTCTCAGGACCAACATCCTGCCTTCTTCTACTTAAAGCAAAGGTTAGTTAGTGCGATGGGAGCCATAGTTCTGCTCATTAGCCACCACTAAAGCAGTGGCCAAAGACTGAACCTTGTCTAATCCTCTGCTAATCCATTCTCCTCTGCTCTTGTTATTATAGACTCTAAAAGCCAAATCAAGCAATCCTTGCAAGAAGGGCTGGGGACCCTTTTCAAGTTTTTGAAGCTTCTGGCAAATATCCAGAGCTGAATTTGAAATAAATTGCATGGCCAAGACTGTTGCCTGGGATTCAGGGTAACTGGGGGAGAGCTTAACCATAGTATCCCAAAGTCTGTCCCTAAAAGGTGGTGAGGTTTTTCTCTGAGCCCTACCAGGATGCTGGTTAATCTTAAGATCTAACTAACAAGTTCCCTAATCCATCTATTTTGCAATCTGTATATATTTTGTTATGCTACAGTCTCCTTGAATTGTTCTACCTCAGTTTCCCTGCATTAGTTTTCCTGAATTATAATATCTCAATTTCCCTGAGTTAGTATGAACCCCCTTTTTCTGTTCATTAGGGCTGTACTATCCACTCTAACATTCTAAAAGACAAGACTCCAGATGTCCTATCTCAGATACCTAATTGGCATCTTCTGTCTCTATTTCTCCAGACTTCCAGTCTCTAGCTGGACATCTCCTTAACTCCCAATAAGTAAGAATTTATAGTTCTCACCCCCATTCTGTCAGAACCGAATTTATGTGGTCCATCCCTGATAATTCCCACTCTGCTTTCTGCTTTTGTTCCTCTTTTCACTGAAGCCTATTTAAAAACAAAACAAAAACAAAACAAAACAAAAAAACCTTGGAGTCTCACATTCAATACGGGATACTTTGAAACAAGAGTCTAATCCAGTCAATCAATTAAACTCTCCAATAAATAAAATATTAAAAGCTCTTTAATCTCTATCTTGCCACAGTTTCTCCAGCATTACAATTTCAATGTCATGGTGTTCACTATTTTCAGCCAATCTAACTGCCAAGGATTTAAAAAGTGGCAGTAGTCTACCCCAATTATCACACTTAAGAATACATCATAATTTAATTAATTAAAAAACGGATTTTATAATTTCAAAAAGAGCCTGATGCTTCTTAGTTTTCTCCTAGCTTTCTGGAACTTCTTCAGACCTTCTAAACAAGCTTAAACTTTCATTTCATTTTTTCTGTCTATCTCTCTTGTGATTTGAAACCCTAAACTTTTATTATTTCCCATATTCTTTCCTCAGAGTCTTTCCTATTTCTTTTTTCTTGATTCAGACTCTACAACTTTCCTTTGCTTGCTACATATATTCCTTCCGCTGAATATTCAATGTTGGTATATATCACTGGTCTCCTGCTCCTCCCCCCTTTCTGAGGGGGTTTCTGGGACCAGGTTAGTGTGGTCAGTAGGCTGGGAGATAAGGAGAGTAGAGCAGAATTGTTGCAAGTTTGGGGTTGCAGGGCCAGAGATTTCAAAGAGAGAGTGGGGGCAGAGGAGGAGCCTTTGGGAAAGAAGAAGGAAGAGAGGAAGACAAGAGTCTTGAGCCCATCATGGGAGCCTGGAGCAGAAGTGGGGAAAGAAGAGGGTGGATCTAACAGTGGCTAAGAGCATAGACTCGTGTTCAGCCCATCTTTCTTGCTTTTCTAAATTGTAATAACATCTGTTATTACAAAAGAAAGCCATCCTCTTCCTCCCCAGATCCTGCCTTGAGAATTTACTGTACAGAGCACAGGGCAGGCAGTTCAAGCCCTCAACCTACACTGCCCAGGACAAGAGGATCAAAATCAGAGGATAGCCTGGGGGAGTCTGAGGGGTGGAGGCTCTCTGTCCCATCTCTGACTTCATCATTGGCATCCCAAGGGTCCAGTAAGAGAAAAGAAAAGAAAAATGCAATCCATTTAAGGCAGACTGCACAGGGGGGCACACAGACAGCTCAAGCCCCTCAACCCACTGCCCAGTTACTCCTAGGGCAGAGGCTCCCACAGGAGGACTGAACATCAAAGGAGACAAGGAGGAGGGACAGGGACTTAGCAATCCTGGAGAGAGGCTGAATTCAGAGCAATTCCTAGAGAAAACAGTCCGGGAAGGGGAAGGAAGTCCAAGGGACCAGCCCTTAAGCTCTGCCCTTTTCCAGGTTTCAGCACCAAAAGAAATGCAATGGGAGAGCAGGTTCAATAAGTAAGAATTACCTAGACACTAGACTGGTCTCTCAAAGGAAAAGGCTTCATTGTCATATAAAGCAGCATCAGGCTGGTCTAAGAAGGTATTCCAGGATGGATTTTTTATAGGGAAAGGTAGGGGTTGGGGGGGAAAGATGGTTAGACCCTCTTAATTACTGACCAGATTTTGAGCAAAACAAGCAATATGGACATATAACAGCATTCGTGCTTCCTAGCATTCTGTTTATCAGATCTAAGCTCCTTGCACCTGGTTGTGTGGTTAACTGTGTCCTATTTACCACAACCCATGTCCCCTATACCTGTCCTGGTGGGCAACAGTAACTTATTTTTCTTCCCCTACCCCCAACTATAAATGGAGGCTCTGTTGGGGCCCATTTCACTATTTTGATTTTAATGGACTGCCCCATGTGTCCTAATAATCTTTCCTTACATAACAAGATAGAGAGACTAAGGATTTTTCTTTTCATGGAGTATTTTCAGAACTTTTCATCCCCCACCAGCTCAAGATTAAGTAGAAATGAATGCTGGTTTTTGTTGTTGTTGTTGTTGTTGTTCTATAGGAGTGACTGGAGTTACAATGTCAATTTGTTTTCCTAGGATGCCTCAACTGGACTTCGTCAGCCTTAGGGCAAAAGTAAAAGCAAGAGGTGACGTTGGATGTAAGGCCAGGACACAAATGAGTAATAAATATAGCCAAAGGGAAAAATTAGAGCTGGGTCTTGGAGCGAAATTGTAGTGGAATTGAAATTGAGACTGAGAAACGTCTCAGGAAGGTGCCTGGTCTCTGAGACAGTTCCCTGGGCTACAGAGATCCTACCTTAGCAGGGAAGAATCAACAACTAATTCATTAATTAAAGTCTTATGTGGCCTTTTTCATCCACTGACTAAGGTTGATTTGTTATAACTGGCTTTATTTCTGCTGCTTGTGTCTCAGCAATTGACAACTCGGATTTTCCAGGAAATAACAGCATTTTCATAGATGGATGATCACAATACAGACCCACATTCTCAGCTCAGCAAGTGAGTTGCTTTTTCCAGAGAATGATAAAGAGGTTCACAGATTCGTTCATTTCTCTTCCTTGTTATGCCAGCCTCAATCCCAGGAAAAGATAGACTATTTGCTAAATTGGATGTGACCTGATCCATTTATTTTTCCAGGCTTCAGACAATAATAGTCATTGCTAAGGTCAGTTTTCCTGTCCCAATTCTGCAAGTATCTGTGCTCTGAAAAGTGCTGTACTTGAGAGAAATGATTTGGATTTGAGTTCTAGCTATTACTAGAAATAAGTCAGTTGTCCTCTCTAGGTTCAAGTTTTTCTCTTATGTTAAAAAAAAAAAAGGGGGATAGACTAGATCTTCCAAAGCTAGCTCTGAAATTGTTCTGAGGTCCTTTTCATATCTGACTTTCTCTGATCCTGTGATATTTCATGGAAAGAACATTCTCCACTGGGAATTTCCTGACTGAAGGAACCAAAATCCTCTCATTTCAAGGGGATGAATGTTACTTTGGTTAGAAGTGTAAGGGACCAAGGGTGAAACGTCTACAAATGTACAGGGCCTTGAATGCCAGGGTGGGGAGTTTGGACTTTATCTCCTAATGGTTGGTTGTAGACTCTTTTATTCTTTCTGTATTTTCTCTCTTGATTCACCCCTAAATCCACATAGATAAGTTTGTAAAGAAAAATTCAGACATTTAGTTGTTAACTCATTATAAGAAGTTTGGTTTTTCCGATTCCAAATCCATTATAAATCAGAACTAGGAGTCAGAGTCTCTTGGGGATATGACTAGGGCTCAGAAGTTCTGGGCATGGTGTAACCTTGGCTGAATTCCCCTCTTTGATATTTTGATATTTTTTCCTCTGAGAAATGGATGAAGTGGTCTCTCAAGTCCCGTTTCAGTCCTAATAGCCAAGGACCTTCTGCATTGTTGGCATCTCTAGTTATTAGAGTCATGTCCCATCATCTGCAGTTTGCCAGGCTGACTTCTTCTGACTTCCTCTGCCATATTGGTCTTGGTCATTTTTTTCTCCAGGGGTTCTCAGAACAGTTTTGCTATTGAGATGGAGGACTTCATGACCCCTGGAAAGTTCAGGACCTAAAATAACAAAGATGATCATCAAGGACAATTTGGGGAACTCAGGAGAAGGTTGGGGTTTTAGCTATGGGTGGGAGTCTTTTCAGACCATGGTGTAAATCTATTGTTTTATATCTAATTCAAGAAATAGCCTATTGGGGTTTATGAGAGGCATAGTCATAGAATCATGGATTTAATACTGGAAGGGAACAATGAGATGATTCAAACCAGTTCCACTTGTTCAGTGATGAAGAGAGCCATCTATACCCAGACAGAACTGTGGGAACTGAGTATGGAGCACAACATAACATTCTCACTCTCTCTGTTGTAATTTGCTTGCACTCAGTTTTTTTTTTCCTTCTTGGTCTGATTTTTCTTGTGCAGTAGGATAACTGTATGTGTGTGTGTATATATATTTGCAAAATTTTATGCAAAACATACCCATGCAGATGCTTTGTAAATAAAAAGCTTTAATAAATAATAAAAATAAAGACTGGAAGGGACTTTAGAAATTATTTAATTATGGTGTGATAAGAGTCAGGAGACTTAGATTAATTTCTTGGCTCTGCCACCCATTTGCTGTTTATTTGCTCTTTAACTTGCAAGTTACTTTTCCTCTTTGTTTCTGTTTCTTCCTCTGGAAAATGACAGGGTTAGACTAAAAGATTTCTAAGTTTCTGAATCAATCATCACACAAGACTTGAGACCTGAATATATAGTCTTGTTATAAAAATCATATCTAATTTTAAAAAATGTTTTGGTACCTTTTATTTTTACACTGCTTTCATTTCCAAATACACACCTTCCTCTCCCCTCCCCACTGGTCATCCCTTGTGAGAAAGTTTAACAGAGAGAAAAAGTGGTTTAGCAAAATTAGCCATACATCAATCAAGTCTGACAAAGCATTCCATATCTCTAGTCTTCCACTTTTGCAAAATAGGAAGATACAAAACATTGTTGAATACATTGTGACATATCACTTTTTAGTAAACATTTTTCCCCTGCCACTTTGATTCAATAATGATTGTGTCATTTCAATCAGGTTCAGTTCTTTGTGACCCCATTTCAGGTTTTCTTGGCAAAGAGAGTGGAGTGCTTTGTTATTTCCTTCTCCAACTCATTTTACAGACTAGGAAACTGAGACAAAGAGGGTTGAATGACTTGCCCAAGACCACATAATTAGTAAGTGTCTGAGACCAGACTTGAACTCAGGAAATTGATTCAAAGCACAATGCTCTGTTGCTCTATCTACTGCACTACCTACCTGCCTTTTTCTCTGGCTAATTTTCAGTTATTGCTAATGTAATACTTGAGACTATGATATTCCATGATAGGTATACACCACATTACAGAATATTTATACTCCAATTTTTTTTTGTAGGAGAGGATATATACCTGTGTTTTCACTGATATAAGGAATCTCTAGTGAGGAACCTCCCTTGAGTTCTGCAGATCATTTTGAAATCTATATATAGCCTTAGAGAAGAGTTGTCTGAGACACAAGGGTTTAGTGATTTGTCTAGAATCGTACAGCATGGAGATGGGACTTGACATATTCCCAACTTTCAAGTTAGCTCTTTATCCAATAAACTATAAAGCTTTCTTTTTTGAGGCAGGGTGGATCTGATCCTATGATCACATTGGTGGAGTGAATATCTAGAGAGAAAATTTTCCTTTCTTTACCCATGAAGAGGCAACATGGTATTATGAATTAATGGCCAACTTTGGAATCAGAATTAAAGTTTTGTCTCTCACATATAGTGTCTGTGTAACCTTGGATCAGTCATTTAATATCATAGTAATATCTCAGGCAACTCTATAAATTACAGATCTATGCCAAAATAATACTGATTTTAAATACTGGGACCACTTAAGATGATGCTTGAGATTATTAAGAGCATTGTGCAGGTGGAGGGGACTGTGACTAGAAAACTGCACATGTCTTTATAGGCATAGTGGATGTATGTGTTAGTTTTGCTGAATTACTTAAGAAAAAATCTTTGTTACAAGGATTGGCTCAGAGTTTCTAGTTTTTTGTCCCTTGTAAATGAATGTCCTATGAAAACAGTGAGTATCCATAAACTGTTTTAAAGCACAGTGAAAATCCCCAAACGTAATCCAAGCCGTACTCTTCTGTTCTGTCTAGGCTCAGCCAAGATGTGCAATCAAGGGGTTAGCCCTATGAGCTCTTCACCCAAGTGCACTCAGTCTTTGCTACACTATTTTCAGGACTTCCTGCAGCTTATTTAATGTTTCATGCTTTCCATTTTATCATCATCCCCTTCCTCAGCCCTGCAGAATCCTCTCTTCAGGCTACTCTCCCGGAGGGAGCTCCTGGAGCTCCTGGAGGTCAACAATCTGACCTTTACAGGAACTGCAGAGAAAGCTTCCTCCACACCTGCTGATTCACCACTACCATCATCAGAGGCTGGTTTCTGTCCACAGCAGAGCCAGCATTAAACTGTCTCCTCCCATCTGCTGACCCATTAAAGTAGCTGTGGAGCAACTGGCCCTTGTCCTCCCTTGAAACCATCAAAAGCTTCAGTCAGTTTCAACCTGGCCACTCATGAGGAAAGACAACACATTAAGGAGGAAACTCAATTAAGTACTTTTGTTTTGTTTGATATCACACTTCTTGCAAACTCACAAGAAGTGCTAAAAGCAATCCTATCGAGCCATGGTGACCAGCTAATGAGCTGTGGGCTGTGGATCTTTGCAATAAGCAGGGGAAGGAATCCCTGCCACCCCAACTGAGACGGACCTCTGAGGGTAAGGGAGAAACAAAGACTGGGGAAGAAGGGAAAAGACAGAATTTTCACTGAAATTCTCTATCCTTAATAAACAATGTTCCCAAAGTTTCTCTTTAGATTGAGTCACTTAAACCTGGCATTTAAAAGTTAGCAAAAACTAAGATAAGGTGTTAGCTGGAAAGTGTGGAGGCTGGGAACAAAGAGCAGGGTGGATAAAGGAGGAAGGAGGGAGGGCCGTTTGTGCTTTTCTGGGCCTGGGAGGCAGGTGTGATGAGGATTCACTCAGCATTTACTGGGCAGGACAGTGAGGGTGGTCAGCAGGATGAGATGGGGCTGATGACATACCTCCTCAGAACCTAGGCCTTCCTTGGACTGATTTTCCTGAGGTGTTTTGCTAAGCAAAGTTGGGATGTACTGAGATAATGAGAAACCTAGTTTTGAGCCTCTATCTTGGCCTTTTTCTGGGGGAATGAATGGGACCCAAGTGTGTGTGAGATTGTTTGAATTATATAAGTATTGGGAGAAAGTGTATTACCCTCCCTGACTTCCCCTGGGTTTTTATTCATGGGGTCTACCTTTCTTCCATCCCTGAACACTTCCTCTCCCATTATCCCCCAATAAATCACAAAAGCCTCAAGCCAAATCTTTAGGCACTGGGTAGCAAAACAACAACTAAGACCCAGCATCCCAGGCCTAATACCTGAGTTAGTTTCTTTCTGGATGGCTTCAGCTTTCTCAACAAGTCCTCAGCAAAGCCAGGATACCTGAATCCTAGGCCCAGGCCTGCCACACTCTCTAACGGTAAGAAACCAAGGCAAATGATTTGTTCTTTTGGAGATTTCCTCATTAATGTAGTGCTCCCTATGTGTAGAGGGTCACAGACTGTGGGGGAACTCTGGGTGAGGTATAAGACCTTCAGCCCAGAGGGAACTGCTGACAAATGTTTGGTTCAATGACAATGTCTGGTTTGGCTCCCCATCCCCCCATAGGGCTCTGGCCGTCCTGAGAAGTCAGTGACAACTTTTGTGGAGACTAAAGCAGAGTGATACTAGGTGGCAATCTACACACAATAGTAAATTGTTTATGTGGTCCCATGTGCGCAGTGTTGTTTTTGTTACATTATAAAAAGGGGAAAGCCCTTAAAATAAACAGATTCCATTTTCCCACCATCCTTTGGAGTGCCGTCTCATCACTTCTCCACTAGGAAGGTATATTTTAATCACCCCAGTGTGGGGGCTCTAGAAAGCAAAGGTACATTTTAATTACCCTGGCACGGGGGCTCTGGAAAGCAGCAGGACACAACACCTATGTGTAATGTTTTTCTCTAAAATATAATGTTCTCCCGGAGCAGATTTCTTGGGGGCTTCTGGGAGCAGCCTTAGTTTCAGTTGTGTGTAATAATCACCTCAAATGCAGCCAGGGATCAAAAGTCCAAATCCTTTACTGTCTCTTTCCAAATCTTATCTCCTTCACTTGGGGCTTGGCTAGTTTTCTGGAGGCTTTCCGGAGCTTGGTTTCCGTGTTCTCCACAGGACAGCCTGCCACCACTTCTCTGTCTTCCTTCGTTCTGCCCGACTTGTGAATCTCCTTGACTGAATCCTGACTCTCTGAGTCTATCAAAATCCTCTTTGGCTCTGAGAGCTTCTTGCTTATATGCTGCTGAGTACATACCAATCATTATATCACTAGGAAACCAATCTTTGTTATAGGATTAAATCAATGCTAAATTAGATTTAGCCATTGTCTCCTCAATTCCACTCAGTACCTTGTTTCAAGTTCTGGCCCATAACATCTCCTTGTACAGTCAGATCAATCATACTGAACCATGCTAAATTAGATAATTATTGTCTCCATCAATTCTACTATCTTAGTACTTTGTAAGAATCATAATACCTATGTATGATATTTCTCATACTGGTATAGTAATTGGGAAGGCACAAATGCAGCATGGTATCTGCCTTCTGAGAGTTTGGTTTTATAGGGGGAAGTTCATATATGTATACATTTAATTGATACAAATGAAAGCATGAACTAAAAGTGCACCAGACTACAAAGTGTTAGGAGGTCAGATGAAGGGTCATTACGTCCAGCTAGAGGGACTGAAAAAGGCTTCATGGACAAGGGAACATCTGAACTAAAATCTGAAGGATGCAACAGAGCATTGTCAACATGGAGACATGGGGAGGCCTAGAGGATTTTCAGGTACAGAGAAAATGACCAAAGGCACAAGGAGGGTGAATGTTACTTTGGTTGGGAAGCAGAAAGGACTAAGGGTGAAAAGTCTACAAATGTGGAGGACTTTGAATGCCAGGGAGGGGAGTTTGGATTTTATCTCCTAATGGTTAGTTCTAAACTCTTTTCATCCTTGGCTATTTTCTGACATGATTTGCTCCTAAAGGTAGATGATTCCCAAATCTTCCTCATTATTCCTAATAAGCTTTTTCTTCAACTCCACTCTCTTATTACCAGATATTTATGGTGGCTCTTGTAGCTCAGCATGTCAAACTAAAATAATCACTACCCCACCCAAAACAAAGGCTCAGCTCATCCCAGCAGTGATCTCTGACCCCTCACTTTTCCTCCACATACTCTTCTTCAGTTGTTGGGGATATCCCTTAAATTTGTTGGCTTTGTTCTAAAGCAGAGCCACCTTTCAAAAGCTCTGCTCAGATGGCTCCGCCTTCCTGAAACTTCCTTTTCATTCCAGCCTAAGGCCTCTTTGCCCTTTTCCCTTGCTGAACGACTCAGTTTGCTTCTCTCCTTGGCCACCATCACTACTCATATCATAGAATACTTCTGGGCGCACCTGTCACATTGCCCCCAGAATCAAAACCATTTGCACCTAAGTGGAGCAATTCAGGAGAATCACTGGTGCATTTGAGTGGCCTAAGACTTCTCCTTTTCAAGATATTTGGGGAGTGGGGAAGGTTAAATAAATAAATAAACAAACAAACGAAGCTCCTATAATAAACAGTCCAATTGTGAGATGGACTGGTTTGGGGGAAAAGCTTCTTAAACTGATGGGTTTAACACCATGCTGGGTTTCATAACAATGTGGGGGGATCATAAAATTATGATTTATCATCAGCAAATATTTGATTTATATACTTATTCCATATACCTAACTACTTGGGTTATGTAAAATTTTCTTCTCAGGTGAAAAGGGCTTGTGAGTGGAAAAAATTTAAGAAGCTGTGGTTAGAAGATTAAAGGAGGCCCTTCAGGCCTGGACTATCTATATTTTTCTAAAAAATACAGTACTATATTTAGTGTTTAAAATCACTCAACTAAAATGTGATCTTCAAGGAAAGTTTTAATGTTTACTCTTCACAACAAATATCAATCAGCCATACAAGAAATCTAACACACAGGGCATCTGGGTCCGAGCATATAGAAACTTGAAAAAATGAATCTTGCTCCTCCTTGGTAATGAAGTAATGAGATATGATGATGGTGGGAGAGGTGTAGAGAGAGGGATGAGAATGGAAGTTGGACGTGAGGAAGACATACTTAGATGGACTCAGATGTGAGAATCTGTTACTGGAAAATCTTTTCAGCTATGATGTTGTCTTGTATTATACTTTTCTTTAAGCTTTCCTCTAAGAACTGTTCTCTACTCCATTTGTGATCATCAGATGGAAAAGACAGAACTAGGGTAGCTAGGGCTTAGAGATGAGGGGGCTCAGGGAGCCTGAGAGGACAGCTAACCTAAGGTCTTCCAATTCTTAAGATTCAGTTCCATCTCTAGCATATGGGACTCCAAGGTCCTGTAGGACAACTGAGAAGGCTGGAGCTGAAGGCTACAACTTTTGAAGAAGAGACAGATGGAGTCCAGGTAGCAAATACACAATGGGCTGAAACTTCCTGGACACAGGCTTTCTGGAAAATGCAGAGGAATGGGACACCTGACACTTGTCACAAAGGGAGCAAAGGCTTTTGCCATTTGGACAGTTTCAGTTACATTGGATCCTGCAGACCCTCACTCTTCTGAGAGATCCTGAGGATGTAGTCCTAGCCTCATCCAATAATACAGGCCCCAGAGTAGGAAGACCCAGGTGTACCAGGCTGAAAAGTTGGCAGCTCCTTACAGAGAAAAGACAGGGAGAGTGAGAAGAGTAGAGAGGGAAAGAGAAGATGAGGGGAAGAGAAAGATAGAGACAAAGAGACAAGAGAGACAGACAGAAGGAGGAAGGAAAGAAGGAAAAAAGAGAGAGAGCTCTTCATGGGTTACCCAACATGGGAAAGGCTTCCTTCCTGGGCCAAAGAAGGTGAGATGACTCCCTTAGTGCCCAGTCCAACCTCCCCAACAGCAGAGAATGTACCCAGTGGGGCCAGCCCCCGATTCAGATGTAGCTACAAGTACTTTGGAGAGGCTCCTCAAGGTGGAGGTTAAAAAAATGGTAAATCCTTCTCTGGGAATGAGACTAAGGTTGTAATGCTTCTTGGTGCATCCTGTTAAGTAAAAGGAAATTTCCTAGGAAGCCAGGTTGATCAATAAGGAGGAACAGCCTCAAGGAGATGAATGTCAAAGAGCTTTTTGTATTGAGACAACAAGGCAAAGGGGATGGAGGAAGAAGAAAAAATATGGATGGGTCCTGGCTACAGACCAGAATTGGAAAGAACTTTCCCTGTGGAGTGAGATTAATGTGACAGAAAATAACTCTCTTAACCCAATCAGCCTTCAAAGGTACAAGTTCATACTAAGCTCAGGCAGACCAGACTACAGAATCACCTTCCTCTGCCAGTCTGGGTCCAGATAAGGCCAAATGGAGAAAGGCAACCTTTTCCAAAGGGAGCCACTTCCTGTGACAGACCAGAGCAAAGGGTGATTTCACCAGGAGAGTTCAATCTTGGAAGTGAGTGTGAGAGTCAGGATGCCTGGGTTCTGAACCAGAAAAACCAAGTTCTGAAGGTGTCGTTGGATAAACTCACACATGCCAAAGGGATGAAATGCTTGAGGGCTGGATGGCTAAGGTCCAAAGCAGAAAGGAAAAAAGGCTTGGAGGAATGACTCCTGAGATCTAAGCTCAGCTGACAGCACCATGGAAACCATGCAGACCTTGGTCCTCCAACCCTGTAGCTCAACCAATAGATTGTAGAAGTGGGGGAAGCTGGATGCAGGTTGCCTCAGCTAATGTAGACACGGTGGAAGTCATGCGCCCCAAAAGCCGCATTACACTTGGGGCATTTTCTCTGGCGGGCCTCGTAGCGGCCCCGTACGCACTCAAAGCAGAAGACATGAAAGCACTTGGTGAGGACAGCATCCTTCTTCCGGGTGTTGCAGCAGGGGCAGGTTAGCCGGGCCTGGGACACAGGGCATGAAGAAGGGTTAGCCTTGGTCAGTCAGCCCATCACTGTGTTTTTTGCCTCCCCAAGCCCCAAACCTCTCCTCCTGTCTCCAAGTAAGAACCTCCAGGCTCTGCCTCAGCCTACGCCACCCTGCCTGCTCACCTTGTACTCCTTGATTTCCTCCTGCAGAATCTCATCAGCATCAGCATAGACTTCTACCTTCTTCTGCTTCTCTAGCTTCCGCCGAAGTCGAGAAATGTCCTCCTACGGTAAGGGCCCCAGGGATTAGTACCTAAAAGCCCTGCTCCTCACACCATCAGTCTAAGGCCCCATGCCCTATGGCTCTAGCCTCACCTGGGCCCTCTTGAGGTTGAAGCTTTCCTTCTCTCGGGCCGCTCGGCTCTCGGCCAGACAGGGCTGGATTTCCCGAAGCCGGCTCTGCACGTGTTCCAGCTGGACCTTGAGGTCCTCAGCCAGCTGTGCTGCTTCTACTGCCTAGGGGGCAGAGAACAGATGGTAAATGAACTGGGAGGGGGAGGGGGAAGTTCTGAGAGAAATTTGGACCGTCACTCACTCGGCCCATGCTCTCACCTTCCTCTTGTTAAGTTCCAGGGCCTGGCTCCGTAGGGTTAGCTCCTTCTCCACACTCCCCAGGCTGCCCTGAAGAACTCGCTCCTTCTCTTCTAGCTTCTGTACCACCAAAAGCTGAGCATCCACCTAGGACACGAGAAGACGGCACCCAGGGCTCGGTGACTTTCTGACCTCACTTATGGTTCCCCCTCTTTATCCCCTGCCAGTGTCTGCACCTGAGATTTGAGGCCCAGGACCTGCTCCCCCAGCTCATCCTTCTCTTCCCGGAGCAGCTTATGAATCTGGTTGGACTTGATTCTCTCTGACATTAGCTTGAAGTTGGCGTCATCCTTTTCCCGCAGCTGCTGTATAAGGCGACCATTCTGCTCCTGCATATCCTCAAAAGCCTGCCCAGTCACATCCATCTCTGAGAGCAGCGCCTCCTCCTCCTGAGGGGATATATCCAGGGTTGGTTTATGGAGTAAAGGGGAGGTGCGGGAAGGAGAGGAACAAATGGACAACTTGACTTCCACACCTGCTTGGTGGCCCCGAGTTTGCGCTGCAGATGCTCAATCTGTTCCTCTGCCAACCGGATCCTTCGCAGAGCATCCTCATCTGCCAATTTCTTACTCTCTTTCCTTTCCTTCTCTTCCAAGTCCCGGATCCGGCCCCGAAGCTCATCTACCTGTGGCAGGTACAGGGACTAAGTCTGGGGAGAAAGATCATTGCTGGCCTGAACTTCTCACTACCATCTGTGGCTTTTTCCTTTTGTAGAAATGTAACCCAGAAACACAGAAAATCCCAGAAAGGACAATTATTCTTGACCTGCCCAAGATATACTTACTCTTTCTCAGACATACTTCAGAATCCAAGTGAGACCATTTGCTCTCAGGACAGTAAATAACCTTAACTGTCCTTATCTAGCCTGTCGAGGCTAATTTTGGCTTCTCCTTTCCTACCTAAAATTTGGAATCTAGTCAAAGTAGTTGCTCCTACTCCATCAACAAGTCTGTCTTTCTGTGATTTTTTTTTTTTTCTGTGATTGATTACTAATCATCACCTTTATACTTTATCTTCTGCTGCTGCTACCAAAACCTCCTTAGAATCATTACTGAATCTAAGGGCTGGAATAGATCTCAGAGGATACCTAGTGTAGCCCTTGCCTGAAATGAAAAAACCCTTCAGTAATATACCTAACAAGTGATGGAAAACTCATTAGCTATTGTCCACTCCAATAATGGACTGCTCAAATTTTAACAAATTTGCTAAAATATGGAAATCTAATTTCTAATGAGTGTCCCATGAGCTCAAACAGACCAAGTACTCTTCTGTACAATAGATGTGAAACCTGTTATCTGTCCTCTCTAAGTACTCTATCTTTCGGTTAAACTTCCCTAATTCCTCCAATGCTTATGGTCCTCACATGCTACGGTTTTTAGCCTTATCACTATTCTGGGTCCTTCCCATGGACACAACTTAGCTTGGGGTCCATAAATGAACACTGAGACTATAAAAGCCCCAGTTCTCTATTCTATGTTGCTGCTCTTGCAGCCTAAGATCCCAATGAGCCTTTTTGGTCAAATCAAAGTGCTTCAAACAATGCCCACTCTGGCTGATGCTGAAATGCCCTCTTCTCCTTCCCCAAAGGACAAAATAGCTTTGACCCCCCTCACTTCAGTCCGCAGCCATCCCTCTCATCTCTCTCCCTGGTTGTCGGGAGCTCTCCAACCCCACTTGTTCCCCCCAGTCTCTATCACCTCAGCTTTGGCCTTGCGCTCTGCAGCCATCAGCTGCACCTTGTCCCTCTGCTCCTTGGGGGCGGACTTGTACATGTCCAGCAATAGCTTCATCTCCTTCTGACTTTCTTGGGCCTTCCTGGGCAGGAAAGAAGCCAAGTTGGAGGGGAAAGCAGATTTTGTGAGAAGGAAGATAGGGGGAAGGAGTGCAGGGAAGAGGAAGAGACCAGAGTGTGAGGGAGATTAGCAGAAAGAGCAAAAAGAGGAAGGAAGAGGTCCTAAGGAAGAAGCAATCAAGGTATTAATACCTGTCAAGCAGGGACTGAAGCAGAATGGAATATCTATGACCTTGAGAGCCAGAAAATCTGACCATCTACTCCAACTGAAAATGTGGCCTAGAATGGACAGGTGACTTAATCAAAGCTGTGCAATGAATGATGGAATCAGAACTAGAATCAGAACAAACCAGGGCTAACTCTGAGCATTACAATCCTCCAATTATTGCACATTTATTTACCTTAGAGATGATAAAGATGACAGAACAAATGCAGAAGGAAGTGGTAGGGAAGACAGGGCTTGGGAGAAGAGGGTAAAGAGTAGAGGTGGTTCTCACTTAAGCTCCCCTCGAAGTCCCTTGAGTAATTCAGACTCCTTCCTCTTACTCTCCTCAGCCTTGGCCTTGTCTCGATCTCCCCTTGAGGAAGAGGAGGAGGAAGAGGATGTTGGGGTCCCAGATGCTGGCCCTTCCCGGTCCCGGGGCTCTCGTTTTCCTCGAGGCTCAGTCTCCCGGCTCCTGGAAGCAGGGGTTTGGGGTGCAGGGTGTGGAGTTTGGGCCTGAGTAAGAGGTATCTCCTCTTCAAAAGAGGGCTCTTCTTTCTTCACCACACTAGCTGTAGAAGCTGTGGGAGTCACTGGGGCTGACGACGACTCTTTTTTGGCCTCCTGGAGAACAGTTGGCCCCGACCCAGAACTCTCCTCTTCTTTCACCGGGGCCAGTGTTCCCCCTACTCCTGATCCCTGATCATCAGAGGCAGTCTGGGATGGGGCTGAAGGGCCTGAGCCGATAGTCTGTGCCCGGAGCTATGAGAACCCAGAAAAGAGAGAGGTGTCAGGGATATAGGGTCTTCAGAGTGCTGAGCTCTCATTAAAGGTTGTTTCATCTAAGACTTGCCAGTCCCCTCTTCCCTCTCCATCCATCACATATTCCAGTCCATCTACTTCTAATCTAATACTTTGTTGGCCCCATCAAATACGATAAATAAATATTCAGTGCCTCTTTAGTGCCAGGCACTATGCAACCCACACCTCCATAACAAATCACATTCCTACAACAGTTTTATAATTACAAAGCACTTTCCTCACATCCACTCTGTGAGTAGTGAAAACATTATCTCAATTTTAAGGTCATGAAAAAATCTCAGAAAGGTAAATCAGTGACTTGTCTGGGGAGCACAAAATTAGTTTAGTGGCACTTCTCCCTACTGATACAACCTCAACCATGTCCCTTACCTTGCCAATCTCCGCCTGCACCTCTCTCAGCTTCCTCTTATACCGCTGTGCATCACCCTTCAGCTGGTGGTTGTGGTTTTGCAGGCTGCTGATGAGGTGACGCATCTCCCGGTTAATGGGCCCTATGAGGAAAAGTTTGAGGGAGGGAACTTAAAGGTGATAGCAGAAGCTCACTTGGCTTGCATACTCAAACTTTCATTTCCCCTCAAAGTGGCAAATAGGAAGAAGTCACATAAGTCCAGAAAGCTCAGAAACTACTACCAGACATATGGATATACTCTGATAGATCTTAAACTACTTTTGTACAGATCTGTATTAGCTGATTCTCAAAAACCTCTGAAGGGAAGCGAAAACCTTACTTTTGTCGCCTTTTCAGCTAGTGAAATGATTCACAGGATGTCACAGATAGCCTCAAAGCTGGAGCTAGAAAAAGCAGACTTCTTGACTTTGAGTCTTTATAATATATGCTGTCTCAAAACCTAGGTGAACCTCTGCTGATACCATGGATCCTCTAGATTTCCAGCATTCCTTACCTGCCTGCTCATTGGCTGCTAGATTCTGCTCAAATTCGATCCGAAGCATCTCATATTCTTTTCGCACCTGGGCTAATGTGTCTTCTAGTTGAATCACTTCAGTTCGAAGTTTCTTTTGCAGACTCAGTTCATCACTCTGTCCATGATCAAAAACACAGAAATTAGGAGGTAGAGGCCAAAAAAAACCCATCTCCTTTACAGAATTTCCCAACCCAATGCTGGGAAACCAGGTTTCCTAACTGTGAATCCATTGCTCTTTACAATATATGCTGTCCTACCTTTAGGTTAAGCTGTAAAGATACCATGCATGACCCTATTCCCTTCAAAAGGAAGTTCAACTGGGGCAGTTAGATGGTAAAATAGATAAAAGTCAGGAAGACCAGAGTTCAAGTCCAGCTTTAGACATTTAATACTTTCTAGTTGTGTGAATCTAGACAAGTAAGTCACTTAACCCCAATTGCCTCAATCCAAAAAAAAAAAAAAAAAAAGCCCAACAACAACCACCACCAAATTCCCTGCTCTGCTATAAAGTTTAGGCAGAGTGCAATTTAATTTCTTTCCAGATAGAAAAGGAGAATTTTTGGTTAAACATTCTACCTTTCCACCAGTAAATGATAAATCAAAAAAAAGAAAAAAAAAAAAAAAAAAAGCAACACCACCACCACCACCACCACCACCACCACCCTACTTCATCTTCCTCTCTCCACCTATCCACCTTTCTGAGGAAAGAGTTAAGTCTCTACATTTAAGAAAAACACACTGAATTTTAGGCAGCATGTCAGAGAAAAACACTGATGTCTAATTACAAATATTTAACAACTATACAAATTCACTCTTTTTCACAGCTAGTTCTTATTCCCTTTACTTAGAATGGAACTGGTTGATATGCATCAGAATACTGACTCTGCTTTTTTCCTTTCCTCATCCTACTTCCCCAGATGCTATGGTACAGCAAAGGCCTAGAGTCCTCATCTCCACTGTAAATGGTGCTCTGGGGCTTTCCTGGGGGATAGAAGGAAAAAAGATGACTTAGGCTAGGGAACAGAGGAGGAGCTTGTCATAGCCATTCTGTCTTACCTCCATGTGCTCAATGTGCCTCAGATGGGAGTTCTTGGTAGCAAGGAGGAGCCCCCGGGCCTCATCCAGCTGGGTCTTCACTTGCAAGGATTCGTTGTAGAGCAGAGAGAACTGGGCCTGGAGCAGTCGGTATTCCCCAGTCTCTCTGACCACTTCTTCAGGCAGGCTCCGAAGGGCCACCTGGGGAATGGAAAAGGGGAACAGAATAATAAAATCCTGCAACAGTTAGTCCAAATCCTTTCCCACTTTAAGAAACTGCTCTCTGAAGTGACCTCTTCTTTTTATCTCTTCTCTCCTACCTGGCCCGCCCCTCACCTTGAGCCGCTCATTGCTGCGCACAGCACCCTGAAGCTCGGCTTGAAGCTTTTCTAACTCGGCCATGCGGCTATTAGCCAACTCTTGGTTCTCTTCCAGCTCAGCATTCAGCATCTCAAACTGGGCCAGGGTGGCAAGAAAAAGGAAAAGATAGTGATAAATGAGCAAAAGCACAATCAAAATGGGACCTTGAAGAGGTCCAGGGCTGGGAAGGGTGCCCCTAAAGGAATCATGGGTAACGGCAGACTAGTAGCTCACCTTCTGCATACTGAGCGTGATTTGGCCCCCCTGGAAACTCCCTGAGCTCCCTGACACATAGTAGCCGGAATTGAGCTAGAACAGAATAAAAAGAACCAGAATCTCAAGAGTCTAAAAAGCAACCCACTGACCACCCCTTTATCCTTTCCCAGTCCCTACCTGCTCCAGAGCCTCAGCTAGATGCTTGTTGAGTTTTTGCTCCCGTTTGCGCAATTTCTCAATGTCCCACTGCAGATCCTCTACTGAAGTCTCCATCTCTAACACCTTGGTCTCTGCTGATGTCACCTTATCTTGGAGTTCTGAGTACTATGGAAGTAAGGAGCAAGGGGTGGGAAGGGTGTCCTCTTGGCTCCTCCCCATGATTCATCAATGTGTCCCCAGTCAGCAGTCTTACTTCCAGAGAGATTCGGTGGTGCTTCTCCTGCAGCTGTGTAGTCAAGTCCTGTAGACGCCTATTGTCCTGGCCAAGCTCCCTGGTTAAAGTCCTAATTCCTTCCCCGAGAGACTCACATTCTCCTGAAAAGTTAGGGATTGATGAGAGGGCAGTGGCAACCAGAAGAAAAAGCTAAGAGCAGAAAACATACTGTATGACAAAAAGTTCCTAAAAAGAACTGGGAAATATCTGCAATAGGTCTGATATAAGGAGACATACACATACACTTGCTGCCCAATAAAAACTGATATGCCCCAGTTCTGAATAAAGAAAGAGGGCTGAGTGCTCCTGAGGTCACCTCTGCTTTGAACTCGATGACACAGTTCTTCTACTCGCCGATGCAGGCGATCTGAGGCCTCTACCACTCTGGACACCGCAGCCTTGGAGAACTCCATGCGACCCTGGAGCTGAAGTTCTACCTCTTCACTACTGCTGGCTCCCAGCGCTGCCACAAAAGCCAAAGCTGGCTCACTCAGCGGGGGCCGAAGCTGCAGGACGGGCAGATCTGTAACAGAGATCCAAACGTGACTGTCGCATTTGGCATAAACGTGCAGAAAGGTGTTAAGAGCAATACTGACAAGAAGCAGGGTTCTAAACAAAGTGTGGTGAATCAAACTCTATTAGAACTATCATATGGGCCCTTTATTATTAATAACATATGTTATTTTAAAATTTGTGCAGTCTCCTCCCTTGATCATGGTCACTCTGCTCGTCACTTTCCTCAGGCTTTTTTGAGCTCTCTACGACCAGTCTCACCTCTTCTCTCTGTGGTTCCTGGTTCAGGCAGAGGGGCTCCATTAGGTTCGATGCCATCTTGGGTTCCCGGTTCCTCTGTCCTAGAGAGCAATTCTCCTCGTCCCTCATGTCGTCGGAGGAGGACTTCTACAGTTTCATCCAGCTGTGAGGGAACAACTGGAGAACGTGAATTTTCTGGAGGCTTCAATGGCAAAATTCTCCCTCCCCAAAAGGGGATTATGAAAACTCAGAAGTATTAGCTGAAAAA
This sequence comes from Sminthopsis crassicaudata, assembly GCF_048593235.1. Classification (NCBI taxonomy): domain Eukaryota; kingdom Metazoa; phylum Chordata; class Mammalia; order Dasyuromorphia; family Dasyuridae; genus Sminthopsis; species Sminthopsis crassicaudata. Next base: position 488,668,635 of record NC_133617.1, on the reverse strand, counting down.
AGATCTCAAGGAAGAGAAAACTGGTACAGGGTTTGAGGTAGCAGGAACAAGAAAATGAAGCTGCGTGGCTTAAAAGAGGCAAAAAGGGTTCCGGACGGACAGCTGAGACATACCTGGGCCCAATAGCGATTGACAATCAGCAATGTGGCATCATCGGTGGCCTGCCGCTTTTCCAGCTTTTCAATGCGCTCCCTTAATTCGTCTTCACAGGCCTGCCGTTGTTCCAGTCGCTCTGCTAACTTTTTGTTCTTAAACTGCAAAACCTTCAAGTCCATCTCCTCCTGTAGAAAACAAAATAAGAAAAGGAACATATGGCTCAGAAGGAAAGGCCGTCATAAAATGTCAAGAAAAAGAGAACTGGAAAGCAGGGTCCTGCAGAAGATCCCACGAGTCAAAAATCTCACTGTAACTCCTAACTACAGGGCCCCTTAATCATGACAACTGAATTTAGACAGCAGTTTGCATATGATTTCCTGTAAGCTCCCTGACTATCCCATAAAATGGGCACCGCAGACCCCCCCCAAGGGAAAAGTGAGACTAGAGAAGTTGTGACTATCAGAGGTGGGATTCTGAACCAAGTTTTCCTGGCTCCATCCCACCACAAAGTGTTAAAAATATTAACAAAGCGCATCCAGCCAAGAGTCCCGTCATCTCTGCTGGTCGGAGGGGCAGCAGAGGGACGGGCTGAGTGCCACAGTGGTGGCTGTCAGGGTTGGGGGTGGGTTTTTTGCAATAGACTTATATTTAGATAATTGGAATAAGAGAGCAGGTCTGGATGGACTTTGAAGTAGACACAGCTCCATTCTTGGGAGTTGACCTCTTGCAGACCTGCAGCTCCTAGGGCACGGACTGGCTTGGCCCTGGCCAGGTTCCGGACCCAAGTTTCTTGTTTTGAGTCCCAATTTCGGGGTCCTTCCCAACGCCCTGGGTCAGGTGTTGCCGCGGGGATGAGCACCAGGGATGGGGGTGAGGCGTGTGCGGAGGGGGTTGGACGGGGAGCGCGGAGAAGGGTGAGGTAGGTAAAGAGGAGGAGGGGCTGCACTGACCGTGGAGGAGATGCCCCCCAGGCGGATGGGCTCAATAAGGGTGGTCGTGGTCTTCTCCTCTCGATTCGGCTTCTTCTCCGAGGGGCCCGAGCCCCCATCCCCGGCTGCGCGCTTGTTGCCGGCCCCCGACATGGCAGCAAAGAAAGTGGGCGACCCTGGGCGGCTCCTCCTTCACCTGGGGAGAGGCGGGGCCCGGGGAGACTCAGGATTCCGGCGGGGGCGATGAGGCCTTACTCCTTTTCCCCCTCCTTCCCTCTTATCTTTTCCCAGAAAGACAGCTCTCCACATGACCAGAGGCCTCCTCCCCCGGGTCCGGGCCATCAACAGTTCCAGGAGATCACTCACCTGTTCCAGCCTCCACCAAACGCCGCCATGATGTACGTCACCGGATGTCGCATCGAATTCCTCCACAGTGCGCAGGCGCCGAGGAGTGGGCGGGCACGCAGAAAAACTTGTGTGTTTTCTTTTCCTATTGGTCAGAACCTCGAGTTTAGAACTGCCTCCTGCCTCCTGCCTTCTTACCCAGCAGCCCATCTTCTTCCCCTTGATTGGTGAAATGACCAAGTACCATAGCAACCGCCTGCATACTACATTTTCTCTATCCGAGTAACCCCACCCTTTTCTTTATTGGTAATATTGAGAGAACTGAACATCTATACGCGGCAGAAAATATTGCGTTTGCGCAATATTTTTCCATTTATTGGTCCGTTCTTAACTCCTGTCACGCCTTTACCCCTCCCTCAAAGCTACCTTAGCAACCGCTAACCCAGCAACGACGCTTCTCACGGATTGGCAGAACCAGACTATTTCTTGGTCCTGATTGGCTAACGTGTACTACAGAGGGCAGGGCCTCGATGCTCGGAGCCGTAGCCTAGGCCTGAAGGCATACAAGACCGAGGGACCGCAGAGGCTGGGGCAGCGGCAGCCGCAGGTGACACGATGGAACGGAGAAAATCTAGTGGAGTTTCTGGAGTAAACTCTGTACTGGGATCGGGCTTGAGGTCAAACTCTGAGAGGCTGCTGGACGCGGCCCTTGGCCTGAATCAGGAGGCAGCGCTGAATTTAGGGACGGAGAAAGAGTCAAATCTAGAGTTAGAGTCGGAACCTGCAGGAGAAAGCAAAGAGGAGGAGCCAGGCGCCAACCTGCTGCCGGTGAGGGCGGGGCACGTTCGTCTGCTCACTGATATTCGTCCCGGAGCTTTACCCTTAGCTTTCTCTGTAATCCTGGAGAGCGGGTCGGCTTTTGGGATCTCCGGCCCCTTAGTGTTTTCTCTGGGCCTGGCCAGTCTTTTGCAAGACTTGCTCCCCTAGCCTCTCCGCGAAGAACTTCAGAAGCCCGGATTTTTATCTCTGAGGCATCTTCGCCGCATCCCTGGGAATGGGGTGGGGAGTGCCGGGAACTGTGACTCCGAGCTCCGGGCAGTCTCGCCTGCTTCACCCCTTCGGATTTCCCTTTAGAATGGCCGAGCGCAGAGATTCCTGGGGCTCCCACTAACCTAACAGTATTGTCACACAGCCCTCTTTCTCCGCAGCCGCCACTTCCTCAGCCCCGGATCTACTTATGGTGAGCTGGAGGTTGGAACTGGGACGCCGGGTGGGGCTGGGAGAGAGATCTGGTTAAGGGTGATGAATGTGGGAAATGTCTCATCCAGCAGGAGAAGGATTTTAGGATTCACCTAGTCAAAACTGCTTCATTTTACAGATAAGGAAACACACTTTGAGAGGGTCAAGCAGAAAGCTGATAAAAACTATGACTAGAATCAGGCCTCTTGATTCTCAATCCAATTGCCATGGTGGTCCTCCGATTACCTCCCATTTTTTTCCCCCCAAATGGCAGGAAATACCTGGATGTGCATTCCATGGACCTGCTGGAAAAAACCACCACCTTGGAAGAGATGCAGGAGTACGGGCTAAGTGAATAAGAGGGTTCGAATAGATTACCTCCTTCCCCCCACCCCAATAATGTTTCTTTGGATGAGGAAAACAAGGAGGGAGGGAACTCACAACAGGAGGAAAGAGACCTTCCTAGGAATCCAGGATGGGGTGATTCAAAAGGATCTTTTACTCCTGAACTGTTTGCTCTCTACCCTCACCTTAATCCACTCCAAGGTTGCTGGCAGAACTGCTAGGTTTGGGGAGGAAAGACAAGAGCCCCAGGGAGGCAGTGATTCTGGATATGTTTTGCCACATCTTGATCTTCTGCCGGCAACAACACTTCTCTCGGGAACAGACCTCAGCTGCTTGTGCTCTGCTTCAGGACCTTCACAAGGCCTGTATTGGTGAGTGGTAGTGTTGAGCCCCAGGGACAAGGGCCCTGCAGGGATTTTTCAGATCCAGCCTGAGAAAGGAGGGTAGAAGGAGTGGATATGGAGGGAATGAGGTGGAGAAGGCTAAGGACAAGGATGGTGAGCATCAGATAGTGCTTTCTTGGCACTGGCTTGGCAACTGTAGTAATGGTGAGGCTGAGCTTCTCTGTTCATAAGTGAAATGAACCCAGAAACATATCTAATTTATCCTATAGCAATTTTTTTTTTTTTAATTGCATGTTGTCTCCATTAGGTTGTAAGCTTCTTGAAGGTGGGTAGACTGTTTTTTGCCTTTGTGTGCCCAACAATTAGCATGGTGCCTGGCACACAGAAGGCACTTAATGCTTATTTGATTTGTACAGAATATGCGGTCAAAAGGAAGGTTAACAGCAGAATATTGGGAGGGACCTCAAGAGTTTTATTTTAATCTTTTTGTAGAGGAGCAAACAGGCCCAGGGAAAGGAAATTACTTATTTCAGATGACCATGACAGAAATTGTCTTGGAAACAGGAAGCCATGGATTCAAGTGTTACCTCTGATACATACTGGCTGTGTGATAGTGAGCAAGTCTAAGTTTAACTTTTCAGTGTTCTAGGCAAGTCTTTTAGAAGTTGCAGAGGTGCTGCCAGCCTGCATCAGATGGGAGCAAGTATACTTCATCCTAGAGTTCTCTATACCACTAGTAGGGACCCAATTCCCATTCCTAGATCTACATAATTTCATTCCCTTCTTTCCATATGGTTGAGGGGAATTATTACCATCACTCATTTTCCCTTTTCCACAGCAACCCCCTTGGGCAATGTGGAAGACTGTTTCCGATTCTTCACCAGCCTCCTCTTCTGCCATGGAGTCAGGGTCAGTTCCACCATAAAGAAAATGAGAACTCTGAAGAATTTATCCCCATCCAATGCTGTGTCCAGCAGAATTCCCCCTATTTCCTTCCTCTACTATCTCAAGTCCTAGGAGGGCAAAGCTACAGTACTTTCTCCCTTTCTCTGCTCTGAAGGTTCTGTAAGAAGTACCAAGCTATATATTCTTACCCTTTCTCACAGCGTCCCCCTTTCAGCATTGACCTATTTGGAGAGGAACAGCTGCTGAGCCTGTCAGATTATATCATCAACACCTATTTCCGTCATTTTAAACTCTACAAGTATGTCTTCACCCCTCAGGTACTGGTCCCACAGAATATAAGAAATCTTGTCTATACCTTCCCCCATTTTCTTGTCTTAACATTGTCATTCTTCTCTCCCAGGTACGGTTAGACTTGTCTTTGCGTTATGTAGGTCTGCCTGAAGTAAAGCCCTCAGCAGATGGTAAGAAGGGTAAAGATTAAAGTGGGCCTGAGAAAGGATTGGGAAGTAATGCTCTAAGGCTCATGGCTCCACTGTCTTTCATCTAACAGTTCAAGAGGAAGAAGAGGTAGATGAAACACCTGCTCCAGAAGAGCCAGGACCAGAAATAAAAATTGATCAAGAGCCAAGTAAGAAATCAAGGGCCACTTGTTTCCCCAAGTCTTCCCTGGGAAGCTGTCCTCACCCTATAGGGGGAAAATTTTTTTTCTTATGCTTCCTTCTAGTCTAATTCCTTCAGTTCCTTAAGGACTAAATGAGTCCATTATTTCCTGCCTCCCAGGACATTCCCTGACATAACACTGTGACACTCCATGAATCCCCTTTCTTTACAACTTGGGACTGAAGTTTCTCTTATCAAAAAGGTTGCTTCAGCTCAAGTTTGAATTGCTTTTTCAACAATCCCAGGTCCGGGCGATATACTCCGAGATTTCATCTCAGCCCAGCTTACCAAGGAACTGGGGCAACTCAGGCAGATGGTGGAGGCACGGCTGAAGGCTGGCGAGGAGCAGCTCAATAGCAGGCTGGTTGCCCTTGAGACTCCTACCTTGATCTCCAAGGGCAAAAGCAAAGCCAAGTCACCCCAGGGCTATGTACCCAAATAAAAGCCTGGGCCAGAAGTACCCTGTCCCTTCCCCCAGGTCCCCTTCTGAGCATCTTCTCACTCCACCTTGAGAGACAGCTTGTTCCCCAGTGTGCAGGATGATTTATTTCACATGAAAAATGGACAGCAACAGCAAAGATGTGAATATCATTCTCAACTGGTCCCTTTTTCTTCTGTTCAAGTCCTGTCCTGTAGTCCTGAGCAACAGGGATGGGGTCATAGAGCTGACCCCCTTTACAGTAGCATCATCATCAGAGAGCACAAAGAGAAGGGAAGAATGCATTCGGCCAGAGTCCACGGTGACCGAGTTGACTGTAGCCCTCAGATTGGGAAACGAACTTCCCAAAGCTCTTGGGCTAAGAAAACAGACTTCTGGGGGCCCCAGGATGGAGGTCTTAACTATGCAACAATAGATTCATCATCAGTGTTGGTTGGATCTCCCTCCTCGTCTGGATTATAGCCCAGGTATGGGCTAGGAGGCTGGTGTTGGAAGAGGGCAGCCCTATTCTGTTGCTCACCCTTCTTTACCCAGTGTCCATAGAGGCGGAAAGCACAACTGTCAATGAGTTGCCTCACTGGTCGAAGCCCATACGGGTCTCCTAATAGAGCTCCCTTGCTCAAGGGCCTTACCCGACGAGTGCTCAGAGCTACTCGACCTGCAGCCAACACTGTCCATACTGCTACCTGAGAAGAGAAACAAACAGAAACAAGATCATGGATGTACTGAATGTACGCAAACAAACTAATACGTATGTGAAGAATAGTTGGGTCCCAGGGAGACAATATCATCTATCACCTAGGTCTAAAGGAAAAGTTAGATGTGGTGGTAGTGGATTTTGTTTTCCTAAGATCCTTTGTCTTGTAATATTTTCTCTTTGTTCCTTACCCTAAATCGCTGGATGGGAGAAAGGCTCCAGGCCTGGCTACCCTCACAGCGCTGGAAGAAGGGATGCTGCAGGGCCTGCTCTGCAGTCAGTCTTTCCTCAGGATTCACCCGGAGCAGCCTTGAGATCTGAAAGAAGGCAGAGTCCATGAGAAACTTCTTCCCCTGATTTCTGGACTATTACTGCAACTCACCCCATTTTGAGCCTTTGATCTACTCACCAGATCTTTGACAGTTGCTGATCGGTCATCCCATTCTGGTGACCTGAACTGGTATCGGCCCTCCATGATCAATCGTAGCATCAGAATCTGGCGTCTGTGCCAGAATGGGGGCGAGCCAGCCAGGAGTGTGAACAGGATCACTCCACAGGCCCAGCTGAGGAAGGAAGACCACTAGGTTTGTGATCAGGGAATGAAATGAAAGACAGAACAACAAACAAGTAACTAGGGACTCACATATCAACTTCCTTGCCATAGCCAGGGTGGGTTTCATCCATGGAGCACTTCAGAATCTCTGGGGCTAAATATCCTGGGGTCCCACACAAATCTGGAGAGATAAGGAATATATGTTATGGATACTACAAACATCCTAATGCTGGCCCCTGGAGCTTTGATTATTAAAACAACTTCTAGCTAGTTTCCCTACCTCTAGGCTGTTCTACTGGGAGCAGTGTCAACATTTTCCTTTTATCATTCTCCTACTGAAAACACCAGCTTAATCACATATTTGATTAAATCCACAATTTCTTTGACTAAGACATCAAGGCCTTCACTAACCACCTTTCCTTATTCATCCAATACACTTCTACTACTTCAGTCACCCAAATCTGTTTATAATTCCACACATGATTTGCTCATTTCTAACCTTCAAAGCATTTTTTCTTGGAATACTCTACTCTCTTTTCTCTGCCAAGCCATTAAATCACACCTTTTTCTAAACTTATTTCCTCTGTCAATGTTTCCCTAGTTACTAACACAATTCCAAATTCTCAGTATCTTAAGGAATCCTAGCATGTATAAATCCCTAATATTAAAACTGGAATGTTTGGGCAATGCAGTATAATGATTAACTCACTTTTCTTAGCTTAATAAAAACTCCTTGTTTTAAATCTTGTTACTTAAAATCCTTTTGAAACATTGTAATTCAGAAGAATTAATACTCTTTCAGTAAGAGAGACCTGGTAGAGCCTCAGGGAGGTACTTGCTAAAAAGTCAGTATCTTTCAAATATTGTAGACAAAAGAAATTAGAATCTGTGATGGCTCCAGATCATATAATCTTTAAGACTGTGCTTTGAATAAATTGTGATTAGCCTATTTATAAGTGAACTGTCTGTTTCACCTAGAAATTGATTGGCTCACAGTCTAACTGAAGCTTCCTACTTATTGCTGGATTCCAGTTAACTGAGGTTCCATCTTTTGTTCAGTACTTTTTTGACAAGCTGTTACTTAACTTTCTAAAGTTATCTCACAAAGATTATTTTCTCTACCTCCCTAGGCATGAGTTCCCTGAACATAGACTTCTTTCTACACATCCTTACTGACTTCTCCTTTTAAGTCACTAGCTTTATCAGGTCTTTAATCCCCTTCCCAACCAAGATTCAGCTGCTCAGGATGATTGATTCCTTTTACCTCGAAGTTTCTCGCCAGGTTCCACATGGCAGGAAAAACCAAAATCAGAAAGTCGAATCTTCAAGTTGTCATCTAGGAGAATATTCTCAGGCTTCAAATCACGGTGCACGATGTTGTTGGCATGAAGAAAACTCACAGCCTCCAGCAGAGACCTCATGATAGCCCTAGACAGGGAAGAGCCTAATTTTCTGCAACCCCAGAGCCAGTAACTTTCAAATCTAGCAGTTCTTTCCCCATCCCCTCCTTTTTGCCAGGCCACCCAGAAAGTCTTTCTCCCTTTTAATTCCCTCATTCCTTGGGTATCAGGGTCATTGCCCTTTTCTTCCCTTTGATTTTCATCCCCTAGGTCTCCTTTTTTACCTGGCCTCCTTCTCTGTGAGAGCAACCTTTTCTGTGAGGTAGTCAAATAACTCTCCTTTCCGCATCCTAAAAGATGAAAGGTCAATGATAATATGATACATCTTGATGGAGAAGCTAAGGGTAACCAACCATTGTCTTCCTTAAATTTAGTTCAATTAAACAATAATTAAATTTCCACTAATATGCAAGGTCATCACCATACTAAGTATACAAAACCAAAAAAGAAATAGCCCCTTAGAGTCTCTTCTCTTGGAAAAAGCTTAAGGGCCTACAATTGGTTCTAAGATTGACAAACCTAAGTTTAAAAAATTGAGGCAATCACTCAGGCTGGTCAAACAGGGCCTCCTACTTATAGATTGTCAAAATCCTAGAATGGATGTCCATCACTTAAGCAGTCACACAGAGGATACCCATTGAAGTATTTAAAATAATATTCTAGGGTTTGTTTTAGCTCAGTGCCTTCTTGGTTAAGTATATTACCTTAGAGTTGATTAGTCATTCTTACTAAGAAGCACAAAAGGAAAAGGGAGGGAAAATTGGGAATACACGGTCCATAGCCAAAGAAAAAGAACTAAAGATGTGGGGAGCAGATTTTCACACCTACAGAATAGTGAAGTTAGGGAAGTGGGCCAGACAGAAGGCTACGGAAAATTTTCAAACGTGGGCAGGGAGATACTCACAGGTCAAACACCAGGAACATGAAGCTAGAAGACTCATAGGAATCGATGAGAGTGACTGAGGAAAGAAGGAAAAAGAGAAGAAAAGACATAGAAATGGAAAGGAGTAGATACATTAAGGGTGCTTTTTTATTATCAGGTGGAGATATGGGGGCTATTATACAGAAGGGAAAAGGTAAAATGGAGAGCTATGGGTCCAACAGCTTCTGAATTCATGATGGCACAAAACCTGAAGGGGATGAACAGGCAATGTTGGGATGGCAAGGAGAATCTTTGGGGGGACAATTATGGGGACTGGTCAGGGTAGTTGGGTTATCAAAGAAAGGAGGTATAGCCTCACTGATGTGGGGGTGGCCAGCAACCTGGCGCAGGATCTGGGTTTCTCTTCGAGTTGCTTCTCGCACCTCCTCCAGTTGATCAGGACTCAACCTTTCAGCGGTAACCTCCATGATCTTCACTGCAAACTCCTGGCCAGTAGCACGGTGAACACATCGCCTGACCACAGAACTTATGCCCCTGGTTGAGGGAAGGGGGAGGAACAAAAAGGGATGGTGAGAGGGCTGAATCTTGTTCCCCCCCAGATAATTTTCAACATTCACTTTCATAAGATTTTGAGTTTAGTTTTCCCCTCCTTCCTTTCCCAAGACAGCAAGCAATGTGATATAGGTAATAATATATGCAATCATATAAAACAGTAACACAATAATGTTGTGAAAGAAGAATCTGAACAAAAAGGAAAAAGTGAAAATAACATGTTTCAATCCACATTCAGATTCCATAGTTCTTTCTTTGGGTAGCATTTCCCATCACAGTCTTTTGGAATTGTCTTTTATCACAGCATTGCTGAAGAGAAGCTAAGTCTTATCATAGTTGATCATCTCACAATTATTGTATAGAATGTTCTCTTGGTTCTGCTCACTTTACTCAGAATTGGTTCATGTAAATCCAAGTTTCTAAATCCATATGCTCATTTCTTACAATGCAACTGTATTCCATTACAGTCATAGGCCATAGCTTGTTCAATCAGCCATTCCCCAACTGATGGGGATGCCCTTAATTTCCAATTCTTTGCCACCACAAAAAAACCCTCATTTTTTGTATATGTAGATCCTTTTCCCTTTTTAGATGATTTCTTTGGGGTACAGACCTAATAGTGGTATTGCTGGATCAAAGAGTATGGCCATGAACCTTTCTTCTCCCTGCCTATCACTCATACATGCCTCCATCCCCTGTAACCTCCTCTGGACTTTATTTTTGATTCAGATTACTTTATGGCCTCTCGCCAACACACTATCTCTCTTACCCCCTCTTTTTTTCTGTTGCCTGGTTAAACAGATCTTATCTATAAAAAATAATTCAAGAAAGATTTGTTGATTAAAAGAATATGAGGATTAGGTGTCAGCTTTGCCACTAATATCCTAAAAGCCAAGGTTATACAGAGGCAATCTGTTTCTTTACATTTATAATAATGATTTAAGGTTTGTAAACACTTGTCTCACAACATCCCTTTGAGGTAAAGAGTGTAAAAAAATCTCCATTTAGAGGTGAAAAAGCTAAGGATCAGAGAGATTAAATGATTTGAGGGTAAATTATGTCTATTAAATGGCAATGTCAAAATTCAAACTCAAAGTCTCTCCTGAATACATGTCCAATACTGTTCCCACTAAACAATGATACCTGTGTTTCTCTTTGACTTCCCATGGAGACAATAACAACCTGTCATTGTTGAGAACATCAAGAAGTATTTCATATCTTTTTTTGGGGGGAGGAGAGGCAATTGGGATTCAGCAATTTACCCAGAGTCACACAGCTGGTTAATCCCTGGAGGCTATCTCTGAACAGAGGTCCTCCTAACACCAGGGCCAGTGCTTTATCCACTGCTCCACCTAGCTGCCTCAATAGCTTCTTGTAAAACAATTTCCCAAATATAATCACAGTGTCTCAATGATCAGATCCCACACATAATATTTATTATAGCAGCATTTTTTGTAGTGGCAAAGAATCAAAACCAAAACAGATGCCAACTGATAGGAAATGACTAAACATAACAAGTGGTGGTATATGCATATAATGAATTGATGCTTTGTAAGAAATGATTAATATGAAGAATATAGAGAAGCATAAGAAGATTCAGACAAACAGATTCAAAGTAAACAGAACCAGGGGGGGAAAACTATGTAAATAAAAATATAAACACCAAAAACTTGAAACAATGCTGTGACTTGGACCCCTAAAATTGAGGGAAAAGTATACCTTCATGCTAATTTGCACAGAGGGCAATATATAGAACGTGAGACTTGGATGATTTGTTGGTTTTGTTAAACTTTCTTTTCCCATTTATATTCCTTGTTACAAGAAATTGTTTGGATGGGGAAGAGGGATACATTAGGAAGTGAAAGGATTGAAACAAATACTAGCAAAATAAGACTTTAAATTTTAAAAGACCTCAGAGATCACTTATCCAAACTACACTTACACAACTAAGTATCACGACAACTCTCCCTGGCTGAATGAATGGCCTGGGCAATTGCCAAGCTTGTGCATAAAGATCTCCTTCAATCAGGAGGCAACAGGCTCTTCCATGTCTATATAGCTCTAATAATTACAAATGTTTTATTTTAAACATAAATATGCTTTTATGTGCAACTTTTCTATTCATGGTTTTTAGGTGTTTTCTAGAACCAAGCAGAATAAGTAGTCTGTTCAAATCCTGTCTCTATCACTTCCTCTGGTGACCTCAGTAGGTCACTTTCACCTCTTTGGGCCTCAAGTCTTTGCTCTAAAAAAATAAAGCAGCTGGACTAGATGACCTTTTTTGCTGTAAATCTACAATCCTACATAAAATCCCTCTTCCATATGACAATAGCTATTATGTCCCTAGACCTTGGTTACTTTATCTGTAAAAGAAAGAGAAGTGGTCTAAATGTAAAGATGCTAGGACTCTCTGAAGCTTTTTTCCTCCAGGTTTAACTTAACAGCCTTTAACAAGTTTCCAAAGCACAGTACTTGGACCCAACTAGAAATAGGTAGCAAGGCAGAATTCCCTGACTTTCAAACGAGGAAGCCAGGGCTTAGATGGTGGGACTAGCCGAGGCCACATACACACAACGAGTCAAAGCGCCAAAGCCAAAGCCTGAAATTCAGGTCTCCAAACTCTTTCCGTGCACAGGGACCCAGTGTTTCCTCTCAAATGAAGCTCCGAGAGCACTTCCATTTAGTGCCAGGTGAGTTTAAGAAGCAAATCCAGTGTTGTCTGGGACTTTACTCCAGCCCAGGTCTGACAGCACAGGGAGGCCTTTGGCCAGTCACTTCCTTCGGGTCTGCGTGGTGCGGGCCGATGATCTCTAAAGTCCCTTGGGTCTGCCGGACGCCGGTGGAAAAAAGCCTCCCCCAACCCCTTCGCGGGAAGGGGGGGCCCTACCTGCCAATGACATCCTTGGGGTCGTACTTCTGATAGAACTCCTTGGCTGCAGCCCAGTCTGGGAGCTCATCCTCCGGCCCCACGTCCAGCGTCATCTTGAAAGACTGTGGAGCCTGCGAGGACGCGGAGGGGAGGGCGGCAAGGGAGGGGAAGGAGGGCAGTGAGATCCACCAGCCCGAGCTCCGGGGCTGAGACGGGGGGGACACGCATCGGGAGTCCCTGAAGCGCCGAGCGAGCGGCTGAGGAGCCAGGATCTTAAGGGAAGGGGAAGGGGAAGGGGAGGGGGAGGGGGAGGGGGGAAAGAAGGAAGACACTGAGGAATTGAGATTGAGGGAGACACCCTAAAGAGAAGTCTGAAGCCGAGGGAAGGGTTGGGGGGGGAGGGAGGAGGGGGAGGAGGGATGGGGGGGGGTCGGGAAGGTGCAGAGGGAAGGGGAAAAGGGGGGAACCGCGGTAGCGGGGAGGAAAAGTGGGACCGTTGGCACGCAGGCGCACTGGGAAGGCGGGGGGGGGCGGGGAGGGTTAAGGGCGTGGGGTCTCGCTCGGTCTCACCCACCCGGCAGAAGGGGAGGGGGTTGGGGGGATGCCCTAGGAGGTTCGGGGTCTCCGCGAGGTCGCTCACTCTAGGATTCTGGGCTCGCTGCTTCAAGTCAGTCTCCCAACAACCGGAGGCCGAGGCCTCAGACTCCGCCCCCATCCTTTTCAGGCCGAGCCCTTCGACCAATCAGACACACCGCCCCCTCGCTTCCACTCCTCCTCCTTCCCTAGTTCGTCAATCTTGTGGTCTGGGACCTGAGAGAGCTAGCCAGTAGGAAGCTGACCCTAGACCCGGAGGGAAAGAGGAGAGGGGTGGATCTTGCCCTTCTCGGACTGGAAAGGGGACTACTTTGTCCAATCGGTGCGCAGCAAAGGCAGACAGGTGGGCGGGCACCTTTGACTAGGGAACCCTGGGAAGGAACCCCGGAAGTGGTCGAGTTCATTAAGTGGATATAGACTGTTCTTGCTCAAGTGGGCTCTCTGTGAGCGGGATGAAGGAGTGGAGTGGCACTTGTTACCTAGAACCATGGTCACGTGCCCCATCCTAGGGCACTCTCGCTCCCCGATTATTCATGACCAGAGGCATGCTTTAACCTGGCCCTTAGCCCTAAAGCTAAGCCTATCGATAAAAGATTGGCAACCTGGTCAGTCTACACAAGTGCAGGAATTAGGACCCACTTTTATCATTGTTCCCCATTTCGAGTCCAACCTCCTTCTGGAAAGCCTCTAAATTGCCTCCATCTGCAGCCAATGGGAAAAAAAGCTAATTCTTATCCCGAACCCTATCCATTATGCACCAGTTTTTCCTCCCTAAACTGCTGATGCAAAGTCTAGTAATCAGTGGCGATGATAAAAGATCTGATCCCAGAAAAGATTTCACTCCCAATCACTTCTCAGTAAATACAATGCAGACTTGCATAGCATCTTGCAAAGATCTGGGGAATGAGGGATAGGAGTCCCAGCTGTGAGACCTCGAACGTGTTATTTGTGCTGATGTTGAGTTTTTTTTATGGTGTATTTGTGTGTGTTAATAAAGATTTGTAAAGAAAAGAGGTGCAAGTCATATGAGAAAGATTCTGCAAATAGTCACTTCATTTTTGAACTGAAAAAAGGTACTCCACTGGGTGGTTCTTTCCCATCCTGAAATTGAAACAGTAGCTAGCTATGAACACTATCAGAGAATAGAAAAAGACAGTGTAGACTAACTATATAGGAACATTTATCTTCACTTGAAAAAGGGTTGTTTGTTTTTTTAAATTACAAGATTAATTGTAATCAGGGCTGCCTATTCTCCAACCCCATATATGGGCTAAGGTCCCAAGGGCAGGAGTGAGTCCATGCAAGTTCAAACCTTTTATTATCAGCCCCTCTGAATGGCTCTGTTGCCTGCATGCTAGGAAGGCAGACTCTGGAAAACCACTTTTTGAAAGGTAGTTAAATATCTTCCAGGATCTGGGGGCCCTTGTTCTTCTGGTCATGATGAAGGACCTTGCTGTGAGGCCCACCTTTGATGGCACAGGACAACTTCATGCTGTCCAGGTTTGTCACAGTAGGGTCACTCTGCTTGGGCAATGGCGTATGACAGAAGCCAGAATAACAGGGGTGTCAGTACAAGCACTCCAAGCCACACTGCAATACTAGCCAGGGCAAGACGCCTGGCTCGATTCCCCCAGAACAATGCTTCCTCCGGTTTCCCAGCCTTACGTCGTTCCTCAGCCTGTGAAGTCAGGACCCCAGGTCAGCTTTCCTTTCTCATCCTTCATTTAATTGGCTCAAAACATAAAAATTCTAAATGTGTAATGTTCTTGAGAAATGCCTCATCTCTAGTTCCTTAACTTGTAAAATGAGCATCATTTATACTTAACCTAATCCCTTTATAATTAGTAAAATAGCATGAAAACACTTTAGTTTTATGTATGGAATACATTAAGCACGCCTGTTTTTTATCCTTTCCTAACAAATCTATGGAAATTTTTTTTTTAATTGAAGTAAAACATTAAGTGCTTACAAGTGTGCTAAGCATAAGCACTCTTTTAAGTACTGGGGATACAAATGTAGTCTCTGTTCTCAGAGATCTTTTTATAAAACACCAGTTTGGGATCCAGATCATAGGTTGTCTTGTGTCCTGCCATGTTTCATTTCATCCTTTTATTCCATTCCTTTGACCCAACCACCTAGCTCATTCCTGCCCTTTCCCCACAAAACCACATCCCTCACCTTGACAGCAAACACAAGAGCCATGATTCCAAGACAGGAGCAGCCACAGATGATGCTAGTGGCTGCAAGACATCGGAGTGAATATCTATTGCAGCCAACAGGAAGTGAGGCTGGAGGAGGATCAGTCTCTATGCTCACCAAGGTTTCCAATGCCATTTCTTCTTCTCCCATTACCTGTAGAGGACAGTCTGTCAGGGTATATGGGATCCCTTGCACCAAGTCTGGATTTCAAATCCTCTTTAAGAACATCCAAGTAGCACAGGCCATTTCTCAGGAATGTTGTCTGACCAGGAATTTTCTTAACAAGTTTTTGCAATGACTCATGCATGAAGTGGTTTACTGGTTAAATTCTTTCCCTAAGACTTCCTTTTTCTTACCTTTTTCTCCACCACCGGAAATAAACTGGTATGATAATAGCACTGTCCAAATTGATCACTGTTTTGGGGAGACTTGGTAGATAAAGAGGAAGGAAGGTTCCAGGAGAAACTGAGGAAGAGATGGAAAGGGAAGAGAATAGATGAGAAAGTAGTAGGAAAAAAGGCAAAGAGATTAATGTGAATAAAGGGAATGAGTGTTATGGGAGGACTGTGAACTTAGATCATTTTAGGGTTAAAGCACTGACAGAGTTATGGTTATTGGGAAAATGAAAAAGGATATTAAGAGGTCTGTGATAAAGCTAGGGGAAATAGGATTCTTACCTGGCAGTAGGTCCCTGAATTTCAGCTCCCTGCTTGTTGGTTTTGATTTGATTTGGGTGGAAACATCTCACTGACTCAAAGGTATCTGAGCCCAGGGGTGGGGCATGGCACTCTATCCACCCACCTTAAGAGCTAGAGCTAGAGGGGAGGAGTGAGATGGGGCCACCTCAAAACCTGTTTGAGCAGCAAGGTGAGTCTAGAAGATGGAAAGCCTGAGGGAGGGGGACGCAAGGCTATACCTGTCTTTTGCAAAGACAATGACTCTTTGGCAAACCATTCCTAGGTGCACAAATTTGAGTCTGAAGGACTGGAGTCAAGAACAATCAGAAGAAAGAAAATGAGACAATTTGAATGGATGGCATGATGCTCGCAGAGGCTTGTATTAAAAGAAAAATATTATCCTTGAATTAATTGACAAAGATTAACATAACAGCCACAGATGGTTAGGGCAAGACTGAAGAAATAGACGAAGCCCAAACCCCATCCCACCCACCAGTATCCCAGGAAATCAGAAGCCTCCTTACGCTGATGCTCATACGGAAACTAAGTTTATTATTTTTTCTTTTTTTTTTTTTTCTTCTTTAAAAAAAAAAAAAAAAAAACTCATCGCAGAGAGAAAGGAGTCCCTCCCCCTCCCCTGGGGGTGGGGACCTGTGAAAGACAGCCAGGATGGGGAATCAAGTATAGGAGAGTGGGGACAGTGGCTATCTTGCCACCCTTAACACTGCCCAGCCAAGGGATGGGGGTGGGGAGGGTAAAGAGCCCTGTTTCCATGACAACCAGTTCCCCCAGACACACTTTGGTAGGGGAGGGGGGGAAGGCCCCCTAAATTCCCCTGAAGGCCTCTCCCCAGACTTCAAGTAGTGGTTTAACAGTCAGGACTGGCTGTGGGGATGGAGGGGCAGAGCTGGCCAGCCAGAGTGGAGGGAGGGCTGGTCACGTCTTAGCCTTCCGACCTCTGTGGCTGAGGGAAGGGCCAACTGTATTTATAGGGGCACTGCTTCGCAGGACACGTTGGTCCCCAGGGGTGGCCACAACTGGGCGTCGGGGCAGAGGTCGGCGGCGTGAAACACCATCACCCTCTGCTTCCTCCTCGCCTGAGGCCTCAGCCTCTGATTCCTCTGTTGATGCCTCAGCGCCCAAAGGGCTTCGAGGTCGTGGGTACCTCCTCTTGGCTGAGACAGAGCCACCAATGACTGGTGTCCCTGCCCGTTTTCGGGGCACCTTCTCACTCTCCAGTGGGGGGACTAGGGAGCCTGGACGCAGCCGGGTTGAGCGGGGAACTGGGAGCAGTGGTACAGGAGGTGATGTTGAATCAGTGCCACCAGTGCCACTTTCTGCCGATTCTGTATCATCCCTATTAGGGATGGCTGCCACAGATCCTTCTGCCTTCCGAACCCGGGGACCTTCTGCTTCTAAGCGGAGGCGGGCTAGGCGGGTAAGAGGGCGACCCCCATCCTCATCAGAGGAGCTACCCTCACTCTCAACAGAAGGCTTCTGTTGCTGTTGTTTCCCCCCTCCACCAGCATCAAGACCCAAGGAACTGTCATGCTCAAAAGCTGGAGGCTGACTAGGTCGGGGTGATGGTGGGTTTTTTGGGGGTCGGCCCCGTTTCCGTTTGGGTGGGGAGGGTGAGACAGCTGTAGGGCAAGCAGGGACAGGAGAAGGGACAAGAGGAAGAGGAGGAGGTGGTGGCAAGGGGGGTGGCGGTGTCCGGCTCTCAGTGCCACCACCTCCCTGAGTGGGCAGGGTTCCTGGGGTAGGTGGTTCTCGTGCCTTAGGGGGCCGCCCCCGCTTTCGCTTTTCCACAGGTGATGCCACTAACTCAGCCCCATTGGTCTTGTCCTTAGGTACAGGTTGGAGCAACTCATGTAGTTCACGCCCTGCATCCCCAGGGGACCTGTTTTTGGGTGGTCGGCCACGTTTGCGCTTCATAACAGGTAAACCTAGCTGTCCCTGTTCTCCATTCTCTGGGCTGTCCCCACCAGAACTGCCCAGGTCGATTCGGCGGCGAGCAGGTAAAGGCCGCCGGGCTTGGGGAGGCAAAGTGGTAAGGGATACAGAATCACAAGAGCCTCCCAGAGGAGGGGAAGACTCAGGCTCAGAGTTGCTCCGGGTTGAAGAGCTTCCAGGGCTGACCCCAATCTCTGAGGTCCCTGTCGCTGGTGGTGTTGAAGATGGACGCTGCTGTCGTCGCCTTCGTACAAGCTCCTTTTCTTCTACCACAGTGACCAGCCTGCCTGGCAGCTTTCTCAGTACCTTGGGACCTGGTGGCTGCCCAGTCCGTCCTGTCCCTTGTCCCCGGATTTCCACATCAGCACTGGTGCGACGTCTTGGGGGACGGGCTGGTGAAGGACTCTTGGGTGAAGAGGAAGCTGAAGAAGAAGCTGATGGGCCTGTAACCTCCGATGAAGCAGGAATCTCAAACTTCTCAGGGCTGGGTAATGGGATTTGAACTTCCACTGGCTGCTGAATGTCTGGTGGCTCCTGGGAAAGCTCTGCAGGGGCTCCAGAAAATGGGGACCCAAGATCATTGTCCTCACTTAAGGTCAGGGTTAACTCTTCATCACTAGGTGGTACTGGTGTGGACTCCTCAACATGCTCTGGAGGTTCCAGCTCATGGCCATTAGAAACGGCTTCTGTCTTAGGGGTTGGGCTTGGGGCAAGTAAACTTGGGAATAGACTCTCCTCTGGTATAGGGAGCTCAGTGGTACTGGATGACAAGTCTTTTGTGGGAGGAGGAGTTGGTGGAGGGGTTTTGGGACCAGCCACTATTGCCTCCTCATACTTAGGCTCCAAAGACTGAGGGAGTGGCTCCAACTGAGTTGATGGTTCTATCTCAGGTCTCAAGGTTGGTGGTAGGCTGAGGATTGGTGGAGAGGTGGAAACCGGTAGGGTACTAAGTAATGGTGGGATTGCAGGACCTAGGGTGGAAACAGGGGCTGGAACTGAAACAATACGGGGCCGTGAGGTAGCCCGTGGGGCTCTCTCGTTGGCAGGACTTCGGCTATGACGAGGAGTAGAGGAGTTACTACGTGTGTGATGAGCAGGTGGGGTAGCAGTAGTATTTGCCACTGGGGTCTCAGGCCGGGCTCCACGAAGCCTTTCACTGACTCGGGTTCCTGGACGCTCAGGGGCCTTGGCTTTCTTACTACGACGATGGCTGCTTCCACTAGTCCCACAGGCTGTTTCATCCCCAGCTCCTACCCCCACCTCTTCCTCATGGGGTAGACGAAATACTTCTTCCTTAGCCTGGTCTAGATCTTTTCGTGCAGCTTCTACTTGTTCCTGCCAGAAACAAAAATGAAGTGGCAAGAAGAGAGTTCAGACATGGGGTTCGATGGTATGGAAAAGGCTGGGGGGGGGGAAGGAGGGAGGTATAACAATTCCAAGATCTGTACACCTAGGCCAGGTCCAGGTGGATACTCACTTCTGCTTGCTTCAACTCCTCACGACTCACATCTTCCAGCGATGCCTCCAAAAAGTTCATGGCATAGCGCTCAATAGGGGTTAGCTTAAAGGGAGAGATAGACACGAACAAAAAGAATGTGGTACTCTGTCACTATCCTTATTGTAAAAGAAGGCAGAAGACAAGAAGGAGGAATAATAAAAGCAAATGAGAACGACTGAAATGAAGTAGATTCAGAAAACAAATTAGCAAGATTGGATGGGGAGAAACTAAGGAAGGAAAAAGATCAGAACTTGAATTAAAGGATGGTCAGGGAGGACAGAATGGAAATAAGAGAAAAAAAGATGAGGAGGGCTGTAAAGACTAGAAAAAATGAAGGTAGTGGAGGAAAAAAAGTGAGACTGACCTGTTCCACAAGGGCAGCAATCTCTTGTTCAGCTCGGGATACCTCTTCATCTTCAGCGCCTGGCCGCCCACTTTCTTCTCCCTCTCCAGTGGGGAAACCTTCATTCTCATTGAACTCTGCAAGCTCTGCCACCTGCTCTGCCTTGGCTTGGGTGGCTGCACGGATATCCTCTTCATCCTCTGCCCTGCACAGTGCCTAAAGAGTAGAAAGGGGGAAGGGATTCAGTTATCAAAATTGTCCTTAAAGAACCCTATGCTTCTTTCTTTTTTTAATCTTTCATCAAACAATATTATCCCATCCATCAATTTCATATACAAAAGCAAATGTTTAGGTTGACATACCTCCCCAGTCCATAACTTACTAAAACAAAACTAATTCTAGGCCAAATCAACACTAAAGCAGCCAAGTACCTCCTGGGTTCCAAAATGACCAATACAGTATATTTTTAAAACAAGGAGTCAGATACTTGGCCCATAGAAACCCAGCAAACTAGAACAAAATAATGGTAGGATTAACTCATTTCTTTCTGGGCCAGGCAAAAAACCCTAGCAACACAATTACAAGAAAGAAGTATAGCACAAACAATTCAAAATACCAATTTTTCTTTGAATTTGAAAGGCATTACAATGAGTCAAGTTCATTTATCTCACAAAAAGACAGGGCATGGTGGCCTAAAGTAATTCACAAAGTGAATTCACAAATGTGAATTTGTATTCACATACATAGATGTTTGTATTCTATACATTAAAAGAATAAACTAGTGTCCAAAAAGCACGGAGGTTATTAATCACTCTTATTTCAACATGTCTAAAATTTGTTGGGAGACAGACCCAGCTTCATGTGCTCTTGCTTCTCTCACCTGTTCCAAAATATGGGTCTGCTTGTTGGCCACAGCTTCTTCTTCTTCTTCAGGGGCAGAAGGCACAGGTGGGACAGGGACAGCTGGCTCTTCCAAGGGCATGTCAAATAACTCACGAATTGTCTGCTGTTGATGACAAAGGGGAAGAAGGACCAAAATCAACGAATAAGTCTATGAAGGTGAAGGGTCTAAGAGTAGGGAATGTGTTAGGGTTCCATCAGCTGAAGCATTCTGGTTGGGAAAAAAAAAGTCTGAAATCTTGAAAAGATTAATCTTTGATGCCTCTAAGGTTCAAAGGGACTGTTTAGGTGTGTAGGAGGTTATTACAGCAGGAATAGAATGTCTGGATGAATACCTGTTTAAAATAGGCTGTGGTGAAGTTGCCGCCCTCTATAGCCATATCCCCCAGCATTCGCTTCTGATTGGCCTTCTTCAGAATGTTCTCCTCCACGGTCCGTTCACTGATAAGCCTGAGGATTGGGTGAGAACTATTTCCTTAACAGAACCAAGGAGGGTTAGAAGCCTGTGTAGCCAGAGATGAGGCAGCTCACAAAGTGGACTGTGGGTATGCAGGAGACAATTACCTGTAGATATGCACATCTCGGGTCTGGCCAATGCGGTGGCAGCGGTCCTGGGCCTGAGCATCCATGGTGGGGTTCCAATCGCTGTCATAAAAGATGACTGTGTCTGCTCCAGTCAAGTTCACCCCCACACCCCCACTTCGTGTTGACAGTATGAAGCAGAAGATTCGTTTGTCTGCATTGAACCGTTCCATCAAAGCCTGGGGGAAAGGGTGTAGAATCAGAGTCAAGAGGTAGAGCAAATAAGTGCCCATAAAACAAGCAGCACGGAGGCAGAATTCTGCCTTTTCTGGGAGTCAAAGGGTCTAGGAAGGGGGGAGATGGGAGGCAGGGAAAAAGGTCACAAAGACCTAAGAAAGGTAAGGGGCTTTAGGATCACAAAGAATGGAGAGGAGACTTTGAAGATGCAAGGCACTTTAGGGCTGAAGGATGACAGGGACCCCTGGGTCACCTGTCTTTGTTCAACACGGGTAGAACCATCCAGCCGCAGGTAGAGGTGGCCATGGTAGGTAAGGAACTGCTCCAATACGTCCAACATTCGAGTCATCTGGGTGAAGATGAGCACTCGGTGTGCCCCAGCCTTGAGCCGCCTTAGCAACACTGCAAGTGTCTGCAGCTTTCCTGAGGAAACATGAGGGCAGAAGCACAATGAGGAGTTGGGGCTGGGTATGTAAAAGACAATATATATTCTATACTGTATTCTAAGACAGTAATAAGATCATGGGTTAAACGTACAGTGGAATTGGGTCATAAGTAAGGCTTCTGAGATGAAGTCTCCCCCGTCTCTACCACTGTTTCTCCAAAGAGTGATCAAAAATTGTCCAGGAGTGGCAGATAGAGATTACCAATTTCTTTATACAAGAATTTCACTAACCTGATCCCTCCCTGAGCAACAATTTTAAACTTTACCCAAAGGCCCATCAGGCAACAGGGTATAGAATATGTAATGGGAATTGCCAGGAAATTATAGACCAAAAAATTTCTCACCATGTGTTGATTTGCTGACTAAATGGTTACAAAAAAAGGCTTTTTATGTGTGTCTGAGATGTGAGGGAGAGGAAAAGGAAGAAGTTAGAGGGTAATGAGAATGATTTCTAAAAGAAAATAGCATTACAAAATACATGGAGAACTAAAGGAAGCTCAGAAGGGGACACAGACAAACAGGGCAGCTTTGTTACTATGATGTTAAATTTAATATGCAATTTTAAAAATTTGATTTTTAAACTACAAATAAATTGTAGTTTCAGTTTGCTTTTCTTTGTTTTACTGGTGTTTAAGTTAAATAATTTCAATTTAAAAAGAATTTCACAAGTAGAGATCTTGGTATGTATTCACTGAGAGAGCTTACATAACAAACCATTCCATTTTTTATCAACTCTATTAAAAAAATTATTGCTTCTAAATGGGCTGAAATCTATTTCCTAATTTTTACCAATTGATCCTTATTTCTTATCAATACCCTTCAAATATTTAACAATAACAACCACATACCCAATTTTTTTCTTTCCAGGTTAAATGTTTCTAGTTCATTCAACTATTATGCATACTAATGGGGCGATCATTATCTGCATGTGTTTCAGCTTTTTCTAAGTTCTTCTTAAAACACAGCAAAATATTTCTAATGTGGTCCAATACAGATTACAGTTGGACCACTACCTCACTTGGTTTGTGTACTATACCTTTAAAAATTACATTAACTTAACTGAAATACACAAAACAGTGCTGAATGATAGAGTTCATGGGTGACTCAAAATCCTCAAATCTTTTTCATATTAACTGTCATTAAGCCTGATATCCCCTCAGCTTATACATGTGTGGATGATTTGCTTAAAAGTAAAAATACAATAAGGGAGAGAACCTAGAGCTCAAAAATCTTAAAATGAAATGTAAAAAAAAAAAAAAAAAAAAAAAAAAAAAGTTTTGAATATAAGTAGGGGAAAATATTACTATTTTTTAAAAAGTAAAGACACTGTTCACTATTAAATGTCTTTTCCCCTCTCTTCAACTTTCAGAAACCTAGCATACTCATTCCATCTGTCAGCTATACCTCCCAATTTTGCATCATTTAAAAATATTATAAGCATACCTTCTATTCAAATTTTCATTCAATTCAATATGGCCTCAAGGCACACAACTAAAGACTCTTCTACGTTGACATCAATCATTTATTCAAAAATTTTAAGGGTTCTTTGATCACTTATGAATCAATCCAGCTATCATCCAGCTAGCTCACTTTCTTTATCCTGTCCATAATACAAGTGAACCACCTAATGGGAAATTCAGATACACCATGTCACACAGAATGCCCTACATTGCTTAGGAGGCTTTAGTAATTCTGTCAAAAAGGAAATAGTTTCACGACTTGTTTTTAATATATTTATCCTCTTTTCATGAACCTACCACAGTCATACTGGATAAGCCGCAGATCAGGGAACTGTGTTCTCATATTGCAGACAATGCGGTGCAAAGGCCGAGCCCGGGGCCAAAGTTCACAAGCCAGGTGCTCCTTGAAGGCTGCCTGGCGTGGAGCCAGCCAAGGAGGTGGGTGGCAGGCATGCAGAGATGGGGCAGGAGCCTCCACAGGAGGCATGACAAAGATGAACCTGTGGGAAAAGAGACAAGGAACTGGAGCTTCCAGAGGCCTCCTTTACCTTGCCCTCTGCAAATCATCCATACAAATCATAGTACCAGCTTTTCAACCTCATATCACTGACTTTTTCCCCTCCATATGCCAGTATCAAATCCAGCTAACCTCTCAATTATTTCTGCCAATTGGTCAAGACGCTGCTGGGGAAACAACACAGCCTGGTGGGCAGCCTCAGTATAAGTCCAAAAGGCAGGATGGCTGGGGCCAGGGACAGAGGGTCCAACTGGGCTGGCGAGGGGTTGGTGCAAAGAACAGAATTCCAGCACTTCAGTCCCATACACAGGCGCCAGTGCTCCATGGGCCTCACTCAGCTGAAAGAGTCGTTCTAGGCGTTCTGCCCGTTGTCGCTTCCGTTTTTCCTCCAGAGAATCCTGGGGATGGGATAAGCACAGAGAAGCAAATGAATGCTTTGAGATCTTAAGACTCTGCTGACCTTTTGTGGCAAGTACTCTTATTTTGAACAAGTAGACGTTGCTAATATACTAAATAAATGTAATTTATTATAAGAATACCAGGGGAATACACATGGGAGTCAAAATTATTAAGTAATAAATATATATATTTTAAAAAAATAATAATAAAATAAAAGATGCTTCCCAAATAACAATCCCTCTTCCAGGTTATCTCCTAAAAAAGGACACTTTTAAAAGGATTTCCTGTTAAGACTTAACCCTCCAGGATATCCCTGGATAGACTGATTATTTTCTCAGAGAATCTAACACTTCTTCAAGCAACTGAATTTTGTACAAAAATAGCTAATCAAATCTGAAGTGGGGTTTTTGCTGAGGGGAAGGATGGAGTGAAGTAGTTAATTAGACACAAAACTAGGTTATAAAACCTGAGGAAATAACTTAGCCCTATTGGAATCTTTACCCAGGTTTTTAGATTGATGAAGATCTTAAGGTCATCACATTCCAAATCCTTGTCTTCAGGCAAAACTTGTATTTAATGGGAAGGAAAGGAACAGTCCAGTCTCTCCCCTATTCAATTTTTCTTTTTTTGGGGGGGTGGGAAGCAATGAGGGTTAAGTGATTTGCTCAGTCACATAGCTTGTAATTGTCTAGTGCCTAATGCTGCATTTGAACTCAGATCCTCCTATATTCAAGGCCGGTGCTTTATTCACTGCACTACCTACCTGCCCTTCTCCCCTATTCTTATCTTCCCACTTTCAACCTAACTTTCTAATTGTTATCCTTTCCAGTTCTTCGAGTGTTTAACTCAGAATATGTGACTTCTCCTGGTAAAAGGATCTAGAAACAACAGAAATAAGAAAGGAATGGACAATGATGGGACAGGGAAAGAAAAAAACAAGTCAGAGATTTTGTCAAAATAACACTCAAGTTTCCGCGCTGCTTCTCCTGCTTTCTAGTCTAAGAGCTTGAGGGAAACAGAAAGGGAAAAGATGGGATTATTAGACAAGTAGCTGGAAGGGACATAATAGCAGAAAGCTAGGAGTCTGCATGCCAATAAAATTCAGAGTCTGTGTTAACACTAATGTGCCAGTTGCCAAACCCAAACCTCCCATATTTTCCTTTCATAATTCTTTAGGAACAGGAGAGGCAAAGGATGGTTCAGGGTGGCCTGGAAGGGGAAAGGCAATGTCTGTTTGGCAGTATTTGGAGATATGGTGACTCCAGCCAGCAGAGAAATGAGAGGTACAGAGTGAAGGGGGAGGAATGGGAAGTTTAAGAAGTGTCTTAGAGAAAGGTCTGAGTCCATCAGGGACTTTTCCATCCCAGGCTATGGATTCCATTAAACTGGAGATATGTAGAAAATGAGAATTCCACAAAATTTCAGCACTCACACAATATCATACATCCTGTGAGTGACTTATTAAAGCTGGTCAGGCTCTAAACCATACCTCTCTAGTTTCATCATAGGGAATAACTAGACAGGAGAGTTATCTGTTAATTATTTCCTTAAAGATCTCCAGGAATGGAGCCACCAAAAATTCCCTAAAACTATTCAAATGTCTCATTGCTTTCTAAGAAGTCTGAATACCTGATGTTGGTTTACATGTTCAACAAAAGATTCTCCCTGCGTTTTCCTTAAGGGGTTTAATCAAGCGACTGTCCCATTTCAAATCAGTCCTTCTTCCATGAAATCAAAAACTTACCAGATAGAAGGGAGAGCGGGGTGGTGGAGGTGGCTGGCGTCGGGGCCGGGCTCCAGAGAATGAGGTAGCCGGAAGGGGGGGACTGGGGGGGCCTGAACGAAGCATCAGAGTGTCAGGCTCATCCTTGGGAGCTGGCAGCCGAGAAACCATACTGACTTGTGAGGAAGCTGGGCCTGAAGTTGGAGCCAGGAGGGAAGATGGTAGAGGGGCCGAAGATATTGTCTGTGCTGGGGCCAGCGTCAGTGTCTGGCTTGGAGTTGGGCCCAGAGGGGGCACTGAAACTTGGGCCGGGGTCAGGTTCAGTGTCTGAGCTGGAGCCAAAGTCAGTGCATGAGTTGGAGCTGATCCCAGTGGGGAAGCTGGAGCCAGAGACAGAGTTTGAGCTGGAGATGGACCCAAAGATGGAGTGGGAGCCAGAGAGAGTGCCTGAGCTGGACCCCAATGAAGGTACTGGGGCCAGAGAAAGAGTCTGAGTAGGACCCAAGGGGGAACTTGGAGCCAAAGCAAGTGTCTGAGCTGGAGATGGACCCAGAGGAGTTGCAGGAGCCAATGAAAGTGTCTGAGCTGGAGATGGACCCAGTGGTGTTGTGGGTGCCAATGAGAGGGTCTGAACTGGATTTGGACCCAAGGGAGACACTGGAGCCAATGAGAGAGTCTGAGCTGGAGATGGACCTAGAGGGGGCACTGGACCCAGAGAAAGTGTCTGAGCAGAAGAGCTAAGGGGTGGTGCTAAAGCTGGGGCTAGGGTCAGAGTCTGGGTAGAAGGTGGGCCTACTGAAGGTGTTGGGACTATAGCTGGTACCAGAGTCTGAGTTGATGATGGAGCCAGGACTGGAGTTGGAGCTGGCACCAAGGATGGGGTTGAAGTTAAGGTAGATGCTGGAACTGATGATGGAGCCAAAACTGGAACTGGAGTTGGTGATGGAACCAGGACAGGAGCAGGACTTGGTGATGGAGCCAGGACTGGAATGGAAACTGGTGACGGAAGTGGAGATGAAGCCAGGATTGCTGTTGGTGGGACTGGCCCTGGAGTCAGTGAAGAAGTCAGAGCCTGAGGTGCTGTAGATGATGGAGTCAGGATGGGAGCCTGAGTTGAAGCTGGGGCTGATATTGTTGCAACAGAGGAAGCCAAAGCTGAAGCAGGAACCATGACTGGTGTAGGTGCTGGAGCTCCAGTCTGATTAGGACTTTGCACATTTGTAGAAGATGATGCCAGAGTCGGAGGGTGGACTGGTGCAGGTGAAGGAGTTGTACTCAGACCCAGTGTCAAGGCTGGAGCTGATGAGGCAACTCCTACTGGTGGTGCCTGGGCTGAAGAAGCAGGCGTAGAGACAGCAGAGGCTGGGGTTGAAGCTGAAACAGGAAGCGGAGCTAAGACAGGGAGTGAAGATGAGTTAGGGTTGGAGAGTGGAGCTGAGATTGGAATAGGGAGTGAAGTAGAACCTGAAATGGGAAGGGGAGATGAGACAGGACCAGTAAGAGGAGATGAGACTGGGATGGGTAGTGGAGACAAGATAGGACTAGAGAGAGGAGATGAGCTTGAGCCAGGAAGTGAGGTTGAGACTGGAAGGGATGATGATGAGATGGGAACAGGAGCAGAGCCAGGAACTGAGGCTGTGGAGAAGAAGTAAAAGAATTAGTCCAGAAGTCTACTCTCTCACTCTGCCCCTAATTCCCTGCTATTTCCAAATAACAGTTTAACTATTTGCTTTCCAGAAAAGAGTCATAACCATGCTTTTCCACATTACAGGTGTATCAGGCAACTCACTATAATTAAAATTATAGAATGTTAGATGGAACTGGAAGGAATTTTTAAAATCACTTAGTTCAACCTATTTATTACACCAAGAATATGGAGGCCTGAAGGGGATTTAGGACTTGCCCAAACTTAGTTAAATAATGACAGAACAAAAAAATAGAATCCTCAGGACTCCTGACTCCAGATTGTTCTCCTTAAAGACTCTTTGATGTTCTTAATTCCCCAAACTCTGGATAAACATCTCAGAATAAGGACAGGACAGGTGTAATCCCCAGAATCCAGGGAGATTCAGTTTAAGGGATCCAGCATGCATATAATTATTACTTGAAGAGTACAGGAGGGACTTGGATTGTTAAGGATTTCCAGGGCAATCCAAAATCTGACTGAGAGAACTGGCTTAGTGTAATGGTCACAATCACAGAAGCAGAAATGGAATCTTGGTTCAATCTTACACTGTAACATTTGTGTGTAACACTGGGCAAGGCCTTTAATATCCCTAGGACTCCGTCTCCTTTGTAACAGAGAAATAATCCTTGCCTACTTATCTCACAAAACTATTGAGGAAAAGC
This sequence comes from Sminthopsis crassicaudata, assembly GCF_048593235.1. NCBI lineage: Eukaryota > Metazoa > Chordata > Mammalia > Dasyuromorphia > Dasyuridae > Sminthopsis > Sminthopsis crassicaudata. The sequence goes on along the minus strand of NC_133617.1, from coordinate 488,640,562 downwards.
ATACTAATGGTCTGCAAATATGATTTTTAAAAAATAATTAGATTCAAGGAATGCATTCATCATGATACTTTTAAACATAACATACCCTATATGTTCTGCCAGCCCTGAACTACTTCTGGGCTTGGTTGGATCTCAGCAAAGACCTTAAATATTCCAGGTTTTGAGACTTACCAGTTGTCTCTGGTGAAGGACTATGCAATAGCCTGAGCAAGGGCCTGACCAGTGTAGGCAGGGGGCCACGGGCAGGGCCCAGTGTAGGAGCAGGTAGCCGGCCAGAGGGAAGCGTAGGTCGTGGGGTTAGTAGCGATGGAAGTCCCGAGCTGGGAGGCCGGGGTGGAGGGGCCAGCTGGGGTGAAGGACCCAATCCATCCCTTGGGGCCTGACGCACTACAATCTTCACCACTCCCGAGCTGTTCACCATGGCTGGAGGCACTACAAGAAGAAGCCATGTTGAGAAGAAACCAGAAAATGAACAAAGTACTGAGTGAAAAGGACTGATGACAAGACATCTGAGCTACTGCAGGGGAAAGCAGCATTACGGGAATGCAATATGGGATGGACAAAATCAGGACTGGGAGTGGACAGACAAAAACTTAGGGGATGCCTGGAGGGGCCAAGGCTGGCATGGGGATGAAGATGAAGCTAAGAGCCTCACCCTGGTTGGCAGCAAGCGGGAGGCTGAGACCAGTAGGGGCAGGGGTGGTGCTGGGGGTCGAAGAAGGCAGCACAGAGACAGGGGTGGGGCCAGGGGTCGGGGCCACTGCCTGGATGAAAGCCACATGGGCAGGCTGGTTGATGATTTGGTGCTGCCCCCCCTGCTGACACCAGGTGCACCACGTTCCCTGGGTTAGGTAAAGAGAGAAAGAAAGAGAAAGGAGAAAAATAGGGAGAGAAGAAGAAAAGGAAGGAGAGAAGTAGAGGAGGAAGGAGAGAGATAAAGAGGGAGAAGAGAGAAAGAAAGAGGAAAGAGAAAGTGAGAGCAAGAGAGAAAGAAACAGGGCAGGGGCAGCTGTCAACTGGGGAAAGCAGGGGTGATGGTGAAAATAAGGGGAAAAAATAGAGAAAGAGGGCATACCTCCCCATATTGGGTCTTTTTCTTCCTTTTTCAATGAAGACTTACTGAAAATCTACTCCCCTCAATGCCACCCACCCTAGGCTGCCTACTATACATGGAAGGAGACACAATGAGATTGAAATTCAAAAAGGAAGAAAAGCAGAGACAAGGAGGAAAAGGTAGAGGGGCAGGACAGGGGATGGGTTTTTACCTACTTTGCAGCGGGCGGGGCTGCCCCACAGCAAGTTGGCGCACCTGGGCACCAGTCAAAGTCAACTTGTTGCCCTGGATCTGGAAGGTGAGGGGTTTACTGCCCCCTGTACTGGCCACTGGCCGCTGTGCTAAGGAGGCCAACTGCCCGATGCTCACCACTTCGCCGGCTAGGAGATAGCAAGAAAAAAAAGCTTGTTGCTTCTGGCATCTTCTTTCTATTAGCCACATCCCCTTGCTCACCGGACACACATCTTCTCGAGGTCCTATGCTATTTTTTGACATTCACTCATCAAAAAACTCACCCTTATCCTGAAAAATTCCATTCTTCCAGCCTGCCTCCCATTTCCCTCTTTCTAGCATTCTTAAATTCCTCTTTCTTGGGGATTGAACAAGGTTTTTCCCTCTGAAGTCCTTGCTCTCAAGCTCCCTCTCTCCCCTCCCCCCTATCCCTGAGTCACACCAAATTGCTCCAAGACTCACAAGGCAGGCGTGCTTGCATGTCAGGGGAGAGGATGAGGCGCTGAGGCCCAGGAGCTGGAGGAGTTGCAGCTGGGAAGGCATAGCCAGGAGGCACCGTCAGGGGTTTTAACAAACTGGATGAGCCAGGTGGAGCAGAGGGGCTCAGGCGCACTGGGGCAGGTGGAGATGGCTTCAAGGGCAAGGCCGGGGTGGGGGGCCGTGGGGTTCCACCTAACACCCCCAGAGGGGGTGGCAGCACTGTGGACACAAAGTAGGGAACCATCAGCATCTTGTGTGGTCTAAAGGCTTAGGCTGGTCCCATTAACCTCCGTGGTTTCTTTCACCCCAACCAAACCACTCTTTATTCCCTTTTCCTGACCATTTCCTCAAGCTTTTTGCGCTCTCTACTTTCTCAGACCCAAGCAGAACTTTGGAACTATCCCAGCACCTAGGATCCTTTGTAACTCACCCTGGGGGAGGGAACCACTGTTTGGCTGCAGAGGGGGTAGCAGGACTGGGCCAGGAGGCCGAGATGCTGGGCTAAGTGGAGCCCCAGGGGATGAAGATGACACCAACAGTGGAGCTGGCAGCACTGGAGGAGTTGGGCCAGGGGTGAGTTGGGCTGTATGCTCAGGGCCTGGAGGAGGTCGGGTTGGGGCAGGACTCAAGGGTGTCCGTGGGTTGTTCACCACAACTACTGTCCGGCCTTCTGGCTTTGGCACTGGCTGCAGCATCCTATCATAGAGAAAAACCAAAGAAAAATAGAGGGGTAAGGCAAAAAGTGAGAGAAATTATACATTCAAAGGAGAGAAAAAAAAGGAGACAAAGATGGGAACAGATTTGAGGAAATTCAGACAAGACTCAGAAAAGGTAGATAAAAGTGAAAAAAGAAACAATTTTAGACCAAATTAACCCATAATTACTTTCCTACTTTTAAATTTCTCTACATCCTGTTCCCTACCAACATTCAGAACAATATTTTAAATAACCATTACTTATTCTTTCTCCCATATCATTCCACTAAACACCATTCATAACTACTCCATTTCTCCTCTGATTTCCCATTTACTTATTCATCATCCCTAGTACCTGTTAACCTTCATCTTTACAGGCTTGGGACGGGGAGGGGATCCGGAGCAGTGGCCACCTCCAATAGTATCCGGCGAGAGAGGCGATGCCGGGGCAGAAATGTGTCAGCCTCATAACGAGATACTCGGCCCTCTAGCCCAATCAGGTCAAACCGGCCCATGTCCACCCGCTGTCATCAGAGGAGCCAAAGAAAGACAGGTTAAGTTAAAATCCAATAAAAGTGAGTAGAAACTAGTGTGCAGAGAGATGAGGTGGGGCAATCAGCACAGGAAGGGAGGGGAAAAATTCCCCCAGTCACAAACTCAGAAAATTAATATTGGGTAAATATATGGGTAATATATGGTAAAGTGAATATTAATGACTAAAAAAAAAAAAAAAAAAAAAAAAAAAAAAAAATCGGGGAAAGTCACTTACTTGCAAGGGATGGATGTCTGTGGCTTGAAGCACCAGTGAAGCAGTGCTAAAGCAGATGCCAGGAGTGATGAAAGGAGAAGTCACAGGACGTGGATCAAACAAGTTAGGGTGGTTGCACACCTTACGAAGCTGCATCAGAATGTTGATGACGCTCATGAAGTGACCAGTAGCAAGAGTCTCCTTGGTACTGTCAGAAAAAAAAGAGAAAAACATGGGTAAGGTTCCAGAAATTTCCTCGTACAGCTACTTGGACAAAAACTCTTTACTTGGAAGTCTAGCACCTATGCTTATGACCTTGGAGAGAGACTCACGTAGCCTGTGCCATGAAGTCATCATAAAGACAGCGCTGTCGCTTTGATAGACGGCAACGAATTACATGTTCATACTTCTTGGGCATCTGCTTTTCAACATCCACCTTGACTCGGCGCAGTAAAAAAGGCCGGAGGACCTTGGGTCAAATAAGCAGGAATTAGGAATGTGAAAACTATTATGGGAAAAACCTAGAAACCACTCTACATCGAAAGGCTCATTTTGGCCAAGTTTCACCTAAAATCATCATGCCTTCTTCATGTTACGCCCATACCATCTTGCCAAATGAAGGGAGGGAAACTGCTTCTAATTAGTAGCTGTGTTCCTGTTTTTAGATGCTTTCTGGATATGTTCCCAACCCTTGAAAATCTTAATCTCAACACCTTGAAATATTACTTAACAGAAATGTTAATTATAGAAAGAGTATTAGACACAATCTAATTAAACTCCTTTGTTTTATGAAATAAATTAAGGCCCAAACAATTCAGATGACTTGTCTGAAGTGGCACATTGGGTCTTCTATCAAGTTCAGACCAACTTTTCCACTACATTTTATTCTACCTCTAGTAGTGATTTTTACACGAATCTAAATATATGCTAATTTTCTTTTAAATTTTACTGTTTTGTTTGTACATAATAGAAACTTCCTAACAAATCTTAAAAACAATCCTCCTTACAAAGTTTGGTCCCTGAGAAAGTTGGTCCATTTATAACACACACAAAAAAAGAGATGTACCCTTTAATTTTTGTCAGTATGGTCAAAAAAAAAAAAAAAAAAAAAAAAAAAAAGCATAATTATAAAATTAATAAAATTTAAAAAAAAATTTTGTCAGTATGGAATAAATATTGACTATTCTACTGAGCAGAGCATTGTAGTCTTTCCACACTGACTATATTTTAATTTACTCTTCTTTCCTCTTACCTTGTGAAGCCTTTTGACTAATCCCTCATTGTACTCCTGACTGCCTTCAATCATGCCAGTCAAGGGATTAGAAAACCATTCTTTGAATTCTCGGTGGGATTGGAAGACATGGGGCATCAGGAAGTGCATCAGGGACCACAGTTCCATAAGGCTATTCTGAAGTGGTGTCCCGGTCAACAGCAGACGGCGCTGGCTACAGGAAAACACAAAACAAAGAACAAAAAGGTCATGGTTAAGACCTTGGAGGTTCAACCTATTTTCCTAGGACTTTCTCTCAGAATTCAGGTAGATGGTTAGGCTGTTTTTGTCAGATCTTGAGACTTTCCCTATATTTTCCCATCTTCACCTGTTGAAGTTAAGTAAAGACTGCCATCGCTGAGACTTGAAGTTTTTGATATTTTGTGCCTCATCTAAGATGAGGTATCGCCAGTTCTTTCGGCGGAAGGCCTGGTGGTCCTGCAGCACCAGCTTGTAAGATGTGATACAAACGTGGAAGGCATTGGGCTTAGTCCAGCCCTATGAGACCAGAAAAGAAAAAAAGAAAAATTAAAAAAAAAAAAAAAGGAGGGAGAGAGAGAGAGAGATGAATATAGAATAAGAGGGTAAAACAATAGGAAAGGAATAAAGAAAAGGCCATCTAGAGATTAAGGATAGATTAGAAGAAAAAGTTTTTTGACATGAGAAGAGGTGGGGGAAAAAAAAAAAAAAAAAAAAAAAAAGAGATCCATAGAAGGAAGAGAGCAAGAAGAGGCCATCAAGGGAGCCAGAATCAAAGAATCAATACAGATCAGAGGTGATCAAATAAGAGTGGCAAAAGTCTTAACCTGCCGCTTGAGCTTCCTTTCTTTTTGAGCTCCATAGTAAGTGAGGATTTTAAAGCTGGGGCACCATCGCTTTAGTTCCATTTCCCAGTTCAACATCACACTGGTGGGGACAATGATCAAATGAGGACCCCAGTTACCTATTTGACAATAAGGGGAGAAGATCAGAGATGAGGCAATGAAGTTTAAAAGTCCATTCCAGGCTTCCCCAATGAAACCCTCCATCAAGCCTGTTGCCTTTTTGTCCAAAGTCCTGCTAGATAACACAATTTCCCAGTTTCTATCCTCCTTTCCAGATATCAGTCACACAGCAACTAGTCTTGCTTTCAAGCACCAGATTATCAATCCCAGTAGTATTGTGATTTTCATTTCTCAGTCAGATGGATAACCAAGTTTCTGATTAAATAGTCTGAATAGTTATCATCCACGTTCAAATTTTTCATTTCCTAACCCTACCTGGGACTCCCACCCAATGACTTAAGAACTGCTCTCAAGGAAGTTGTATGGGGCCTGAAGGAAAACAAAATCCCCAGATGTAGAGTCTTTTCTAGGGTTACCCTTTTCACAGGCCAGGTGAGCCAGCAGGGAGATAGTCTGGATAGTCTTCCCCAGACCCATCTCATCAGCAAGGATGCCATTGAGCTTCTTCTCATACATAGTAACTAGCCAGTCCAGCCCAATATGTTGGTATTCACGTAATTGGCCCCGAAGCAGAAGAGGGATTGGCGTCTTCACCTGATACAGAAGGAAAAGAGAGAAGGGATAACTTTGGAAAATGGCTAGAGCAAACATTTTGAGTTGAAATAAATGTAAGTTGTGGCTAAGAGAAATAGAAGACATAGGCAGGCATAGATGAGTGAGGACAAAGATGGGATCAGTGGATACCTGGGTGGTGGCCAGGGTGTAGCCCTTGGGTTGAAGGCTCTCAGCAGCAGCAGCAATATCAGTTATCTCCTTCTTAGGGCCAAGTGATGGAGGAGGCCCTGGGGCAGCAGGGCCACTGTCTCTTTTGACTTCACTCCTTTCTTCATCCTGGGCCAGAAGATATTCTACTCCAAAGTCATCATCTTCCTCCTCCTCCTGTTCATCTGCTCGGTTTCTAGGCTGGGCCTCCTCAGATTGCTCAGACACTTCTGACTCTGATTCCTCTGAGTCTGAATTCTCGCTTGCCTCTTCTTCCTCTGAAACATTCTCCTCTTCCTCCTCCATTGCTTCCTCAGTTGATTCTGCATAGATAGGGACAGGGATCAGAGCTCCTCACACATAATCCCCAATTACAACTGGTCCTTTCCCAGTTCAAAACCAGGATTCCTCAATCCCCACATACCGGACTGACTGCTACTATTCTCATGGGGATGCTCTTCCTCTTCCTGATCTTGTTCAGATTCAGAGCTGGTACCATCGTCTTCATCTTCCTCATCTTCACTACTCCCTGAGCCTGGGAATGAAGCATCTGAAGCATAGGCCCCGGCATACTGTTGCAGTAACTCTTCCACTGAAAGCTCTCCTAGAGGACACACTGGGATCAGCTTGCTATCTCCTCTCCAACATCCCTGTTGTCTCAGCCTATTTTGCCCCACAAATGCTACAGCCATTGATTTAGACTGGGCACAGATGGAGGGCTGAAGGGTTTGCTTTCAGCACCAGCTACCAAATCCTTGCCCCAGAACTGGGGTGGACCTGTGAAAGTGCTATATTCCCAGAAGTAATCTTGTCAACTTCTACAACATCCTGTTACTAGTTCTCTCACCTTCTCGGGCCAATTCACTGAGCTCCGTGGCATGGTCTACCTCCCCTGCCAGTTGTTCTTCAGCAGCTATTGTATCCTCTTCATCCTCCGCTAGGGAAGAAAGCAAACAAAATCAAAGGTGGAGAGAAGTTATATACACTAACCAAGGCAGAAAAAAAGATGATTTGAAAGACTAACCTTCATCCTCATCAGCTCGGAATTCCTCATCCTCCTCATCTGGATGCCACAACTGCTTGTTTCGCTGTGTGACAGGTATTGGGTGCCTTCTCTAAGGAGAAAATGTAGAGTGAGGAAATCAGTGTAGAAGCATAGGAAATAGATACTATTAGCTCAGACACCACAGAATGACCCCTAACCCTACTGTCTCCCAAGTTACTGTTGCCACAGGCATGACCAGGGCAAAAGAGTAATCAAGGGATTTTATTTTTAGCACCAGCTACCAAGTCTTAGCCCCATTGCCTAAAGGCAGACCTGTGGAAGTGCTAAACCTTAGAAAACCATTCCATGATAACATCAAAACACCTTCAATGCAGGCCCTAACTTTCTCCAAATCAGATATCAGAATAGGAATGACAGATTTCCAGTTGGAAGAAATTCTAATGGGAATCTACTCCGACTCATATCAGAAAATAAATTCTAAAATATATTTTTGAAAAACTAGTGAGTAGTCCCACTTTTTTCTGAGGCTAACTACTGGGAAGCAGCTTTTTATATGAAATCTAAATTGCTTTTTCAATTTTCACCAAACGGCCTAAAGACTACAAAGAAAAACTACTTCCAATCAACAGCTCTTCAAATACATTGTTACCATATCCCTTTTTTCTACTCTGCAGGATAAACACACCCCAATTTCTTTCAATTTTTTATGAATTTGAGGATCTTCTCCATCCTGGCAGTTTTTCTCTGGGTACTTTACATTACGCCAATAGCACTCCTAAAATAGGGAACCCAGGATTGAACCTAATGTTCTAGATATGATCTAATTAACCTAGACAAGAGTATTGCACTTTAACAAAATAGTCGAGTTGGTACCAGATTCCACTGGTCAAGTACCAATGACCACGGACAGATCGCATTTTTAGGCTCCGATTTGAAGTCTCTAATCCTTTCTTTTGTATGTGTGTCACCTTTTCTTTTCTTTTTTAATTGTAGCTCTTTATATGCAAAGAATATGCATGGATAATTTTTCAGAATTGACCCTTACTAAAACTTGTTTCAATGTTTCCCCTCCTTCCCTCCATCCCCTTCCTTAGATAGCAGGTAGTCCCATTCATGTTAAATATGTTAAAGTATATGTTAAATAATACACACACACACACACACACAGGGTTATCTTGTTGCACAAGATTTAGAAAGAGGGTAAAATTAACCTGAGAAGAAAAAACAAAAATGCAAGCAAACAGCAACAGAAATGGGGGAAATGTTATGTTGTGGTCCATACTCATTTCCCAGTGTTTTTTCTCTGGGTGTAGCTGGTTCTGTTCATTACAGATCAATTGGAACTGATTTGGATCCTCTTATTGTTGAAGATAGCCACATCTGTCAGAACTGATCACCATATAGTATTTTTGCTGAAGTGTATAATGATCTCCTGGTTCTGGTCATTTCCCTCAGCATCAGTTCATGTAAGTCTCTCCAAGCCTCTCTGTAGTCATCCTGCTGGTTATTTCTTACAGAACAATAATATTCCATAACATTCATATACCACAATTTATTCAGCTATTCTCCAATTGATGAGCATCCACTCAGTTTCCAGTTTCCTGCCACTACGAAAAGGGCTGCCACAAACATTTTTGCACATACAGATCCCTTTTCCTTAATATCTCTTTGGAATATAAGCCCAATAGTAACACTGCTGGGCCAAAGGGTATGAACAGTTTGTAATTTTTTGAGTATGGTTTCAAATTGTTTTCTAGAATGGTTGGATTTGTTCACAACTCCACCAACAATGCATCAGTGTCCCAGTTTTCCTGCACCCCCTCCAACATTCGTCATTATCTTTTCCTGTCATTTTAGCCAATCTGACAGGTGTGTAGTGGTATCTCAGAGTTGTCTTAATTTGCATTTCTCTGATCAGTAGTGATTTGGAACACTCTTTCATATGATTAGAAATAGCTTTAATTACTTCATCTGAAAATTGTCTGTTCATAGCCTTTGACCACTTATCAACTGGAGAATGGCTTGACTCTAATCCTTTCCAAACCAATGACAGACCTAAAATTCATCCATCTTCTCTACCCTGCCCTTTTTCTTGTACCTTTGGACCTGGGTGAGATTCCTCTTCTTCACCATCCTCCTCTAGGACCTCTTGGGAGTCACCATCACTTGAGGAAGGGACCTGACTGGGACTGGAAGGTGCAACCAATAGCTGGGGTGGCAAAGAACGTAGTAGTTCTTCCAAGGGCAGTTCTCCCTCACGACGAAGCAGTTCAATCTCACGTCTCTGAGTCTCTGCATCATTACCCTCTTGCTGTTCCTCTACCTCAATTGTTTCTTCATCATCTTCTTCTTCTTCTTGTGGCTGAAAGTCCCCATCTAGAACATAAAAAACAAGCTCAGAACTGTAAGTTAACTAAGTCAACCACAGGTTTGGGCTGTTCTGAGGAACATAGGAAAGTAAACTGATTCAAGAGCACTCACCTTCATCATCAAGCTGGAGGAGAACAGGAGGTGGAGGACTAGAAGCAGCTGAACCAGTATGAGAAGAACCAAGGCCAGGGGAAGAACCAGCTTTGTTTGGAGTTGGGGTGAGGGGCTGATTGAGGCTCTGGCTCAGCAAATCGGAATACTTCTCTGTTTGGCCCACAATAAAGTCAAGTTGAAGGTCTAGGGCTTTTTTTCGCTTTTCCTCTAGTCTAGATTGCTGTTTGAACTGTACCACCTATGAAAATCAGGGAAGAAATCTAGGTCAGAACTACTATACAATATGATCTCTCAAGACAGAGCCTGTGTTCCTTCTATAAGCTGTCTACTTTTTGCCTGTCACTCAGTACCAGCAGGATCCATGTGCATTACAAAAATGAAATGTTATTCCTGATGTTAAGGTGGCTCTTCTTGCCAAGGCCAACCTTTCTATATGTGCTTTCAATCTGACAGTTCTGATTCCAGCCCGGTCCTCAGCCAGATCCAAGGAAGCAATTCCTATGGAGAAGAGTTCAGTTATTCCCAACAACTGAAATCTAACTGCTACACAAAGGGCATGGAAGCCATCCTATCTGAAGCATTGGGGCACATGGGGGAGAGGCAGGAGGCAACATGTTTTAGGCAAGTCAGACCATTACCATCTGGCTAGCCATCTTCCCTTAAACCTGATGGAGACAAATGGGAATCCTGAATCCAAGAACCTTGCAATGGTACCTTTCAGTGGCCTTGGTACCTTAGAAACCATCGTCATCATCCTAGCCTATGGAGATATAGTCCGATAACTGTTCCTGTAAGTATTATACTCACAACTACACTAAAGACCCAGAAAGGAAAGTTCTTGGCTCTATCAAATAGTTTAATACCAGAAACTGTTATGATTTTGTCAGTGGAAATTATATCAAAGGAGGAGCATTAACATGTTTCACTACTGCACCCAAAGGATCACTTGATTTTTCCATCTGATCTGCAGCCAAAATCTTCCATTTGTGTACTCTCTCTCTAATTAGAATGTGAGCTCCTTGAGAGCAGGGACTCTCTTGTTTTTCTATTTGTAATGCTTAGCACATTTAAATACTTTCTACATAGTAAATGCTTAACAAATATTTCATTCAGTTTCAAATTCCTTCCTGTCTTCTTTGCCACATTGTTCTCCTCTACTGACACCTCCAAAAAATCCTTAATGCTTCCCTTCCCAAGTGAGTATTTTAGTTACCTATAAATATATCCAAGTCTCCTCATCCTTAAAGATCATAATCATCCCTGAAACCATCACCCTATTATTTATTTTTTTTTAATTAAAGCTTTTTATTTACAAAAACATATGCATGGGTAATTTTTCAACACTGACCCTTGTAAAACTTTCTATTCCAAATTTCTCCTTTCTCCCTTCCACGCCCCCTCCCCTAGATGACAGGTAGTCCAATATAAGTTAAATATGTTAAAATACATGTTAAATCCAATACGCGTATATATATTTCTACAGTTATCTTGATGCATAAGAAAAATTGGATCTAGAAAGAAAAAAAATCCTGAGAAGGAAAACAAAATGCAAACAACAACATAAAGAGTGAGAATGCTATGTTGTGGTCCATACTCATTTCCCACAGTCCTCTCTCTGGGTGTAGATAGCTCTCTTCATCACTGAACAATTGGAACTGATTTGGATCCTCTCATTGTTGAAGAGAACCATATCCATCAGAATTGATCATTGTATAGTCTTGCTGCCGTGCACAATGATCTCCTGGTTCTGCTCATTTCACTTATCATCAGTTCATGTAAGTCTGTCCAGGCTTCTCTGGAATCATCCTGCTGATCATTTCTTACAGAACAATAATATCTGATAATATTCATATACCACAATTTACACAGTCATTCTCCAATTGATGGACATCCATTCAGTTTCCCAGTTTCTAGCCACTACAAAAAGGGCTGCCACACACATTTCTGCACATGCGGATCCCTTCTCCTCCTTCAAAATCTCTTTGGGATATAAGCTTAGTACAAACACTGCTGTATCAAAGGATATGCTCAGTTTGATAACTTTTTGAGCATAGTTCTAAATTGCTCTCCAGAATGGTTAGATCCATTCACAGATCCACCAACAAATGTATCAGTGTCCCAGTTTTCCCACATTCTCTCATCATCTTTTCCTGTCAACTTAGCCAATCTGAGAGATATGTAGTGGGGTCTCAGAGTTGTCTTAATTTGCATTTCTCTGATCAATAGATATTTGGAGCACCTTTTCATATAACTAGAAAGTTTCAATTTCTTCATTTGAAAATTGTTTATGTCCTTTGACCATTTATTTATTGGAGATGGCTTAAATTCTTACAAATTTGATCTACATCTTAAATATTATGTATATAAGATAAATCTTATAAATTTCAGTTAATTTTCTATATTTTAGAAATGAGGAGTTTATCAGAACCTTTGAATTTAAAGATGTTTTCCCAGTTTATTGCTTCCCTTCTAATCTTGTCTGCATTAGTTTTGTTTGTACAAAAGTTTTTTAATGTAACATAACAAAATTATCTATTTTGTGATCAATAATGGTCTCTAGTTCTTCTTTGGTCACAAATTCCTTCTTCTCCACAGATCTGAGAGGTAAATTATCCTATATTCGTCTAAATTATGTATATATTCTTTATGTCTAGATCTTCAACCCATTTCAAACTTATCTTGGTATATGGCGTTAGGTGTAGGTCAATGCCTAATTTCTGCTATACTAGTTTCCAATTTTCCCAGCAGTTTTTGTCAAATAGTGAATTCTTATCCCAAAAGCTGGGGTCTTTGGGTTTGTCAAACATTAAACTACTATAGTCATTGACTATTTTGTCCCATGAACCTAACCTGTTCCACTGATACACTACTCTTGTTTCTTAGCCAGTACCAAATGATTTTGATGACCACTACTTTATATATCACCCTATATTTCTCAAGCAAAAACTAGATAAAAGCCATCCACACTTGCAGCTTCTTTCTCTTCTTTCACTTTCTTTTGAATACTTTGCAACATGGGTTTCAGTCTGAATATTTCATTTAAACTTTCTCTCCAAAGTTAGCAATGACTTTCTTAAATGCTAAATATGGTGGCATTTTTTACAGCCTTCATTATTTCTGATATTGACACTCTAGATTATTACTCTTTCTCCAAACTCTCTTCTAGCATACATTCTCATTTCTAGATTTTTGTGACAGTGCTCTTAGTTCTCTTTATGCTTTTTTGACTACTCTAATTTAGTCTCTTCTAATCATCTATATCAAGATTATCTAATGATGGGCACACCCCAAGACTCTGTCTTAAGCAACCATTGTGTCTATTGGAATTTCTAAATTGGATGTTTTGTTAGTATCTCAAAAATCATCGAGTCCAAAGAGAATTCATGATCATCTTTCCCACCCTTTTTCACAACCTTCCCATTACCAGCTGAGAGTATCACCATCCTACTTATTCAGGCTCTCATTCTTTATGTCATCTTTGATTCCTTACTTCCAAGCATCCTTTCAGCTATGATATAATTTAGTTCCTACTGTCAAACCTGTTCCTTTTACTACATTCAGTCACCACTCTTGTGAGGGCTTACTGTCCTAGTTACTGCAATAGTCTTCTGGTGAACCTGCTTCTATTTTTCCTTATTCTACTTCAACCTCCATACAGTTGCCAAAGTGATTTTTTTTTAAAAGCACAGATATCACCACAGAGAGTCCCACTAGTTAATAAACTCTAATGACTTTAGGATCATCCAAGGATTAAGTATAAAATCGTCTATTAGACTTTAAAGTCTTTCACAATGGGGTAGCTCGGTGGCACAGTGGATAGAGCACCATCCTTGAAGTCAGGAGAACCTGAGTTCAAAATCTGGTCTCAGACACTTAACACATGATAGCTGTGTGACCCAGGGCAAGTCACTTAACCCCAATTGCCTCAGCAAAAAACCAAAAAACCAAAAAAAAAAAAAAAAAACAACAACAACAACAACAACAAAATTTTTCACAAATTGGCTCAACATACCTTTCCAGACATTACATAGAATTCTTTTCAATACATTCTTGAGTGTAAACCTTACATATTACAATCTATTTTCCACCTCTCTGCTTTTGCTCTAGTTGTCCCTAATGCTTGAAATGCATTGCTCCTTTACTGCTGAGAATACCTGGTTTCCTTCCACCTTCCAAATAAAACTCTTCCTGATCCTCACAGCTGCCAGAACCTATTTCCAAACATAACCCCCGATAGCCTTGTATTTATTTTGTATATACCTACATATGTACATCTCCCAATAAAATGTAAACTTCCTAAAAGGAGGAACTGTTTCAATTTTGTCTTTATGTCTTCAGTGCCTAATTTATAAAGTAAGTATTTTAAAATTTATTGATTAGTAGTAGTCTTAAAAATGGACTAGTGTAGGCAAACGGTTCTCTTCCATATTCATATAGGTAGAAACTTTCTGGCCATCCAAATATACAGCCATGTCCAAACACATTCCCATTTCCTCAAACTCCTACCTTCTCCACATTGCTCCAGAACTGCTTGACTTCCTTGGCAATGGATGAAGCAATCCGTCGTAATTTGGCCTGCTCTTCCCGCTTGGCCCGTTCTTCCTTTTGTCGCTGCTCCTCATGATGACGTATTACCATCCGAACTACCTAGTGGAAGAAGTATATAAAATTGAGAGTAAAAGTAGAAACTTGTCCCCCGTGTTTCTTCATTCTCTTTTCCACAGAAGAAAATGGGAAAATGAGAGACTTTGGTGGCCAAAATATAAATATCTATAAACATCAAAACTTACTTCTTCAACATTCCCAAAGGCTCTATGATTCTAGCCTTTTTTTTTTTTTTTTTTTCAACCTACTTTAAGTGGTCTTGTGGACGACTTCTACTTAAACATTTCTTCTTTTCTTTTTTGGGGCAAGGCAATTGGGGGAAAGTGACTTGCCCAGGGTCAGAGAGCTAGTGTCAAGCACCTGGAGACCAATTTGAACTCAGATACTCCTGATGCCAGGGCTGGTGCTCTATCCATTGTAACACCTAACTTTCACTTAAATGAAACATTTTCTGAGCATGATATTCAGTCTGAAGAATGGGAAAAAGGGATGTCTACCTTACGAGCCACACCCCTTTTCCAGCGTCGTTCCTGAGCAAAGTCAGCAGATAGCCACTGCATTTCTTCACACAAGTAGTCCCAGTGACCCTTGGGTCTGGCTGGTTCAGGTACCTTGGGCAGTCGTCTTAGTGACCAGAAGCCCTCTTTCCGAAGCTCTGCAATTCTTGTTTCTATCTCTGCTTCCTGGTAGGGATAAAAAAGCAGAGACCAATAGCTCCCAACAATAATCATTCCACAGAAATGCACAAGATGACTAAATGTATCAAATGATGTGTTCCCAAAGACACAGGGATAGACTTATTCTTACTCTGTCCTTGCTCTAAAGAACTTGAAAATATTGCCCTGGGTTTCCCTCCTTGTTGCCTACACCTTTCTTGAGAAAAATTAACCAAGGAAGTCTTAGCTCAGGGGAGAAAACACCTAATGACAGAAAAGAGAACTTCAAGATGGAGGAAGAGATACCAAGAAAGCAAAAAGCAAAAGCTAGATAATGACTGTGAAGATGAGAAAAGACAAATAGACTCTAGAAGTAGAGGAGAAAAGAAATGGATAAATAGAATAGACGTAGCTATGTCTATAGTAAGAAGGTTCCCAAAGAAGATTTTCTGATCCTCAAGGGCAGGTAAGAAAGGGGAAAGAAGTGGAGGGACAGGGGGAAGAAGAAGGTGGCTTGAAAATACATACATGCTTAGCCTGTTCAGCAATTTCAGCGTGGCTTTTCTCCCATTTAGGACCCTTACTGGCTGGGTCAGCAGGCTGGGGTATGCCAAGTCCAACCAGTGGCACAGAGGAGACATCAGGAGGGCCAGGAGGGCCATCCAAGGAAGAGTCCTGGGCTAGACGTTGGGGAGATATCCCACCTGCCCCACTGGAGGCTGGAGAGTCAGTTGAGGCTGGGGACACAGGATTGCTTCCTGTCATGCTGTCTGATACCATCTGCTAAGGAAGAGGAAGACAAATGAGTAGATTCTTATGTATACCATAAACCACGAAGAACATACTAGATTTCTTGCCTTTCTCCCTAGGAAATACTATACTTCCTACCAAAGAATAATGACTCACTTCAACAAACTTATGCTATATGCAAGGATCTATACCAGGCAATATGGCCACATAAATACAAAATCATTCTTATTCTCAAGGAGTTTACATTTTGTTGGGGGACAGAACACACAGAGAAATATTCCAAGCCAATCTGAAGAGGGAAAATATTTTCAGTGTTCATTTTCTTCTCAAAAGGAAACCATTCTATCCTAACTCTCATTTTCCCCCATCTTAGAACTATAATTCCTGATGGGAGAAAAACCTCTCCCTCTCATACCTCTGTCTGGAGTACTGGAAGTTGAGGGTGGGCAGGAGAGGGGCTACTTTGCATTGTCCCACTCCTGGGCTCCACGTAGGATGCCTGGAGGATGACGGTATCTTCGTCACCACTGCTGCTAGCCGAGGGGCTGGCGTCCGGCTGCAGGGCATGCTGGGAACTGGCCTCATTCTGGGCCACCGGCCACCGGGACCCACTGTCCAGGGCCCGGGGCCCCCCAGGGCGTCCCAGCCTCCGTTCAGGTCCACTGGCCTCTGGAGTACCTGCTTCAAAATGAATGGGAAAGATAGAAGGATCACAGCCATCTCCTGGGACAAAAGGAGTATAAAGAAACCCCATTACTCCCAATTTCTAAAAACCAGAGTAGAAAGCCACTTTATTTGACAATGTTTTCATTCAAAGTACTAGAGTTTACATTGTCCCCTTACTAGTGAAACCAAACTCTTCACAAAAAGCACATTAAAATATTAGGAGCCCAGAATTCATGCCCTCAACTAGTGTTTATAGATGCCTTAAACTCTTCCCTGTTAATTTTCTTTTTAAAGGCTCTTCTCTCTCTCACCTGTGTGAGCTGAGACCACACCCGCCGTGAAAGTCTGCACTTCCACGGTGCCGCTGTACCAAAGGAGAGCACACCTACAAAGAGGGGAGAGAAAAGAATCATAAACTTTGAGGAACTTCTTTCTTATAAATTCATGTATTTGACACTATCTGCTTTTGAATTTTTCAATGTTTCCTAATTTAACAGAAAAGAAAAAGATTCCAATAAGAGCATTAAGGAAGAAAGTTTTTATGTTCCAGA
The DNA here is from genome assembly GCF_048593235.1 of Sminthopsis crassicaudata. Classification (NCBI taxonomy): domain Eukaryota; kingdom Metazoa; phylum Chordata; class Mammalia; order Dasyuromorphia; family Dasyuridae; genus Sminthopsis; species Sminthopsis crassicaudata. The sequence goes on along the minus strand of NC_133617.1, from coordinate 488,623,660 downwards.
GAAGAGTAAGCAAAAGCATGTACTATGGAAATAGAATTCATTCAGGGAATAGGAACAAGTTTCTGCCACCCAAGGAAGGGTGGGGAAGCAGGGAGGGAAAGATATAGTACAGTAAAAGAAAGCTTTAAAAATCCTGTACTGTTTGTTTAAGGAAAAGAAGCGAATCAGTGGACCTTATGAAAGTGAAGGTTCTTGCATACAGAAAAGATAAACACAAGAGGTACAAAGATGACTTTTCTGACTTCTACAGTCAAGGAAAGGCCTCTGGAGTTCTCAGGCTTGTTCATAACAGAGACTAGCAGTTTTAACGACTGGGCTCCACAAATCCTTGACCAGATAGTTTCACAAATGCACATTCTTTACAGAAATGATTCCAGTAACAGAAGTCAGATTACAGTTCGATTCTGATGTGGAAAAGCCCTATACCCCAAGTTGTTAAGAGTTAACCTGGAAATGTTTCACCAAATTTTAAATCATTGCTATTACGATTCACTCCTCCTACCTCACCTTACCCCGAATCCTTGGCCACTAAGTCTTGGTTGACCTCTTTACCCCGACATATTGCAGTGCCTAACTACATATAGACCCCTATTTCACGCCCCCTCCCACCGTTCAGAGCTCTGACCCTTTCTGACCTCTGACTTCTTTAACCCACGTTACCACCCAACTCCTCCCACTTATTTGCCCCTCCCCAACTCCGCCTTTCCATCCAAGGTACGCGCACACGGGTCCGCGGAAGAAGAGGAGGGGTTCGGGGAAGGCGCGCACAAACACACAAACACACACAGCATACACACACACACACACACACACACGATTCCTCCCCCCCACACACACCCCAAGTTAGAACAGGCAGCGCTTGCGCGGCAGGGGGTGGGGAGACCTGGCAAGGTTGCCCAAGCCTAAGGGCTCCCGCCCAAATCAATCTTCGCACTGAGGGGAAGGGAAAGGCGGGGGAGGGGGCGGGGGGAGGTAGGAGGAACCCAGGATCGGGGAAAACAGTACTTCGTGCCCGGCCTAGCCTATCACTCTATTACATCGTGGGGAAATAAGTGGGGAAGGGAGAAAAACAGGTGAGCTTTAATAAGGCCCCCCCATCCACCCACCCTAGTGAAGAACCGGAGATGGGCACGCACAAATACTGCCCGACCCACGCTCCCTACCCACTCCCTTCCTGCGCGCTCTTAAAGGAAAGAGAACAGGGAGACAGGGCGAGAGGAGGGGTCACGGATACGCGCGGCCAAGAGCGCACCTGGATCTCGCGCTCGCCTCTCAGACTCGTTCACCCGTGCACGCGCGCGGAGAGCGGGAAAGGGGAGAGGATAAAACGCCGGTGCCCCTTTTGGCCCGTCTGGCCTCTCTGTCCCTCTCTATGGGCGCGCGCCGGCAGTCTCGCGCACTGGCCCCGGGGCCCGGCCGAAGATGCGCGCGCAGCAACCCGGGAAGGGGGGGAGGGAGGAGAGCAGAGATGCGCGCGCAATCATTCGTCGTCGAGAGGTGGGAGGGGGGAGGAGGGAGAGAGGGAGGGAGGGACGAGGGGAATCAGCCATCTTGTCTCCCTCTTCTTACCTGCGTCCTCGGGGGCGCGCGCGCCACCCCCCCGCCGAGAAAGGGGGGAGGGTTTCTCTCTCGTCGCGGCGGCCGCCCCAAGTCTCACTGGGCCTGCCAGTACTGCCGCTATCTCGTCTCTACCTCCACCTCTCTAGGCGCACAGATGTAGGAGGGCGGTGGGGGGGGAGGGGAGGTGCCACTCCCCGCGAACCGCCGCCGCCGCCACCGCCGCTCCAGAGGCCTCACCAAAATGGCCGCCGCCGCCTTCGGCCGCCACCACCACCACCACCACCACAGATCACTGCCGCTACAGCCGCCGCGGCCCGTCCTCTCGCGATAGATAGTGCGGGTGCGAGAGCAAAGGGGGAGGGAAAGGGAGGAGACGCGCGTGCCAGAAGGAGGTGTTGGCTTGTTGGCGCGCGAGGGTTCTTGGGAAGTGTAGTTTCCGCGCTGCGTGTCAAACCACACACACAAGAGTCTATTCCTTGACACAGAAATGAAAAGGTTAACTAAACTTTCTAGACAATCTTGGATTATACCTTTTCTTTCCAGCCTATTTCTAGTTAATTACACTTGAGGTCCTCAAAAGCTTTCCTGAACTGTGACTTTAGTCTCCTAATGATAATATATAAAAAACTCTGTATGTACATTTAAGAAAGAACAAGTGCATTAAACACAATTTTAAATGTCATGTACATTATCAACTTTAGTAATTTGTTGCATAAATTGTCTTTTAACTCTTCTCCATTTATCTTTTGCACACCATCCTTCAAGATCTAGAGCAACTCTTAACATTTTCCATTAAGACTTCTCTGACAGCTCTGAACTGTGATCCTTGTCATAGACTTTCTTGAGTACTTTGTTTTCTTAATTTTTAAATTTTCAAATTAATAAACATTTACTTTTTCTCCCATTATCCCAACTAATTTCTTTCATTCATTTTTAAATCATTTGTTTTTATATCATCTTTTCCCCTGAATTTATCCTCTTCCATATAACAAAAAATATTTTTAAATTAAAAAAAAAAACTCACAATAAACATTTATAATTAAGCAAAACATCCTCACATTATCCATGTCCAAAAATGTATATCTCATTCCAAATCTTGAATCTATTGGCTCTTTTCTGTCAGTAGCTTGATAGCACAAATCTATCAATCCTCTGAACTTATGGCTGATTATTGCATTGATTGGAAATCTTGAGGTTTTAAAAATACCTTTTTGCTATTGTTGAAATTATATAAATTATTTACTGTTACTTCACACTACATCAGCTGCAGTTCTTACAAGTTTTTTTTAGGTTTCTTTGAACTCATCACTTTTATCATTTCTTACAGCACAATAATATTCCATTACATTCATATACCCAAATTTATTTATTCATTCCCCAATTGATAGGAACTTCCATTTCTTTACAACTACAAAAACAGCTGCTATGACTTTTTGTTCATAAGATTCTTTTTCCTTTTTCTTTGATTTCTTTTGATTATGCTACTATACTTTTTTAATATCTTGTCTAGATATAACTATAGCATAAAGATTTTGAAAACAAAGACCATATTTTGTACTTCATTGTATTCAATTCCAACAAGTATTTATTAGCTGCCTATACTTGTTAGGCAATATACTAAGCACTGAGGTGATATAAAAAAGAAGAAAAGGAAAAAAACCTAATTCTTGTCTTATACTTCCTTGATAAAGAGTAGGAAAGTGTTTTTATCAGCTGTTCTTCAATTGGTCATTGCAACTAATCTGATTTGGCTGCTTTTTAGTAGTATTTTCATTTATATTTTATATTCTCAGTATAGTTCTCCTGGTTTTCTTTACTTTGCGTTTCATAAGTTGATAGAAATTTTATTATGTTTCTCCAAATTCCTCCTATTTGTGATTTCTTATAGCACAATATTATTATATTAATTTACCCCAATTTGTCCTGCCATCCCTCAAATGGTAATCCCTCTTTTTTTTTCTTTTCTTTTTGTCTGCCTCATTCTCCCCACCCTAATAAATATATTAGAGATAGAAATAGCAGTACTATGTTCTTTTTTCTTTTTTTTTTTGGAGGCTGGGGTTAAGTGACTTGCCCAGGGTCACACAGCTAGGAAGTGTTAAGTGTCTGAGACTAAATTTGAACTCGGGTCCTCCAGAATTCAAGCCTGGTGCTCTATCCACTGCGCCACCTAGCTGCCCCGAAGTACTATGTTCTAATAAGCTTGTAACACAAATGTAGAGTTAATGGCTAGTACTGCTGCTTCAATTCCCACCCAAAATCTTAGAATAGTTTTTGTTCCTTCTCATTTGAAAGTGGCTAGGGAAGAATGAGGTATTTAATCTGTTCATGCCTTGTTTACCTGCACACAAAATACCTCTACCTAACTTTTGAAATTTTTTTCTTTTAATTATGAAGTTGGCAAGCATAAATATACACAATAATTTCCAAAGAGAATGGCATATAAAATTGTGAATCTCAATTATGTTCAATATTAAGAATATGAAAATTTTATGCAGTGATTTCAATATGTCTTAATGGTCTGTGTCTCTGAACTTCCTTTAGCTCACTTCTGTGCATTTTACAAATGTTCTTAATATTCTTTCCTTTTTTTAATCATTATTACTATTCCCATTTTCTTCATAACTCTCCCCTCTTAAAATGAAAAATAAAATTTTAAATACCCTCCCTTTTAAATAAATAAATGTAGTCAAACAAAACAGAGATATATAGGCTATGTCAGAAAATGTGAATGTCATTGTGCATTCCTAGTCTATCATTTCTCTGAAAAAAAAAGAGATGGGAATTATGATTCATCATCAATATTTTGGAGTTATGGCAATTTATTGCATTTATCTGAGTTCTTAAGTCTTTCAGAGTTTTCTTTTATATTGTTATTGTTATCATGTAAATTATTTTTCCTGGTTCTAGTACTTCATTCTCCATCAGTTCATTCAAGTTTTCTTAGGTTTCCTTGAAACTATCCCTTTCATGACTTCTTATGTAGTATTCCATTATATTCATATGTCACAATTTCCTTAGCTTTTCTCTAATTAATCATCACCCTCTTTGTTTTCGTCCTTTTCTGAATTTTTTAAAAATTCTGCCTAACTCTTAAGCACTTCCTTAATCTGACACTATCCCGTCTTGCAACCTCATTTTCCCTCTGAAGCTCTAGACAGTTTATTTTCTCATTGTACCACCTAAATTTATTCTAACTTTTGAGCCTTGAAATGTCCTCCCTATTTACCAATAACAAAGCAAATCCTATTTACCCTTCAAAGCCAAGTTGAGGTTCCATTTCCTCCATGAAACAATTTCAGTGCTTAATTGTTTAACCAATTGATTCTCAATTTTTTTCCCTAAAAGGGAAAAAAAATTGCTTTAAAAGAGAAATCACCTATTTGGACAACCTAGCCATTAAGCTGATAGTGTTCCAACTTTACCACACACTGGGGGAAATCAGTCTAAAACCTTGAATGTGTTCGTATAGGACAGAAAGTCATCTGTCATTCACTTAACTATTTATTGAGCTTCACATTTATAAATTACTTTGTTAAGTTCTGTGGAGGAACTAAGAGATATAACAAGATACTTCAAGATCAACACTTCCAAAACAAAATTTATCATCCTCTTTCCAAAACTTCCTCACTATTTCAGTACCTAGTTTTCATGATATCTTAATGATACCCACTATCCTCCCATAACCTGGCTTCAGACACAATCCCCTTTGATTCTTTCTTTTCCTTTGTTCTCTACATTCAGTTGCTTGCTCACCAAGTTCTGTCCATTCCGCCTCTGTTATGTCTCTCATAACCATTCTCTATTTTCTTTTCCCTTTGCTATTTTATTGGTTCAAGATCTCACACTGTCTACCCAGAAGAGTACAATATTCTTCTCTCGAATCTCCAATTTTTCCTTCCATCAGTCCATTCTAAATATCACTGTCAAATCTTCCTGAAACATAACTCATCACCTTTCTTCTTCTTTTATTCAATTATAAACCAGTTCTACTAGGTTAGAGACAATTAGGTGACACAATAGATAGAGTAGTGGACCTATATTTAGGAAGACCTGAGTTCAAATTCTGCCTCGGTTTCTTCATCTGTAAAGTGGGGATAATAATAGCATCTACTTCCAAGAATCTGAGATTTAAATGACATAATACTTGTAAAGTGCTGTGCAAACTTTAAAATCTAGACTCCTCAGCAGTCTACTAGGGTCACACAACTGGGAGATATCATTGGATTAGAAATGTCCTATAAAATATCCGAAGTTCTATGAGAGTTTTTGAGCAGGGAAAGATCATATATAGTTGGGAGAATCAGGAAAGACTTTGTGGAAAAGGGGGCATCTAAGATAGTATCTGAAGTAAGGATAAGATTTTGACAGAGATGGCGAGGAAGGCCTTGCAGGCACATGCAGGGAGCAATGTGACCAGAAGTGCCATTTTGTGATTCTTGAGCAGAAGAAGGGCACAATGAGAGCTGAGCATTAGGTTGACTGATCTAACAATCTGTGCTGGATAGTTTACAGGGACAGAGACTGGACCTTTGTTATTTTGGCACCTCCCATGGAGCTAGACATGATGATGAGAGGACATAAGGAATTCTTCTGAGTAATGCCCAGCAACTCTCAATCACTGCCTTTCCCCAATTATGTATCCATTGCAGTAATCCAGTTGAGAAGGTATATGAAGGTGATAGATGTAGTAATGGAATGGAAGAGGAAGAGGCTTTTTAAAAATAATAATATTTTATTTTTCCAAATTCATGTAAAAATAGTTTTTCAAAATTCATTTTTGTAAAACTTTGTGTTTTAAATTTTTCCCTCCCTCTCTCTCTTACTTCCCCTCTTCCCAAGATAGCAAGTTATCTGTTTTAGGTTAAATATGTGCAGTCCTTTTAAACATATTTCCATAAACCAAGGTTTTGCAAGGGTCAATGTTGAAAAATTATCCTTGCATATGTTTTGAAAATAAAAAGCTTTAATAAAAAAAATTTCCATATTTGCCATGTTGTACAAGAAAAAGGAGACCAAAGGAAAAAAATAGACACCAGAAAGAAACAAACAAAAAGATGAAAATACTATGTTTTGATTCACATTCAGTCTCCTAGTTCTCTCTCTAGATGTGATTGGCATTTTCCATTCCAAGTTTCTTGGAATTGCCTTGAATCACTGCCTTGTTGAGAAGAGCCAGATCCCTCACAGATGATCATCACATAATCTTGTTGCCATATACAGTGATCTCCTGGTTCTACTTACTTCACTCAGCATCAATTCATGTAGGTCTTTTCAGGCTTTTTTGAAATCAGCAGAAGACTTGAGAAATCAAAGAAAACAAAGAATCACCAAAACATGTTGACTGATTGGATATGGGTAATAAGAGAAAGAGGAAAAAAAAAGAGTAAAAGAAGATGCCTTGTGATCCTAGCCTTATGAAAAGCTGATGGCATCAACAGAAAGGAATTCAGGAGATCTTCAGAAAATGGAATGTGTTCATTTTTTTTTTTTTGATGTGAGTATGGGATGCTTGCAGGATTTACAGCTGGAGATAACAAGCAGCCAGATAGAAATACAGAATTGGATGTTAGGAGAAATATGAAAGCTGGAGATTTACATTTGGAAGTCACCCCCAAAGAGAGAAGAGAACAGAATGCTGAAGATGCTTTTATTCTGCAGAGGGACCAATAAACAAGAATTGATCATATATCTAATTGCTCAGAACTTGAGCAATTTCCATTTTTTCCTCATTGTAGAAGTTGCTGAGAATTGCATATCTGAGAATTCTGGACTGGCATGGCCAGGGATATGTCCAGCTAGGTTTGGAATGGTTGTCTGAACTTGGCAAGTGAACATCTATTTATAAAAGCCATTTTTAATTTTTTAAAATAATAACAGTTTTTATTTACCAGATATTTGCATGGGTAATTTTACAACGTTGACAATTGCCAAAACTTTTTTTTTTCCAATTTTTCCCTTCCTTTCCTCCCACTCCCAGATGGCAGGTCGACCAATACATGTTAAATATGTTAGAGTATAAATTAAATACAATATATGTATACATGATCAAACAGTTATTTTGCTGAACAAAAAGAATCTGACTTTGAAATAGTGTACATTTAGCCTGTGAAGGAAATCCAAAATGCAGGTGGACAAAATTAGAGGGATTAGAAATTCTATGTAGTGGTTCATAGTCATCTCCCAGAGTTCTTTCGCTGGGTATAGCTGGTTCAGTTCATTACTGCTCTATCGGAACTGATTTAGTTCATCTCATTGTTGGAGAGGGCCACGTCCATCAGAATTGATCATCATACAGTATTGTTGTTGAAGTATATAATGATCTCCTGATCCTGCTCATTTCACTCAGCATCAGTTCACTTAAGTCTCTCCAGGACTTTCTGAAATCATCCTGTTGGTCATTTCTTACAGAACAATAATATTACATATTATTCATATACTACAATTTATTCAGCCAATCTCCAATTGATAGGCATGCCATTTTTTAATTTTAAAAAAATGTTTTCCAAGGCAATTAGAATTCAGATCCTCCTGACTCTATAGTTACTACTGTATCCACTGAACCCCTTTAATACATTTTATAAAATGTTCTACTTATGAAGCCTTTCCACAGTTGTTTACTATTTTCTGAAGCAACATCTCCCTGCCTCTTTTTAAAAATTTACTAATAAAAACTATGAAGCAGATTGTTTCACACTTAATTGAAGTACTGTCATTAAGCATTTATTGAAGAATTAAATCTATTCTATTTAATGCCAGAAGATAGAATTAATAGATGGAAATTGTAAAGATGCCAATTTAGTCTTTAAAGTAAGGAAAAACTTTATAATTATTAGAACTTTCCAAAAGTAGAATGTATTGCATTAGTGAGATACTATAGTAGAAACAAATGTGTTAATTTAGGTTGAACAAACCCATTTTGCTTTAACCATCCATCTTGTGACTAAATAGTTGTTATATAAGCTATTTTTTTAGTAATATAATTTTGCAATGGTATGTGTGTCCCAGATTTGGTAAATATTTTCAAATTTATATCCCTTAGATTTGAGTACTAATGTACTAATGTATTAATGACATACATCCCCCAAATCTGGTAAATAATTGATAAACACTTGTCATTGATAAACACTTGTCAATGGCATTAGATGTGATTGATAGTTTCTTCCATCAAAAGCTTGGGTAATAATACATCACCAATCAGAATTTAGATATGATTTATAAAACCAGAAGCATATCCCCAAGTTCCCTGGTCCCAGCCATCAGCTTGATCCCAGATTGAAACTAGGAAGACTCCTGTATTTCCAAACTTGGAAGACATATGGAAACGTGAGCATCCTAGTTCACTTGACTGACAGAGAATTGACAGAATGCTACTTGAAGGGAAAGACATAACCTCCAACTGGGCAGAGAAGTTACCCTGTCATAAGTTCCAGAACAAAAGATTCTTAGTGGGATCTTGAGGAGTCAGGTTGGCGATTTGTTCTTAGAGACTTGATGGTTGTATTATTGAATAGTCGATAAAATTTAACTGAATGCATTTATGAGTGTAGATCTTAGTTTAGTACTATGAGCCCTAATAGAAATAATGGTAAATTGGTTTTACCTGTGCACTCTATGTTACAGGTAGTACAACCACTTTATTGGAAATCTTTAAGCAGAGGTTAAGATATCACTTACTGGTCCTGTGGGGTTAATTTTTTCAAGGGATCATTTCTTATGATTCTGTTGAGTGTCCCCTCTGGGCTAAATCCATACTAGACTCAAGAGAACAAACATAAGAATCAAATGTTTCTTATCCTCATTTGGCTAATGACAATTTAAGTTTTGTTTTTCATCAATTTTATATGACTATATTTCCCTATAAGTTGGCAACCAATAGAAAATAGAAAATCCTCTTCCTCACCAACCATCTGTTCCTGTTCAGATTCCATTGGACTATTAAGAGACAGGGTCAGCAAAACATTTCTTAAAGGTATTGCAGCCTTTTGGATCAACTGAATAGGCTGCAGATATATGCTTCAACATTCTCACTATGCTTCCAACTTTTTTGTTCACTAAGAATTGAATAAAGAAAGAATTGGCATATCTAAGTTACTAACTTAGGGAGAGGCACCTATTGTATACAACTTTCCCAAGAAGTTTAACCACAAAAGAGAGGAGAGATATGGGAGGAGAAGGAGGGAAGGAAAAAGCTGGAACAGAAGTGAGTGCAAGGGACATCGTTGTAAAAAATTATCCATGCATATGTTCTATCATATGCTATAATTTTTTAATAATGCTATATAGGAGGCAGCTAGATGGCAGCTAGGTTGTGCAGTGGATAGAACACCAGCCTTGAAGTCAGGAGGACCTGAGTTCAAATGTAACCTCAGACACTTAATGCTTCCTAGCTGTGTGACTCTGGGCAAGTCACTTAACCCCAACTGCCTCAGCAAAAACAAAATCAAAACAAAACAAAATTGTAAACTCAACAATATGTTGCTTTCACGAAATGTCATAAAAGTGAGAGATACACTCAAACATAAAGGTCAGAGGTATAATTTATTATGTAAAAAAAGCAGAGGTAGTAATTATGATCTTAAAGTTAAAGTTAAAATAGATTTGATCAAAAGAGAAAAATAGGGAAACTGCACTACATTTCAGCCATATTTATCAATATTGTTTTAGGCTATTTAAAATAACTAGACAGTATTAGGTTAGAATATTGCTGTGGTGAAGGAAATGATGAGCGGGTGGATTTAGAAAAATATGGAAAGTTTTGGACTTTTGATGGAAGATGCTATATATCTTCAGGGAAACAGAACAAGTAGAAATAAGCACAGCATGGTCTTACATATATGTGTATAAATGCATATGTGTAAATGTTTTATGATTATAGCTATATTAGTATGTATACATATGTGTATACACACATATACATTTCTCTGTGCTTAATTGTAGCCTGGGGGAGAAGGGCTGGAAATAAAGTAAAACGTCCACAGCAGTGAACAACAGCAGTGAAAACCTGCAAGAAAACAAAGAAAAGATGGACAATTCTGAATACTGGGTAGTATTTCTTATATAGGTTTTCTTAAAATGGAAAGTTATTGCTTTATATTTTGAATCCTCTCTTATGCTCTGCTGTGCACATGGCCTTTCTTTTCTTATTTTGTATTTACATTAAAAAACAAAAAACAAAACAAAACAAAAAAACAAACAAGCACACACACACACACACACACACACAAAACCTCGTAAGAAGAAGCTGAAAGAAAATCACTTCCTTTCCTTCCTAACCTTAGTTGTTTGTTCTTAATTCCTGAAGAGGACTTTGACATCAGGAGGCAATGTCATGACATGCAAGTGATTTGGATTTCAATGAGTGAGGGCTGTGCAAGGTCCCCTGCCTCTCTTTCCTCTCCAGAGCCATCTGGGACCAGTGACCAGATATAGATCAGGACGACTGGAGATGGCCCTGAATGAGAGTGGGAGACCCTGGCCTTCGTTAGCTATGGTTTTCAACAGGTCTCACTCAGTTTGACTGAGGCAATTGCTCATCCACTGATTAACACTAAGTAGTAATTAAGGCAAAAATCTCCTCTTTTACCTAGTTAAAAATCTAAATAAACAAATGAATGAAACAGGAACCCTCAGGGTAGGCAGATCTCTTTCTTTCCTGGGGCAGCTAGGGAGCCCAATGGAGAGTCTGCAGTGGGTGAGGAAAACCTCAGACACTTATTAGCCTTGTGGTGGACAGACAAATCAGTTTACTTCACATCTATTTGTCTCAGTTTCCTCACCTGTAAAACGGGGATAATAATAGCACTTTCCCTCCTGGTTCTGAGGATCAAATGAGGTAATATGAATAGAGTGCTTAGCATAGTGCCAGGCATATAGGGTCATATAAATGCTAATTATCACTACTACTATAACTACTCTGAAACCTGAACTGGCTCTGGTTCCTTCTTGCATTAGCTGCTTCTGCTTAAAAATATAATAGCTCTCTCATTTACCTTCACTGCAATTTTTATAGAATTAATTCAGTAAAACTTGATAAATACAAAAATGTGTAAATGTATGTAGTCTGTGTATGTATGTACACACACACACACACACACACAGAGGAAACTGAACTCCATAGGGAAGCAACTTAACTTGCCTAAAGCCACAAGAGCAAGTTAGTGGCAGAGCTGGACCTAAATCTAGTTGTCACTCCATAGAATTTGCTAACAACAACATTCTTTCCATTTGAATTACTTCTTTTCCTCATTTTAATTCTTCTTTCCTTTCCCAGAAAGTTATTTATAAGTTGTTTCATTTGCTACTCTCCCTCCTTTCAGTTGAGAAACAATAAAGAAAAGTTTCTGGAAATTTTCTTCTGTTAGGAGGAGAGGGGAACTTAAGGGAGGTTTTGATCACCATTTTGATTAGTTTATCCAAATAAACTGATTAGATTACAGGGTCCTTTGTCTTTGTACTCCCCAAAATTTGCAGTCCCCAGAGGATAGCTACTACCCTCAGGTATTAAGAGTTAACTCTGACAACTACTACTGCAACTCACAACACCCTCCATTAATGATTAGTCAGCAGATTCAATGCGTAATTAGCAAACACATTTATTGAAACAACTTAAAAAGTTGTTGCAAAACATTCCCTCACAAACTGAGAGTGTATTCTCCTACAAATACATCTCGACTTTGGATAAGCTCAGCCCAGAAATCCTTTTCCTCTTTGTAGAATCCTCACACTGGGTTCCCAGTTTTTAGAATATATTGATTTGTTTAAAACAAATGACTTTGACTAGCAACTACAGAAAAGAAAGTGTAAGAATGAGACAGATAGCTCAGTAAAAACTGGTTGGGCTTTTCATTCTATTGCTCATTTAAGGAAAATTAACTCTTTATTCCCATTTTGATTTCCTGTTAAAAACAGCAAAAAAAGTTCTTGAAACAACATAATTTAGGAGACAAGAGTTTTTAGAAAATAATTACGTTTCTTAGATTATATGATGTACTGAAAGAGATAGTGAAACTGGTTGCTCCCTCTTTGATACCACACTTCTCCGAATTTTCATTAGTATAAATGAAATTACCAAAATAAAAATTAATATATCTGCTCTTTAAACATATCTATATTTACAGTATTTTAACTATCTTAATTCAAAGTTGGTATGGTTTAAGGAATTTCCCCATTCACCAGTCAAGCAGCAGTTTAAACAATGCACTCTATATAATGGTAGCTGATAGTCCCGAGGTTTATAGTGCAAATGAAGCAGTGGTCACAACTACAGCAACTGTATGACATTCCTTAAAAAAAAAAAAAAATAGATAAAATATAGTACATGCAAAAGGCTCTGGTAGGCAGATAGTTACAAGACCAGAACAATGGCCAGATCTAGTTGGTAGTCCAGAAGCAAATCTAGATGCAATCTTCCAAAGTGTTTTTTGGTTATCTATCTATCTATCTATCTATCTATCTATCTATCTATCTATCTATCGATCTATCTATCTATCTATCGATCTATCTATCATCTATCTGCTTGCCTATCTATCTATTCATCCATTTATTTATTTAGATTTTATGAAATAACAAAAAATGACCATTTCATTATACCAAGAATAAAGTTTATGTTAAGCTTAATATGGAACTTCCAGGGAAAGGGACCTGTATGTGCCAAAATGTTTGTGGCAGCTATTTTCGTAGTGGCTAGAAACTGGAAGATGAATGGATGTCCATCAATTGGAGAATGGTTGGGTAAATTATGGTATATGAAGGTTATGGAATATTATTGCTCTATAAGAAATGACCAGCAGGATGAATTCAGAAAGGTTTGGAGAGATTTACATGAAATGATGCTGAGTGAAATGAGCAGAACCAGGAGATCACTATACACTTCAACAACAATACTGTATGAAGATATATTCTGATGGAAGTTGATCAATGATGGACAGAAACAACTACACCCAGAGAAGAAACACTGGGAAGTGAATGTAAACTGTCTATCTACCCAGGTTACTTATACCTTCGGAATCCAATTCTTACCGTGCAACAAGAAAATTGGATTTACACACATATATTGTATCTAGGTTATATTATAACAAATGTAAAATGTATGGGATTGCCTGTCATCTAGGGGAGGGGGTAGAAGGAGGGAGGGGAAAATTTGGAAAAATGAATACAAGGGATAATGTTATAAAAAATTATTCATGCATATATACTGTCAAAAATTTATAATTATAAAAATAAATAGGAAAAAAATATGGAACTTCCAAAACTACTTTACTTTTTTGTACCCCTTTCTGAGTATCTCTCAGTTCTCTCTTTTAAAAAATGGTTGGTGTTCTTTTTTTCCTCATATTTTGGTATCACTAACAATGAATGTACTTTGTATTCTTCCTTCTTCTAAAACTCCTAAAAGCCCTTCCATGTAACAAGTATAATCAGGGACACATCTACACATTGGTAGTATCTGAGAATTTATTACACATTTTATACTTCTAGTTCATCAACAGGGAGACATAATTAGTCACTGATCTTAAGATTTTCTCAGTTGTTAATTTAAACAATGTTATAACCATTTTATAGCTTGCTCTCTCGGTCCTATTCCTTTCACTCTTTTTTTAAAAAATATTTTTAATTTCTTTAAATCGGTCAAAATCCATCTTCACACCTTTTTCCTCTCAGCAGCTGAAAACACAAGAAAAGCAAAACCAATTCTAAATATGTAGAGTCGATCATGATAAATTTCCACATTATGTCAAAACAAACAAATAAAATTGGCTCATTCCATTCTGCATTCTAAATCCTTTACCTCACTATCATGAGGTAAATAACATGTTTCTTCATTAGTTCTCTATAATCCTCGTTGATCATTACACTGATAAGATAAGAAAACAGCACAAGAGTATTCTATTACATTTATATAATATAGTTTGTTAAGCCATTCCCCAACTTAGGGATACTCCCTCAGGTTCTCATTTTTTGCAACCTCTAAAAGAGCTACAAATATTTTTGTGCATCCTTAGAATTTGTTTTGTTTAGGATTAACTATTCTCTTAATTGACCCTCTCTTCAATTACCTCTCCTCAGCATTCTCCTCCTCTCCTATTTATCTGTTGAATGAAATGAATTTCTGTACCTAATTATGTATTTCTGATAAGAATGAAATTCAAGTGTCAGCTACTCTTTCTCACCCCCTCCTCCTTGTTTATATATATATATATATATATATATATATATATATATATATATATATATATATATATATAATATATTTGCTTATCCTGATTATGAAACAATTTCTGCTAACCTTCCTGACCCCCTTCTACCCTTCCTTTCCTCTTCTGTTTCTCTTCTTTACATAATATCATGAAGACTTAACAAAACCATGCACAGACCTTATATTCTCTCTATGGCCCCTAATAATGAAAGGATTCTGAATGAATACGTATAGTCACCCCATATTTGAATAAAGTAAATTATCATTGTTTTGTCCTTTATTCATTCATGTTTAGCATTTTATATTTCTCTTCATTCGTGTGTTTCAACTTCAAAGTTTCTACAAAGCTCAGTCATTTTATCAGAAATACTTGGAAGTCCTCTATTTCATTGAAGAGCCTTTCCCCCCCTATAGTATTATGCTTAGTTTTGTTGGCTAAGTTGTTCTTGGTTATCAGCCTGTATCCTTTACCCTTTCAAATGCTGTATTCCAAATTTCCCTCTCCTTTATTGTGTTTGCTGCTAAATCATGTATGATCCTAACTGTGGCTCCTTAATAGTTGATATCTTTCTTTCTGAATGCTTTTGTATTTTTTCTATGACCTAGAAACTCTGAATTTTGAGGTCATTGATTCTATTTCCACTTTTCCCTCTGTTTTTAAGAGGTCTTGGAAGTTTTGGTAATTTCTTGAAATATCATGTCTAGACTTTTTTTGGCCACTGTGTTCTGATTGTCCAATGATTTTTAAATGTTTTTTTCCCCTTAAGTTGTTTTCCAGATCAGTAGCATTTGCTATGAGATTCCCTGTATTTTCTTTTCTTTTTCAGTCTTTTGACTGTGTTTTAATATTTCTTATGGTCTTATATAGTCATTAGCTTCTATTTGGTCCATTTGAATTTTCAGAGATTTTGTTACCTGCGAAACTCTTGTGCCAAGCTCTAATTCCCTTTCCAGTTCTTTTTCTGAGCAACAGTAGACTACTGCTGGACTCCATCCTTATCAGCCAGCTGGAAAATTCTGTTGGTTCAGAGTGGCAGAATTGGAAGTTCCCCTTTGTACTAAGATTTCTGTCCCAGTTATATCTCTGCAGGCTAGACTAGATGCTGGGAATGAGCTCCTGTTCTGTGTCTGAGATTTAAACCACCCTGCTGCTATTGTTGGCTTTTGAATTTCCTTCTTTATTGGCATATCTTTCAGGGCATCCCTACCTAGCAACAGTACTACCGAGGTGCACAGGTCCCCCTTTTCAGTCATCCCCTGATCTTTAATCTGGAACTGCACAGTTGGTGACAAAGCGCCACTTGGCACCTCTCCCCATCACATTGTCCCATATGGATTTGGAGGAGCCTCAACATGCTTTTGGAGCTTCCCCTGGTGAAAAATGTTTCCCTGGGCACTGGAGTATTCTGTGAGCAGTATACTTCTGACCTGACCCAGTCTCCAGTGTCCACCGACTTGTCTACTGTCATGCTAATATAGACTGGAAAAAATGATTCCATGATCTTTTTCTGGATTGCTCCATTACAATTTGGTCTGGTGTATTTCCTAGATCTTATTAGAGTTTTGTAGAAGGGAGTGATCAGCCTACCACTCTGTCATTTTGGCTCCACTTCTCCAAAGTGTTTTAAATCTCAAACACTACATACCAAATTGCACATCAACCTTTTTATTTATCTTTGACAGTTTCACTTAGATGCACACAACTATGATTTAAATCTCTGGATTATTTGTTGTAGTCAAAAGTATATACTATGGGATATTTGTCTAGAATTTTGAATCCAGTGAATTTGGATCTTCATATTACACTTTGAATTATCTGTTTTACTGGTAAGCTGGTGACTTTAACCTTCTTTAGTTTATTCTGCTTGATCAGGAAAAGTAAAATGTTATTTTACTAGAGTCAATTATATCTTTAACAATCAGGATATTTTTTCCTAGTCAGAATTGAGAGATCAACTCCAGAATTACTTTTACATATTCAGTTGACTGGTTATTACAGTAAATCTTCAATTTGATAAAATTGTAGTCATTGTAATTAAATCATTACTATTCTTGTTCAATGTTTTGATGTGATTAAGGAAATCAGCAAAGAATTAAAGAACTACTCTTGAAAATTTAGAGGGTAATGATATGGTGGCCTCTCTTCTCCTTCATCTTATCTTAGACCAGTTCTATACTGTCCATGATTATCCCATGAAGAAAGAATGCCTTTTTCAAATCTTTAGCATAATTCTTTGGCAAAATCTAAGTCAATAATAGTCCATCATCCTCAATCACAATGCTTGGGTTGAGGGCTACCACGACAGTACAGATAGTTTATGGTTGAGGATGAGATAGGGAGAGAAGCAAAGGAGAAGAAAAAGAAAGAAAAGGAAAGGAAGAGAATCACTCAATGCATTAGGGATGAAGAGAGTGAGGAAATGAACTAGAGTGATCATGGAAATCCCAAATCTAGACAAAAATAGCAGTCTCATGGTGATGTGATTTGACAAAACCAGACATAATTTTCAATATTCTCAAAATTAGATTGAGTGATACTTGGTGTTTATAAGTAGTTTTTCTCAATCCAAAGATGATAAAGAGAAGAAAAAGGGAAAAGAAAGGTAAATCACCTCCCTCAAAGGAAAAGGACATGAGCAGCTCTCCTCATAGGGAGTAAGAACACACATACTTTCTTTCTTTCTTTTTTTTTTCCTGGATTCCTTTTTTTAAAATTAATTTTATAATTATAACTTTTTTTTGACAGTACATATGCATAGGTCATTTTTTTTTACAACATTATCCCTTGCACTCACATCTATTCTGAATTTTCCCTCCTTCCCTCCACCCCCTCCCCTAGATGGCAGGCAGTCTCATACATGTTAAATGTGTTATAGTGTATCCTAGGCACAATATATGTATGTAGAACCAAATTTCTTGTTGCACAGGAAGAATTGGATTCAGAAGGTAAAAATAGTGTGGGAAGAAAAACAAAAGTGCAAACAGTTTATTCTCATTTCCCAGTGTTCCTTCTCTGGGTATAGCTGGTTCTGTCCATCATTTGGAACTGAGTTAGATCTTCTTTTTGTTGAAGATATCCATTTCCATCAGAATACATCCTCATATGTATTCTGATGGAAGTGGAAATCTTCAACATAAAGAAGAGCCAACTCACTTCCAGTTGATCAATGATGGACAGAAATAATTACACCCAGAGAAGTAACACTGGGAAGTGAATGTAAATTGTTAGCACTAATATCTGTCTGCCCAGGTTGCATGTACCTTCGGATTCTAATGTTTATTGTGCAACAAGAAAATGATATTCACACACATGTATTGTACCTAGACTATATTGTAACACATGTAAAATGTATGGGATTGCCTGTCATCGGGGGGAGGGAATAGAGGGAGGAGGGGATAATTTGGAAAAATGAATACAAGGGATAATATTATAAAAAATATATATATTAAAAAAAAAAAAGAATACATCCTCATATAGTATTGTTGTTGAAGTGTATAATGATCTCCTGGTTCTGCTCATTTCATTCAGCATCAGTTCATGTAAGTCTCTCCAAGCCTCTCTGTATTCGTCCTGCTGGTCATTTCTTACAGAGCAATAATATTCCATAACATTCATATATCATAATTTACCCAACCATTCTCCAATTGATGGACATCCATTGATCTTCCAGTTTCTAGCCACTATGAAAAGGGCTGCCACAAACATTTTGGCACATACAGGTCCCTTTCCCCTCTTTAGTATTTCTTTGAGATATAAGCCCAGTAATAGCACTGCTGGATCAAAGGGTATGCACGTTTTGATAACGTTTTAGCCATAATTCCAGATTGCTCTCCAGAATGGTTGGATTCTTTCACAACTCCACCAATAATGCATCAGTGTCCCAGTTTTCCCACAGCCCCTCCAACACTCATCATTATTTGTTCCTGTCATTTTAGCCAATCTGACAAGTGTGTAATGATATCTCAGAGTTGTCTTAATTTGCATTTCTCTGATCAATAGTTATTTGGATCACTCTTTCATATAAGTGGAAATATCTTCAATTTCATCATCTGAAAATTGTCTGTTCATATCCTTTGACCATTTATCAATTGGGGAATAGCTTGATTTCTTACAAATTAGAGTCTGTTCTCTATATATTTTGGAAATGAGGACTTTATCAGAACCTTTAACTATAAAAATATTTTCCCAGTTTGTTACTTCCCTTCTAATCTTGTTTGTATTAGTTTTGTTTGTACAGAAACTTTTTAGTTTGATGTAATCAAAATCTTCTATTTTGTGATCAATAATGATCTCTAGTTCTCCTTTGGTCACAAATTCCTTCCTCCTCCACAAGTCTGAGAGGTAAACTATCCTATGTTCCTCTAATTTATTTATGATTCATTCTTTATGCCTAAATCATGGACCCATTTTGATCTTATCTTGATATGTGGTGTTAAGTGTGGGTCCATGCCTAATTTCTGCCATACTAATTTCGAGTTTTCCCTGCAGTTTTTGTCAAATAATGAATTCTTATCCCAAAAGTTGGAATCTTTGGGTTTGTCAAACACTAGATTGCTACAGTTGCTCCTTATTTTGCCCTGTGAACCTAACTTATTCCACTGATCAACTAATCTATTTCTTAGCCAATACCAAATGGTTTTGGTGACTGCTGCTTTGTAATATAGTTTTAGATCGGGTACAGCTAGGCCACCTTCATTTGATTTTTTTTTTCATTAATTCCTTTGAAATTCTCAACCTTTTGTTCTTCCATATGAATTTTGTTGTTATTTTTTCTAGGTCATTAAAATAGTTTCTTGGAAGTCTAATTGGTATAGCACTAAATAAATAGATTAGTTTGGGGAGTATTGCCATCTTTATTATATTTGCTCAGCCTATTCAAGAGTACTTAATGTCTTTCCAATTATTTAAATCTGACTTTATTTTTGTGGCAAGTGTTTTGTAATTTTGCTCATATAATTCCTTTGGTAGATAGATTCCCAAATATTTTATACTATCAACAGTTATTTTGAATGGAATTTCTCTTTGTATCTCTTGCTGTTGGATTTTGTTGGTGATGTACAAAAATGCTGAGGATTTATGTGGATGTATTTTGTATCCTGCAACTTGGCTAAAGTTATGGATTATTTCTAATAGCTTTTCATTAGAATCTCTGGGGTTCTCTAAGTATACCATCATATGATCTGCAAAGAGTGATAGTTTGGTTTCCTCATTACCTACTCTAATTCCTTTAATCTCTTTCTTGGCTCTTATTGCCGAGGCTAGCTTTTCTAATACAATATTGAATAGTAATGGTGATAGTGGGCAACCTTGTTTCACTGCTGGTCTTATTGGAAAAGGTTCCAGTTTATCCCCATTACATATGATACTTACTGACGGTTTTAAATATATGCTCCTGACTATTTTAAGGAATAGTCCATTTATTCCTATACTCTCAAGTGTTTTTAGTAGGAATGGATGTTGGATTTTGTCAAATGCTTTTTCTGCATCTATTGAGATGATCATATGGTTCTTGTTAATTTGATTATTAATATGGTCAATTATACTAATAGTTTTCCTAATATTAAACCAGTCCTGCATTCCTGGTATAAATCCTACTTGATCATGGTATATTATGCTGGGGATGATTTTCTGTAGTCTTTTTACTAATATCTTATTTAAGATTTTAGCATCAATATTCATTAAGGAGATTGGTCTATGCATACCCTTTGACCCAGCATTGCTGTTATTGGGATTATATCCCAAAGAAATACTAAAGAGCGGAAAGGGACCTGTATGTGCCAAAATGTTTGTGGCAGCTCTTTTTGTTGTAGCTAGAAACTGGAAGTTGAATGGATGTCCATCAGTTGGAGAATGGTTGGGTAAATTGTGGTATATGAAGGTTATGGAATATTATTGCTCTGTAAGAAATGACCAGCAGGAGGAATACAGAGAGGCTTGGAAAGACTTAAATCAACTGTTGCTGAGTGAAATGAGCAGAACCAGAAGATCACTATATACTTCAACAACAAAACTGTATGAGGATGTATTCTGATGAAAGTGGAAATCTTCAACATAAAGAAGATCCAACTCACTTCCAGTTGATCAATGATGGACAGAAATAAGTACACCCAGAGAAGGAACACTGGGAAGTGAATGTAAATTGTTAGCACTACTGTCTATCTACCCAGGTTACTTATACCTTCGGAAGCTAATAATTAATGTGCAACAAGAAAATGGTATTTACACACATATATTGTATCTAGGTTATATTGTAACACATGTAAAATGTATGGGATTACCTGTCATCGGGGGGAGGGAGTGGAGGGAGGGAGGGAGGGGATAATTTGGAAAAATGAATAAAAAAAAAAAAAAAGGAGATTGGTCTATAGTTTTCTTTCTCAGTTTTCAAACCTACCTGTTTTAGGTACCAGTACCATGTCTGTGTCATAAAAGGAATTTGGTAGGACTCCTTCATTCCCTATTTTTTCAAATAGTTTATATAACATTGGGGCTAATTGTTCTTTAAATGTTTGGTAGAATTCACATGTAAATCCATCTGGCCCTGGGGATTTTTTCTTAGGTAGTTGATTAATAGCTTGTTGTATTTCTTTTTCTGAAAGACTATTTAAGCAATTTACTTCCTCCTCTGTTAATCTGGGAAGCCTATATTTTTGAAGGTAGTCATTCATTTCCCTTAGTTTATCAAATTTATTAGCATAAAGTTGGACAAAGTAACTCTTTATTATTGCCCTAATTTCCTCTTCATTGGTGGAAAGTTCCCCCTTTTCATTTTTAAGACTAACAATGTGATTTTCCTTTTTCCTTTTTCTGATCAGATTTACCAAAGGTTTATCTATTTTATTGGTTTTTTCATAGAACCAACTTTTAGTTTTATTTATTAATCCAATAGTTTTTTTTTTACTTTCAATATTATTAATTTCTCCTTTTAATTTTAGAATTTCAAGTTTAGTATTTGATTGGGGGTTTTAAATTTGATCTTTTCTAGCTTTTTAAGGTGCAAGCCTGTTAGGATTACTAAGTGAGAACTCAGGTTGTCTGGACAGTGACAAGCAATTGTATCGAGCTGTCGTCTCTAGAAGCTGCTGGATCACTCTCTGGGAAGAGATCTGCTGTGTCTTCTACTCAAATCTCTCCAACAGATTCTTCTTCCTGTAACGAACCGTTGTCTCCAGGCAGTTGCTGTTAACTCTTGTCCAGAGAAGTGACTTTCCTTCCTGCAGAGAGCCCCATCAAGCCTGATGCAATGCAGAGTCTTCTCCTTGAATCTCCTCCAGCTCTTATCCTTCTCCATGTAGACTCACTTTCCAGGCCCACTGTTGCTTTTTATCCTCCCAGAGAATGGGCGTGGGATAATGCAAGGGCTTCTGGGAAGAACCACTTCAGCCAATGAGCTTGCTCCTTCTATCAAGTCAACCTGAGTTCTCACCTTGTAATTGTCCAGAAAACCTGAATTCTCACCTTGTCACTGTCCAGACAACCTGAGTTCTCACTTAGTAATCCTAACACAAGCCCAATTCATTGATCTTCTCTTTCCCTCTTTTCTTTAAGTAAGACTCTAAAGATATAAAATTTCCCCTTATTACTGCTTTAGCTGCATCCCACAAATTTTGGAATGATGTCTCATCATTATCATTATCTTGAGTGAAATTACAAATTGTGTCTATAATTTGCTGTTTCACTCAATCATTCTTTAAGATGAAATTATTTAGTTTCCAATTACTTTTTGGTCTATTTACCCCTAACTTTTTGTTGAATGTAGTTTTTATTGCATTGTGATCTGAAAAGAAAGCATTTACTATTTCTGCCTTCCTACATTTAATTTTGAGATCTTTATGTCCTAATATATGGTCAATTTTTGTAAAGGTTCCATGAGCTGCTGAGAAGAAAGTATACTCCTTTCTATCATCATTCAGTTTTCTCCAAAGATCTATCATATCTAATTTTTCTAATATTCTATTTACCTCTTTAATTTCTTTCTTATTTGTTTTGTCTTTTGATTTATCCAATTCTGAGAGTGCAAGGTTGAGATCTCCCACTATTATAGTTTTGCTGTCTATTTCTTCTTGCAACTCTCTTAACTTCTCCTTTAGGAAGTTAGATGCTATACCACTTGGTGCATATATGTTTAGTATTGATTGTATTACTTCATTGTCTATGCTACCTATTAGCAAGATATAGTTTCCTTCCTTATTTCTTTTAATTAGATCAATTTTTGCTTTTGCTTGATCTGAGATAAGGATGACTACCCCTGCTTTTTTGACTTCACCTGAAGCATAATAGATTCTGCTCCAGCCTTTTACCTTTACTCTGTATGTATCTCCCTGCTTTAAAGATGTTTCTTGTAAACAACATATTGTAGGGTTCTGACTTTTGATCCAGTCTGCTATCTGCCTCTGCTTAATAGGAGAGTTCATTCCATTCACATTTACAGTTAAAATTACTAATTCTGTATTTCTTGCCATCATAATATTCCCGGATTATGCTTTTTTTTCCCTTGCCCCCCCCAACTCCTTCCCCAGTATTAAACTTATGGGCCCCACTTATGTCATGCAGCCCTCCCTCTTTAGTATCCTTCCCTTCTCCCTTTAGATCCCTTCCCCTTTTTTGTATCTTTCCCTTATTACTCTTTTCCTTTTCCCTTTTTCTCTCCCACTTTTTAGTGAGGTGAGAGAGAATTCTCTGTTAAACAAATACGTCAATTATTTTCTCTTTGAGCCAACTCTGATGAGAGTAAGATTCACACAGTGTTCCTCCCCCTCTCTAAATTCCCTCAGATCTGATAGGTTTTTTTGCCTTTTTGTAGAATATAGTTTCCCTTTTTTTTAAATCTCCCCTTTTCCCTTTTTCTGATACTATCCCCTTTCCATTTCTATTTCCCTTTTTTATGTTATATCAGTAAAACCAAATTATACATGTGGACTTTACGTATCCACATCAGAAATATAGTTCTCAGGAGATCCTTTTACCTTTTCTGCTTCTCTTGATTGGAGATCAAACTTTTTGTTTAGATCTGGTTTTTTCCTTAGAAACAAATGAAATTCATCTGTTTCATTAAATGTTCATCTTCTTCCATGGAAGAAAATGCTCAGCTTAGCTGGGTAGTTTATTCTTGGTTGCATTCCAAGTTCTTTTGCCTTTCAGAATATCAGATTCCAAGGGAAAAGGAAATGCAAATGAATAGGGGATACAAAATACTGTAAAATAAATGCCAATAGGATAGCATCTCCCTAGAGATCTTCCTCTACTTTCATTCTTCTTTGAGGTTCACTGGGTGTTAATACCTCTCTGAACCAAAAGGAGAACAACTTGATAGACTGAGAAAACAAATTAGCCATGCCTCTGCATGCTTTAAATGGTTGAGTTCTGGGTAAGTTTCAGAGTTAGAGCTACTTATGGAGAAGGCTCTTGTGCCTACATCAGAGGACATCAAAGGAGGAAGGAATGGTGGAGAAGGAATTTTTCTTTCCCACATCCCATATCAGCTTTGTTGTTCTGAAGGGGACCCACTGAACAAGCAGGAGACACAGCATTCAGTTCTCCAGAGAGACGAAGATATAGAAAGATAGTTACTGAAGGAGGATTTAAAGTAGCATGACCTCAGTTTACTCATTTCATATGACCTATTCCTCCATCTCACCTCAACTCCACACAAAGATGGTCACATTCTTGATCTTGCCACTACCCACATGTTCCATTTCCATGAGCATGAACTCTAATAATCCCCTCTCTGATCATAATGTACTGTAATTCCATATCTCCTTCTGCCTTGCAACCCCAAACATCATGACTCCAATCCCTCAATTCTCAGTTCTTTCTCAGATCATCACCTGGACACTTGCCCCACTACCTTTCTTTCCCCACCTTGACCCCTTGGTTAATTAATTCTGTTCTACTCTTGAATTCTTTGTCCCTGATGCCATCACTGATATTCTTGTCAAACTTCAGCCTTAGATTACTCCCATCATCTTCTGCCTTCATTCCTACTTAGATGCAGCTAAATGAAGCTGAAAAAAATCACGAAACTATGCTGAGTGGACAGCTTTTCATAACAATCTCCACTTCAGTTATCACTGTCCCAAGACAACTTTTTACACCTATCCAATTGACTCACTACCCCACTTATTACAACAGCTCTTATAAATCTTTTCATTTCTCCTCAAGCACCCTAGAACTGTCACTGTTCCTGTTCTCTAGGTTAAGAATCTTGCCTTGTATTTTACTGAAAACGAGATCATTCCCTGAGAGCTCTGTCTTTTCTCCACCTCCTTCTATCATCCTTTCTGCCATTATTTCTTTATTTAACCTATATCACTTGAAGAGGTGGCCCTTCTCCTTGCCAAGGCAAACCCCTCTCCAAGCAAAAATGATCTTACTCTACGCCATCTTTGCAAAGCAGATTGCTTCTTTCATTATATAGGTGTCCTTTCTATCTTGTCTTTCCCGCCTTCCACTCCTTTGCAACTCCTTCCAACTAGTCCTTCTTTGTCTGCTATTGCTACCTCTTCTTCCCTGTCCTGTGCCCTTAATTAGCTGGATATTTAATTTCTCAGGAGCAAGAGGGATTGGCAATTAGTATTATCCCTCTTCAGAAAAAAAAAAAAACTTGGTCAGATGGTTGCCATTAGAACTAACAAGCCTTTCAATCCCTCTGATCTTTGTACCTAGAGAAGACACTTCCAAATTTGATGAAGACCCAAGAGTGGTTATAACCTAATTTTAAGCCATCTTTAGGGATTTATAATCCCACCGGGGAGACCTGGTCAACCTAATGAAAAGATTACTGTCCCCTAGTTGCCATTAAAGCTGCTAATCAGCAAGGTGTAACAAGGGAAGGGGGCCCTGGCTCCAACAATCTCCCAAGTTGGCCATTACAGGACCTGCAATGGAAGCTCAACAATCCTGCTGATTACCAGATAACCTTAGGCTAGACAGTCCTTAATTAAAGGGATGCAATTTTGTGTCATTCTCTTTGAAAATTAAAATCTTAGAAACAAGTCAAGAAGAAAATTAACCTTCTAACTGGTTTTATAATGGATTATGTAATCCACTCAACCTGCAAAATGCAAGAATTATAAATTAGGCCTTTGTCAGCCAATTCCAGTCAGAAATACAAAATTACTTTCATAAGAATTGCTTTCAATTGCATAAAATCTATTGGTGAAATTAAAAGCATTGTCCAATATATCTATGAAGGAATAGAGAAAGAAGAAAGAGAAATCTAAGTTGAAGGAAGGGCCAAACCCAACATTCTTGACCCTGCACAGGTCATAATAGGAATTTACAAGTCATGCAGTCTTTCCTGCCCCAAGAAGGGCCATATTGTCTGAGGATATGGGGAGCAGGAGAGAATGGGACCTTAGAAGTAAAAGTAATTCCCAGGGGAATTCTGCTGCAGCAAGCTGCTAGGGAGGAAGTAGGGCTTGGATTTTGGAGAGAACTCAAATTTTCCCAGATCCTGATGACTTTGCCCCAAACATCTGGGTTCATGTCTATACCTGAATTGGTGAATTCCACATTACCCTTAAAGTTGGTGATGTAATAATCCATGATTGCTTACTAGATAGTAGAGCTTCTACTTCAGTTTTAATGAGTAAACCAAAAACTCTACTGAGTTTTGTAGAGATTTCAGGAAAATCTTACAGTGTTTTTAAAATTGTCTTATTATATGGTATCCTTTGGTCTCTGTTGAATACTCCTTCCTCCTAATGACCAAATCCTCTATAAATGTGTTGGAGTGAGATCAAAATCTTTGCAAATTAAAGTCACTATTTCTTGCTACTCCAATTGAGGAAAATGAGGGATTGAAGGGATTAGTACAATTGGTTAATTGTGGGAACTGAAAGAACCACACTGATTCCATCTTGTGACTCAGTTCTGGTGCTAGCTTAATTCCCTTCCTATTCAATTACAGATTTAGTTCAACTTTTGTCTTGTAAGAAAATTATTCATTGTGAGAATTGTGAGAAAACCTTATTGTATTGTTTAAACTTATTCCTGTATGACTGAGGAGCTGGACCACCTCCACCTGTTTTAGCTATCCTTAACCAAAGACTTAAACCTAGAACTTGACATAGATCCTAAGGAGGACCCAACATAACTCAGATGCAAAGATTGATTCAAAGGATTTTCTCCCAAATGTACATCTGGAGCCACTCATATATCTTATCTGAAAACTGCACCAGGTTGGCAGCAGTGTCAGAGAAAAGGATATTATAAAGGTTAAATTGACAAGAATTGGCAACAGATTGTATAGGGAGAGTAAGAAGTAAGGTATCAGGTATGACACCTGGTTTTCAAGTGACTGGAAGGATAGGTGTATCTTCAATAGGCAATTTAGGGAAACCAGAGGGTTTAGGGGGAGATTTAATGAGTTCAGTTTTGGATATGTTGAATTCAAGAAGCTTATGGAAAGAGTCTTTAAGTCTTTAAGACTTCCAATAGGCCATTTGATCTTCCGAACACATTGACTTATTAAACAATGCCTGGCAATTATTCAACAATCTGGGACCAGACCCTTTCTCTAAATTGGCATTTGACCCCAAAATACAGGGGCAAACAGACTTTTATACATTAAAAACAATCAAATGAGACTAATTAATTAAAAGGAAACAATTCAACCTTAGGTAATCTATTTTTAATTGGATGAAAGATTAGGGATTTTCCAAGTTGTGAATGAATGAAGTGAACTGTGAAAGCTGTCACACAAGATGGAGATAGTGTTCTAAAGACTGGGTGAAGGTCGGCTGGGCCCCAGGGCCAGGTCTTTCTCCAGAAATCAAATGATTTACAAGGAGTGGGACCTTTTCTTTGTGAGACTAAATTGGGATCACCGTGGCACTGAATTACCATAGAAGGTAATTTAGTAATCCTAAATATGTGTTTGGTTAAAATAAGTATGGACACGTATACATATATTGTATTTAATTTATACTTTAACATATTTTACATGTATTGGTCAACCTGCCATCTGGGGGAAGGGGTCGGGGGAAGGAGGGGAAAAACTGGAACAAAAGGTTTTGCAGTTATCAATGCTGAAAAATTACCCATGCATATATCTTGTAAATAAAAAGCTATAATAAATTAAAAAAAAAAAAAAGATGTGGTTGGTTAGAAGTTTTTCCTCATTTATGGCTTAGAATGTGAGGTCATTTGTCCTGGCTAATGAGGGCAAAGAAACAGCCTATAGGGAGTGTCAGCCCAGACCCCTATATAATTCTTGTCTGTTAACTGGACCTTGCCTACCTGCTTGTGTGGGGAAAGAGACGTTCTTTCTAACAAGAGAGTAATAAAATTCCTTTCTGCTTTTGCCTTGAGAAATCTTGATTTATTTCTATCTCACACATGAAGTAGAAAGTGAACAGATACAATTGCCTGAATTCAGAAGAAGAGGTGTCCCACTCCCCCCAAGTCTGTGAACAAGCCAAGGAAAATGGAGACCCCCCAAGTCTGTGAACAAGCCAAGGAAAATGGAGACAAGTGACTGATCAGGATGGTGCCAGATTCAAATAAATATCCTGCAAAAGTTCATAGCAGAAGTAGATAGGTGCTTGTATATATAGTCTAGGGAATAGTTTATAGATAACAAAAATTTTAATCAGTCGATAATCTGTCAACAAGTATTTACTTAGCACCTTCTATAGTCCAGATACTATGCTAAGTGAAGATACAAAGAAAGGCAAAAAAACAAGATTCCCCCCCCAAATTAGATCCCAACTCTTAAGTTGGAAAGAATGGCTTTTGAATATCCTAGGCAGTGTGATCCTTGAATTTAGCCTTGTTGACAGAGAAGGGAGATTTTCTTGATAGTACCAGCTTTGGGAGTTACCATAAGAGTAATTCCAAGTTTGAGAACTCACAAGTTTGAGAGTTCAAGGACTGAACTTTCTAAAAAGAGAAAGGAATTTCCCGTTGAATTGTGTTCCTTGGAAAATGAAAAGGGTCATTTGCATAGTTCTTGTGTAACTTCTCTCTTGGAGGGAAAAATCAGTGAAGGTGATAAAAGTCTTAAGAAAAGAAAATTGTTTGTTCTGCAGCCCCGAGGTATGTTTATCTTCTGAGAGGAGTTGAGGGACCATTTAAAGGGCTTTCTCTCTTTTCTTTCTCTTTAGTCTCACCTAAGTCCTTTTCATCTTATACACTTTTTAAAGAGGAGAATAACATTTTTACAGGATCCACATTTGGAGAATACCTAAATAACCACAGAGAAGCTATATCTTATACTAGAAGATTTTCCTGGAGCAATTCCAGGTGGGGAGCAAAAAGTCCAAGAAAGAGACAATGGATCTTTCAGTTAGGACTCCAAGATTGAACATGTTCTATATGATTCAAGTCTTTTGGGGATCTTGGGTCATAGGTTAATTTGTTATAATATGCTTTGTAATGTCAACTGACCCAGTTCTTCAAAATTCTACAATGCATTGTTGGCCCCTGACCAGGGAGCAAAGCACTTTATAATAATATTTTCTTAAGCTAGTTTATTTGGGCAGTTTAGTACAGAGGAAAGAGCACTGAGATGAGAGTCAGGAGATCTGGGATTTAGTCTATTTCTAGAATGATTCCACCACTAACTAGTGCAAGAAATCACTTCCATCTAAGACTCAAGTTTTATCATCTATAAAATGAAGGAATGAGAAGAGATGACCTCTAGGCACCTGTGATGTCAAACTCAAATAGAAATGGATGCCTTTGCAATTCCTGTTGGCTTAGATAACCACAAATTAACAGTGCCTAGTATTTTTATTTATTTTCTTAAACATTTCCTGGTGACATTTTAGTCTTATTTTGGCAGCACTGCAGAATTTTGAAGGTTGCTCATGGCCCATGGATTGAATGTTTGACATCTCTGTTCTACTTTTAGAATGCTTTCATATTCTATGTTCTAAAGTTCCTTCCAGCTTTGACATATTATGGATCTGTGATTTTGAGAGTAAAAAGTGCTTAAAATACAACAAACTCATTTATATTTCCAATTGCAAAATTGTAATCTTATTTTTACAGTTTTCAGAGCTTAGAGTAAAAGTCCACAAGGTGGCAATGCTTCCTTGTGAAAGAAGACAAAATAGCTTTGCATTTTCAGAAGGGGGGGGGCGAGGGGGAGAAAAATCAATTGAGATTGAAAGTAGGATCAAAGTGACATGGAGATTAAAGTATAGGAGAAAGCCTTGGGTAGTAGAAAAAAAGCAGTGGACTGGGAGTTAAGAGACCTAGGTTGTAATTTCAGTTTTGTCACTAACTTGCTAAGTGACTTTGGAAATAAAATTTCCCTTTATTAGCTTCAATGTTCCTATCCATAAAATGAATTTTTGAAAAAAAATGAATTAGACTAGGTGACTTCTAAGGCATTTTTTGGGTTTGACATAAGGTTCTAAGTTATTGTTTAAAATGAAATAAAAAGAATGTTTGGCACTCAGCTCAACAATCTTTAACTATCTGGTCCAGTATGTCAGAGTGCTATCTTAGATAATAACTGGGACACAAAGATCAGTAAGACATCTTAATAATTAATTTATAGCCTGGTAGCAGAAATGTAACACATAAAAATAACTGAACTATAAAACAGGACATAATTTAAAAATAAAAACAAAAACAAAAACCAGTTATAAGAAAAGTGTTATCCAAAGTCTAAAAAAAAGAAGAAAGATTTCTAATTGGAGAAACCAGGGAAGACTTCCTGGAGGAAATAAAATACTAAAAATTATTTCTGAAAATTTGGGATTATAGGGAGATGAAAAGATGTAGAGGAACCTCATTTCCCATAAATGCTCCAAGGGGACTTGGGAATATACTAATATAACCATAAATAAGAAGAATTATCTGTAGCTCCAACCATAGGAAAATATCTGGAATCCTCTGAAAAGCCTAAAATAGACTATCCAGGATAATTGAAAATTAGGGAATAAAAGTGTTGGATGAATTAGAGTCTGTTAAATCTTGCACCAGTCTCAGAGATGAAAGAAACATCCTAGACAAAGTCCAACTCAGGTATCCTAGAAGTCCATATCAGTAGGAACCCACCAGAGGTAGCAAACCCTAGGAGAACTACAAGAAGCTGGTGTGGCATTAGGACCCTAAGCCAGAAAAGAACCGCCTGTTCATTGAAAATAATTTTCAACATTTACCTTTGCAAAACCTTGTGTTCCAGTTTTTTTACATCCTGTCCTTCTAATCCCTCCCATAGACAGCAAGCAATTCAATAGGAGTTAAACATGTTCAATTCTTCTAAACATATTTCCATCTTCATCATGACAAACAAAAAAAATCAGATCAAAAGGTGAAAGAAAGAAAAAAAAATCAACCAAACAGCAACAGAAAAAATAGGGTGAAAATACTATGTGTTGATTCATATTCAGTCTCCATAGTTCTCTCTCTGGATGTGGATAGCTCTTTCCATCAGGAGCCTACTGAAACTGCCTTGAATCACCTCATTGTTGAAAAGTACCAAGTCCATCACAGTTAATCATCACATAATATTAGACAAGAAATATTAAAAACAAAATCAAAAGATTGAAAAAAACCAGAACATATAAGAAACATTATATTTTAAAAACTGACCTAGCAAGTATATTATTTTTGTAAACTTACCTATTTTATGAATTTTGTTCATTTTTAATAATTTTTATTTTTTCAAATATATGCAAAGATAGTTTTCAATATTCACCTTTGCAAAAAACTTGTGTTCCAAATTCCTTGCCTCCATTCCTACCTCACATCCTCAAGAGAACAAACAATCCAATAGAAGTTAAACATGTGCAATTCTTCTAAACATATTTTAAAGAAATATTATTTTTTCTTTTAAAAAATAATAGCCTCAAAAAAGGGTACATCTATAACAATCTAATCTTTGACAAACCCAAAGATACCAACATTAGGGACAAAAATTCATTATTTGGAAAAAACTGTTGGGAAAACTGGAAATCAGTATGGCAGAAATTAGATATGGATCCACACTTAACACCATATACCAAGATAAGATCAAAATGGGTCCATGATTTAGGCATAAAGAACGAGATCATAAATAAATTAGAGAAACAGAAAATAGTCTACCTCTCAGACCTGTGGAGGAGGAAGGAATTTATGACCAGAGGAGAACTAGAGATCCTTATTGATCACAAAATAGAAGATTTTGATTACATCAAACTAAAAAGTTTCTGTACAAACAATACTAATGCAAACAAGATTAGAAGGGAAGTAACAAATTGGGAAAATATTTTTAAAAGTAAAGGTTCTGACAAAGGTCTCATTTCCAAAATATATAGAGAACTGACCCTAATTTATAAGAAATCAAGCCATTCTCCAATTGATAAATGGTCAAAGGATATGAACAGACAATTCTCAAATGATGAAATTGAAACTATTTCCACTCATATGAAAGAGTGTTCCAAATCACTACTGATCAGAGAAAGGCAAATTAAGACAACTCTGAGATACCACTACACACCTGTCAGATTGGCTAAGATGACAGGAACAAATAATGATGAATGTTGGAGGGGATGTGGGAAAACTGGGACACTGATACATTGTTGGTGGAGTTGTGAAAGAATCCAGCCATTCTGGAGAGCAATTTGGAACTATGCCCAAAAAGTTATCGAACTGTGCATACCCTTTGACCCAGCATTGCTGCTATTGGGCTTATATCCCAAAGAAATACTAAAGAGCGGAAAGGGACCTGTATGTGCCAGAATGTTTGTGGCAGCTCTTTTTGTTGTAGCTAGAAACTGGAAGTTGAATGGATGTCCATCAATTGGAGAATGGTTGGGTAAATTATGGTATATGAAGGTTATGGAATATTATGCTCTGTAAGAAATGACCAGCAGGAGGAATACAGAGAGGCTTGGAGAGACTTACATCAACTGATGCTGAGTGAAATGAGCAGAACCAGAAGATCGCTGTACACTTCAATGCTGTATGAAGATGTATTCTGATGGAAGTGGATATCTTCAACATAAAGAAGATCCAACTCACTTCCAAATGATCAATGTTGGACAGAAATAACTACACCCAGAGAAGGAACACTGGGAAGTGAATGTAAATTGTTAGCACTGCTGTCTATCTACCCAGGTTACTTATACCTTCGGAATCTAATACTTAATGTGCAACAAGAAAATGGTATTTACACACATATATTGTATCTAGGTTATATTGTAACACATGTAAAATGTATGGGATTGCCTGTCATGGGGGGAGGGAGTGGAGGGAGGGGGGGGGATAAAAAATAAATAATAAAAATTAAAAAAAAAATAGGCTTTTATTTTTAAAATACATGCAAAAATAGTTTTCAACATTCATCCTTGCAAAAACTTGTGTTCCAAATTTTTCTCCCTCATCTCCCCTCACCCCTGCCCAGACTGCAAGTTCAGTATTGGTTAAACATGTGCACTTTTTCTATACATAAAGAGAATATATTCTAAGAATTGGACTACATTTTAAAAATTCTGGATAAAGCAAAATGACTATCTGGTAAGGCTTTACAAATAGCTAAAGAAAGAAAGAAAGAAAAAGAAAGGGAAAGAATATTTGACCGAATGTGGGATTCCAGAAAATAACAAGGAGAAATAGGAAAGTTTTCTTATGCAATGCAAAAAAATACAAAAAAAAAAAAAAAATAGAATGGGAAAGACAAGAGATTTCATCTAAAATTAGAGATATTAAGGGAAACTTTCATGCAAAAATGTGCATGATGAAAGAGAAAAATGGTTAAGAATTTAACATAAGCAAAAGAGATTAAGAAGAAGTGTCAAGAATATGCAAAAGAATTATGCAATAATTAAAAACTTACTATCAGTGTGGTTACTGATCTAGATTCAGAAATCCTGGATAATGAATTCAAGTGGGCCTTAGGAAGCATGGCTAATGATAAGAGTAATGAAGATGATAGAATTCCAGTTGAGCTTTTAAAAACCCTAAAAGAGTTTGCTGTTAAAATGCCCAACTCAATATGCCAGCAAATTTGGAAAACATCAGCCATTGCAGTTTGAATCCCAGTCCTAAAGAAGGGTAATGGCAAAGAAAGTTTAAATTACTGGGCAATTGTACTCATTTCACAATGTCAGCAAGGTTGTGCTTAAGATTCTACAAGCTGGGGGAGGATTTGGGGAAAATGGCAGAAAAGGTAGGTAAATTTAAAAGTTCTCCAGATTTTCCCCCATAAGAACAAATTTGCTCCTCAGGGTGAACATAGATTGGTGAGAAGTCGAGAGAACCAGGGTCCTCCCAGCACAACTGGAGAAGACTAGAAGAAAGGCTGGTGATTAGTATGAAGTGCAAACACCTCCAGGCTCGCTCTGCAGAAACAGCCCGTGGGGAGCCCTGGGGGGGGGGGGGAGCTGCAGGAACTTTCCTCTCCTGATTTAGGAAGTCTGAGTTTGGGAAAATTGAGTGAAGCTAGACTGATTGGGAACATCAGGCAGCTATGTGGCAGAGACATGGCCCTGGGCCAGAAGGAACCAGCACCTGTGAGTGCAGAAGCAGCGGGGCAGAGAAGCTGCTGGCTGTGGGCACTTGCTGGAGGGTGGAGCTCTTGGTTTGGGGTTCCTGGTCAGAGGGGAGAGCTGAAGGAAAGTCAGAGACACCATCCCCCACCCTGCAATTAGAGGTGCTTACACTACACTCTTTTTGTTTTGTTTTGTTTTGTTTTTGCTGAGGTAATTGGGGTTAAGTGGCTTGCCCAGGGTCAAAGAGCTAGGAAGTATTAAGTGTCTGAGATCATATTTGAACTCTAGTCTTCCTGGTGCTCTAGCCACTGCACCAACTAGCTGCCCTCCCCCTTTCCCCCGGCTAATCTCTCTTATTAAAAAAAAAAAAAAATGAATTGGCAAAGAAAGAACCCAACCATAGAAACTTACTATGGGAACAGAGACACTGGGGTTCATGTTCAGAGGAGGACACTGAAGCAAAAAAATCTTCTACCCCAAACTGCAATATGAAATGGCTCCCTTCCTAGAATTTATAGAAGAACTTTTAAAATCCAATAAGAGACATTCAAGAAAAGCTAAAAGCTAAAATAAAATAAAAACCATCCAAGAAAAACAAGAAGATTATGGGGAAAAGATTAATCAGCTAGAATAAAGATACAGAATCTAATTTGAAAGTTATAATTGGACAAGGGAAAGGCAGTGAAGCTATGAGAAACCAAAAATAAATAAATAAATAAATAAAATGGATTATAAAGAATGAAAAAATAGAATATAATGTGAAACAAGAAAAACAACAAATTTGGAGTACAGATCAAGAAGAGAAAAATGAGAATAATGGGACAACCTGAAAGTTGTGAATAAAAACAAAAACAAAAACAAAAACAACCCTTTAATACGATAATGCAAGAAATAATCCCCCCCCAAAAAAATTGTCCTGGAGTGATAGAATATGAGGAGAAAGTACAAATATAAAACAACCTACCAATCATCCCCACAAAGAGAGCCTTTGTGGAAAACACATGGAATATTATTGCCAAATTTTGAAAACCCCAGATCAAAGAGAAAATTTTGTACTGCAGAGATTGTAGTCATGAAATTAAAAGACCCTCAATCTTTGGAAGGAAAACTATGCAAAATCTGGACAATAGGGGGCAGCTAGGTGGCAGCTAAGTGGGGCAGTGGATAGAGCACCAGCCTTGAATTCAGGAGGACCCGAGTTCAAATTTGGTCTCAGACACTTAATACTTCCTAGCTGTGTGACCTTGGGCAAGTCACTTAACCCCAGCCTCGGGGGTGGGGGTGGGGTGGAAATCTGGACAATACACTAAAAAGTAGAGATATTACTCTTCTGACAAAAGTCCAAATAGTCAAATTTATGTGTTTTTTTTTTCCTAGTAGTGATGTATGCCTATGAAAGTTGGATTATAAGAAAAATTGAGCACTGAAGAATCAGTGCTTTCAATTGTGGATGCTTGAGAAGACTTTTTAGAGCCCCTTGCACAGCAAGAAAATCAGATCAGTCAATACTTTAAAATATTAATTCAGGCTATTCAATGGACAGTCAAATACTTAGGCTGAAGCTTGAAAACTTTTGTCATATAATGAGGAGACAGAACTCCTTAGAAAATACCTTGATATTAAGAAAAACTGAATACAAATAGAAAAGGGGACAGCAGTGGATGAGATGGATTGATAGTATCATGGAAACAACTAATATGAACTTGAATTGATGTTGAGAAATAGTGGAAGATAGAAGAGACTAACAAAGAGTCACAAAGAGTCAAACATGACTAAGCAACTGAACAACAACAATATATTTCAAGAAATTAGAAATAACTCCCCATAACTCTTAAAACCAGAAAGCAAAATGAAAGTGGAAAGAATTCAATGGTCATCACCAAAATAAAAATTCCCAGGAACATCACAGTAAAAATTCAACATTTTCAAATTAAAGATATAATAATACAAGCAGCTGGAAAGAAAGTTCAAATTCCAGACAGCCACAATAAACATCCCACAGGACTTAACAGTTACTTGGAGAAGAGAACTTGGAATACAATAGTCCAAGAGACAAAAGATAAAGACTTATGACAAAGATAACCTCTAGGTCAAAATGAAGTGATAATAATATTCTAAGATACAAAGGAATAATAAGACAAAGTCACAAGAATGAAAAAAAAAAAACAGAAGAGAATGTGAAACATTTCATCAAAAAAATCCCAACTGATCTGCAGAACAGATGGAGGAAAAATAATATAGGAATAGTTGGACTGCCGGAAAAGCAGAAATAGAAAAAAAAAAAAATCCACCTATCACCATTTGAAAGAGATCCTAGGAAGAAAACTTAGAGGAATGTCATAACCAAATTCTTTTCTCTTTTTTTTAAAATAGTATTTTGTTTTTCCAAATATATGTGAAAATACTTTGCAAAACCTTGTGTTCCAAATTTTTCTTCCTCTTTTCCCTCCTCCGCTCTCCCCAAGACAGCAAGCAATCTGATATAGGTTAAACATGTACAGTTCTTCTTCTATATTTGTCATGGATAACCAAATTCCAATGCTATCAGATTAAGGAGAAAATATTGTAAATAACAAGAAAAAAATAATATTGTGGAGTCACAGTTAAGATTACACAAGACCCAGCAGCCCCTATGTTGAAGGATCATAGATCTTGGAATACAAAATTTCTTTCTTTCTTTTTTTTTCCCCCTGAAGCAATTGAGGTAAAATGACTTGCCAAGGGTCACACAGCTAAGAAGTATTAAGTGTCTGAGGTCACATTTGAACTTCAGGTCTTCTTGACTTCAGGGCTGGTGCTGTATCCACTGTGCCATCTAGCTGCACCAGAATACTATATTTTTTAGAGTGAAAAATCTGGGATTACCTGCAAAATTAAGTATAATTCCTACTGGAAAATTGGGTATTTAACAAACTGAAAGACTTTCAGATATTTGTGATAAAAACAGCAGAATTTAAGGGAAAATTCAACTTACAACATCCAAGAGAATATAAAATAAACATTAAGAAACAATTGTAAGGGACTCAATAAAGTCAAATCATTTACTTTTTACATATGAAAATATTTTTCTTTTTTTTATGCCTGTCATTTTTATTTGGATAGTTTGAAAGTCTTGACTGAGCTGAGTATGATGGGTGATTCTAAAAAACATAAAACTGTGTAGGGCTAGAGATAAAAAGGAACATTTATCTCATACAAAAGAAGCAAAAGAAAAAAGAAAATATAAATACAAAAAAAGCTAGTGAGGGAGGGTGAATAGTGCTGAAATCTTAATCTCATCTAGAATGGAACAACATAAACATATATGTATAAAATCTTTTAAATTCAGAAATAAATAAGAATACAAGGGTTTAGAGTGGGGGAGAGGATAAGGGAAAGATTTTTGGAAGGGTGAATAGATTAAGGAATAGAAGGGCAAGATATCAGGTACAAGGAAAACAGAGGTGGGAAGAGAGACAGGAATAGGGTGAAAAGAATAGAGAGGAAAAAATAGAAAGGAGGAAAAATATACCACAGGTAATTATAGTTTAGAATATGAATGGGATGAATTTACCCATATATGAATATAAACATAAAACACTTTATACAAGTAAAGTTAGATCTAAATAATTGAAATATTTATTCATGTGTAGGCAAAGTCAAAATAATTTTTTAAAATAACAATTTTATGACCAGCAGGATGAATACAGAGAGGATTGGAGAGACTTACGTGATGCTAAATGAAATGAGCAGAATCAGGAGATCATTGTATACTTCAACAACAATACTGTATGAGGATCAATTCTGATGGATGAGGCCATTTTCAGTAATGAGAGGATCCAAATCAGTTCCAATTGATCAGTAATGAACAGAACCAGCTACACCCAGTGAAAGAATACTGGGAAATGAATGTGGACCACAACATAGCATTTCTACTCTTTTATTGTTTGCTTGCATTTTTGTTTTCCTTTTCAGGTCATTTTTAACCTTCTTTCTAAATCCAATTTTTCTTGTGCAGCAAGATAACTGTGTATACATACATACATATATATATATATATACACATATATATGTAGTATTTAACATATACTCTAACATATTTAACATGTATGGGACTACCCGCCATTTAGAGGAGGGGGTGGAAGAAAGGAGGGGAAAAGTTGACACAGAAGGTTTTGCAAGGGTCATTGTTGAAAAATTACCCATGCATATGCTTTGTTAAGAAAAAGTTATAATAAAAAATAACAATTTTACCCAATTAACATATTTATATAATGTCATCCCAATTGAAAGGCTAAAAATTATTTTACTGAGCTAGAAAAAATTAGAGTTCAATTAGAAGAAAAAGTTAGCAACTTCAAAGAAACCAGGAGAAAAAGATGTAAAGGAAACAGTTTCAGTAGTATCAGATCTTAAAACATATTGTAAAGTGAGAGCATTGTTGAAGCATAAAATGGATACTTGTTATCATTTTAAATTAAAATTTTCTTAAATAAATAAAAACCTTGTAACCAGGAAAATGGTGTATATGAGTGTAGGGGGACTTACAGATCATTTCTCAGATAGAATGTAATTAGTTTGAAATATTCCTTTAGTCTAGAAAATAATGATATGGGATGATTTAGAAAAATATGGAAAGATATAGACCTATGAAGGAAGTTGCTACTACGAAGAAAGTTCTACTCAAAAAAAAATTGAAGTGCAGGTACCAAGAGAAATATAGAAAGATGGACTTTTTTCTTTAGATATTAATGTAGTCATTGTGGAAATCCATTTTCCCCTCATGAATCTGTTTGAAATTGTTAAGGGTAACTTTCTCCATTTGGAGATGTTCAAATTTGTAATAATTTTTGTACTAGACAGTGTTTTCTTTGATTTACTCATCTCTCTAGCTTCTGAATTAGAGCTTTATTTCAGGGTCAGGTTACTCTCTGCTGAAGTTTTTAGTAGGGATGGTTTGTTCTTGTTAGTGGATTTCTGGACTGATTTTCATTTCCTGGAGTTAGGCTTCTCTGTGTCTTTGAGGTTCCCAGGGCTGGCTTTTGAGGGACCTTTTTGGGACAGTTCTGGAGACTTCAATCCCTGGGCCTGCTTTTGAGTGCTAAGTCACCATGCTGATCTTGCTGGTGTCTATCCTGGAATTTCCATGGTCCCCACTCTAAGGTTTTATGAATTACTTACAGACTTCCTTCACTCTAACTTCCTCTGGATGCTGAACCTTCTATTACATTGGGAAGCCATACTGGGGTTGACTTTGCTGGAGATATCATCCCCTTTCCTATTGCCCTTGAGCTTCTGGATGACTTCTGATAGAAGGGAGGAAGAAGTCAGTGTAGCTTTTATTAGATTTTCATCATTATTTGGTCTAGTGTGACCTTCTGAATAGGAGTGTTGGAGAAGGGTAGTTTAACTCTTTTTTCCCAGCTATCTTGACCAAAATATCTCAGAATTTTGGGTTTTCTGACTTCCAGATGTTTCAAGGACACAGCAATAATATCTATTATGAGAAAGGGAAGCTGAAATATATATGGCTTATACCCAGGAAAGATCAGGGAATCTTTTAATCACCTGCCTTCAACAGACCTCTTCCATTCATAGTTACTTGACTTGGGCACTCTAGGAGCTAGCAAATACTGACCTTCTCTTTCTCCACTCTTGTGATATTGAATCTCTGGCTGTTGAAGAACAAACCTTCTCCCCCAAAGCCAGTTATCTTTTCTTTCTTTAGCATCCACTTCAAACCTCTAACACTAGTTACCTCTAAACCTCTAACACAGATCCTCCTGTCCTTTCCTTGTGCCCTTGGGAACTCCCATTCTTTCATCAATGAATTTTTTTTCATTTTAAATCTCTTCATGCCTTCTTCCATCATTGGAAATGGTTTCTGCTTTATAACGCTGTATTTCAGGCTATACCTTTCTGTACTAGTTAACACTTTCCCTCATACTCACTGATACACTGCTTTTGATGGTGGTAGTGGGATGGGGATTTGGAACACCTTTTCCTCCCTACTGCCACTTCTGTACTCTCTCCATTGCTACCAACTCAACAACTCTCCTGTGAGGTTCATTTTATCCAAATGTGTACAATTCAGATCTCGATTCCATTATCTAATGATCTTCCCCTTCTCTTTTTCTTTTTTCCTATTTCTCAGAGTTTTAGCGCTGTTGTTCATCCTTTGTTTCCAAAGAGAACCAATGACTTCATGGGATAATGTCTTGACTTGCACTGGACTTTACTCTCTCTTCCAGAATCATCCAAGTCCAGTGGCAGTATAAAAATCAGGCCCAGAATGTAGATGACCTGAGTGGCTCCAATGTCTGACCAAGTTCTGAGCCTGCACAGCTTCCATTTTAGCCACTTTTTGGCCATTGGAATAAATTGTTCTCATCGGCCTATGCACTAGGAGAAGTCTTCACATTCTTGGGATAGATATTCCCACTGATGGGTTTGCGCCTTCTTGGTTACTTTTAATCATTTCTGCTGAAATTTATTTACCAGTGTATGGAAGCTGCACATAGCTTCTTGGAGCAAAAGTGGACATCAAAGGTGGGAAAGTCCTCACAGCAGAAGTGTTAATTCTCTCTGAATGACTACCTCATACCCCAAAAGAAATGGTTCACAGGCTTTTTTCAACAATGAGTTCCACTTGTGAAGTGATGAAGAGAGCCATCTACACCCAGAGAGAGAACATGGGAACAGAGTGTGGACCACAACATAGCATTTCCACTCTCTCTGCTGTTGATATTTGCTTGTATTTTTTCTTTCTCAGTTTTTCTTTTTCTTCCTTCTTGATCTGATTTTTCTTATGCAACAAGATAACTGTATAAATATGTATACATATATTGGATCTAACAGGTATTTCAACCTATTTGACAAGTATTGCACTACCTGCCAGCTAGGGGAGGGCGTGGGGGTAAGGAGGGGAAAATGTGGAACAAAAGGTTATGCAAGGGTCAATGTTGGAAAAATTACCCATGCATATGCTTTGCAAACAAAAAGCTTTAATAATAATTATATATATATATATATGTATATATATATGTATATATATGAAATGGTCCATGGGGATCAAATCCATACTTTTGATGTTATTAGCAGAAAACCTCCATTTTCCATTGTATCTTTGTCAAGAAAACTCCATATGAGGTTACAAAGAATCAGACATAATTTTAAAATTAAAAAAAAAGACTAAACAATAACAAAACTAACCAACTGAGCTAAATGACCTCATACAAAAAGCAGATTTACAGAAAATTAAAAGGGTAGCCTAATGGCCCCATAAAGCAATGAGTGATATTAAAATAAAATCAAAAGATTAAAGAAAAAACAGAAGAAAATTTAAAGGACCCTTAGGAAAAATTGCTGACTTGGAAAACAAATTGAAAATGATTAAGTAACATGATTAAAATGACTGTAGATGAGACTAAAACTCATACCTGGTGCCTAAGAGTGCTCTTTCCCCATCCACTTAGATGGGCTTTCTCTAATTCGCTTTCCATCTTTTCTTCAAATGCCTTTTAATGATTATAATTTTTATTTTGTTGTACTCAGGTAAGCTTCCTGGTTTTTGCTTTTTTTTTTATTAGACAACCATTCTTTGTAATTTTATATACTTAGCTGAGAAATAGAATTTGCTCTTTTCAGGGTTTTTTAGTGCTAATTTTCAAGGTTACATCCAATATTTTTAATTTAATTTAATATCCATGGAGATTATGTCATATGTTGAATATATACTAAAGCATGATCAATTTATTAACAAATCTAGCAATTGCCAAGAAAATGAGATTTCAAGCCTCTCAGAGCTCATGCATGCATTGAATAGATAGAACAATTTTATGATTGGCTATATAAGGCAAACAGTATGCCTACATTTAACTTAGTCTTGCTGACTTACTTGCAAAAGGGAGTTTCCAAAGTTCATGGGAAAGGGAAAACACAGAGTTGATCAATATATTTTGCCCAGGCTTATAGCCTTCTCCACCCTAACTCCTTTCCTCATATCCTAACTCCACTATTATATGTCTCCATTTCATTTTAGCTATCCATAAGAATGGTCATATACTTCTTGCCATCATCTACAAGTGTTCTACTTATATGTTCAAAAAACCAAAATTTCATTTATGCAATCCTACACTTCTGTCATTATATTTCTTCTATATTATTAATGCCATATTTGTTCTAAACAAAGTCTTTGTTCTTACTATCACCCTCCAGTCTCTCCACCTCTCAATACTTTTTGGCCATATTCTAGGTTTACTCTCTCCACTTTCTTTTTTTTTTTTTTTTTCATTTTAAATTATTTTCTTTTTCCTGGTTATACATGTAAATTACATTTTAAATACACATTTCTTTATGAATTATTTTGGGAGGGAAAAATAAGAACAAAAGAGAAAAACACAAGAAAAAACAACACAAGAAAAAGAAAAAAAAATGAACAGCATATGTTGATTACATTCTGTCTCTATAGTACTCTCTCTAAATGCATATGACACTTTCTACCCAAAATTTGTTGGGATTGCGTTGGATCACTGAAAAACTGAGAAAAACTAAATCTTTCATAGTTGATCCTTACAAAATCTTGCTTTTACACTGTGTGTTACTGTGTACAATCTTGGTTCTACTTGTTTCTCTCTATATCAATCATATTCCATTACTTTCATATACCATAATTTATTCAGCCTTTCCCCAACTGATGGGCATCTACTCATTTTCCAATTCTTTGCTATCACAAAACATTGCTCCAAACATTTTTGCACATGTGTGTCCTTTTTCCTCCTTTATGATTTCCTTGGGATATAGACTCAGTAATGACACTTCTGAGTCAAAGGGTATGCACAATTTGATAGACCTTTGAGTATAGTTCCAAATTGCTCTCCAGAATGGTTGATTCATTATACAACTCCACCAATGTATCAGTGTCCCAGTTTTCTCACATCCCCTACAATATTTAATCATTATCTTTTCCTGTAATCTTAGTCAATCTGAGAGGTGTGAGGTGAAACTTCAGAGTTGTTTTAATCTGCATTTCTCTAATCAATATGATTTAGAACATTTTTTCATATGACTGGAAATTGTTTTAATTTCTTCATCTGAAAATTGTTCATATCTTTGGACCATTTATCAATTGGGAAATGACTTGTACTTTTATAAATTTGACACAATTCTTTATGTATTTCAGAAATCAAACCTTTATCAAAAACACTGGTTATAATTTTTTCCCTTCTCCTCTCTTTCTAATCTTGACTTTTTGGTGAAACATTTCAAAAATAGAGGGATTGGGAATTCTATGTAATGGTTCATAGTCATCTCCCAGAGTTCTTTTACTGGGTGTAGCTGGTTCAGTTCATTACTGCTATGAGTAATTATTTCTAGAATTTCTACCACTCACCCTTCTCCAAGGGAGACTTTGATTCCACCAGGAGGAAAACACAAGGCTAGATGGGGTCACAAGGCTGACCACTTTACTCTTATTGCAGCAATCTAGATTTATATCTATTTGTCCCCCTAAATAATTCTAGTTTAGGGGAAATTGATCTTTAGTTACTCTCATGGCTGATGTCCCTTATTTTTTCTTTCAGTTTCATATTGTCCTCAATTGCATGTAAAATAACATTTTGTTATTCATGTACATTCATTTTTTTACATATTTCCTTATGAATCATGTTGGGAAAGAAAAATCAAAATAAAAGAAAAAATCATGAGAAAAAAACAGAAGAAAAAAAAGCGAATGGCATGCGTTGATTTATATTCTGTTTCCATAGTTCTCTCTTTGGATGTATTTGTTGTTTTCCATCCAAAATTCATTGTAATTGCTTTGGATCACTGAACCTCTGAGAAGAACCAAGTCTATCATAGTTGATCATTATATAATCTTGCTGTTGCTGTGTACAATATTTTCTTGATTCTACTTATTTTACTCAGCATCAGTTCATGTGAATCTGTTCAGGTCTTTCTAAAATCAGCTTGTTCATAATTTTTAATAGGACAATGATATTCTATTATCTTCATGTACTACAGCTTATTTAGCCATTCTCTAATTGATGGGCATCTATTCATTTTCCAATTCTTTTTTTTTTCTGAGACAATTGGGGTTAAGTGACTTGCCTAGAGTCACATAGCTAGAAAGTATTAAGTGTCTGAGGTCAAATTTTGACTCAGGTTCTCCTGACTTCAAGGCTGGTGCTCTATCCACTTCACCATTTTCCAATTCTTTGCTACCACAAAAAGAGGTGCTACAAACATTTTTGCATACATGGGTCCTTTTCTCTCTTTATCATTTCCTTGGGATACAGACCCAATAGCAATACTGCTGGATTAGAGGGTATGCACACATTTATAGCCCTTTGGGCACAGTTCCAAATTGTTCTCCAGAATGGTTGGATCAGTTCACAGTTCCACCGACAATGTATTAGTGTCCCAGTTTTCCCACATCCCCTCCAACATGTATCATTATCTGTTCCTGTCATCTTACCCAATCTAAAAGGTGTGAAGTGATACC
Source organism: Sminthopsis crassicaudata (assembly GCF_048593235.1). Lineage (NCBI taxonomy): Eukaryota > Metazoa > Chordata > Mammalia > Dasyuromorphia > Dasyuridae > Sminthopsis > Sminthopsis crassicaudata. Next base: position 488,578,991 of record NC_133617.1, on the reverse strand, counting down.
TCAGAATTGTTTAATTTATATTTCACTATTGATTAGAGAAACGAAAATTAAAATAACTCCCCATTCAATTTTGTCCCAGAGGACTATCATATCTAAGTTTTCTAAGATTCTATTACCTCCCTAATTTCTTTCTTGTTTATTTTGTGGTTAGATTTATCTGCTACCGAGAGGGGGACATTGAGGTCCCCTACTAGTATAATTTTACTGTCTATTTTTAGCTATAGCTGACAACTTTTCTAAGATTTGGATGTTGTGCCACTTGGTACATATATATTTAGTATTTTTATTACTTCATTGTCAATAATATCTCTGAACAAGATTTAATTTCCTTCCTTATCTCTTTTAATTAGATCTCCTTTGCTTTGTCCGAAATCAGAATTGCTACTCCTGTGCTTTTCTTTCTTTTTTTTTTTTTTTGCTTCAGCTGAAGTATAACATATTCTACTCCAACCTTTTACCCTTACTCTGTGTGTAACTGTTTCTTTTCTTTTCTTTTTTGCTGAGGCAATTGGGGTTAAGTGACTTTCCCAGGGTCATACAGTTGGGAAGTGTTAAGTATCTGAGGTCAGATTTGAACTCAGGTCCTCCTGACTTCAGGACTGGTAGTCTATCCACTGTGCCACCTAGTTGCCTAATTTCATTATGTTTTGATGATCCCAAAGAAGGATGAAAAAGAAGGGAAGAGAGATGCAATAGGAGAGGGGAAATAAGAGAGGAAGAATGGTGAAAATAAATAGGTTATGTAAGAAAGAGATTATACAGTGGAAGGGCTAGGAGAGGGGGAAAGAACACAAATCTTGAACCTCAATTTTATCAAGGAGGGAAGAATAATTATACATACAGAATTAGATACAGAAACTCATTTTACCAACAGGGAAGTAGGAGAGAAAGGGTTTAAGAGAAGGGGAAGTGAGAGATATAAGATAAAGTAGATTGAGAGAAACAATGGTCAGAAGCAAAACAATGTCTTAAAGAGCAGGCTGGCTTAAAAAAAAAAGAGGTGGGGGATAAATATAAAAGAATAGAATAGAAAAAATACCCATTAGCTATAATAACTGTAAATGTGAATGATATAAACTCACTCATAAAACAGAAAAGAATAGCAGAATGGCTTAAAAACCACAATCCAACAATATATGGTTTACAAGAAACACACTTGAAACAGAACAATACACACAGAATTAAAATAAGAAACTGGAGCAGAATCTATTACATTTGAGCTGAATTTAAAAGGCAGCAGTAGAAATCATAAATCATAGACAAAGTAAAAACAAAACTGGATTTTATTAAAAGATATAAGTAAGAAAATTACACTTTGTTAAAATGTATCATAGACAATGAATATCAATACTGCACTAAATAGCAAACTATCTAAATTATTTTTTTATAAAACTTTATTTTCAAAACAAGATATTTAATAATGGGAAATGGAAAAAAACATATTTTCAATATTCACCCTTGAAAAACCTTGTGTTTCAATTTTTTTTCTCCCTCCCTTCCCTCCATCTGATCCCCTAGATAGCAAGTAATCCAATATATGTTAAATATGTGCAATTCTTCTATACATTTTCCCACAATTTTCATGTAGCGCAAGAAAAATCAGATCAAAAAGGAAAAAAGTGAGAAAGGAAACAAAATGCAAGCAAACAACAACAAAAATTAAAATATTCCATTATGAGCCACATTTAGTCCCCACAGTCCTCTCTCTGGATGCAGATGGCTCTCTCCACCACAAGGCCATTGAAACTGTCCTGAAATACTTCTTTTGAAAAGATCCCACAGAATTAATCATCTTATAATCTTGTTGTTGCTATGTACAATGTTCTCTTGGTTCTACTCACTTCTCTTAGCATCAGTTCACTAAGTATCTCCAGGATTTCCTGATATCATCCTGCTGGTAGTTTCTTATTAAACAATAATATCCCATAACACTCATATGCCATAATTTATTCAATCATTCTCCAACTAATGGGCATCCATTCACTTTCCAGTTCTTTGTCACTACAAAAAGGGTATGCAGCTAAATTCTTAAAGAAAAAGTTAACTTCCTTATAGGAGGAAATAGATAGTAAAACTTATATAAGTGAAAGATCTCAATTTACCCTCCACCAGCTTTAGATAAATCTAACCATTACACAAACAAGGAGTTGAGGAGCTGAATAGAATTTTGGAAAAGCTAGAGATGATAGCACTAAGGAAGATATTAAATGGGAATGGGAAGGAGAATACTTATTTCTCAGCTGTTTATGGCAGCTTCAAAAAATTGAACATATGAGTGCATAAAAACTCCACAAATACAGAAAAACAAATTCTAAATGCATTATTGTCTGAACACAATGCAATTAAAATTACATTCATTAAAGGACTTTTAAAAGTATAAGTTAAAAATACATTGAAAACAAGTACTATCCTAAAGAATGGACAGATGAAAGAACACAATCATAGAAATAATCAAAAATTTCATTAAATATAATGACAATAATGAGACAACACACCAAAAATTTGTGAAATTATGTCAAAGCAACACTTAGGGAAAATTTTATATCTCTAAATACATAGAACAAAGTGGAAAAAAAGAAAGAGCAAATCAATAATAAAGAAATAAATAATAAAAATTAATTAAATTTATTTAATAATAAATAATAATAATAAAATTTAATAAAAATAAAGAAAATAATAAAACCAACAAATTAAAAACCCTGAATTAAACAATGAAATAGAAACTTTGATTAATTCATGATCATCTATGATTTAGAATACTGCCCACCTCCTGAGAGAAAAGTGATGGATTAAATGTACAGAATAAAACATGAAGTTTTGGACATGGCCCGTGTGGGGATTTGTTTGCCTTCACAATATATGTATTTGTTGCAGAAGTTGTGTTTCTTTTTTTTTCTGAACGTGGAGATGGGAGGAAGAAATGGAAGATACTTGTTAATTGAAAAAAAAATTTTAAATAGGCTAAAAAGGTAAGTTATAGGAAGTTACAGGGATCTTTGAATACCAGAGAGAAAATTTTGAATTTAACATGGGGGAGGGTAAATAAGGAGTCACTGAAGATTATTGTTTGAGTAAAGTTGGAAAAGAGAGAATACTAAGAAAATGTCAAGGTTATAAAAATTGTATACTGGATAAATGGTTTAGAGACAAAAATAGTAAATTCAGAAAGAGCAACAGATCTAGTGAGAAAAGTAATGAATTCAGTTTTTTATGTGCTGATTTATGGATGCCTGTGGAATACTGATGTAAAGATATTCTATAGACAATTGAAAATGTGGTTTTCAGAAGATATTAGGATTGGACACTGGGAAGTCATATGCATAGAAATACTTTTTAAAATTGTAGACATTAGTGAGTTTGCTAAGTAAAAGAATATGGAAAAAAAGAAAACCAGACATACCAGAAACATTCATATTAGCAGTTCATGAAAGGATGAGTAATCAATTGAAGGAGATAGAGGAGTACAGGATTTAAAGTTGAAGTACCTAGGATTTTTTTTAAAGTATGAGACTTTTTATTTATTCCCACATTCAAAAAAATGCTTAATTCCAAAGGCTCTCAAAAATATGCATTGACAGAAAATTGCTCTAAAATAAATATTATTATTTATATTTTTTATTTTATGACCCTCCTTTTTCTCCCTCCTTTCCCTCCATCTGATCCCCTAGATAGCAAGTAATCCAATATATGTTAAATATGTGCAATTCTTCTACACATTTTCCCACAATTTTCATGTAGCGCAAGAAAAATCAGATCAAAAAGGAAAAAAGTGAGAAAGGAAACAAAATGCAAGCATATATCAAAAATTATTTAAAGAAAAAATAAGAGAGATAAATTAGCAAAATCAAGCAATAAATATTTTAAAAGTTAAACATATATGCAATGTTTCATAGCCTTGAAGCTCTCACAAAGTAGTAGAGGAATTGTTTTCTAATAACTCTTCTTTGAGGCCATGCTTGTTCTCTTTGATTTTTGCCAAATTCCATTTCATTTTTTGGTGTTTTTTCCCCATTTTCTTACATTATTGCAGTTCTTGTGTATATTATTTTCCTAGCTCTGTTTATTTTCCTTTTTATCAGTTCATGTAAATCTTTCCATGCTTCTCTATATTATATAGATCATTTCTTATGGCACAGTAATATTCCATTACATGGATTAAAAAATTAAACAATAGTATAACTATTATCATAGTCTTCTGGAAAATTGAGAATTAAATATCAGAATATGAAACATTGTGTGGATCTACTAAGAGGTATTTATCATTTTATTCATTCTGAATATTTCTCTTCAAGGTGGATGTCAGCCAAGGATTTGGTTCATCCTGTGATCATCTTGTCCAAGAGCAAAAATTATTCTGATCACACTCAATTCCAACCAATGGATCCAGGTTCTCCAGGCTTCTTGAACTCATAAGGCTACTTCTAAGGCTAGACACATCCACCTTGAAATTGTTCAGTCACTTATATTCAGGGAAGGAACACAAAATTGAAAAAGACATCTAGCAGTTTAAGATCTAAACTGAACCTACTAACCAAACCAAGCCCTGCTTTAGCTCTCTCTGTGCTTGTAATTTACTATTTCTCTTTGGGTAGGAGGAAGGGTACCAAAGGGACTTTACCCCCCTACTCTAGCCCCTACTCCCTAGGAAGAGATTCAAATACTCTTGACACCATAGTTGCTGCTTTTTCCCCTTTTTTCAATAGTATTTTATTTTTCCAAATACATGTAAAGATAGTTTTCAACATACATTTTAGTAAAACTTTGTGTTCCAAATTTTTCTCCCTCCTTCTTTTACCTTTCCCCTCCCCAAGACAGCAAGTAATTTGATATAGGTTAAATATGTGCATTCCTTTTTTAAAATTTCCATATTTCATATTGTGCAAGAAAAATCAGACCAAAAGAGAGGGAAAAAAATCACAAGAAAGAAAAAACCCAACCAAACAAAAAGATGAAAATACTATGCTTTAATCCACATTCAGTCTCCATAGTTCTCTCTCTCTGGATGTGATTGGTATTTTCCATCCCACATCTATAGGAATTACCTTGAATCATGACATTGTTAAGAAGAGCTAAGTCCATCATAGTTGATCATCATATAATCTTGTTGTTGCTGTGTACCATATTCTCCTGGTTTTGCTCGTTTCACTCAGCATCAGTTCATGTAGGTCTTTTAAAGCTTTTTATTTTCAAAACATAATTTTTCAACATTGACCTTTGCATAACCTTGTGTTTCAGATTTTCCCCTCTTTCCCCCCATTCCCTCCCCTAAATGGCAAGCAATTCAATAAATGTTATACGTGTCAAAATACATGTAGGTTTTTCTAGTCTTTTCAGAAATCATTCTGCTGATCGTTTCCTATAGAATAATAATATTCCTTTACCTTCATATACCATAAATCATTTAGCCATTCCATAACTGATGGGCATCCACTCAATTTCTAATTCCTTGCCACAAAAAAGAGTTGTTAGAAACATTTTTGCACACATGGGTCCTTTTCTCTTTATTTTCTCTTGGGAATCAAAGGGTATGCAAGTTTTATTTCTTTTTGGGCATACTTCCAAATTACTTTTCAGAATGGTTAGATTATTTCACAACTGGTGGAAGAACTTTTCACGCCTTTGTAGAGTGCCTTTAAAAATTCCCCATAGGTATCTACAAAAAGTTGTGGATCTCTGTCCATCCTATCCTTGCAGACATTGCCACCATCTCAGCTGGTTTGAACTTGAGAAGTCCAAAAATCTCCTGTCTCTTTGAAGCTATAAGGTCCTCTTCTTGTCAAGATGAAAGGGAAGGAGGAGATTAAGGTCAAAGGTGAATTGCTAACTGACTCTTTGGGGACTTAACTGTTCATAACTTGCTGAAATCCACATTTCAGGAATTAGGTTTGAATCCTGGCTTTTTACTACTTGTGCAAGTGAGCAACCTACTTAGCCTCTGGGTATCTGTTTCTTTGCCAGCATAATGGGAATCTCACATTTTCAGAATCTCTCTAATGGTACTTTGGAAATGTGAAAGTCTAGGGAGCTGCTTCTGGGAAAGTCATAATAATATACAATGGAAATATCATTGGAAAGATGATGGGAAAAGTAATCTAAATAGTTTCACTCTGTTAACCATGTGACAAATGGCAACTTCTTTGACTGTGACTGAGGTCACTTTCAAAAGACCTCAATTGGCTTCCATCATTTTCTTTTGATTGCTCTCTCTTGGTTTGACTTTGTTAGGGATTTAAAGTTCCTCATAATCTGTACTCTTTCTACTTTTACAGGCATTTAAATTTTTTCTTTGTGATCCAGTAATTCTTGCTGTTTTTTGTGCATGATGCTCCAACTACTAACTTAAAATATTTTTACCAAGCATTCCTCCACGTCCAGGATTCTCTCCCTCCTCATCTCTGCCTTCTGACTTTTTGAATTTCTCCAAGTCTTAGCTAAAATCAAAGGTGTGTTGGAGCCATCTTGGACCTACTATCAAGAGCTGATTTTGAAAATTTCAGTTTAAGTGTTTATACTTTAGAAATCAACAAATGCTACAAATTAAGATTTATTATTTTATCAATTCTGTAGATTTAAGGAGAAAAAATGAAAAATGCTAATAATGCAAATTAAACTTACAAATGTGCTTTCTCTCTCCCTGATCACCTTTCGTAGTATTTTGTTTTTTCCAAATACATGCAAAAATAGTTTTCAATATTCACCTTTGCTAAACATTGTGTTCTAAGTTTTTCTCCTTTTCCTCCCCCTTCCCCAAGACAGCAACAATCTAATATAGGTTAAACATATAGAATTCTTCTAAAAATATTTCCATATTCATCATGCTACACAAGAAAAATCATATCAAAAGGGGAAAAGAAAGAGAAAGGAAAAAACCAAGCAAACAGCAACAAAAGTGAAAATACTATTTCTTTGATCCACATTCAGTCTCCATAGTTCTGTCTCTGAATGCGGATGTCACTTTCTATGTAACTTTGTGAATTTTGAAAGGGAAAGTGAGTGAGCCTCTGGGGTTCTGGGAATCAAAGACTATGCTGAATTTTGTATCCCACCCACTATCGAAGCCCCAAAGAGAAAGAATGACCATTAGGAGTGACTTTCAGCAGTAGCTTAGACAAAGATTCTAACAGTGTTATCACTTGAACTTGGTGAACTTCATAAATATTTAGTCACCCAGTGGATAGAGCACCAGCCCTTAACTCTGGAGGACCTGAATTCAAATCTGGCCTCAGACACTTAACACTTCCCAGCTGTGTGACTCTGGGCAAGTCACTTAATCCCAATTGCCTCAGCAAAAAAAGAAAAAAAATTAATCACCAAGGTGAAATGGGAAAATAGGGGACCACCAAAGTGTTGGGGAGAAATGTTTCTAATTTTGTTCTTGCTAAATGTCCTTTTGTAAAAGCTAATTGATGAAAAGTAGTTAAATGAAATTAGAGGATTAATCACTATCTGGTGGCTAAAAGTAGAGGAAAGTAGAGGAAACATTAGTGGATGCTTGAGCTGTATGAAAGAAAATCGCTCCATATCCCATGGGAACACCATAGATATAGTCTGGCTGTGGAGAAGTGAGGTCCAAGCCTAATGCTTTCATCTGTATCTAACCACTGGGGAAGCTAGAGAGTGAACTCAGGTACTGGAAGGGTACTAGTAGCACTATGTTGCTAAGGTAGCATCACCATGGTAACCATTCTGGGAGTTAAGCCTTGAAATGTGGGCAGGAAGTATTCCCTAAGCCTCTGAATGAAACTGAATGAAAGTACCTCCTGTGTCCCAGACTTGCAGTTTCTAGGCTGTCTCCTATGCCTGGATGCTTTCCTTCCCTACCTTCCTCATCTAACCTCTTTCAAAGTTCAGTTTGGATATCACCTCCTGTCCAAGGCTTTTCCTGACACCTCAGTTATGTCTCTAGTTTTTTTTTTCCTTCCCTAGTAAATTTCTAGTAATTTTTAATTAATTAATTCTATTAATTTCATACTTTTGTGTCTATGTTTAATTGCATACAATCTCCTTAAGGAGGATTGTTTTGTTTTTCTCTTTCTATTCTCAGCACTTACCATAGTCCCTGGTACATAGTATACCTTAAAAAAAAAAAAAAAGGATGAATGAGTGAATAAGTTGGTATTGTTCAAGATGTGACCATACCTTGCAATGTATACGATTGCAATGCTAAGAAGAGATCACTGGAATTAAATAAATTAAGAAATTGAAAGCTCAAGCTGTCAGAAGGGTCATGAATGCTGACATCACTGATGATGATGTTAAGGGAAGAAGTGAAGTCACTGAGGGTTAGTAGTATAGAGCTCATCCAGAGGCAGTAGTGAATAGGAAAAAGTATGCCTTGGTCTCCCCCTCGTCTTATGAGTCAAAGAAAATGGCAGAAGTGGCCACCAGTGAAGAGGATTTTAAGCAATGTGATACCTCAGGGGAAAGCCAGGTTTTAATTAAAATGAGGAAGTGGAAAGAATGTTGGTTGAGAAGTTCAAAGATTTAAAGAATAAAATTTAAAGAAATTTTAAAGAATAAAACACATTAAAATGGACTAGAAAATAGGTGAAGTGTAATAGTAATGGAAAGGAGTACCAATGATTGTAACAGAAGTAAAGGTTTGAGAGCAGGTGACAATAGTATGAGTCTTGCACATCAGGTGGTACAGTGGATAGAATTCTGGACCTGGAGTCAGGTTTGAATTCAAATCCAGTCTTAGACACTCACTATCTGTGTAACCCTGGGCAAGTTAATTAACCTCTGTTTGCCTCAATTTCCTCAACTAGAAAATGGAGATAATAATAGTAGTTATCTTGCAGAGATGTAAGGAAGATATGAGATATTTGCAAGGTATTTAAAACAGTGCTTGCCATGCAGTAGGTATTACATAAATGCTTTTTTCCTCCCCTACTAGATCTCAAGTTATTCTATAAAAGTATTCTTGTCAAAAAAAATTGATATTGGGTGAGAAATAAAAAGTTTTATCAGTGGAACAGATTGGGTGCACAATATACAGAAATAAATGAGTACAGTAACCAAAGATTCCAACTTTTGGAACAAAAAATCACTAATTGGAAAGGAAAACTGGAAAGTAGTTTGGCAGAAACTAAGCATGTGCCAATATCTCATATCACTTAGCAAGTTAAGTTCAAAATGGGTATATGAAGTAGACATAAAAGGTGACATCATAAGCAAGTTAGTGAAGCATGGAAGAAATTATCTGTCAGATTTACGGATCAGGGAAAAGTTCATGACCAACAAGAGAAGTTAAAATAGATAATTTTGATTATGTAAAATTTAAAAGTCTTTTCATAGACAAAGTCAAGGTAGTTAAAATTAGGATAAAAGTAGGGAAATGGAGGAGAGGGGACTGAAATCAATAAAATACCAAATGAGCAAAGTTAAATTAGAATAAAATTAATTGAAATAAAAAGAATTTTCAGAATACATTATGCACAGGTATATGCTAATAAAATGGAGAACACAAAAGAAATAGAGGAATATATTTTAAAATATATAAAATAATATTAAAACCAATTGGAAATTAAATAATCTAATTCTAAAAAATGAATGGGTCAAACAACAAATCACAGACACAATCCATAACTTCATCAAAGAGAATGACAATAATGAGACAACATACCAAAACCTATGGGATGCAACCAAAGCAGTTCTTAAGGGAAATCTTATATTTCTAAATAACTACAGGAATACTATAGAGAAAGAGGATGTCAATGAATTGGGCATGCAGCTAAAAAAGCTAGAAAAAGAACAAATTAAAAACCCCCAATTAAATACTAAATTAGAAATTCTGAAACTCTATTTATTAATTCAATAGTTTTCTTAGTTTCAATTTCATTAATAAATTATCAATGAAATTATTTTATTTTGTTTATTAATGTTATTTATATTGTATATAATTATATATAGATTATACAATAATATGTTGTTTATTAATAAATTATTAATAAAATTAAATAAATTTTAAAATTTTAATAAATAAAGCTAAGAGTTGGTTTTATGAAAAAACAACAACAACAAATAGATAAATCTTTAGTTAATTTGATTAGAAAAAGGAAAAAAAACCAAATTACCAGCATCAAAAAAAAAAGAGGGGGGGGTGAATTTACCACCAATGAAAAAGAAATTAAAGCAATAATTAGGAACACTAGAAAGCATAGGGATTAAAAAATATATATATAAAAATTGAAACTGTCAGAAAACCAAATAGAAATATTAAATAACCCAGAAAAAGAATTAGAACTAATTATAAAGAAACTACCAAAATAAATTAAAAAAAAAAACTCCTACTCCTGTTAGATTCAATACTTTTTTTTGAGGCTGAGGTTAAGTGACTTGCCCAGGGTCACCCAGCTAGGAAGTGTTAAGTGTATGAGACCAGATTTGAACTCTGGTCCTCCTGAATTCAAGGCTGGTGCTCTATCCACTGCACCACCTAGCTGCCCCTCCTGTTAGATTCACAAGAGAATGCTAGCAAACATAAAAAAAGTTAATGCCTATATTTCATGAATTATCCTCAAAAAAATTGAGAAAGAATCCTTTAATGAATTATTAGTTCTAATAGCTAAACCAGGGAAACATAGAGGAAAATTTATAGGCCGATATCATCAATGAATATTGACTAAAAAACTTTAAACAAAATCCTGTCTAATTGACAATGGCAATTTATCCAAAAGTCATTCATTGTGACCATGTGAGATTTGTACCAGGAATACAAGGATAATTTAGCATTAGAAAAACAATCAACATAATTAATCAAATGAAAAACCAAAACATTCAAAACCACTTAATCATCTAAATAGGTATTTTTAAAAAAACTTGAAAAAATAAAATAACATTTTATGCTAAAAATTCTACAAAGTATAAACATAGAGAAGACCTTTTTAATATTATAAAAATTATTTGCTTAAAACCCAAAGCAAATATCATATTTAATGTAGATTTCCTAGAACACTTTCCAATAAATATAGTAGACAAAGATGTCTACTCTTCCCCCATTATATGCAATAGTTCTGAAAATGATAGCAAAAGCAATAAGACAAGAAAAAAATTAAAGGCAGAAAGATATGTAAAAAGGAGATAAAATCACTCTTCTATGGTGATGACATACTTTAAAAATCCCAGAGAATCAGCAAAAATACTAATTGAGATAATAGCTTTAGCAAAGTTTCAAGTTACAAAATAAACCCTGAAAAATAAATAGCATGTTTTTGTAATAATAACAAAACATTAAGAAGCAATAATAAAAAGGGAAATCTTACTCCAGAGAATTACAAAATATCTAGGGATTGACCTATCAAAACACACAAAAATCCTGTATAGATTTGATTACAAAATATTCTTTAAGGAAATAAAGAACAATGTAAGTGGCTGGAAGAATATTCATTACTTGTGGCTAGTTTATGCCAACATAATAAAATTTGGTTCCAATATAATAAAAATGACGGCTACCAAAATTAATTTATACTTTTAATGCTCTATGACCAAATTAACAAGGGGATACTTTATAGAATTTAATAAAAATAATAATCAAAATTAATTTGGAAAAATAAAGGATCTAGAATATCAAGGAAAAGGATGAAAAGAAATAGGGATAAAAAGGAAATACAACTTCTAGATTTCCAACTACTTTATAAAATAGCAGTCATCCAAATAATCTGGTATTGATTAAAAAACAGAAAATTTTGAAAAAAAGAAAAAAAAGATCAATGGAACAGCCTAGACACGAGAGAGTCAGAAATAACAATTTGTTTGGAACTCAATTAGGAATTCAGTGGGACTCAATTAGGAAGGCAATAACTCAGTAATTGATGAAGTGGAAAAAATAAATTACCAAGGAAAACCTCTTTATTTGATTTTTAAAAATAACAATTGTTGGGAAAATTGGAAAGTAATGTCAGAAATTAGTCTTAGACCAAAATTCATTTTCTCCATTACATTCTAAATGGATACATGATCTTCATATTATATTATTTATATAAAACAATTAGATGAGGAGCAGATCATATAACTCTTACAGTTATGGTTAGGAGACATTTTGTTAACTAAATAAGAGATTGATTCTTCTTACAAAACATAAAGTATGTGATTTGATTATATTAAACTGAAAAACTTCTGCACAGGATAAGAAAGGAGGGAATTAAAATGGGGGGAAATCTTTGTATCAAATTTTTCAGATAACAATTTGGTAGCTTAGTTATATAAACAATTTATACACATACACATAAGACTAACAACTTTTCCCTGAAAGATAAATGGTCAATGGATATAAATAATTTTCAAAAGAATTTCAAGGTATTCACAATCATATGAAAGAATGCCACAAATCACTAATAAAGAGAAATTTACATCAAAACAACCCTGAGATTTCACCTTATATTCTGCAAATGGCAAATATGACAAAAATGGGAATATTCAATGTTGGAGAAGTTGTGGAATGATAGGTTACACTAGTCCATTGTTGGCAGAGCTGTAAAGTAGTACAATTATTTTGGAAAGCAAGAGTACTTCAAATGGTATAAAAATTTGATGTCAAAGGCAGCTAGATAGCACAATGGATAGAGCACCAACCCTGAAGTCAGGAGAATCTGAGTTCAAATCTAACCTCAGACACTTAACATTTCCTGACTGTGTGACCCTGGGCAAGTCACTTAACCCCAATTGCCTCAGCCAAAAAAAAAAAAAAGAAAGAAAAGAAAAAATGTATACCAGGACCAACTCCATGACCATTCAGGAGATTTCTCTTCATCACATGATTAGCACACTTCAAAGCACTTTCACTACACATTATTATGCCCTCTTAGAAGCAGACTCCCACATTTTCTGTATGAAGGATTGCATCAGCATCTGCATTACATTTATAAAATACATACAAGATAAATATAAGGTAAATTTTGGGGTGGAAAAACATTAGCAGCTGAAGGGATCAGAATAGTCTTCACATAGAAAATAGTACTTGGATTAAATTTTGAAGAAAAAAAGGAGAAAAAAATTTTTTAACATAAGAACCTTTTATTTTTAAAAATACATGCAAAGATAGTTTTTAACATTTATCTTTGCAAAACCTTGTGTTCCATATTTTTCTCCTTCTCTCCCCCTCCTTCCTCCCCTAGACAGCAAGTAAATCTAATATAGGTTAAATATGCGCAATTCTAAAAAGAAGTAGCTATGAGGAGAGAGTGCATTCCATGTACAGGAGATCACAAAGATAAGAGATGGAGTGTCATGTCTGAGGAACAAGAAGATGAGTTTTTATGGATCTTAGAGTTGTGGAAATGGGGTAATGTATATTAAAGCTCTCAATCAAGCTCAGAATTGTCAACAATCTTGAAAGGTAGTGAAATGATTTAAGTGAAAAGTTGTGAAGTGATTTAGCTCAATCTCAGAGGAGATTATTTAAAGCCTAAAGGCAAGAGGGAATTATTAGGATTTTTTGAAGAGGGAAGTGACATGGTCAGAATTACACTTTGGCATATGTGAAGAGGAGAGCAACATAAGACAAGAACACCAATTAAGAAATTATTGCATAAGGTAAAGCAATAAATAACGAGAGCCTGGATCAAGGTAATAAACATAGGAGTAGAGAAAAGAGGATGGCTATAAGAGATGTTATGTAAGTAAAAATGACAAGATTTGGCATTTGATTGGATAGGAGGAACAAAAAAGAGTAAATAAATTAATATAATGCCATGTGGTGATTAAAGACATCGGTGTCCCTGACAAAACTAGGAAAGTTTGAAAGAGGATTGAGTTTGAGGGTAGGTGGAGGCAGAGATCAGTTCTGGTTTTGGATACATTGAATTTTGAGATGTCTTTGGGACACTCAGTTTTAAATGTCCAGCAGGTGGTTGTAAATGTATAATTGGAACTCAGGAGATGGATTAGGGCTGGATAATATCAATCTAGGAGTCGTCTGTTTAGAGATGATAATCAACCAAGTGAAAGAGTATAGAAAAAGAATAGAAGACTCAGGACAGAGGTACTTGATGCACACCCAAAATCGAAGCAAAAGAGAATAGAAACAATTAAATAAGTTAAAAGAAAATGTATCATTAAAAACCCAGAGAGAATGGAACATTCAGCAGGAGAAACTGGTCAGTGTCAAAATGCTCCCAAGAGGTCAAGAAGAATAAGAATTAAGAAGAAAAAGTGAAGTTGTGACTTACCCAGAATCACCTATCTCTGACTCCCTGGACAAGTCTCTTCTGGCTTCAGATCTATAATCCTTTTATAACAAAAGAAAGGACTTTGAACACAATGATCTCCTAGACTTAAAGTTATGAACTATACAATTAATAACACAAAAACATAAATATTTACAATGTTTTAACTAAAAGAAAAACCACAGTCAATCATAGTTACCAATAACTATAACTGCAGATGGATTCTCCTTAATCAAGAAATAATTCTATTTCTCAGTTCACTCAAGATGTAAATTAGTCTCTCAATAGCACTCTTTATATTTCTTTTTAGGACAAAAGTTTCTTGATTATCATCTCTAAACAGATGACTCTTAGATCAATATTATCCAGATTCAATTTCTCAGCAGTTTTTTCCCCTCATCTTTTCTTTCATTCAATCTTTATCCAATCATGAGAATTAACTTTGTAACAACAGTTTAAAATCTCCAGTCTCTTCAATGAATTCTTTTTGCAGTATCTCTTCACAGTATTAGTTAAACAATTTTATCAAGAAATGTTTTTCTTTTTTTATTTAAATTTTTTTAATTTTATAATTATAAAATTTTTTGACAGTATATACGCATGAGTAATTTTTTATAAAATTATCCCTTGTATTCATTTTTCCAAATTTTCCCCTCCCTTCCTTTACTCCCTCCCCCCGATGACAGGCAATCCCATACATTTTACATGTGTTACAGTATAATCTAGATATAATATATGTGTGTAAATCCAATTTTCTTGTTGCATGTTAAGTATTAGATTCCGACGGTATAAGTAACCTGGGTAGACAGACAGTAGTGCTAACAAGTTACATTCACTTCCCAGTGTTTCTTCTCTGGGTGTAGTTGTTTCTGTCCATCATTGATCAGCTGGAAGTGAGTTGGATCTTCTTTATGTTGAAGATTTCCACTTCCATCAGCATACATCCTCATACAGTATTGTTGTTGAAGTGTACAGTGATCTTCTGGTTCTGTTCATTTCACTCAGCAACAGTTGATTTAAGTCTCTCCAAGCCTCTCTGTATTCCTCCTGCTGGTCATTTCTTACAGAGCAATAATATTCCATAACCTTCATATACCATAATTTACCCAACCATTCTCCAATTGATGGACATCCATTCATCTTCCAGTTTCTAGCTACAACAAAAAGAGCTGCCACAAACATTTTTGGCACACACAGGTCCCTTTCCCCTTCTCAGTATTTCTTTGGGACATAAGCCCAGTAGTAGCACTGCTGGGTCAAAGGGTATGCACAGTTTGATAACTTTTTGGACATAATTCCAGATTGCTCTCCAGGATGGCCGGATTCTTTCACAGCTCCATCAACAATGTATTAGTGTCCCAGTTTTCCCACATCCCCTCCAACATTCATCATTATTTGTTCTTGACATCTTAGCCAATTTGACAGGTGTGTAGTGGTATCTCAGAGTTGTCTTAATTTGCAAGGAAATGTTTTTCTTTATCTGTCTTCTCCACAGTTTCTCTCAAAACTTTCTCTTAAAATTGGCTTCTGATGGAAAATGCCACCTTCATGTAGAGGGAGAAATATGAAGGCTGAATGTGAATTGAAGAATAATATTTTTACCTTTTTTGTTTGCTTGTTTTCTTTCTCTTAGTTTTTTCTCTTTTGGTCTGACTCTTTTTGCACATGACAAATATGGGAAGATGTTTAAAAGGACTGCGCATATTTAACCTATATTAGATTACTTAGTCTCTTGGTAAGGGGAAAGATAAGGGAGAAGAGAGAAAATTTGGAACACAAAGTCTTACAGAAATGAATATTGAAAACTATCTTTACATGCATTTGGAAAAATAAAATACTAGTGAGGAAAAAATGGCATCCCAGAGGCCAATCCCCCATCATTCAATCCAGTTCTTAAAGTTATAGTAACAGTAATAAACATCTCTGTAAGAGAAGCAATTGTAATTATTAGAATGTGAATATATCCCCAATTGATAAATGACCAAAGGATATGAATAATTTTCAGATGATGAAATTAAAGCCATCTATAGTGATATGAAAAAATTATTCTAAATCACTATTGATTAGGGAAATGCAAATTTCATTTGTAAAAATTTGTACAGAAGATACTGTATATAATAACTCTGCGGTATCCCCTCACACCTCTCAGTTCGGCTACGATGACAGAAAAAGATAATGATAAACTGTTCTTAAACCAACAAACATATCATCATGAGCTTGAGCTCTACCAGCAACAGGAGAAAATGGTCATAGACCATGAGAAATCCACTGATGTACCATTCTAGAGTAAAGAGGATCACAACAAAATCTTACTCTGCTCTTGGGAGAGAAACAGGTCCTTAGCTCCTGGTTCCTAAAATAGACATAGCTGGTCATCTTTTAATTAGATCTCCTAGGACTATTATTATTTTTTTTTAATTTTATCTAGCTGCATGTAAAACATCAAATATTTTTGGTTATACATGTACATTCATTTTTGACATTTCCATATGGATCATGTTGGAAGAGAAAAATCAGAAAAAAGGGAAAACCATGAGGAAAAAAATAGAAGAAAGAAAAAAAAGGAGAAAATAGCATGTGTTGTTCTACATTCAGTCTTCCATAGTTCACTCTCTGAATGTGGATGGTGTTTGCCATAAAAAGTTTATTGGGGTTGCCTTAAGTCACTGAACTACTGAGAAGAATCAAGTCTATTGTAGTTGATCATCACACAATCCTGCTGCTGCCATGTACAATGTTTTCCTGGTTCTGCTTGTTTCACTCAGCATCAGTTAATGTAAAATTTTCCAGGCCTTTCTAAAATAAGCCTGCTGATCATTTCCTATAGAACAATAATATTTCATTATATCCATATAACATAACTTATTCAGCCATTCCCCACTTTATAGACATTTACTCAATTTCCAGGTCCTTGCCACTACAAAAAGAGGCACTAGAAACACCTTTTGTGGTTTTAGCACATGTGAGTCCTTTTTCTTCTTTTATGATTTCTTTGGGATACAGACCCAGTAGTGAGACTGTAGACCAAATGCACAGTTTTATAGTCTTTTGGGCATAGTTTTTAAGGACTATTTTTATTTTTTTATCATAGCTTTTTATTTACAGAGCATATGCATGGGTAATTTTTCATTGACCCTTGCAAAACCTTTTGTTCCAAAATTTCCCCTCCTTCTTCCACCCCCTCCCCTCTCTGGCAGGTAGTCCCATACATGTTAAATATGTTAAAATATATGTTAAATACAATATATGTATACATATTTATGCAGTTATCTTGCTACACAAGAAAAATCAGATCTAGAAAAAAGGTTAAAAAAAACCTGAGAAGGAAAACAAAATGCAGGCAAAGAACAAGAGAGAGAGTGCAAATGCTATGTTGTGATCCACACTCAGTTCCCACGGTTCTCTCTCTGGGTGTAGCTGAGTCTCTTCATCACTGAACAAGTGGAACTGGTTTGAGTCATCTCATTGTTGAGGAGAGCCATGTTTAAGGACTATTTAGAACCATTCTTTTCTTGTCATGTGCATCATAGACTGATCTGAATTATCAGAATGAGGCTGCCCCACCACTTCAGGTTCATCATATTGTCAGAATGTCTATAATATCAAGTACCTTCCTCCAGGTATCATATCAATAGGCCAGAAATTTAAATATTCCCAAATGCTGGGTATATCCCGAACATTCGTCATACTTCATCAGGTGGTGTCCCAATCAAATCTGTGGCTTTACATGAGACAGTATGAGTGCTGACCGACCACAGTGAGACATCATTGCCCAATGCCCTGGCCATGGGACATGTCACCTTTCAGGACTGACACACTCATCCCTGGACACGAAGGAAGGTACCCACAGCACATAAGAACCGTCTGGGCAAGGACACCGGAGTCGTTGGCCATTTCCTTCTCCAGTGATTAAAGCAAACAGAAATTTGGTGTGAGGCAGTAAGTGAGGCAGGTTGTATAGGGAGGTCTTCCTGATTCAGGGTCCTGCACTCTCCCCCCTAAGCCACCTAGCTGCCTCTCAACATACCTGCTGCTGTTGGTTGTATTTCATTCTCAAAGAGACCATGACATTAGGGATTGATCCAGAATTGTGAAGTTTCTGTTTATGATCATAACTTCGTATCCTTCCATTTTATCATTTGCTTACTCTTCCTGAAATATCTCTCCTCCTTTTCTTCCATACCTCCTTTTTCATCTTCACTGCTCTTTCTAACCACAGTCCTAAATTTCCCTCAGCATTGACTTCTCCACTCCAGAGTTTGAATTGAGCTGAGGCTGGAAATAATCAAGGTGCATTAATGGGGAAATAGGAGGAAGAGGGAGTTGGGAAGAAAGATAAATGGTATTCAGTAGAGTCTGATGGCAAACCAGCCTCCATATAGTCCTATCAGAAGGTGGCTGCTGAGGTTTATTTTCCCAGCAAGAAGGAAAGTGGTTTCCACAAATCATTTATGTCCCACTTTGTACCTGCCACGTTCTTTCTCACATGGGACATGGCCTGACAGGTTATTCTGGACCAAAAGAGGAGATGGAAAATTTTTGATAATTGGTAATTTTAGAGAAAGGTCCGTTTTTACCTGAGGGGTAATGATAAGTCCATTGATAGGACAAGGACACTAACTGGAGATGAACTCAACTCTGGTCTTCTTTCCCTCATCAGTATCTCACTGACTTGAGTCAAAAAGCTCAAGTTTCGGAAAAATATCCCTCAAGATTTTCCTGCCCTCTCCAGCAACATTGTACCTTTGGAATCAAGAGGCCTGCAAGTTATATGGGATAATACACTGTTATGTGAATAATGGAATAGTAGAATATAGTAAATTGATATTGTACAGATTATTAAAAGATTATGTACTAAAATGACAGCACTATCATGCAATGATCAACTATGAATTAATGACTTAGCTCTTCTCAGCAGTTACAGTGATCCAAGACAATTCCAAAGGACTAATAGTACAAAATGCTATCCATATCCAGAAAAAGAACTGATGGAGTCTGAATGCAGACTGAAGCACACTATTTTCATTTTTTTGGAGGGGGATGTTTCTCCTTTTAGTCTATTTCTTCTTTCATAACATGACTAACAAAGAACTATGTTTTACATGATTTCACATATACAAGCTATGTCAAATTGCTTACAGTTTTAAAAAGAGGGGAGAGAAAGGAGAAAAAAATTGGAACTTAAAAATGTTATAAAAACGAATGCTAAAAATAATACTTTGAAAAAATAGAAATACTGTTAAAAAAAAAAAAAGATTAAGTACTAGTCTTTGCAACTCTAGATGGAAAAAGAAAGAGATAAACAGTTTTGTCCAGTGGTCCAATACAAATCTCAGCTGGGCCCTCACTACTGCATTGCAGTTCTTTTATTCTTCCATGATTAAATCTCCTTCACCTTCTACATACTAGATATTTCAAATCTTTAAAAAGTTAATGGTACAATGACATTCTATTCTAAGTCTGCTTCTCATAAACAGGAAAGAATTGGTCACTGGGGTAGATATGAAAGAAAACTTTAATGAGAAGTGATCATAACAGAGAAGAATAAAATTTGGCAGAGTTTCGTATGCACTCTAGATTTTGTGAAAGCAAATTTCAAAGATTTCAGAGGAAGTTTAGTTATGATCCTTTAGAATAAAATTCTACAGAACAAGTTACCTCAGAGGAAAAAAGCAATCAGGGATAAAGTTCTGATGATGCAATGAGAAAGAATTCTCATTGTGGAAGAAAAGGGGAGTTGGACTCAAGAGACTGATGTGGGTGCACAGAACACTCAGCAGCAGCCTTAGATTTTTAAAAAGAAACATACAGAAGGTGGAAGCAAATCAAACAGAAGAGCACAGATACAAAAGGTTTTTTCCCAATGATCTTGTCAGAACAGCTTCAGGACTGTTAAAACTAGAATGAGCTGAGTTTGGCAAGGAAAGCTAAGAACAATTTTTAAAAAGGGTTTATTTGGGTTTATAAAACTTTATCCTGGGGGAAAATAGGAGGATCAAAGAAGGGATAGAACTTCTGCTAATGGTGAGTGGGAAAATAACTGATGACAGAGAAAGCAGAGCTGCTCAGGACTTGTTTTTATTCCTGTTTTCTCTATCAAAAAGAATGCTTTTTAAACTAGAAAGAATAGAACATATATAATTAGCACAGAATTGAGATCCAAGACAAAATAATAAAAGAGAACATGGATATTCTCAATGAATTTAAGGTATCTTCTCAAATGAATTATATCCTCAATCACAAAATTTTATAATTTCAAAGTTCACATATTTGTCATATTTACATATTTTTTATTTATATTACACATTTTTATTTAAAGCCTGTAAAGTGTTTTGCATATGCTAATTCACTTGTCTCAAAACTGCACTGTGAGGTAGGTATTATATACACATTATTTCAATTCTGAAGATATGGAAGCAGGCTCAGAGATGTTGTGACATGTCCATGGTCAAACAGCTCTTAAGTACCAAGAGGTAGAATTGAAACAGCGGTTTTAACTGATTCCAATTCTAACATTCTCCACTGTGTCATGGTACTTTACATGCTAGAAGAATTGGCAGTTGTGATCTTTGAAAGACTGGAGAACAAGAGCATCATAAACAAGAGTACTACAGCATCAAATGGGGGAAAATTTTGATTTTCAAAAAAATAGAGGAAAACAAAATCTGCAAGTTATACTTTAGCGATTTTTTATTTCAATTCTTAATAAAATTCTAGAGTATGTAAAAATCAAATAAATAGTTAAGAACATTTAGAAAAGAAATGTGTGGCTTTACAAGAAAAGATTGCATTAGGCTAACCTTATTTTCTTTTTTGAAGAGTTGCTGAATTGGTAGATGAGGAGAATACTGTGGTTATAGTTTAGCTGGCTTTTAATGTAAAACCTGCTTGACCTCATTTTATTTTGCTTTATATTATCCTGCACTGTTCCCATCCAGGTGGGTTCTTGTTACAATCTTGTCAAAGGGAAGGGTTGCTCGTGGCTTGAATGATCTCAGATAACTAATACAGAGTTTACATTGACATCAAGTCAGTTGAATCTGGGGCTGTATTAGGACATTTAGACAATAAGTATTTCTGTACCACATACTATGTGCCAGACACATTTAGCAATACAAAGAAAGGCCAGATATTCCCCAATTAATAAATGATCAAAAGATATGAACTATATCCAAAGCACTATAAAATGATGTATATCCTTTGATCTCACAATAACACGACTAGTAAGTCATGAATCCCAAAAGAGATTTTTTAAAAAGGAAAAGGATGTATAAGCACAAAAATATTTATAGAAGCTCTTTTCTCAGGGCAAAGAAATGGAATTTGAAGGTTTGTCCATCGATTGGGGAATGGTTGAATAAATTGTGATATGTGATTATGATGGAATTCTATTGTTCTATAAGAAATGATGAGCAGTATACTCTCAAAAAAACCTGTAGGGGGCAGCTAGGTGGCGCAGTGGATAGAGCACCAGCCCTGAATTCGGGAGGATCTGAGTTCAAATATGGTCTCAGACACTTAGCACTTCCTAGCTGTGTGACCTTGGGCAAGTCACTTAACCCCAGCCTCAAAAAAAAAAAAAAACAACCTGTAAAGTCCTCATTGAGTTCATGCAAAATGTACAAAATAATAGCAATGATGTGGATGGTTAACTATCAATGACTTTGGTATTCTCAACAATACAATGATTTATGATTTATTTTATTTTGAATTTATGATAAAAATTTGGATTTGTGATTTATGATGGATTTATGATGAAAAATGCCATCTATGCCCAGAAAAAAAGGAACTTATTGTGTCTGAATAAAAGCATACTTTTTTTAAACTTTATTTTTCTTAAGTTTTTTGTTTTTTTTTTGGGGGGGGGAATCTTATGCTTTCTTTTGTAACATGACGTTTATGGAAATGTTTTGCCTTTACATATCCCTACTCAATAGGGGGAAGAGAAGAAGGCAGAGAATCTGGAACTCAAAGTTTTAAAAAATAAATAAATATTAAAAATGTTTTACATGTAACAGGAAAAAAAAAAGATAAGAGTTCCAATTCTCAAGGAACTCATAAGGAAAACAAAATGCAAACAACCACATATAAGCAAGATATATGCAAGATAAATTGAAGATAATCAATCAATAGAGGGAAAAAACTAGCATTAAGGGGAATCAGGAAGCTTTCTTGTAGAAGGTTGATTTTATCTGGGATTTGAAAGAAGCCAGGAGGTGGTGAAAGCATTCCAAGCATTTGGGCTAGAGAAAATGTTGGAATCAGGAGCTAGAGTGTTTTGTTTAAAGAACAGCAAATCTGTGTTATTTGGCAGAAGGAATGGGGTAGGGTCAGGAAGGAAGGTATTAAAAAAAAATTGGAAAGGTAAAAATGGTCAAGGTTATGGAGGGCTTTAAAAGTCAAACAGAGGATCTTATATTTGATTCTAGAGGTGATCCCAGAAGTACAGTTTATTTAATAAGGGTAGATACCATCTAATCTGAGCTTTAAGAAAATTAATTTCACAGCTGAGTAGAAAATAGATCAGAATGGGGAGAGAATTGAAGTAAATTCTAAGCCATCAAGTAATAAGGACCTGCATCATGTTGGTAGCAGTATCCAAGGAAAGTAATCATATATGAGAAATATAAAATAAAATTGACAGGCCCTTATTTCTTCTTTCATGACATGACTAATATGGAAATATGGTTTACATGATTGAACATCCATAACCTACAAATTGCTTACTATTTTAGGGATGGGGGAAGTAAGGGAAGGTGGGAGGGAAAAAGTTTGGAACTCAAAAAAAATTTTAAATAAACTTTGTCTTTACATGTAATTGGAAAAAATACTATTAAAAATAATTAATCCAAAAAATGGACAGACCTTGGCAAGAGATTAGATGGAGAAGAGGCGAGAGAATGAGGAATGAAGGATGACCTTTGGATTGTAAGGTGATTTACTGGGATAATGGTAGTACACAACAGAAAAGATTAGAAGTAAGGGAAGAATTTGGTTTGGGATATTTTGGGCTTAAGATGTCTATAGGATATCCAATTTGATATATCTAATATGCAGCTGAAGATGAGAGTCTAGAAGGTAGGAGAGAGAATAGAGCTGAATAAATTTATCCAAAAATCATCAACATAAGGATAATTGAAACCATAGAAGCTAATGAGATCACCAAGTGAAATAATTCAGAGTTAGGAGAGAAGACCCAAGACAAAACCTTATTTTTATTGGGTATGATTTGGATGAAGGTTCAGAGAAGAAGAGTAAGGAGGGATGATCAAACAGGTAGGAGGACAAACAGGATAGAGCAATGCCCTGAAAACCTATCCAAGAGATTATCAAGGAAAAAAGGAAGATCAGCAATGTCAAAAGCTTCCCAGAGATCAAGAAGAATGAGACCTTGAAAACAAAAGCCAGGAGATGCAGTAATTAAGAGATCATTGATAATTTTGGAAAAAGCAATTTTGTCTGAATGATGAAGTCAGAAGTTAGAGTGTCAAGAGCTAAAATGAAAATGAGAAAAAAAGAAGGGGAGGCACTATGATTCAGTCTTCTCAAGGAAAGTCACTCTGGCATTTGGGACAATAGCTAGTGGAGATGGGTGAATACAGTGAAAGTCTCTTCCTAATTTTTTTTCCCTGAGCTAATGGGGGGTTAAGTGACTGGTCCAGGGTCATATAGCCAGGAAATGTTGTGTCTGAGGCCAGATTTGAACTCAAGTCCTTCTGACTTCAAAAGTCTGTTCCTTAAGAGGAAATACTCCAAGGGAGCTAGAGAAGAATAAATAGAAAACATTCTGGATATGTCAGAGTGACCCTCCAGCATTAATTCTTGGAAATGGTGACATCTACCTTGAGGGATTAGACAGATGGGTGATAATCCAGGAAAGGAAAATTTCTTCAGAAATCTAGGTAAAAAGTTACTTAAGAGATACAATGAAGTAAATTCCTTTTGCTCCTCTTGTAGTCTGGACAGGAGGACAGGGTACACTTGGAAGCATTTTTCTATTTCTCCCGCCTTTCCTTTATTATTTCCAATAAAGCTTGTTGTACCTAGTTATTATTTAGTGGGAGGCAATTAGGGTCTGAGTGACTTATAACTAGTAAGTCTCTGAGAACATACTGGAGCTCAGGTTTTCCTGTCTCCCTGGACTGCTCTATCCACTTCAGCACCTATACCTGCTTCTTGAGAACAAGATCTTTTTACCTGTCTTTCTATCTCCAGAGTGGACAATTAAAATATCCATTCCTTTCCCTATGATAGCCTAATGGCTTGCCTGACATGGGAGGGAGGGTATTTGATGGAATCACTTCTGCTTAAGAGTCCCATTTAGAGATCTACTTTGTTAGTTTCCATTTACTAAAGAATCCATTTCACCTGCATATATATATTTAATTCTGTTTCTGGTAAATCAAGAATAGGAAGTAGATAGTAACTCTGTGGAAACAAGAGCCATTTTGAGACATTTTAAATTGCTTTTGGAAATCTTCATATTTGATTTCTTAGATCAAATTACTTGATTTTTTTTTTTTTTTTTTTAAGACTAGAGCTGAGGAATATAGCTTGGTCTATTTTTGTAAAAGAATGAAAATTCAAGTGTCTCCTGGGCTTGTATCACCACCTCGTGGCTCTATCAGAGATTGCACAAAGAGTATCTATTTCATTCCTGTATCCACCACTGCACTTAATTTGCCTTTCCCCTTCTCTTTCTGTCGCTTATACCAACGTAGAAAAAATGTTTTTGTGGAGAGCAATTGCCTTAGTAAAGTGTTGGATAAATTCTCTCAATTAATCTTGTCAACTAAGCTTGTATGGTTCTTGAGTTTAGAAGTACCCATCAGGAACAGGGATGGGTCTTTTCTAAATCATCATAGAATGTTTTCCAGTTTGACTTTTGTTTCTGTAATTCTGTAAATGCTCTGGGGTTTTCCTTCTTTTTTTGGGGGGGAAGTAGACAGAGATCCATATTGTGGGTTATGTTTTTACAAAACATTGCAAAATTACCTGGTTTTGCTTGCAAATAAATTTCTTTAATAAACAAGAAAAAAAGAAATCTTGTTGACAAGATGGAGAGATGAGGGCTAAATTTTATTACAGATAAGTAGATTTGGACTTGGTTGAAAGTCCAGAACCAAAGAGAAGTCATTACAGATTTGATGGTAAGAAAGTTCTCCAGTACAGTACACCAGGCCTGTGCTACTTAACATTTTAATTAATACCTTTGATAAAAGTATAAACTGAATGCTTACCAAATTTGCTGATGATACTATAAAGCCGCTAACACACTGGAACATAGTCAGTTTTCTTTTTCTTTTTTTTTTTTTAGGCTGGGGTTAAGTGACTTGCCCAGGGTCACACAGCTAGGAAGTGTTAAGTGTCTGAGACCAGATTTGAACTCAGGTCCTCCTGAATTCAAGGCTGGTGCTCTATCCACTGCGCCACCTAGCTGCCCCCAAAGCTTTTTATTTTCAAAACATATTCATGGGTAGTGCTTCAATATTAACCCTTGCAAAATCTTGTGTTCCAATTTTCTCCCCTTTCCTCTCCCCCTCCCCCATGGCAAGTAGTTCAATACATGTTAAACATGGTAGAAATATATGTAATCCAATATATCCATACAAATTTATACAATTATCCTGCTGCACAAGAAAAATCAAATCAAAAAGGGAAAAAAATAGAAAGAAAATAAAATTCAAGCAAACAAAAAAAAAAAAAAAAAAGAGTGAAAATACTGTTATGATCCACACTCAGTTCCTACAGTCCTCTCTTTGGATGTAGATGGCTCTCTTTAGCACAAGATCATTGGAACTGGCCTCAGTCATCTCATTGTTAGAAAGAGCCATGTCCATCAGAATTGATCATCATATAATCTTGCTGTTGTTGTATACATTGTTCTCTTGGTCCTACTCACTTTACTTAGTTCATGTAAGTCTCTCCAGGCCTCTCTAAAATCATCCTGCTGATCATTTCTTACAGAACAATAATATTCCATAACATTCATGTACCCTAACTTATTCAGCCATTCTACTGATGAGCATCCACTCAGTTTCCAGTTTCTAGCCACTACAAAGAGGGCTGCCACAAACATTTTGGCACATACAGGTCCCTTTCCCTTCTTTAAAATCTCTTTGGGATATAATCCCAGTAGAAACACTGCAGGGTCAAAGGGTATGCTCAGTTTGATAACTTTTTGAGCATAGTTCCAAATCCAGAATGGTTGGATCTGTTCACAATTCCACCAACAATGTATCAGTGTCCCTGTTTTCTCACATCCCCTCCAACATTTGTCATTATCTTTTCCTGTCATCTTAGCCAATCTGACAAGGTGTGTAGTGGTAGCTCAGATTGTGTTATTTTACACTTTAGAGATTTTTTAAAGGGGAAAAGGATTTGTATATTCAAAAATATAACAGTTCTTTTTGTGGTGTAAAGGAATTAAAATTTTAGATGTCCATCAATTTGGGAATGTCTGAACAAGTTGTAATACATGATTATAATGAAATACTATTGTGTTATTCAAAAAATTATAAGCAGGCAGATTTCAGAAAACCTGGAAAGACTTACCTGAAATGATACAGAATGAAGTCAACAGAACCTGGAGAACATTGTACACAGGAACAGCAATATTGTATAATGAACAACTGTGAATGACTTAGATACTCACAGAAATATAATAATTCAAAAAATTCTGAAGGACTTATGATGAAAAATGTAATCCACCTCCAGAGAAAGAACTGATGGAGTTTGGATACAGATTGAAACATAATATTTTCCACTTTCTTATTTTATGTCACCTATGTTTATGATTAGTTTCTTTGGTTTGTTTTCTTTCCCAGCATGACTAATATAGAAATCTGTTTTGCATGACTGG
Organism: Sminthopsis crassicaudata; assembly: GCF_048593235.1. Taxonomy (NCBI): domain Eukaryota; kingdom Metazoa; phylum Chordata; class Mammalia; order Dasyuromorphia; family Dasyuridae; genus Sminthopsis; species Sminthopsis crassicaudata. The sequence continues at coordinate 488,551,964 of NC_133617.1, read as the reverse complement.
ATATGTATAATATATATAAAATTACATACTGGCCCAAGGAAGGGGGAAAAGGAAAGGATGAAGGAAAGAATTTGGAACCCAAAATTTTTAAAAGAATGTTAAAAATAATTTTTACATGCACTTAGAAAAAATAAAATAATAATTTTTAAAGAATATTATGTCAATCTTTGGGACCACATTTTGGGAAGAATATTGAAATTCTGGAAACCATCTAGATGACAATTAATTATTACCAAGATGATGAAGATTTCATGGCATATGAACTCAAGTAGCTTGGGATATTTAGCTTAGAAAAGAGGTGGAGAACAAATAGCTACTATCATGTGGGGAAAAGTGGAAAAAGTTGTGAAGAGACAAATTTAGGTTTGAATCAGAGCTGTTGAAAAGTGAAATGGGCTGTCTCAGATTCTTCACTGGAGGCTTTAAACAAAGACTTAATAAACTATTTTTCTTATAAATTGTAGAGATTGTTTTTCAGGTATGAATTTGACTACATGGTCACTGAAGTTCACTTTTTACCTTGAAATTCTGTGATAAATTCAAAGAGTGGTCTCTAAACGGGGGTTCAGTTAAACAAAATGGCTGCTGAAGTCTGAGTCTGTAATATGAATGTGAGATTTCCATATAATCGATATATCTTGAAATTTTAAATTCAAATTAATCCCTACCCATATTTTTCATTGTTTTCCCTATGTTTATCTTTTCATTTAAGTATCTAAGTATCAATTTATAGTTGCTTGGAGAATCTTGTTTAGTCTTTCAGAGAGATTCCCTATGTCTGCATCCTCTGATGCAAAAGTGGGCATATGATCACAATTGTCTTCATTGTAGTTTTCAAAATAAATACTTGTTGGGTTTTAGTTTTATTGTGAGCACTCCAGGGTGAAAATGACCATGTGTCCCCTGAAATGATGCTTCTTATTGTGTTTAGTCACATAATAAAAACCAATATTACTTCCACACAAAATGAAATACCGAATAGGGGATGGGTTTTCCATTTTATGACACAGTAATATTCTCTTATCCAAGGAAATAGAATAAAATTGAGATTTTTATCTACAGAACAGAAATCTTCAATATATCCTCAATATATTCTAATCTAAGGACTGGAATGGAAAGGGAAAAGAATTTTATAGTACCTACTATTTGTCAGGACCTATGATAATTATCTCACTTGAACTGAACTAGAGACTAATGACAAAATATGAAAAGATATTCTTCTCCCTTGTTCCTATAGGGAACTAAAATCTTGTGAGAAATATGTGGAAAAATAAACAGAAATTCCATAACTGTGAATTGAGTAACCAGGAAGAAAATAGAGGACAGGAGATCAATGCCTTGAGTGTGACCTCAGCAGAAACATTACTGTTAAAACTGATGTCACTGCTAATAACTCAACCTGGGATTAGATACTGGGAAAAGACTCTAAGCCAAACAATTCAGTGCCATCAGGATGGAATGCAGAATTGTGGTGGCTACCTTTGATTCCTAGAATGAAATTAAATCCCCTACCTCTCTATTCTCTATCTCACTCTGAACTCATACTAAACCAGTAACTTCAATAATTTTAAGTTTAATAAAACTCAGCTAATAAAAGATTTTTAAAGCACTATATGCTAAATTCTGGGAGTACAAGGAAAGGCAAATATATATTCTCTGCTTTCAAGGAGCTCACATTTTATGGAAAATATCTCAATCCCCATTTCTTTAAGTGTCTCTTGCTATCCTCATAGTCTAAAGAAACAAGTTCCTTTAATATATTAAATTGGGGGGAACATATTGTTCCTGTGGGAATAGCTGATCAGGAGTATATGGTTCTAAAAACAGAATAAGCAACAGACAAGCAGAGGTTGGGTAACAGCTTGAAGTGGGGGGGAGAAAGAGAGACAGAAACAGAGAAAGAGAGATAGAGGAAAGGAGGAAGAGGACCTGGAGAAGAAGAAAGGAAAAGAAAAGAAAAGAAGGAAGGAAGGAAGGAAGGAAGGAAGGAAGGAAGGAAGGAAGGAAGGAATGGAGGGATGGAGGAAGGGAGGGAGAGAGAGAAGGAGGGAGGGAAGAAAAGGAAAGAAAAAAGAAAAACAGCATACTTCATTCTGTATTGACAATATAGTTTATTTCTGGAGATAGAATGCTTTATCATGCATGAATCCTTTGGAATTGCTGAGCCATTCACAGTTAATCATACTACAATATCCTTGCTACTGTGTGCAATGTTTTCCTGGTTGTGCTCACTTTACTTTGCATCACTTCGTGTCTTTCCAGATTTTTCTGAAGCCATTCTGCTGGTCATTTCTGACATTTATTCCATCACAATCATACATCACACTATTCAGGAATTCCCCAATTGATGGAAATCCTTTCAATTTCTAATTCTTATCCACCACAAAAACAGTTGCTATAAATATTTTTGTAGTACTGCTGGATCAAAGGATATGCAGAGTTTTATATCTCTTTGTAGCTAGCAAATTCTTAAGTAACTGCAAGACTCAATACATGAGCAGAAATTCTTAATATTGAAGTGGCTGTCAGCAAAGTACAAACAGGTTGCAAGTATGGACTGCTACAACTCAAATTAATTAGATTCTCACCAGTGCTTGAAAGAGAGAGAAGCAACAGCTAGCCAACCACCCACTGAGGATATAATACTAGTCAAGAAAGAATGATGTGGCTGCAGATGTTTTATTTTCGAAGGCTATGTCACAAAAGTTATAGAGATACCAAAAGAAGAAGTGAAAGCCTATAGTTTTCCTTTGTGATTTTGTTTAAACGTGACCATAATTGTGTTATAGACAAAATTTGGTAGGATCCCTTCTTTCCTATTTTTTCAAATAATTTTTGTAGTATTGGAATTAATTATTCTTTAAATGTTTGATAGAATTTGCTGGTAAACATATCTTGGGGTTTTTTTCCCTTCCTTTTGATGTTTACTTATGGTTAACACTTGTGTTTTTTTTTTTTTTTTTTTTTTTTTTTTTTTGTTTTTTTTTTTTTTTTTTTTACTGAGAGTTTGGGACTTCTATCAGATTGCACATGAGCAGTGTAAATGACTCTCACTTCAGTGAACCAACCTTCTTTACCTCAGTTGTTTTTTTTTAATGTGTAAACAGATTTATGCAATTATCAGGCTGCACAAGAAAAATCTGATCAAAAATGAAAGAAAATGAGTAAGAAAATAAAATGCAAGCAAACAACAACAAAAAAGGGTGGAAAATGTCATGTTGTGATCCACACTCAGTCCCCACAGTCCTCTCTCTGTGTGTGGATGGCTCTCCATCACAAGATCATTGGAACTGGTTTGAATCATCTCATTGTTGAAGAGAGCCACGTCCATCCGAACTGATCATTGTACAGTCTTGTTGTTGCTGTGTATAATGATCTCCTGCTTCTGCTCATTTCACTCAGCATCAGTTCATGTAAGTCTCTCCAGGCCTCTCTGTATTCATCCTGCTGATTGTTTCTTATACAATAATATTCCATAACATTCATATATCACAATTTATTCAGCCATTCTCCAATTGATGGGCATCCACGTAGTTTCCAGTTTCTGGCCACTACTAAAAGGGCTGCCACAAACATTTTTGCACATATAGGTCCCTTTCCCTTCTTTAAGATCTCTTTGGGATATAATCCCAGGACTAATACTGCTGGATCAAAGGGTATGCACAGTTTGATAACTTTTTGAGCATACTTCCAAACTGCTCTCCAGAATGATTGGATCGGTTCACAGCTCCAACCACAATGTATCAGTGTCCCAGTTTTCCCACATTCCCTCCAACATTAGTCAATATCTTTTCCTGTCATCTTAGCCAATCTGACAGGTGTGTAGTGGTACTTCCGTTTTTATACATGACCAATAATAAAAGCAGATGACTGCTGAGGTACAAGAAGCAGCAGTATGAGCTAAGAAATGAGACAGTGACATTAAGAAACTCCCATCCCAGTCATACAAAATACCTTATTGTCAAGATTATGTGAATTGAACTATTTATCTTAGATGTGGTACCAATAATCAGTTAGAGCTCCCCAGTATGTGTTACTCTATAGCTATAAAAACTAACAAATGAAATAATGGCATTTGATAAATGCTTATTCTCTCCTTCAGGTTACATGATGACTTTGAACACATGGATCAACAAAAGCTAAAAAGAGCTGATGAGAAACAGATTCTATTGGTGTAATAGGGCTACAGCTATACCAAGAAGTGTGAAATTTGTTGTGTAGGAAGAAAAATACTTCAGGCTCATGCTTCATATTTGAAGAATATGAATGCTAGTAAACATTTGGAACTTATCTACAATGCCTTTCTACTTCTGAAGAGAAATAGTAATATAAGTCATATATTAAAGATAAGTGGCCTTTTAACACAATATACATGTGCATACTCATCTAGGACTCAGAAAACTCTCGTGGGTGCTAAGGTGTCATGGAAGACGTATTTATCAGTCTATGGTCTTCCTGTCTAGAACCCTTCAGATAAAGACTTTGAAAGCACATTATTTAACATGTTAACTGTGTCTGTAAATAAAATGTCTAGAACTACACATTACCATCTTCAAGGGAACATTTTAACTGCATACTACTGAATATGCAATAAGACAGCTAGGTGGACAGAGTACCAGCCCTGGAGTTCAGATTTGAGGACCTGAGTTCAAATTTGGCCTCTGACGTTAGCTATGTGACCCTGAGCAAGTCACTTAACCCTATTTGTCTCATCTGTTCCTCAATTGTAAAAATGAATTAGAGAAGAAAATGGCAAACCATTCCAATTTCTGCCAAGAAAACCCCAAAAGGGAACATGAAGAATTGGACAAAACTAATTGACTAAATAATAATTGAATATGATAGAAACATGGAGACCAGAATGAAAATCTCAGTTGAGTCAACTTTTCCAGAACACGTCTAGGACTCCCTAAGGAATGGTGCCCCCCCACAACATAATTTATTCCCTAACTATTGAAATTTGGGCAAGAGCTATGCTTATGTATTGGATTATATTTTTCAGTTTCTGAGTAAGAAGAAATTGTAGACATAACCAATCTATTTCTCACATGAAAGAAAAGCTGAAACTTATCACTTTACTAAAATTTCAGCTCAGAACAATATTGACAGAAACAAATAGCATTATGATGCCTGAATTAATGGTCAAGACCTTCAATAAGATGGTAGAATTTTGCTGAGAAATATTGATATTCTTGAAACTAACAAATGAGCAAACTGATAGAAAATTCCTCCATAGGTGATTCTTGAGGTCACAGACCCTTTGCCTGTTTACAAACAAATCATGGAAATAATTGAAAATTTCACTAAATCTGATGACAACAATGAGATAATAAATCAACAATGAAAGCAGTCCTTAATGGAAAATGTATATCTTCAAATATTTTCATTAAAAAAGAAAGAACAAATTAAAAAGACTAGCCATGCAATTTTATTTTTTAAATTTTTTAATTAATTTTATAATTATAAAAATTTTTGACAGTACATATGCATGAGTGATTTTTTAAATAACATTATCCCTTGTATTCATTTTTCCAAATTTTCCCCTCCCTCCCTCTACTCCCTCCCCTAGATGACAGGCAATCCCATACATTTTACATGTTTTACAGAATAACCTAGATACAATATATGTGTGTAAATCCAATTTTCTTGTTGCATGTTTTGCAATTTTAAAAAACTAGAAAATCAACAAATTAAAAAACTTGCAATTAACCATAAAATAGAAATCCTGAAATGGTGATTTAGGTAGCAAAGTGGATAGAGTACTAGGCCTGGAGTCAGAGAAGACCTAAGTCCAAATCTGGTCATGCTAACTACATGACCCTAGGCAAGTCATTTAACCCTGTTTGCCTTGGTTTTCCTCATCTGTAAAATGAGCTAGAGAAGGAAAAAAGAAAAAAATTCCAGCATCTTTGCCAAGAAAACACCAAAGGGGGGGGGTGTCACAGAGTTGGACAGGACTGAAATGACTGAACAACAGCAAGAAATCCTGAAAATCAAAAAGATATTAATGAAATAAAAAATGAAAACAAATAACAATAATATTAAATTAATAAATAACTCTAAGTTCCAGATTTGGAGGGGGGGAAATAAAACAGAAATGATTAGCATGGTTTCCATACTTAGGGTCCGTAACTATTAACATAGTGAATTGCTAATCAATTTATGAAAGTATGAAATAGAACAAATTAGATATAGAATATAGAGAAGCAAATGAGCACAGTAGTCTCATGTTTGATAAAGATTAAGATTCCAGTTATTGAAGCAAGAACTCACTATTTGACAAAAACTGTTGGCAAAACTGGAAATCTGGCAGAAACTAGCAATATACCAACATCTCACACCATATAGCAAGACAAGCTCCAAATGAGCACACGATTGATATATAAAGGGTGGTGTGATGGAGCAGGGAAGAAATTACCTGTCTGATCTATGGATAGGAGAAAGTTCATGTACAAATGAGAGACAGGTTTGTAGGAGATATATGGACCGTTTTTGTTATTTAAAATTTAAAAATTTATTTAAAGCAAACCTAATTCAGCTAAAATTCGACAAAAACCAAGAAAGTTAGTATGTGTTATAGAAAAAATATTTGCAGCAAATTCCTCTGATAAAGAGATAATTTCTAAGTTATATAAGGAGAACACAACAAATGGAGAACACAACCATCATAACCACCATCATCTAATGGAAAGTCAATCAATCATTTGCACAATCATCCCACACTCTCTACTTTGGCATGTGGTTTCTATATGCTTCTCAGGCCAAGGACAGCTTCCAACAGGGCCATCTCAGCCAGTTTCCTTTTGAACAAAATATCAAGTATACGTATTTTACCCAGTTTCAAAGTAACAAAGTCTTGGTCATATGTATCTGGATTGAAGGCATTAAGTTTGGTATAAAACCCAAACCTTATTTGCATTGGATTTTTTATGGCTCCAGCACTTTTCAAGCTCTTAGAATGCCATTATCTCTGCTGCTGTATTTTGAGACTTCTGATGACAAATAAACTGATTTTCTGTGAGTTATTCAAGTACAACTCTAAGTCTACAAAGACCAACTTGAGATATACCTATAAACAGATAAAGGATATGGTGACCAGCAAGAAACCTTGATTTGGTACAAAACAGAAATACATTCTCAGGGGAACAGTGGAGCAACCTTTTGGTTGGCCTTTCAATGGCTTTCTTGGGTCCCACGATCTGTATTATTATGGTTTAGGGACAGATAAAATCTATGGGTAAGATATGGAGGAAGTTTACTATTATACTTACCTTTATGCTGGAATCAAAATTGGGGATACAAATGCTAAAGTAATATCAGTTCAGTGAGAATTTCAGATAGGGGCCTGGGAAGGGATTAAAACTCACTGGTGGTGACTATTTGGGAATGATCATAATGTTGGATCCCAAGCCCATTTCTGGGAACCTGAATAGGTTAATGTTGTCACATTAACTTCAGTACCAAGGTCATGAAAAAATAAGAATAAATTAAAATAAACTGAAGAAGCCATTATGAGAGACTAAGTAAATGTTATCAATACCACATGCTACTCTGTGAACCCAGAGAGGGTCTCTACAATGCCCATTGGCTGACAGATTTATATGAGACATCCAGCATCAGATTCTCTGCCAGCATGGCCAATTGCAGCACCAACATCCTCATACCCAGGATAGTTAGACAGGAGAAGGGCTACTTTGAAGATTAAGATCAATCTGCTAAATATAATTCTTATGCAGTCACAGGGAATTTCCCCTTGGGTGAGATCTAGGACTTTCTTATGCTGAGTGAACTCTCAAGAGGAGAGTTCCTTTACCCTATATTTTCTCTTGTGTTTCCTATATATTTTATGTATTCTTTCTTTGATTATGGGGGTGGGAGGAGTTGCTGCAAGATTTGGATAAATGTGTTTCTTGGCTACCAGCAATGTGCATCCATTGTGAAACTGGTAGGAAAGGGATCAAGCCTTGAATAAAAAGTTTGGGGTTCTTCCTTCCCCCCCCCGTTAAAGAAATAATAATCAGAAATTAGGTCGAACTTAAACATATCCTCTTGTTTAAGAATAATTGAGGGAGTAGATAGATATAATTCTAACTGGGTAAGTCCTTTCTGAGAAGAACGGAGTCGGCAAGCTTCTAGCCCCAGCCTCTTCTTCCCTTCCAGGAAGAAATAAGGTTTCTGGTAGAGAAGGGAGTTTTGGGGGGGGGTGTTTGGGGGGAGACTAGAGGGTGGGAGAGACTCAAGAAGAATCTAGATTTGTCTATTCTGTCTCTCATTGAGTTAAACACCAATATTCCCATGCTGTATGTAGGGGATAGCCCTTGTAATAAAATAATTTTTTTAAAAAATATTTTATTTAAATAAATAAAGTTTAAAAAAAAAAAAAAGGATGACTTTTAAACCTAGAGGTGAAGGGGTTGGGAATTAGATAGGAGAATAAAAATGGATCCTTGATTGGAAAGAATAAATCAATGTTAAGTATTAAAAGCAATTTTTTAAAAAGCATTTATTAAATACTTCATTAAACACTTATTATGCACAGACAGCTAAGTGGTACAGTAAACAGAGCACTGGGCCTGGAGTCAGGAAGGCTCGAGTTCAAATTTGACCTCAGACATTAATTATGTGACTCTGGGCAAGTCATGTTATCTCTGTTTGCCCCAGCTTCCTCAGCTGTAAAATGGGTATACTAATAGCACCTACCTCTTAGAGTTCTTGTGAGGGTCAAATGAGATAACATTTGTAAAGTATTGAGCACAGTGTAAAGCACAAAGCCCCTAGGAGGCATTGTACAAATGTTCCTCCCCCTTCCCTTTCTAATCATCGTGCTGGGGGGCTTCAGTGGGACAGTCCTTGCTCTCAGGGAGCTCCCACTTTAATGGGGGGAGACAAAGCACATCGGAGAGCTCCGCTGCAGGGAGGGTGGGAAGGTCCAAGGGTCCCGAGGCTTCATCAGCAGGTCAGCTTACAGAATGTAGGAATCTGGAAGGCACGGGGACAGGTTAGACGAGGAGGCCCGAGGACTTTGGAAAGCAATGGCAGGACACATAGTAAAGCCCACTGGCCTTCCATCTTACCAAAAGGCAATTTTGTTTGCTCTCCAGGTTGGGGACCTGGAGGGACCTGCCCACCACCTTTGACAGTAGTGAAGGGACCTTAGAATTAGAATGGAATGGGGATTCTGGGTTCTCCTGTGCATCTGTGTTGAGGATGGAGGGGGAAGATTAATATTCAGACAGGGGATAGGGAAGGGGAACAGATCATTGGTTTAAAGGGTCTCACTGGTGACTGTTCCCCCTTCCAGCTATTCTAGGGGGTCTGGTTGGCCTTAGTCTGGCAGGGAATGAGGTGGAAAGGAGTGAGGAAAAAGGAAAAGGAAGAATATTCCTCCACTCCTCATCTAGGGGATCTAGACAATCTGTGTTGAGAACAGAGGAGGGAGAAGAGGAGGAGGAAGAAATATGGTAAGGGGGATGATGAAGAGGGCCCAGCCTGACTGAGGTTGGTTCAAGACTCCCCATAGACCCTCGTAATATCCTGCCTGCTCCCCACGGCATCTGTCCTCTCCTTTTTGCTTGCTTCCCCCACACCTCCTTTGGCTTCTCCATTTCTTATCCACCAGTTTCTTCCCAAGGTCAGACTCTTAAGCACTCTAGGAAGTTTGTCTTCAAAAGATCAGGTCTGAAACTCTCTTGGAATTTATGTAATGTTGGAAGGAAGACTGTCCTACATCCTCCTTGTTTTTTTGGGGTTTTTTTTTTGTTTTTCTTTTTCTTTTTTCTTTTCTTTTTTTTTTTTTTTTTTTTTTTTGGCTGAGCTCCTAAAGGTGGGTTACATTCATTATTAACTCTATGGCTATTGCTAAAGCCCATAATGACCTCACCTGTGTATATGTGATTGAGTGGAAACATAAGCAGAAAAGCAGGAAAGGTCAGTTTGTCCTGAACTCTCTGAATCTATTTGGAGATCATTGGAATGAGAAATGAGAACAAAGTTTTATTTTCATTCTGAACTTAGCAAACATCAAATTAAATGAACATTTCCATACATATGCACATTGTAAAACTGAAAAGAAGATTATAAGTGAAACTGCTAATCTCTATGATGTACAACCTGGTTTTCTTTTTTAAAAATATAATAAACTTAACATATGTAAATTACCTTCTAAAAAACAATGCCCTGTAGCCATCTTTACTATCAGACAATACCTTTATGTCTGAGAAGCTGCTTTCTTTCAAGTCCTCTCAGAACTATGTTTCTCTTCAAGCCACTTTTCTCTATATTTCTTGTAAAATTGTCTTTTTATGCCCTGTTCATCTGACTTCTTTTGTCTGGGGACAAATTACCTAGAGAGCTGAAGAGCCTGATCTTGAGAAGAGATAAACAAAGCAAACAAAGAAGTCTTAAGAAAGCAAGAAAGGAGGAGGAAAAGGCAGCATGCTAATCTACTGGTTAGAGCACTGATCTAGGAGTCAGAAAAACCTGAGTTCAAATCCAGTCTCAGAAACTTACTAGCTGTGTGATCCTGGGCAAGTCACTTAACCTCCATTGCCTAAAAAAAAAAAAAAAAAAAAAAAAAAAAAAAAAAAAAGGAGGAGAGGCAACCTGGAGATCAGGCAGAAGATTATGAGTGTCTATGGAGTATCCTATTCATTATTGGTGGGTCACCACACCTAAGGAAACCTTGATTTGTGGCTAGAAAGGTAGAGAAACTGGAGGACTATGACATTCAAAGCTGAATGCAGAAATAGAATCCAACAGCTGAGAAATTAAAATGCACTGAAAAATTTTCAGAAGCAAAAAGGGCAGTAGAGATAAATTATAACAACACCTGTTCTCAGCTGATATCAGACAATTAGAAACAGATGAACTCTGCATTTGATAGAGGGAGATGATCTGATTTTTAAAAGCTAGTGCTGGGAGCTGATTAGAGAAAGCAGCATTCACTGGCTGTTAGGACAGCTAGCTGGGACATAACTGACTGCTCTACTTTGAACTGCCACCCACATTTGGAGAAAAGAGAAACCCCAGAGACATTTGCCTAATTTTCCCTTTATTGCTTTCTTTAGGTCTAGAAAGGGTAGACCTTAAATTTCTAAAAGCCAACCTGAAAAACTTTGCAGATTCTGGACTTAATGGCTTCTTTTCCCTGAAAGTATCTATCTCAACACCCAGACAAAGGAGCATGCTTTATGATATTCTGAAGATCCCAGGCTTCAGAATAATGTTTGCTGAAAAAATTTCACCCTGCTTCAACCACTGAGAGTGGGCTTCATTCGGCAAAATAAAATGGTCCAGAAGAGGTCATCTCCAACAGGAGGTACAAGATACAACTGTTCCCTGAAGAGATCCAGGATATCATAGCTTACAGTCCAGAGCTGTAAGATGCCCTAGACATGTGGATTTCTCTAGTCATGTGTCTCACTATTAGGTTTTTATAAGTTTGTGGCCACTTTCTTCCATGGATGTTGTCTACATTGATGGGAGAATGTAATCTAGGGTTTTTATAATGTAGTTATATTATTGTAATATGGGACTGAACAATAAGTTCAGTTGCCTCAAGCCTGTGCAGAGTGCATTAGACTGCCGCTGATACAATTCCTGATATGCCCCACATTAGAATTTCTGATATAATTCCAGAGCAGAACTGAACCAGTTTTAGAATGTCTACACATGCTCCAAAGTCTCTATAGTGTACTTCCATTCCATATTACCAGGATTCTTCCTTGGGCAAACTTTGCAGCTCCTCCATATTACATCAACAGAGCATGCTGATAAACCTGTGCAAGCTCATTAGGACTGAGCTTATTGGTCAGTCCATTATTACATTTATGCCCTATAAATTCACAGATTTGCTTAGAAGCCACAGGTAATCAACCAAGTAAGTATTATCTGAGCCCTGAAAGTTCTCGCCCTGGGCTCTGGTCTGAGCAATAGATTTTGGGCTTGCCCCTCAGAGTTTCAGGAAACTGATGCTCATCTGTTAGCCAGTCTGCTGATTGAGTAACAGAACTTCAGGCTTCCCTTTGGCTTGGGATTTCTTCTTTGTTTATTGTGCTACAGGTTTCAGATTAGGCTGAAGGAAGAGCTAAGACCTTGGTCCACACCTGGGGTCAGACCTACACAATTGCTACAGGATTTTAACATTCAGCACATAGCATGTGGTCCATAGCCACCCTTCACTCTGAACTGCTATACCCTGGGCCCAGCTTCTCTCCTCATTATGACTTGGCTCTGTGACCAGAAATTGGGAATTGAGTGACAGCTATCAGTTAGCATCTGTTGCACAAGGTCAGGCCTCTCAGTGCTAGATCAGAGACATGTTGCCCTGATTTATAACCTTTTTCTGTCATGTAGTGCTTTGAACTGCCTTTTTGGACTTGACTGCATCCTTAGTGTTCATAGACTTCTCTATTTGTCTCTCTTTGTCAACCTTAGTTGAAAGAATGTCTTATTGTGACTTTTTTCTTAGATTTCCCAGTGAAGTGTTAGTCTGGTGCACTTTCTGGGTTCTTGTGAAGGAATCAAGGAGTAAAATACAACTATACTTATTCTTAGTACTCCACCATTTTGGGTTTGCCTCCCTGGATGTTTTCAGTTGGGGAATTCTTTCAGTAAATGACTGGAAGATTCAATTTTCACTTGGCATTCTGGTTCCAAAAGATTTAAGCAGTTTTCAGTTATGAATTCTTAAAATATAGTCTCCATTTTGCCTACATTATGGTTTTCAGGGAGAAGTATAAATCTTAAATGATCTCTTTGCCCTATTTTCTAGGTCAAGTATTTTTAATAATAGATACTTTTCATATATTTATTTTTTCAACCTTTTTACTTTATTCTAATATTTCTTATTACCTCATGGTATGATTTAATTCTGTTCACTCCATTCTAGTTTTCAAAGTGTCTACTACTTGAGTAAGATTTTTCTCTTATTCTGAAAAACATTCTTTTTCCAATTTCTTCTTTTAGAGATCTTTAAATTTATTGTTGTATTTTTCCAGCCACTGTATAGTCCTTATGGTCAAGTGATTTTTTTTTTCTCTTTAGCTCTGCCTACACCTTTTACAATATTACTTCTTCTGGGTTTACCTCTTAGGACTCTTAATTCCTAGTATTTCTCCAGTGTTTTAGTTGTTTACTTCTGTTTATTCATATCTCCTTGGGTTTTTTAGTAGGGTCACACATTAGGTCTCTTCCCTTCTATATTCTTTGATAGGACTGGCAATCTCTGAAGTCCAGATGCTGCTGCTATTCTGTATAGGGGGTTAGGACTGGGCTATGCCCTCTGCCAGAATCTGTGGCTTTTGGCTCCATCTTCTTATGGACCAGCACAGATTTTTAGTAACTTTGGTCTCTGTCTCCTCTTAAACAATTCTCAATGGGAAGTTGACTCTATCCCTTGATGTGGCTCTGACAGGTCTAAGTCCAATGTTGTAAATTGCTTTACTACCAGATCTTCTGTAAGATTCCCATACTGTTTCTGCTTCCTGGGCATTGCACTGATCTTAAGGTTTTTTGCTTGTTTGGAATGATTTTTTAGGTACAACAGAATAAATGCAATGTTTATTGTAAATATTTCTATGGGAAGAAATTGTAAAAGTTTCAGAAAGAATCCATTTAAAGAGTTGCTTAGATTATCCTGTGACGGCAACAATTCATTCATTCATTATGGTTAGGTTGTTTAATTTTTTAGAGTTGATGGAGTTCCCATTTTCTCATTTGCTGTGCTTCTCATCTCCAATTGGCCTTTTCTTTCTGAAGGGTCTTTTATTTTACGTAATCCATACCAGTATTACTTTATGAAGGACATCTTACTCCTTTTTTTAGTTAATGCCGCTCTAGCTCATGTTGCCTGGACACTGATTTTTTTTTTTAATGGCTCTATTCCTACTATAGTTCTGTGAGCTGCCCAACACAGTCTATGGCTTTGACTTCCTCTGGTATGACTTCTGGCAGTCTTTTGTGTGCAAACCTAGACGTAATGGAAGAGTTTAATGTTGTTTCTCTTCTAATTTATATGTAATTATTCCTCCTGGAGCACTTTTAGAACATTGCTCAAGCATTTATGGGAAAGCTAGATTCCTCTGGGGTTTCTTACATTGCCATTTTAACCAGAATCTTCTAATTGGAGGATTTCTGAGATTTCTATCCATTATTCCTTTTCATACACTCTCAAATGAACATGTATTAAGCACCTACTGTGTGTCAAATATTCTGCTAAGTGCTGGAGATACAAAGAAATAAATGAGACAGTACCTATTCTTTCAGAGTTTATACTAAGTTGGGAAAACAAAATTTAAGAGAAGATAAAGGGAAGTCTATTTGAGTATTTTACATTGTCTTGGTTTTACCTACATTTGTTTATGTGTGTCTGTGAATCCTTTGCATCTTATGTATTTTCTGTGGTAGGTGAAGCATAAACATTCTGTACCTAATAGTCATATTGTATATTGTATAGCTTTGTAACAAGCAGGGGCAGCTAGGTAGTGAAATGGTTAGAATAGAAGGCCTTGAGTTAGACAGACTCATTCCTGTATTCAGACCTGGCCTCACACACTAATTGTGTCATCCTGGCCAAGTCACTTCACCGGATTGCCTCAGTTTCCTCATCTATAAAATTAACTGGAGAAGGAAATGGCAAAGTACTCAAAAATCTTTGCCAACAAAACCCCAAATACAGTCACAAAAAGTCAGTAATGATTGAAATGACTGAACATTATCATCATCATACCCATATATTGGGAAAACATAGATGTGAATTTAACAGCAGCATTCTTCTAGAAATTTCCTTGGAGTTTTACTGTGAGAGTAGATGCAAAATCAAAGAGAGAAAATGAAACTTTTGGTCCCTAAAACTATATCTGATTCTTGTGAACCAAAAGCCTTGGTAGGTCCTGGACCTTTGGTGATTTTTCTCCCAATCTAGTAATTTTTTTAAAAATATAATTGTGTAAATCTATTTTTATAATAATTTCTTCCATTAATTGAATCAAGCAAATTAATTTCCCTTCTACAACTGAAATAATTATCTTAATCGTTTTTCTTCCATAATTAATTGTGTTTACTTCGGTTTCAACTGAACACCTGAGATTCAATGAATTATATAAAGTAAAAAATGAGTTAAAATTAGGGATTCTTAACCTTTTTTGTGTTATAGAACCCTTTGGAAGCCTGATGAAGTTTATAGACCCCTTCTCAGACTAATATTTTTAAATAAACAGGATCACAAAGAAAACCAATGATATTGAAATAATTATAAAAATATAAAAAAAAAAAAAAATCATGGACTTCAGGTTAAGAGATTCTTAGGTAGGTCTCTGAGCTGATGCTTGTAGCCCAGAAGTTGATGCTTGTTTCCTGCAACTCCATCACTTCTCAGCAGAAATGTCTATTTCCAGGAATATGCTTCAACTCAAGTCATGGCCTGCATGGCCAAACCAACTTGTATCCAGGCAGGCAAGTCTGACATGAAAGTGAAATATTTGTTTTGTAATTCTAAAAAGTTGTCTTTACTTTTTAGGAGACCATAATATGTATATGGGTTATTGATTTATGTTTCAAGTATATGTTAATGTATATTTTTTAACATGTTTTAACACATATTGGATTACTTGCCATTAAGGGGAGGGGATGGAAGGAGGGAAAATTTGGAACATAAGGTTTTGCAAAGGTCAATATTGAAAAATTATACATGCATATATTTTGAAAACAAAAAGCTTTAATAAAAAGTATATGTTAATGTAGAGTTATAAGTCTTTTGTGTTTTAAGTTTTTCTTTTATGGTGCTATTGCTGTCCTATCCTTGATATCAACTTTGTACATTGAGAATCTTCCTAGAAGGAACGTATTGCTCCTTTTTAAGGGATAAGGTAGCCATGGGTGATATCTAAGCTTATTGTACATATTTGCCTAGGAGATCTACTAGTCAGTTAAGGCCATAATGAGTCAGGGTGATAAGGAAACCTTAAGTTCCCTTTTTCAGGTGTCAGGCTCAGGCAGGATAAAGATCTGTATAAGTCCAGAACAGGAATTCCTTGTAGAAGAATCTCCCTCCTCTAAACCACGGGTGGTATTTCAGTTACCAAAACTAGTTTTTTTGTCTACATTTGGTGGGATGTTTGATTATGTATTTTAATTCTCAGATTTATCTATTTTTTGCCCAGTACCAGATAGTTTTGATCAGAGGTATCAAATATGCAGCTGCAGTAGGAGCCAGAATAAGGTGAATCAGATTTAAATGTATTTGGGGGAAAAAAATTAAAATACAATAGAATACAGATCATGTTAATATGTGGTTTTTCTAAATCAATGTGTAGCCCACAGAAATTTTATAATCCCAGTTTCTATTTGAATTTGATACCACTGGGTTTAATGATAACTGCTTTAGAACATGTTTTAAAGTCTAAGAGTGAAGGCCACTTTCATTAGGTTTTCTATTCAATGTGTTCCCTGAAGTCACTCCCATCTCTCACTCCCCCACCCCCAAAGCCCTATCTTCTCCTCCTATCTAAGAACCAGTAATTTTCAGTCTTTGGCTACAACCTATTTAAGTACGGGGTAAGGACTGAAAGTCTGCTTACCACCTTTGATTGACATGAGACAAGAAAGTCAAGAAATTCCAAGGATTTGGCTGGTCAATAGGGTGTACGAGGACATAGGTCATATATCTCTAATTCTTGGTTGATCTGGAAGACATCACACAGCTCACGGGAGCTTCAATGGCTCTGGGGTAGGGACGTGGCTCAAGCCAGATGCTAGGTTAGGAAGCCAATTATGCCTCTGAACTTAATAAGCTCAGACCAAGAATGGACCCCAAAAAAAAAAAAAAAAAAGACTACCAGAAAGCCTCTATCCTCCCACCCCCTGTAGTATCAGGGAGATAGAAGGGCATAGGTGTATGGACTGAAGAAGGCAAAAGTCTGGTACTGAGGTCACACCTCTCAGATAGGCTAATATGGCAGAAAAAGACAATGATAAATACTGGAGAGGATATGAGAAAACTGGAACACTGATACATTGTTGGTGGAATTGTGAAATGATCCAACCATTCTGGAGAACAGCTTGGAACCACGCCCAACAAGCTATAAAATTGTGCATACCCTTTGATCCAACAATGTTTCTACAGAGTAAAAGAGATTATAAAAGAGGGAAAGGAATACACATGTGCAAAAATGTTTGTAGCAGCCTTTTTTGAAGTGGCAAGGAATTGGAAATTGAGTGGTTATTCATCAATTGTGAAATGACTGAATAAGTTGTGGTATATGAATGTTATGGAATATTATTGTTCTGTAAGAAATGATCAGCAGGATGATTTCAGAGAGACCTGGAGAGATCCTGTTCACCAGGGAAGGAGGAATTCCAGATTCACACCATGGCATTTCAACCATTGGAAAGGTACCAACTGGGCTTTGTTACCCATTACCTAGTTCTAGGTCATAGATCAAAGGCAGACTGAAAAGATGCTATGTGCCCAAAGATGGCATTCTGGGGTAGGAGGAGATAGAAGGCCTCAGGTTGTATACTTGAGAGAGCAGAAGTTTCTGAAGTAAGCAGCAAAATGTATTTCTGACCCCAGAAGCATCTAACCCAGTCTGAAGCCTGAAGAAGAGGAATAACTAGGATAGGATAGCCAGATCAAAGGGAAAACTTAAGTTCTGGCCCTGAAGTTATTGAGCTTTCCAGCTTACTAATAGTATCCAAATCCAGCAGCACCAGTCTATTGAAAGTCCAGAGAAGCAAGTCCATAGGTTTGTTGCTAAGACCCAAGCTCAGGTTGGCAACATATAGAACTTAGAAGGGGAAGGATGTCTAGGGCACAGCAATTAGACTTGTACTAGATCAGAATATTCTGAGAGCACTGAAAGCTTTCAGGTCCTCAGTCTGAGTTGTTCCTAAGATCTTGGAAAAACACAAAACTCAATACCTCAAGAAAGTGTCAATAGGATCAGCTCAGACATTCTCTCCAGAAGTATGCAGAGGAAGGCCCTAAGAGAAAAATCTAAATCCAGAAAGCAGACTAGAAGAATGAGCAAACAAAAAGAATTCCTTCACAAAAAGCTACTATGTTAAGAGAGACATACAAGACACAAAATCAGATGACAAGGAAGACTCCAAAACATCTATAAGCAAAACTTCAAAGGAAAACACAGCTTGGGCTATGAAACTCAGCTACAATTTCTGGAATAGATGAAACAAGAATTTTAGAAAAAAATTTAAAATGCATAAATGCTTTATAAGAACAAGTTGTTAAGAGTTAACAACTTGGCACAAAAGGTACAAAACTATGCCTAAGCAACAAATTCCCTGAAAATTAAAATACAGTAAAAATAGGTATGAATTCAGAATCAAAGCTTTTTTAAAAATCCAAAGAGAAACCAAGGGAAACATTTTAAAATGAAGGAGGCACAGCATCCAGGTTAAAAAAGGAACAATCTTTTATGGGTTAGAAGAGAAAGATGTTCTCCAACCTTCACAGAGGTTTATGTTTTTTTTTTTTCTTTTTCGGTTTTTTTTTTTTATTAAAATGAAAACTCTTTCAAGATAAAAAACCAGGGATTATTACAATATTCCTGTGGATAGGCTCCCATATGTAAAATAGGAGTATAGTAACATGCATTGTTTAACAAGACACTGTAACCTGTAGACACTGAAACCTGCTCTGCTTCTTTGGAGAGAGGGAAAGCCTGGGGCAACGCCTGCACCACAGATAGCCTTCTACATGGCTCAAAAAGGGGAAAAACCTCCAGGAGCACCTGGGTGATGGATTCTCTTTTCTCCAGTCTCCAAAAGAGGTCCATAACTAGAATTATAAAAATCTGCCTTGCTAAATATTTGCTGCAATTAGATCAACTATTTATCTTATCCTAAACAAGTATGGTCTAGGGGTATGATGAGTCTGGTTCACAGCAAAAGCCAGTTCCTGGACACTGAATTTAACCTTCCATTATCTCTTTCCCATTAAATGCTGGTTACACAAAAAACTATTATGAATAGTGGGAAAACTCATCTCTTCAAGCAAACTGTAATCATAAATCAGATTGTTTTAATTGTTATACAGATTAGAATACAAGAAAACATACAAGAGTGACTGAGCTCTTTAAATGGGAATAAGATGAGATTTTATTTCAACCAAAAGAGAGGACTCACTCTCAACCAGAGAAAAATTGTGTCTCAAGTCTATAAAGAGATAAGCTGGAAATCAGAGATATGTTAAGATTGGCTGCCTGAACATGTCTGCAGTTTCTAGTCTTTCTCTAAATGTCTGTTTCAAAAATTCTGTGATATATCCCAAGAATCTCTATCATTAATTCTACCTCTTAGCTTCACTCTGCATTCTCTCCACCAATTGGTAGCTTTATCTCCTGCGGATGTAGAAACAGGCAAAATGCCCTAGGCTTGGATGAAAACCCAGATAGATAGACAAGGAAAATTCCTGAGCAGTATGCCATGTGGAGAGAAGAGAATTTCCCTCAGGTCTCTTGCAGTTGAAAGATCAATAAGGAACTCAAATCACAAAAAAAAAGGAATATAACTTATTCTCCACCATTAGTGTTATTTAGACAGTAATGGTCTAATGGAAAAGGAGTTGCCTTCTGACAATCCCAAAGCCCTTATTGCTTGTGGAAGGGGAAGAACAAAAACCAGAGTTGTACATCCGAGACTATGGGACCCTGTGGGATAGCTCAGGATTCACCAGAATATTGCCATTCTAGCAAACTCAGAAATCATTTCTCTTCTGAGGGGGATCAAATCATGGGATTATACTAAATCAAAAGGACTTTAGAACTCATGTAGAAAACTGAGATCACTGGAGATGGAAAATTGTATTGACTACTTATGGGCTATTGAGAGGATTTATATTTTGCACATGGGTTCATTCAAATTTCTTGAATTTTCTGTGTTTTCTGTGGGGAGAATTAATTTTCAGGCAGGGATCTGGGGACCCTGTTGCCACACATTTGTAGGAACCTAATGTAGCCCCTGCATACCTATGCAGGTATTGCAGGTATTCCTCCCTTCACACTTCTCTGGAGTTGCCTGGATCTGTGTATATGAGAGCAGAACCAGAGTTAGAGTGGGGAAAAGCACTGTGTTGTCATGTGCAGTTGTGCCAATGATGTAAGTAACAGCCAGACCTGACTGCCATACAACACACAACAAGGGGTGACTTTGTATGTTAGTGAATTCCGCATCCCCATCTCATGCATCCTGTGGGCAGAGCTATGACTGCCTGGGATCCTGGAGAGAGGTCAGGAGATTGACCTGACTGAAGTTATTGGAGAGACAGGGATCGTTTATCAGAAGTGAGGATTAGTAAATCAGAATCTGAATTGACCAGGAATCATAAACTACAATTCAGGTGACTTAAGACAAGAATTGCCAAACATGCTAAAGAATAAGACTATCTTTTACTCCCTATCCATGATTGTATTCTGGAAGACAAGGGATGGGTGATGAAAATGAATATTATTTCTCCTTTGGCAATAGCTTCCAGGTGACTTAGTTCCTTTGGGAGAATGTCAGTTCTCTTTCAAAGAGAAAATGTGTGAAATCAGCTATTAATGGAGCAGCAAGTACTAAACTTTTAGATGGGTAATTCTTTTGCCCAAGGAGCCTGACTAGCCACTTATAAATCTGAATTCTGTTGTTTATTTCTTGCAGTAATTGTACCTAAAATGTTTTCCTTTTGGATCACATGAAGCTGAGCTAAATCTTAATGGGAAAAAGAGAAAGATTGCCCCAGAGTTCCATGTTAAGGTGAAGTACAAGTCAAATTGTGGTATGAAACAACATATGCAGATAATCCTTTAATTTTTAAAGATGCCTAGGTCCAAGTTGGGGTATGGGAGTGGTGTGTTTGCTGCAATTAGGTCAACTTTTTATCCTAAACAAGTAGAGCAAACTCTACTTCTTCTCCTACCCTTAATCTCACCTCCTATGAAGACTCATATTGATATCAATACATGCAAAATAATTATCATTTTCACACTATTTGTGAACTACACATAAAGGATATTTGGAAATGTTCCTAATCTTGGAGAAAAACAAGCCAAAAGATTGACCTTTTGGAGTCAATGCCCCCAAATCAGACCTGATTCATTTGATACCTGGAGGAAATGGACAAAAAATTACATCTTTGAGATTCATAGTAAGCTGGTTTTATTTACTAGGTATAATCTTCAGTCTACCCTTCTTGCCAAATCCATTTTATGAGATTATGGGCCTGCACCAGTGGAGAAGAGGAGACAGATACAACAGATGTTGGAAAGGCAGAACTGACAACTTACTGAACCCAGTGATTAGGGAGAAGCAAGAAGAGTCAACGGTAATAAAGTAATTTCAGAGTTGGGATACGGGAAAGGTGGTGGTGCTATCAATAAAGGAGGAAGTTGAAAGGAGATGCTAATAGAGGGGGGAGGGAAGATGGTAAGTTCAAGTTTGAATATATTGAGCTTCAGGTATTGGCAGGGTATACAACAGGTGATAGATACCAGAGGGTATTATGGAAATGGGGGACCGGAATTTAGGACGAGATTGGAGCTAAAGGTACGTTTGGAAGATGTCTTCACTGAGGTGATGACTGAAGACATGGAATTGGATGAGATCACCAAGGACAAGAGTTGAGAAAAGGGATGCCGACAGCTTCTTAGGGGATACACACTGAAAAGGCAGGAGGAAGATGATAAATCATTGAAAAAGATCAAATAGGATTAGTCATGTAGGGAGAAAACCATAAAAGAGAAGTGTCATGAAAGCCAAAGGAGTAGAGTATGTCGATGACTGAGTGGTCAACAATCAAATACTGCACAAAAGCCAAGCTACAGAAGAAATGAGGCAGTTATTGGACTAATCTTGAATTCCCTGGCAGAAAGCTGTCTGTGTTGAATGGTAGGGATGGAAGCCAGACTCCAGGGATTGAGGAATAAGGCCATTTTTGAAAGTTTAGCAGTGAAGGGGAAGAGTGAAATAAGTTGATTTATAATAGCTAAGTTTGACAAACTGATAGATTTTTGTCAAGGGATGACAGCAGGTCTTCAGGGTTCCAGATACACAGACTCATGTCATACTCAGGCAAGCAAGATAATCATACTCAACAAGCAAGGAAACCCTAATGAGTTGTCCTAATTCTAAGGCAAATCATCCAGCTACAAAAAGAATCAAGTAATGTCAGGCTACCTCCAAAGAAATATGAGGTTCTCAGAAAAGGGATTTGGCACTGGGAAAGATGACAGACTTATCCCACATCAACCTCAGCCAAGTTCCTATGAACCAGGTCTGATTTTGGGGAGTTGGCTCCAAAAGATCAATCTATTGCCTCACTTCATTCTGCACCAGTACCTATAAGTTTTCTTCAGGTTCTCACAAATCATTCCCTTCATCTCTTATAGAACAATAGTATTCTCTCATATTTATATATCACAATTTGTTTATCCATTCCCCCAAGCAATGAGCACCACTTCAATTTCCAATTTTTTTGCTACCGCAAAAAGGTTAACATTTTTGTATATCTGTAGTTTTTTTGGGTACTAATCCTTCCCCTAACTACTCTCCCTCTAATTCTTCTTTCTCCATTTCCCTGTTGAATGAAATGGATTTCTACTCGATTGTGCATGTGAATATATTTTTCTGACTACTTCAGAAAAATATGAGATTAAGGTGTCACCCCTTCCCTCCCACTTTTCTCCTAGCTTGTATACTTTTGTTTGTGCACTTGATTTTATGCAAGATAATTGTCCTTAACCTAAGTTCGCTTCTTTTCTGACTCAATGTATTTCTTTTCTTCTTCCTTACCATTCTTCAAGGTCATCAGTCAATGAACATTTACCAACTGGCTACTATGTATCAAGTCACTATGCTGAGAACTGGAGATACAAAGAAAAGCAAAAGACTCCGCTCACCATATAATGGAGAAGACCACACGCAAATAGCTATGCATAAACAACAATCCTATACAGGATAAATAATGAAAGACATTAGAATTAAGAGTGTTCAGGAAAGGATTCGTAACAGAACCACTCCTAGTTTTGTCTAATCAGACACCCTCTAAGACCTCAAAAGGGATACACATATCTTCTTCCCATATAAAGATGTAATCAGTGTAGTCTTTAGTCCCTTATATACTTAGTCCCTTCATACTTATCTTTTTGTTTCTCCTATTCCTCATCTCTTTCTGTGCAGCTCTATTCTTTTCAACAATACTTGGAAGTCCTCTATTTGATTAAAATTCTACTTTTCCTCTTAGAGGATTATATTGTTTTGCCAGATAAATCATTCTTGGTTGTAAGCCTTCTTTAACATTCTATTGCAAGCCCTCCACTTTATATTCGTTGCTACATTGTGTTATGAGTATGACTTGTCAGTAATTGAATTCTTCCTGGCTTTGCTTTTCTTTGACCTAAAACTATAGATTTTTGACTACAATGTTCTTAGGATTTATCAATTGACAGTTTCTTTTAGGTGGCTGGTGGATTCCTCCCATTTCCACATTTTTCTCTACTAAAAAGTCTGAGTAGCTTTCTTTCATACTCTCTTGATATATATCATCTAGGGTAGTTTTGGTCATGGTTTTCAAGTAGTTCGACAATCCTAAAACTTTTTCTCCTTGATCTATGTCAATTTTTCTGCTATGATACTTCACAATTTTTTTTGTTTTTTTGACTTTGCTTATTTCTTGTTTCATGAAGACATCAACTTCTATTTATTCACTTATAATTTTCAAGGAGTTTGTTGCTTAAGTAAGATTTTATACCTCTCATGCTATGTTATCTTCCCAATTCTTTTTCCCATTGATATCATTTCTTTTGCAAATTTTTCTAGTTTCATTTCATTTATAAAAACATGTTTAACTCTTATACTTTTTATCTCATATCTTCCAGGAACTTTAGTTGACTTTGTGCCCAACCTGTGCTTTTCTTTGAGGTATTGTTTGTAAATATTTTGATATCAATCTTTTCTTCTGGGTTTAAATCTTGAATGTCCCTGTCTCTTATAGTAGGCTGTTTATGAAGGGATTATTTTTCCATCCTAATTCTTGATTTTTGACTTTAAATTAGAGCCAGACTCTATATACGCTTCTAAACAGAATGTCTAGACCAGTTTTGCTGTTTTCTTGGGGTATTTATAGTATTCCAGGATTTCCAGGACAATCCAGGCTGGGGACCTGCAAACTTTTAGTGCTCCCAAAATAGATCAATGGAATATTGATTAGACAAGAGTTCTGCAAATTGCCAATCTGGGTTTGTGTCTGAACAGCAGATCCTTGGGCTGCTCTCCTTTGGAGTTTCAGTAGACTTCTGCTGCTGGACGTAGCTACTATAGCCAGCTGGAAAGCTCTACTGGTTCATAGTAACAGAATTACAAGGTTCCTTCTAGTCTGGGATTCCTGCCCTGGTTCTTTTTCAACAGGCTGTAGACTAACTGTTAAGTTGATGAGACTCCACTCTACTCCTGGGATCAGAGCCACACAGCTGTTTGCTTCTGAATTTGTTCCTTATTCAGCACACAGTCCAAGTCCACAACTGCTCCTTACCCCAAGCACCATTGCTGGGCACAGGGCCCTTCCTCAGTGTATCTTGGATCTGTGACCCAGAACTGAGCAGTGACAAAACCGCCAGTTGGCACCTATTGCTACACTCTGCACTAGGTCACAGTGCCTTGATATGGCTGAGTCCTCATCTTTTAAGATGCATCCCTGGGAGTTGGCACTCTGTACTGCAGTTCCTGGCTAGCTCACCATCACAGGATGACAAACAGACCTGTCAGACTCCCTATCCCAAAGAATTTTCTTTCAGCTAGATGGCACAGTGGATAGAGTACAGGGCCTAGAGTCACGATGACCCGTCTTCCTGAATTCAAATCTAGGCTCAGACACTTACTAGCTGTATGATCCTGGGTGTATCCTTAAACCTTGTTTGCCTCGATTTCCCCATCTGTAAAATAGACCAAAGGGAAATGGCAAACCAGTATCTTTGCCATGGAAACACCAGATAAGGTCACAATCAGACATGAGTGAAAAGCAACTCAACTTTTTCTAGCCCTCTCCTTTGCCTTTATCCTACTCTATCTTGAATCATCACATTTGTTCATGTCTTATCGCCTCAGCTAAAATGTAAGCCTCTTAGAAGCAGATAAGTCAAGTTTTTCATCTCTGTACCTCTACTGCTAGGCATAGTGCCCTATATGGAGAATATGCTCAACAGATATTTAGCTCATTGGACACAAAGACAATTTATACTTCATCACATGAAAGTTTCCTTCAAACTTAAAATATTGTGACCCTAAAATTATATTTCCCCATTTGAGTGTATTTTTCTATATTAATTCCTTAAAAAAAAAAAAAAAAAGAATGATGCAAGTGTGGTGATTTATTCATCAGGGCTTCGGCAAATTTATATTAAGGTGCAGGTCATTACCTATTATCTCTGCATCTAAATGGACCCTTGCATTCCATTCAATTCATTAAAACCTAGGTAAGCACTAAGGCCAAATAGTCCTAAATTAGTTTTTCTCAGCTGTTTTTAGTTGAGTTCATTGTGACAGCTGAATGGAATAGCTGAGTGCAGAGATGAGAAAGCCTGAGTAAAGAATGTTCCTCTCAAAAATTTTTGGCTTGGAAATGTGAAACAAAATGTTTCTACCCCTACTCACAAAACAAGAATAAAAATGGAAGTGACCTTGGAGATTATGTAGTGATGGTCTCATTATACAGATAAGGCTAAGGCTTAGATTAGTAGATTGCCCAGGATCACAATAAACCAATAATTCAATAGTAGTTGTTTCAAAAACACTTGGCTGCTGCTCTTTGGCCTTGGAGCCTCACCTAAATTTTGCTGATTTTAATAGAATGCAAAAGGCCAGCAGAGGAGAGAGATCTTTATGATATGGGATCCTAACTCATGGGCCAATGTTTTTGTCATTATATCCTGATGTTTCAAAAACTAGATGTGCACTATATCCTTGGTTTCATTTGGGGAAAATGAATTTTAGCATGAGGATAAGATGAACAGAATGGAGAAAACTAAAAAAAGTCCCCAAAGTACTCAGTCTACCTCCTACCCCCAATTTTGGTCAGTGTTCTCAAAAGTTTGTCCCCTGGTGCACACCACCCAGTTGGATACCCTTTTCCTCCCTCCTCCCACAGTCCCAGGCATACAGTCAATGAGGAGGAAGATAAGCTGCATTGTAACACTCCTTTTTTATATAAATATCCGCAAATATTACAGAGCCAACATCCCCCGTTTACCCCATGGAGGGAGCCAACTGAATATCTTTGTTTTTAAACAAACCCACCACCTTATAGTCTCTAAGGTGGCCCAGAACATAGGGGTACCTGCAACTCCCTGAGGCCAGGCTGGGACTAGGGTTATTGTTAGGAAGAGTTCAGGAAGGCAGGTAGCTTCTGAGGACCTGCCTGCCTTGCTCTGCTCCGTCCCCTGTTCTTTGGTCTGTGGGACATGACGAATTCAGCCTCCCTGCCAGGGAATTCAGGGACTCTGAGAGGAGGAAGCAGCATAAAGGTAGACACCAAGTTCTGCCTTAGGACAGCAGGCCCCCCAAGATTCTTGGGAAATAGGAAAACTGACTCCCGGGGGGATGCTTGGTCCAGAGCACTAGGACCTACACATTGAGAGGGACAGAAGTTCTGAGGCTTAAGAATTCAGGCTACCAGAAGCCTGGGGACGACAAAGAAACAAGATATAAGGCTGGAGAGAAGTGGCCTTGCCAGCCAATCAAAGAGGACTTTCCCCTTCCTCCTAGAATGGCAGGGTGAGATTAACTCCGTACATCCTGGCCCAACTGAAGGACTCAGGGAGGCCATTCCCACGTTTGTCCCTCACGTAAATCACCAATTTCCTGAGGAAAATAAAGCCAAGTCCCTGGTACCTCCTGCTGGGTTCCCAACCCCAACTCCCCACCAGGCTTTCCCCTTTCCTTCCCTTCTTTCCCCCCTCCCCCCAGACAGAGAGGCGAGAGGCTGGGAACAGAGCACCAGTCTGAGGATTTAATTAAACAAGGGAAGGGGGAAGAGGGGTTGGGCTGAGGGGGCACCCCTGTAAAAATGTACAAAACACCCGGGGGGGGGGCCATGTGGAAGGGGAGATAAATATGTACAGGGAACCCCCCTCCCTCCTAACCCCCCCATCTTCTCTGACCCTATGAAGGAGGGTCACTGGTGACGTCTGATGTCCCAGGAGCCCCACCCTGCTTCCCCCCAGTAGGGAAGGGGAAACAAGAGGCCTAGGTGTGTGTGACTTTGGCCTCAGGCTTGATAAGCCTACAGGAGGCTGTCAGGAGGCTTAGCATCCATGGGACCCTCTGAGGGAGCCCAGACTTAAAAGGGGAAAGGGGAGAGAATGGGGAGAAAAGGAGAGGGAATAGCACTGCCTCGAAGGTAGTCACAACCTCTGCCCTCCAGGTGACCCCCATCCCTCTAGAGAGTGGCTCTTGCACTTAACCCCTTGGGGGGAGGGGTAGGTCTGGGACCTCTATTTTCAGTATGATCCCATGGCTGGGGTAGTGATCTCTGACCCCATGACAATTCCACAGAAGTGTGGGGGTCATGACCTTTGCCCTCCCAAGTAGAGTCACACTCTCCACCCTAAGGCTGGGTGGGGAAGTGAAAAAGGGGGGAGGGAAACGGAGCTCTACCCCCAGCCCCTCCCCTCACCTGTCAGCTCTCGGTGGCCCAGGTGGCCTAGGTGGGGAGCCAGGCCGAGGGGCGGGCACCAAGGGGGGTGGAGCCCCCAGCAGGGCCCCAGGAGGTGTCTTGCTAAGCAATTGAGGGGGCCCCGGAGCTGCGGTAGGAGGTGGGGGGGCCAAGCGACCATAGAGTAGTGGATGGGTAGGCTCCAGACCGTAGAGACGAGCTGTGGCCACAGCTCCTGCCCCTCCCAACTCCTCCCCAGCCTCATAGAATCGTGGGGGGCGGGCCAGGCGTGGAGGACCTGGCAGCCAGGGTTCCAAGAAGGGGGCACATCGGTCAGAAGGACTAGGACCCAGGAAGGGGGGTGGTCGGGGCCGATCAAAAAGCAGGTGTAGGCTGGGAGGCCCAGGGACCTCCTCCTTCCTCTCTTCCTTCACCCTCACAGGCTCCTTGGGGGGTCTTACCCCCTCCTCCCCGGCCCGGGACTTGGGGGTGGCTGGGGAAACTCGAAGCTGTGGTCGGGAAAATGGGAGATCCCTAAGGGAAGGGAGAAGAGATGTACTTAATAAATGGTTGTTGCATGAATGAAATGAAGAACAAGTGACAGTCACAAAAAAAACAAACAAACAAAAAAACGAAATGAAGCTAGAAACTAGATTCTTTCTTGGTGAAGGGGAGCAGAAGATGGCGAAATCAAGGTTAAGAAGAGCTGAAGTCAGAGGAACAGAAAAGGAGGTAGAGGGTCACAATGCTTGGGCAAAGCCATACCTATCTTTCTCCTCTTTTGTGGCTGAGGGCTCTCGCCTCTCCACTGGACGTTCTTTGTCCGAGCCAGGCGTCCGTGCAGCCTCAGGGGGTCGGGCCCAGGCAGGAAAGGCAGGGGGACCACGGTGCAGCCGGGCCCATGGATCAGGAGGAGAGGCAAAGGCAGGAGGAGCTCCTGGGCTTTCTTTCTGGGCAAAGACAGCACCAGTGTCTAGAGAAAGAAAAAACCAAATTGGCCAATTCTTAAGAACTAGGAGCTTTAGGATAAATATGACATGACAAAATATAACTAGCAACTGCTTTACCACTGGATTACAGGACTACACAAAGAGAACCTCAACTCTTTTCCCCATCTCCCTTAACCACAACACCCCCATACTCACTGAACGTAGGGCTGCCCAGGCCCCCAAAGGCCCCATTGGAGAGGGCAGCCAAGGACGCAAAGCTGGTAGGACGCCCAAAAGGATCTGGAAGAGAGATAGGGATATCAGTCAACAGGGCTCTGACATAGCACTTAACTTTTCTCTAGTCCTGTTTAGGGTGTAACAAAGTATAACAAGGTCCCTACCCTCAAAAGAATTATGTCTTCCTGAGGAGATGAGTAATACGTATAAAAGATCAAAAAAATAGAGATGTAAAGTAGTTGTACTATAAGATTTCAAATAAATATGAAAGACAAGTGTTACAAGTTTCCAAGAAGGAGAACTGACTACAGGTTGGGAAGGCGATGGGATTTCTTAGACCCAGAACAGAAAGTATCTTTATCTTTTGAAGGGACCTACACATTATCCAGTCCAACTCCCTCATCCTATAGAGAAATCAAGGCCAGTTCACTAAATGTCACATTATGAATTAGTGGCAAAGGCATGTTAACTCCAAGTCTAAGGCCTTGCCATTAAACTGTGTTACTTAACGGAGATAGGGTTAAGCTGAGCTCAAATGATTTTATAGGCTCTAGAGAGAGAGGAGGGTTAGAAGAGGGATTTTTTCAGGACCGTGAGGAGCATAAAAAGCAAAGACTCAGAGAAATGTGTGTGGTACATTCAGAAGACCCTGAGGAAACTAGCCATGAATAATTGGGAAGGACTTAGGGCTCTTGACCTGTGGGAATGGCTCCTTATCACTCCTTAGTTTAGTCCTGGGTCTAATATTGGGATAACTATGAGGAAAGGCTCTTACCAATATGGGTACCAGGGCTCAGAAAGGATGCAGGGGGCCCGGGAGCTGCTGTGAAAGGGTTGGCAGCAGGATGGACAGCACCTGAAAGAAAAATTAAGGCAAAGTTTTCTGCAAAGTAATTCAGAACGAAGATTTTAAGATCTATTAATCAGCCAAAGGGAGGAGCTAGAAAGACTCACTTTATAAATATAGATGAAGAAATAGAGGCCAAGAAAGGAGCCTTAAATGGCTTACTTCCAACATCATACAATTATAGTTAGTGGCATAGTCACTATTGGAACCTGGGAAAACTGACTCCCAGGCTTAGTACTCACTCCCAGACTCACCTGTTGCAGTGAAGAGGGAAGCTGGGTGAGAGAGCTCCTGCCCAGGAGGAAGGCCTCCATAAGCCCCAGGGAGACAGGGTAGAAGATCGTTCCGAAAATCCAGCTTATGAGGATCACCCTGCATTAACTGAAGAGGAAGACTATGGTGAGGGATTTTAGTATCCTCCTCCCTTCTCTACTCCCTTTCTCTATGCTATTTCCTTAGGATGCTAACCTCTGAAGAGAATAAGGAAATAGACAAATCTAGTCTTGGGTCCTGTCTCAATTTCATTTTGAGAGGTCGTTGCCCTCATCTGGATACTTTATCCAAGGTCTTTCTCTCTGAAACCTAGTTGTCTCCAACAGAGACAACTGGATGGAAAACAATTTTATAAATCAGACCCTCTTAAGAATTTCACTTCTATCACTTCTTCAGTTTTTTTACATATGGGGTTTTGCATGCCTTCCCAATGAGAAGAATGGGAAGGAGGAAGGGAGAGAATCTAGATCTCTCTCTTTTTTTTTTTTTTGGGCTGAGCAATTGGGGTTAAGTGACTTGCCCAGAGTCACACACTATTAAAGTGTCTAAGACCATATTTGAACTCGGGTCCTCCTGACTTCAGGGTGGTGCTCTATCCACTCTGGCACTTAGCTGCCCAGAACTCAAAATCTTAAAAACAAATGTTAAAAAATTGTTCTATATGTAACTGAATAAAATTGAAATAAAAAAAATAAAAATATATAAATGCGCAGTGTGTCTGAGAGGAGGTGTTTTATTTCTATATGCAATTCTTGAGAACTGAAAAATGTTCAAGCCTCAAAGGAATGAAGCCTTGATTAAATTGTAGGCACCCCTCTGGACAAATAGGGAAGCTGTTTGGGGGCAGAGAGGCTCTCCTGCTGCTCCTCTACTTGATGTGTGCTAAGTCAATCAGGCTACTAGGAGAGCCTGTGCTTCCTTCAGCTCACTCTCATGCCCCCAGCTCCCAACTTTCCCTGATTCAGCTTCACCCTCCCTCAACCAGTCCTGGTACCTTCATTTTCTCCTGGTGCCTCAAGATCATATAGGCCACTCGCACATGCATGGCACACCACTTCCCTGGTTTCTGAGATACAGAAGTAATGGAAGAGAAGTGATGCCATTAGCCTTTCCCAGTCACATTTCACTTTTTCCCATCACCTATAAGACCCTAACCCATGCCCTTCTCCATTAAACGCACTTCCTTTCCCAGCCTACTTACCCTCAGTGGGGGGCGGAAATGGTCAGGAATCTGAAGGGTGGAACAGAATTGGGAGGACAGTTTAGTCTCATATGCATCCATAGTATTCATTTTGACAAACTCTACAGTTTCAGCTTCCCTTTGCCCTTAGGGTCCTGGCCTCCGAGTCCAGAGATCAGTCCTCAGAGCTCTTTCCCCATAAAACAACTCCTCTCTCTTAACCATTTTATTAAGCACCTTTCCCTGGGCTACTACCTGCTCCTAAAAAGTTCTGATTGCTTAATGAGCCCGGTAGATACTTCAAAGGCTTCAGAACTTTCCTCTTTTGGAAAATCTCCCTCTGCCTTTGTCATTCCTTAAGGAACTCTTTCTCTGAAACCCCTGCAGCTTATTCCTAGGAAAGCAGAGACTATAGTCCCTAGGAAAAGCCTACATTTGAGAACAGTTTTACTTCTCTGGAAAAAAAATCCCAAACTATTAAAATTCCATATTTTGCTTATGTCCATCTCATCCTCCCAATGTACTCACCACTCCCACTCCTCATTGCCAAGATTTGACCCTTTTTGGTTTTCCCCAAACTCACCTGTGTCCCCTTTTGGGGCAGCCCACTGGGGACCGGCCCCAGTCGTGGTGGCAGTTCTGGATTCGTGCTCTAGGGAAAGGAAGGGAGAGTGGGTAAAGAGATATCTGGTGACCTCAGGCACATCTGGAATTTAAGTTAATTTCCCTCGGGCTTTGGAAATGGAACAAGGAACACACGATTTAAAGATAGGTGGGAAAAGGGAATACAATATCTGTGTTTTAGACACTCACCTTAGGCTGGAAAGCTCCCTGCAGAGAACCAAAGGAAACAGCAGGAGGCAGACCAGGAGGGAGGCCAGGGACAGCAGGGGGGAAGGCCGCATAGAGCTGTGAAGAAAAAAAATGACCAAACTGGGGGCAGAGAACAGCAGGATCTCTTTCTCTTCTATCATATTCTTCGCTTGCTCTATAACTAAAATTCAGTGAGGTCTCATCTTCTCCTAGGACAGATTTGGAAGCTGCAAATAGCCCCTGTCCCTACACATTGCTGTCTTTTATTCCAAGCAATTGCTCATTAAGCATCAAGAAAGAAACTTGCCAGAGTATTCCCACACCCAACTACAAACCAGGGCCCCTCACGGCACTCACGTTATGCCGGAAAAGGCCTTCGATTTTTCCTGGATATTTCTCGAACTATGAGAAAGAAGGTGGGGATAAATTAGAAGCCAGAGATGCTAGACTTTCCTATCTCCCTCTGGACAGCTCTACAATATTCGGGTTCAGAAGGCTCCCTCCCACCCTAGAATCAAAACACAGCCACATACACACACAGAGACATGGACACGTACGTTCCCCCCCACCCCCTCTCCACCTCAGAGTGTACAGCACCATCCCTCACCCCACCCCTCCAAAGGCTTCAAGTGCCCCTTCCCATCCCCAAAAGGCCCCTGGATGGGAGGAAAATCTCACCATGTGGGGACCGTGGGGGGGCAGCAAGCCAGGAGGGTAGGGGGTGAAGTGCTGGTGGGTGTGCTGGTGGGTGTGCTGGTGCTGGTGGTTGTGCTGGTGGAACTGGAAGGCCAGGGGCCGGGCTGAGCCCCCTGCCCCCCCCCACCTCGGGGCCTCCCTGGGCGCTCAGGAACCGAGTGCTCAGGTCCTGCCGCATCAGCTCCTGCTCTGTGAGAGGTGACCAGGATAGGGTAGGGCGGAGGGAGAGAGGGATTTATGCCCCTCTCCTCCAGGCCACCCAATTGCCCTACTCAGGACTCGCCCGCATGGGCTCTGATCCATGGATTATTCCTCTCCCTTGGGCTCCTTCTTTGGGGTATTTTCTTGTTACTTCTAGACCCCTCATTTGTTCCTTCATCCTTTTCTTTTAGGCTTCAACCCACACCCTCCTCCTAGATCTATTATCTCTTGAAACTGAATTTCCCTAATCTAGAAGCCAATGCCTCTTCTCTACTTTTCAAAGCCACATAGGCTCTAGGGCACTCACCAGAGAGGGGCACTGGCCGTCGCAGCCCCAGGGTGGCCTGCCACCTGCAGCAAAGGTGGGGGTGGGGGTAGAGTAGGGCCAGGGGAGAACAGAGCAGGATGGGGAGGTGGAGGTGGTGCTCGTAGCCCAGTAGGGGGAAAGCCATGGCTGGCCAGAGGCAAGGGCAAGGAGGGGTGTTGGGGGGCCGATGGGAGAGTTGAGCTGAAGAAGATGAGGATGAGGAAGAGGAAGAGGAAGAGGAAGAAGAAGAAGGTGGAGGTGGGGCCACTGGAGGGGCAGGAGCCTTCGGAGGTGGCCTCGAAGAACTGTGAGGAAAAAAAGCAGGGAAACATGAAAAAATTGGAAGAATCCTATGTATTTACCTTGAGGGTCAGACCTGCTAAGGGCACCCTTCTCATATTTAATGCATTTGTAAAGCTTTCCGTCCATCATGAATCTTCTGGTGTTGAAAAGACCTTGAGCTATGCTTACAGACAAACATGAGGATGTATACCATGGACTTATTTTCAGGCAGAGCAGCTTTTTTTTTTTTTTTTCCATTTCTGTTGCTTCCTATCGCTCATTCCCTTTCCATCATCTTTTTTCATCTATCCTACTAGCTTATCTGGACTATATTAATCTGTCTCTTCTCTTGCTCCCATAGCTTTAAACTATAAATGCATTGTTTTATGTTACTTAAAAGCCTGGGATTATTGCATCTCAGGATGCCTCTCACAAGTCTTCCTTTTTTTCCCCAAGTTAAGTTATTTTTCAATTCAGGTCCCTTTTTAGAGTGTGAAGAAACAAGAACACAAGAAGTTGGAAGACTTAGCCTTTAATCCTGATTTTGCTATTAGTTATGACATGGTGATCAACAAATGATCTTCCCTCTCTGGGTCTCAGCTTCCTTATCTGTAAAATTAGCTCTAATATTCTATGGTTCTTAGTGTTTCACATGAATCTGTTCCCTCACAAGTAAAAATGACTGACTGCTCCTTTACAGCACAGACACCAACCTTTTTCACCAATGCCTGAAATTGGATAAACAGAAGGACTACACATATAAACTTATAAACATATGATGAATCAAATTAGTTTCCTGAGGTAACTTACCTGCCAGTGCTGAGGTCCAGCCCGCTGCCATAAGTGGAAGAGCGGATGCCGAAGGGTGAAACCCGGAGCTGCAATTGGGGTGGGGGTGGGGGTGGTAGGCTGACAGGGGCTGGCATAGGGGCTGGGGGAGTGGTTGGGGGTCGGGGGGCCGGTGGAGGCAGTGGCTCCTTGGCAGGGAAAGGCACTAGCAGCGGGTCGGGTCCTGGGGGCTGCTCCTGACTCCGCTCCAGCCCCGACACTTTGGGGATCACAGAGAGTTTCGCTTCACAGTTCCCATTTAAGTTGCCATGGGGGCCCGAGGCTGGAAGGGGAGGGGAAGGTGCAACGTCAATAGCACATTGGGTGCTTGCTGTCTCTCCTCCTTCCTGGGAGCAACTAATCTCCCACCGTGTTCTGCTTCAAACCCCAGCCCTGGCCTCCAGGAAGCAAACCTTTGCTGGTTGAGACAGTAAACGATGGATCGAGGTCATCATCAGAGACCTAGGCAAAGAAAGAACAGGGAAAGCAATCAGTTCCTGGTGGCACAAAAGACTACCTAAAGGTGTCACAGTCCCAAATCCAAATAGCCTCTGGGCACCCTTGTCAAGATCTGTCCCAACCCAACACCGGCACCAACTCACCCTCTCGTCCAGGTCACTCTCCGCGTCACACTGGAGAGAAGGAGAGACAGAAGTGTCAGGGGAGGGGAGAAGAGTTGGCAGGGGGCACGGCAGTGTCTGCTGGAGAGAGAGTGGGAAAAAACTGGGCAGGGAAGGAACACTTACTATATATCCGGCTTCCAGAGAGTTTCGGGAGGAGGCCTATAAGGGAAGAGTATACAGGTGAGGGACAATCATCAGGAAGAAGTCAAAGGCAGAGTCAAACAGGCATTTGACTGTCTGTTGTTGTGGCTATTGTCCAAGTCAAGCTCAAACTCCACAAGGTTGGGTCAATTTACCCTACACTAAGCTTAACGCTGATTCTATCAGAAGAGTTCATCAAGTCCTAGATTAGTCCCAGTCTTAATTGTCCCAATTCTAAGGAGTTATGGAATCTTAAATATTAATAAACTTTAGGTCACTTCAATCTAACCTTCCAACCTAAAGAAATCTTTTCTTTAATCTGACATACAGTCAGCCATAGCTTCAGCTTAAACACACCCCATGGATCTTCCAATCACATTTCCAAAGACAATCCTTCCATTACTGGACAATTTTAACCATTAGGAAGGTTTTCTTGTGCTGTCCACTACTTGGGCCTTGATATGAGAAATATTACAACTCTTCAAAGGAATGTTTAAAGATATCTGCATTCCTCCTTCCCTCTCAACTCCACAAAGCAGTCAAATTCATATTTATGAAATATCTGCAGCTTTTGGCCTGCTTCCCACCTCCTTCAAAATTCATGTTCCAAGACCCCCAGGTCATCACGCCCCTGGGAGAGTTGTTTCCTTTAGGACTTTTAAGTTCCCAAGGTCTACTCCTTGAAAAACTAGTTAGAAGTAAATTTAAAGATCATCTAGTCCAGCTTCCCTTTGAATACAGGAATTCCCCTTCTTTAATGCTCCTAAAAGAACTACCCTGTAAACTTTCACCATTGGTCCTAGCTCAGCTCTCTGCAGGGCCATTCTCTGGATCTGTTCCAGTTTGCTTGTGTCCTTCCTAAAGTGTAGGGCCCCCCAATTTAAATCACAAAGCACTGATATACCAAGTTAGCTACAGAAGGATCAAAAGGGGAATTGTGGAAACGTTACAGCAGAGAATGTATAAGACATTATTTGAAAAAGAAGAGAATAGGGGGATGGCATATCTCACCTCTTTCCTCCTTCTCTTGCTAGACCTTTTTCGGGCACGGTCACCTGGGGGCCGGCCAGTTTCCCGGTCTGAGCTGTCTCCTGGCTCCCCTCGGCCCCCCCCTACACCCCCCCGCTTCCGCTTTCCGGAATGTTTTAGCCGATGCTCCAGTCGCTCTGGGGGCTGAAGGGATGCATCCTTCTGTGGGCAAAAAGTAGACAAGTGAGAGAGAGAAACTAACTAAAAACCATCATTTATGTAGCACTTCAAGGTCTGCATAATTCTCTGTAACCATCCCATCTGATCCTCAAGGTAACAATGAAGATCAAATTAACGTTCATCACCTGCCTACTATGTACCAGATGCTGTTTGATATATAAATATGAGCGTGTTACCGGCATTACCCCCACTTTAAAGATGAGGAAACTGAGGATGGGAGAGTAAGGAGATTCATCCATGGTCACACAGTTAACAAGCACCATGGATGGAATAGAACCGGGCTCTTTTCTGATCCAAACCCAGGTGCTGCCTCTAGGCCCTGCTACTTGTGACAGACTGTGCTTGTTTCCTTGGGTAGGCCAGGCTCCCTCCTCCCCCGCCCACCCTGGCTGCTGCTACTCTTTTCTCCAAGGCCAGCCCTACGGCCTGCTGATGAATGGCCAGCCCGGGAGGGCGGACAGCAGCCAGCCAGCCAGCCAGCCAGCTCTGGGGTGTGGTGGCTCCATCACAGCCAGGTGGCCTTGGGGATCGGCTCCCCTCCCACCCCCCAGGGAGGGCAGAGGCCTGGCCAGAGAAGCCGGTTGCTCTGGTTTAGGATGCCATCCCCCCTGCCCCTCCTGCCAGGCCGGCCCCTCAGTCCCGAGCACCGCTGACTAGGTCTCCTCCCCCGTTCTGCCCCCAGGCTTCAGTCCCTTCCTCCCAAACTCCAATTCCGGCCCTGACAGCCCCCAGCCTGGGTTCAGGCCCACCAAGGCCTCACCTGCAGGGCCTCAAGGCTGGCGAAGCTGGCGATGGCGAAACCATCGATGAGGTCCTCCTCCTCCTCCTCCTCCTCTTCGCCCTCCTCCTCCTCGTCGTCGTCCTCCTCCCCTCGGCTTCCCGAGCCGGGGGGCCGCTTCCTGCCCCGGGGTCG